>NC_092193.1:5398750-6038125 GCF_043641665.1 Enoplosus armatus | reverse complement strand
TGGGGAGAAACCAACCTGGACCAGCCTTCTTGTTCTCCTCTCCTTTTTCTTGCCCATCTGAGAGCTCACCAACCTCTATGGTCACATGACCTGCTGAAGTACAGTAAAGACACCTCACCGTCATTGAAGAAACATGAAATTCATTCCCACTCATAACTATTGAAGCGCTTGTTTCACATGACTTTTTTGTCTCTAGAACCTGCTTACCGTGTTTCTTGCTTTTTCTGTGTCTAACTCCCTTGGTGTATTTTTTCCAAAATTTGCGTTTCTCTTTGCCTCGTGCCCTCAGGGCAGCTTTGGGGTCTGTGATCCAGGCGTGATAAAGAAACTGGAGAACAGAGAGAAGGAGTTTAGTGCTAATGAAAGGATGTGAAGAAGAGGAGTCACTGAGGTCAATCATGCCAGAGCAACAACAAGCAAAAGGAAAAACTACCAATTTAAGGTGGTTTTGCACATTTTAGTCTATCAATTACTACAGACCGTTTTCAAAAGAATACCTTAAATTCTAAAAATGATTTCATTATAACATCATCAGCAGACTCTCACATAGCTCGCTTGAATGCACCAACAAGAAAGCTTTTTCAAAACAGTCCATTCAAAACTCCAGTAAGAACCTTAATAAAACAACAAAGACGGCTGGTGGATTCCCGGCGATCTCAACCAAGATTTTATACACAGCAATCTTAAAATGTATGGTATGGCAAAGAAAATAGTCGGCAGTATTGTCAAATAACTTTTTCTGTTAATGCACTGAAACATGCACAACCACCGGTGTAACACAAAACACAAACAGCTTTCATCAGAGACACGGCCCAGACGCTAACAGCTAATACTGCTTCACTGATCATGATAACTCACAAAGGAGTAAACCACACGAAAAGGGCAAAACAGACAGGAAACACTTAACACAACCAAGACCATGTCAGAATAAAACTCCGGTTCGGCTCAGACAACATCATGCAAAAAAGCAAGGGGGCAAAGCATTTGCATTCTAGTTTGATGCTTTATCTTCCCGTTTGACAATTTATGCCAAATTTGCGTTCACTTGTGACATGGTGTGTGTGTATCTGTTGGGTTATTTCTGCCGAAGCAGAACACCAAACATGAGCTGAAAAGGCAGTTTGCTGTGGCATTAGTTGTTACTTAAAGTGGCAGATGTTCATAGAGAAAGCAAGCTGTGTGAGTGCTGGTGGTGAGTACCTTGCCTGCCTTGACTACATACTGCAGTATAGTTTTAGGCAGCTTAATGATAGACTTGGGCAAAGCCAGAACAGCAGAGACAAACTTCCCAATAGCTCGCTACAGAGAGACAACAGAGTGGAAGAGGATTAGTAGAAAATGATTTCACATTATTAGAAACAGCACAAGTTAACTGTTAGGAGACAGAGAGATATACATAGTTCATCACACTCTACTGAATGTTAGTATTCAAAACCTTTACTACTTTAAACCTTCGTACAAATAGCAAAGTAAAAATAATCCATTAAAAGTCACAAACTCTAACATTTAGTCTAGAAAACTAGAATTAACAGTAAAATGTATATAACTTTCATTTAAATAACTGCTCGAGGACCAGAGTAGTAAAATGATCCTGTATTAAACTACCTAACTGTATATAAAGTAGTTAAAAGTAGCTCCACCTTGACCAGCTACAACTGCTTGTTGTTTACACAGTGATGCATCAGGATTAACTATCTGACATAACGATAATGTCATATATAATAACACAGCTGATAATCTTCAGTACTTTTACTTAAGTAGGACTTTAAATGCAGGATGTTTACTTGTAAGTAAGTATTTCTACATCGTCGTAGTGGTACTTTTATTTAAGTAATGAATCTGAGTACTTTTTCCACCAGTAAATATAGTAAATGTAATGGAGTAAACAGTACAATATTTCCCTCTGAACTATAAAGTCATACAAAATGGAAAAATTCGAGCAAAGTACCAGTACTTCAAACTGTACAGTACGAGAGTAAAGACACTTTTTTATTCTTTACCTGCGCTGAATGTAACATCAAACATGTGACCAATTGATTAAATAACTTTCCCTCTGAAACTGATGGAAAAATGAGCAGCTACTGGAAGTCACCTGAAATGCTGACTTCTTTGGAGGTTCGTCATCTTTTTTCTCCTCCTCCTCCTCCTCTTCCTCCTCACTGTCAGTTTCAAACAAGTAATAGTCTCCACTTCTAACCACTGAGGGGCAGAGGGTAAAAAATGTCGTTACATTCAGTCACACAGAGGCTGAAGTCGTTCATCATTTTCATTAAAATGAGGTTCAGAGAGGTTCCCTTGCTGAAAGGAAGATGCAGGAAAATCAAACCACTTACCATTAAATTCTGTGTAATTCACTACATATCAAACATGTAGTAACATGAGTCTACAGTAAGTTATGATACAGACACACTTTTAAAAACATCAGAGACATGACAGGATGAAACAGAAAATGCAGAAAAAGCATCAAAAATGCTAGATTGACTTGGTGCAACTATGGACACTAAGCACAGTAAAGGATGTCTATTAAAGAATCTTATTCCAGTAAGCACAGTCGCCTTTCAGCTATTTGACAGAGCAAGTGACTCCTGTCTACTGTAGTCAAGTGTTAAAAGCAATGGGATAGACAAGGCTGACTTATGTCCTTGAACAGAACCACAGTGGGCGGGGGGTGAGGGAGGATGCTGGGATATGGAGATGAAATATCAAATGACAAAGAGATAAAATGGAGAAATAATTTGAAAATGTCATGTGGGGTTGGAGTACAATGTGAGACATGAGTTCAAACCAAACAGGCAACCGCTGTGCTGACTCAGAAAGATGTTTTTTTTCATTTACTACAAAGAGACTGTAATGGTCTCTTTATGTATTCGATCCCTGGTCCAATCATCCTTTTATTTTCTCCTGGGTAACACCTGTTTGGTGTTCATGTCCGCAGGCAAAGAATGAACAAACCCTTCATCCTTTATTCCAGTACTGAGAATAAAGGCGAGTCGACTTCATGTCTTTGCGTGAAAATGTTTTACAAAAGAGTGATTCTCTACTGTGGGCTCTTTAGGTGAGACCGATGATGATGTTTATGTTTAAAACATAGTCAACCTCCAGCCATTAGTCATTTTCTCTTTCTTCATCGTCTCATCGTGTCTATTTAAGGCAACCGAGCACCAATGCTGACACGGTTTTATAGATCGTCTTGAAACTGAAGTGCCTCTCCACACACAGTGTGCAGTTACATGAGAGCTACAGGTTACAAGGGCCCTTAAATAGAGACAGAAAAGGACTAAAGTCTGGATGGAGCGAGGCTATTGTATGTTGGTGCCTTCAGAGCCCATGGGCAGTATGGGAATCCTCAACGTTCTGGTCAAGGACACAAGGGCCAATCAGAGTGGAGGAAGAGAAAAAGGGGGGTTGGGGGGGTCAACCTACTAGAAGCATGGTCAACCCACGGCCTCCACCACTGCTTTTTTTTGGTCTTGGCTTTCGTTCGCTGTGCTCCTAAAATTTCACAAATACAGCAATGCAACATTTCATAAGAAAATGAATTCTTCTGCAAACTTCAAGTCATATTTTTACTCTATTAAGCTGCTCTTTTAGATCAAATACTAATGCAAATACATCATTACACAACATATGTTAATGAATTAGGTGGATTAGGCATTCATACACTCTCAGCCATCGTCCTTGAGCACTACTAGCAGTCATATAACCACAAAACCAACTTTGACTGCACAGAGAGAGGCCCTGGCAGCCGTCGTCATACCATCATCATCATCCTCCTCCTCGGGCTGGACGAGGGTCTGTCCTTCTCCAGACTCCTGCGTCATGCTCAGCATCTTCTCCTTGCCCCTCTTAAACTTTTGCTGCCTCACCTTAATGCGCTCCATCCTGATTAGATCAGAGAGACAGTGAAGAGACACGAAGTATCGACACAGAGGAACATCAGTGACGGCCTAACAGACATAAACGTCTCCGGGCTGCGTATGGACATCAGTGTATGGTATGTAACAGCGGAGTGCTCATTAGAGCGGGTGAGTGGACATTATCAGAGCTTATGAGTAACTCCTGAGGTAACTGTAAGTGGTGGAAATACATTTACTTTATATAGTATGATATACTGAGAGATGGCTTCCTGGAAACAGTAAAGACGGAGCCAGGGGTCGCTTTTAATCCAGAATACATTTTAAATGGTTTTCTGAATCACGTTTACTAACTTATGGACTAAATTAGGCCGGGCGTATATTAATCCGCCGCTAAAAATAGTCCAGTTTGAGTAACATTTGCTAAAAACTACAGTGCCCAGCTGTTTTGGAAATTACTGAGCCTTTTAAGACATATTTAACCATATATTTTTTTAAGATTTAAATCTCCAGTAGGAATGAATGGGTTTGGGACTGAGAGCCAGAGACAGTCGAGAAAGTATTGAAAGAGAGACTAACACATTGTTGATTTTGGTCTTTTCATGGGCTTTGTTGACGACATGACAGCTACAGAATATTTGTTAGGCTTATTCTTTAAATGAAAGAAAACAAACCAATCACAGTACAAATACGGCAGCAGAGAAAAAGGTTATTTTAAATGTCCAACAACACAAAAACTGCAATAAATCAAACTGTTTTCCCCAGAACTGAAAATATGTATGAAAAGTGTTTTCCAAAGAGCGTATTTACAAGTTGTCTGATCAATAAAAATTCTAGTAGTGACGTTTCGTTCCGATTCTTCTCAACCTGCTCTTGTACTTGGTGAGGGCAGGTCTTTTTATCACTGGGCCCAAATTTCACTACCTGCCCTAAATCTACTCCCCTTTAGGTGAACAGTGAGAACCAACCAGTCACAGAGTTGCATGAATTCATACGGATGTATGTATGTATGAACTCTGGTTAATCTAATCCAGAGGAAGACAACTGCAGGATTTTTTGAATTGATGCGTATGTGTATGTATGGATTTTAAAGGTCATTTTAAGTCTCGGGCAATACCTTCTCAAATTTAGATGTCAGAACATCCCCTAGTATAGCATATTCTACACAAACACTCAAACCACAGCATTACACAACATGGAGTGAGTTAAATATTTGGAGTCTCACTGTCTCTTCAGCTGCTCCACAGATTTGCGCTCCTCCTCCAGTCTGGCTCTCACCGCCTTCACTATAGTGGCCTGGAAAAGCTCCGCCCCTCTGAAACACACAGAGAAACAGACGCACATCAGTGACCAATCAAATCTTCAAAAACATCCACTGTCAGTGTGGGAAGGTTTGAGCCTACTGTACTATTTAATGGCCAAAACACACAATCCCCTCAACGGGTACATTGATTCCATATTTATGTAACTGTGACTCAACTATACAGGGGAGGTCAGTCACAAAAGAATCTTACTGAAATACCATTGTATTAATGTAAAGCATGTTTCTCATTAGTTAGTTAAAAAAATCAAGTTAAACTTTAACGAAACTGTCAGAGACAAAGCTTTCCCATTTTTCTGACATTGAATTCCAGAGCATATTTTGGATTTGGCCGATGTGTTTGCTTAAAACACATCGCCGTTTTTTCTGCTCTTCTCTGTCAAAAATCTGTCCATCGTGTACTTTCCTTGTTCTTTGTTGCTTACTGAATAAATCTTGCAAACCTGAGTCTAGATAGCCTGAAAGCATCGGAGCACTCTTGTGTCTTCATTCTCAAATAAATCAGATTTTTCAGACTTTTTCACGTCATGGCAGGAAAAGCTACACCGCACTGCCGTAACTGATACAGCAAACCTTTATAAATACTGTGTAGCTTAATTAGGGGCTTGTTTATATGTGCGTACAGTAACAATATTACATTAGAAGAATCTGAATATGGGAGCAGCACCCCTGGGCCTCAGCCTCGGCCTCAGCTGTGTACCTGGATGCGAGGATCTGTGATGCTCTGATATCAGCCACCACGTGGAGGAAGTAGTAGCTCATGAAGACTCGTCTCTGCAGCAGCAGGAAGGCGAAGCAGATACTGTCCCAGATTATCCCAGCCTCGTTGCTGGGCAGCTCACAGATCTCATCAACAGCTGGAATATACAGTACATACAACACAATCTATTTTAGTCAAATTCATTCTATAAACCTGAATTATTGACTTGTTCACACCGCAATTGTTAATCTGGAATGAATTCCTCTCTTGCTGTGCAATTGAAAAATATTACTATCAGTCTGATTGTGATTGCCTCTAATCAGGTGAAAGTCAGGACATTTATGAGTGTAAATCACACAAACTCTCAAGGATGTTAATGTGATGTAATTGGAGTACTGTGGAAGTGTTTTGTATTCACTGTAAATCCGTTGCCCAGTAGGATTACGATAAAACTGCGCTGAACGAAATTGGCCTGAACAATAAACATGGGTGTGGGTTTAATTTCAGCTTCTTGGGAAACAATCTGGGGCAGCAAATCACACCGACATCATATGTTTGAGTTGTTGCCAAAATGTGGATTTATCCTAATATTGAAGGTGATATCTCACCTTGTATATGCTCCAAAATAAACAATGGCAATCATAAGATGAATAAGGATGTAAAGAGTCCACTCACGCCGGTTTTCTTGGTTGTTGTTGATTTTGTATTCCTTGATGGTGCAGGCCAAACTGAACAACTGAATCAACCAGCACTGGTTCTCAATCAGAGAGTTGATGTAGCCACAAGCCAGGATCTAAGAACAAGAATCCTTTATTATTTATTATATACTTTAATGCAATAACTTGTTTTATATAGCATATCTTTAAATATCTTTGTTAACATCTTTGATTTCACACACAGGCCGTGTTAATATGAACTTCGCCCAAACAAAGATGTTTTTCCTTTTTCTTTATGCACATTCAGATGTTTTACAATCTATTATAATAATTATATCGCCTAATACGAACAGTATGTAGGATTTGTCTATCACATAGTTAATTAACTTATCTCGATATACAATTTGAGATAGACAACTCACAGACAAAATGTTCTTCATGGTGATTACAAAGACGTTGTAGGCGATGAGGAAGTCCCAGTAGTGGAGGATCTTTTTGATTGGTTTGAGCAACAGCTCACCGCCAAAGAGCAGGAAGTAGAAGCAGGCCACCAGGTATCCCATACAGAAGACGCTGATGCGTGTGGTCCCCGTGATGAAGATGATGGTGAGGACAAACCAGAACAGGTAGCTGAACATGATGACCTTCAGCATGTCCAGGTAGGATCTACAGGATAGTGATGAAACCAATACGTCAGCACTATTTTTACAACAGATTCAAAATTCAACAGATACATTTTTTTTTGAAGCCTTGGCTGCTCCAAATGTCAGAGAAAGTTACTGTCAGAAAAGAATCTGATGTTCAATACCCAGAGGTGACGTAAACTCACATCCGTAAACACAACATACAGAGCATCCTCGTGATGCATTCATGTCATGTCAGGAGAAAGGGAAGAGTGTTCACGCATTATTCCGAAACAGTTACCCCGACGGTTAGCCCTGTAGTCACACCTCATACATGGTAACACAGCTTAAATTAGCTGCTGTTAGAAGTTCAACAATGTATAAACGTACTGTGAATACTCTTGAATGGGAGCACCATCAGGTTTATCCAACCCGGCTAGTCTGTGATGTAAAGTGAAGTAAAAATCAAGTGCTCACTTGCTGCTATTTAGGAGGAAGTTTGTATTTTGTTCTTAGTTTTTTTTCGTTGTTACTTGCTGTGGGTGGGGTTAGAGTTAGTGTCAAAATTTTATTTTAATCTTATAGCATCTCAGTGGACCACTTACTAGCTTTCCCCAGAGCCTTCAACTGCCAGTCAGTTAACCATCTGTTATTACTAGAGCTCCATACTTTTGTCGCCTGATAAAAACAGAACCAACTCTGTGACATCTGAGCAAACATATTCTGATGAAGAGCGTGAGGTGTGGTTGAAAGCTCCAGAAAAGGCTATCAAGTGGACGTTGAGTTAAGAAACTATTTTTCCCAGAGGTCAAGACTGAACTTTCACGCCCTCTCTCAATTAGCACAGCGAGACAGACAAATATTTACATAAACATAGAAGCTGGCTTTATTGTTTATGTTTTATAACATTTCTTCTTTCTTTGACTGAGAACTGGAAAGTTCATTTCAGTCACATGAAGTTGGAAGTGTGGACCCCCGGTCAGCTGAGCTAAGCTGCTAATAAGGATGCATGTTTACCACATAGTAAAAGTCAAAACAACATTTCAGTTCATTCTGTTGCTGTGTGCATTTTCCGCCCATCAATCACACTTAGTGTATCACTTAGTGTCAGGACACCGGTAGGAGTCTGATCAATGAATGAGAACCAGAGCTGAAACCCGACTCCTGTCACTCAGCACAGGTACACTACATGCATGTCCTGCGTGTGTCTAACATGCTAAAAGCATGCGTATGGATCCTGTGTTGTCATGTGAGAGAGCATTAATATAATGTGTGGAGTGAAAACATAGGAAGCAGCGTGCACTAATTTGATGGCAAACACGGGACCACAACAACAGCTGCCCTGTTTGGGAAGCAGCTCTGATGAAGTGGGTTTGGATCGGACGATGCGTTGATGGGCCGGAATAGCTGAGTGAGTGTCCTTCTTCATCAGGGGGAGAAAATACCTTTTCCATACTTAAAAGCTATTTATTGAGTTAGAGTACAGGGCAAAAGCGTCTGAGTCGCGGAGTGACGGACAGAGTGTTTTTGTGGATTATGGATTTCTCCCCCACCCCGTATCCGTAATTCGATCCTGGAGGGAAACGATGGAATAAGTGCAGAGCTGCTGTGGCGTGGACAGACGGGCTGTACAGCTCTCTTTCTCTCTACTAGGGCTTGTTGATGGACACAGAGTGCGTTAATAAAAGACTTGTCCACTTTGCGCATCAAAACAGTGGAATGTGAAGGGCACATAATCAATGACTGTGGACAGGTCAGGATGCTCTCGCTGTCTTTCTGACTCGCTCTCTCTGTTCTTCCCTCCTCTCTTCACTCGTTTTTATGTGCAAAGTCAGTATCTCGCTCTAGCTTCAAATGTCGGACGACAGCCAAAATTCTGAATTATATATACAGTGGGTATTCGATAACAGCTCTCGCTAAGCTACTGACATGAGCTACTGTCATCTGTCAGTTTTTTTCTTACCTTTATTTATCTAGGATAAGGGATTTGCTGAGAGAGTGTGTTCTTATTCAGCACCACCCCACTTAAGATTACAGTTACACGGTTAGCAGCCAAGTACAACAACAGTTTTCTACTGAGTCGGCCTCCGAGCAGCCCGACTGGAGAGACTGTGGTGCACAGTGAGAGCCTTATTCAACTGTGCCTCGGTGGTGGTTGCTGAAATGAGGAGAATGATGTGTTGTTTTACTTTTCTAAGACAAAGTAAGACAAACCTCAAACATGTTTTGGCTGGTGCTTGCAGATCACAGTGGATCTAGAAACAGATTGAATGTTAAATTAATAATACATTTCTGAGACCATTATAAATAGCATTACAGAATTTAAATTAGCATCAGCCTCTTAAAGGTATATTAATTCCCTATACGGTATTACAATTTCATATAGGTGTACGATCCAGTAAAGCGTAGGCCAAAAACAGGCATTTCTGCATTGGCAGGAATAAATTATAACAATGGTAATACTTTAAAGTTAATGTTGTAACTGTCTTGCTGCTCTAACCTGATAGCTTTGGATGCTGATGATAAAAACATTTAATAGTGTTGCTTGTTTTGAACACATTTCACTTTTGACTTAATTGTAGACATCTAACATCATGAAGCATCAATTAAGCCGGCTACTTCACTTCCTTTCCATTTCCTGGTCTTGTTGTCCTCCATGTTAATGCCAGTTCACTCGAATGGCACCAAAATTATGACAACGTTTTAAGTGAATCTAATGTAAAATCTAATTGAAATATAAGTATGGGATCCAGTGCCATATACCGAATCAATGTGGCCCTAATAGGAAAACATTCTCGAAAACATTCACTTCCTGCTGCAGCGTGAACGCAGCATGATGTCAGTGTAAGCTCTGTACCTGCAGTGGATGAAGTCGGGGACAGGGTTGTGGACGCTGAAAGAAGCTGCGTCCAGGTCTCTGCAGATCTCCACGTTGTCTCCAGCCATGAGGCGGACTGCCGCCTTGTTCTCATCTTCAAAGACCTGCCTCTGGAGAGAGGCACACAGCAGCAACATGAAGTCATCTAGAAAAGAGGTGGAGGGAGGAAAAATCTTATTTCCGCTGAACAAATATTTATACTTATCACCACCACTACATATCCACAAATTAGGAAAAAGTGGTTCAAACTCTCTAGAGCTACACAGATACACATACAGATGAGGAACGATGAATTGGGTCTGGTGAGGAAATCTGGAACATAGAGCCACTTGACCACATTGGAGTCTGTAGTAGAGTTGGGAAACCTCCAGGGATAGTCTGAAATTAAAACATGCACCATTGTCATCGGACATACGTGTAAACAACATGAAATGAACAATATGAAAAAATTTTTAGTGGGGCACTTTAAAATGACAGGACTGGCATTAAGAAAAAATAAAACTTAAAGAAAATGTACATCACAAAGACAGAGGAGCTTTTATGTCCTTGTAAGCTGTATTTTTGTAAATATGTGAAACAATTTAAGGCCTCAATGGCCCCCCTGTATTTTGTGAATAAACCTTGATGATATCACCTTGATAACATAGTTTTATAGTTTTTGACAGTTTAAGCTAAGTTATCAATCATAGAAGGGCTAAATGAATACTTAATGGACAGAAAATTAACTAAAACACCAAACATTTGTTGTTGTCAGCTTCTCAAATGTAAAGATTAGCATTATAAATACAGTACTGTGGATTTGGGACTATTAGTTAGACAAAACAAGAAATTCAAAGATGTCACCTTTGAGAACTTGTAATGAGCATTTTATATACTACATGATAACTTAGTTGACTGAAAAAATAAATGCTAGATTGATTGCTAATAAAAATAGTCATTGATTGAACACCTGGCTGTCGATCTCTTTCCTGTGACAGTCTGGTTATTGTAAATACAATCTGGCCGAGTCAATCACACAAACCTTTACAGGCTGCAGGTGGGATCCCGATGCAGACAAAGTACTGGAAAGTCAGCATGCAGGCCAGGAAGCAGCAGTACTTGGGCCAAATCTCAGCGATGGCTTTCCTCCTGCGTTTATACATGACCGCTATCAAGGCGAAGGCATGAAGCATGGCATAGAAGTCCATGCGCTGCCCGATTACATTGACCACCAACAGCAGGCACGTCTGAGGGAAACACATGAGGAATATACACATGAAGCGACGGAGCTAATATGAAACATGTATTTGGCTCTTTTCGCTTGTCTCTACCTCGAGTCCAAACTTGTAGAAGAAGTAGTTGATGAAGTATTTGATGAAGCTGACGATGCCGATGTCCAGATGCTGCCGCGTGATATCATGGAAGATAATCCTGGCAGCCGGAGGAGACAGTTTGTTCCTCAGTCTGAAGTATTCCTGGTGGCGGTAGATTGTCACCTCGAACGCTAAGAGAGCCAGCATCAAGAGGTTGTTCTGCACAGACGGTGACAGAGAGAATATTTTTAAATATGTATTTCTTTTGTTGAAAACACAGATAGATAGATAGATAGATAGATAGATAGATAGATAGATAGATAGATAGATAGATAGATAGATAGATAGATAGATAGATAGATAGATAGACAGAATATTGAAATTATTTTTGTCACTTATCAAATAAAAACACCAAAACCTTTTCTGATTTCTGATTAAAAACAAAGTTGTGTTAAATTTCAGCCACTGGCTAGACTTAGTAAACGTTTTAACCCATTACTTTAATTTCTGGTAACTTATGATGGATATTTTCTATAATTTTATACCCAAAACTCAGTTTGAATATGCTGTAATCAAAGTTTATTTGATTATATTATTTTCACTTTATTAACATAATATTGGAGGCCCTTTCTGCTACGGTTAAAGGAATACGTGGACATAGTGCACTACAGGGCTTCGTGGTTTTCTGGGGGGTTATGTGAGGGACTGTTTCTTGGCCAGACTGTTTCTTCTTCGGCTTTTGCACAGATTAAACAAATGAGATATAATGTGTTAGTGGGCTTTAGAGATGCTGGTAGGCAGATTTGGTTACCCTTGGAGCCAGGCCAGCTGTTTGTCCCTGTTCCCAGTCTTTGTGCTAAGCTAACCAGCTGCTGGCTCCAGTGTCATATTCAACGAACAGATATGATGGCGGTATCGACCTTCACTTCTAACTCTCGGCAAAAAAGCGAAAAGGTGTGCTTCCCAAAACTATTCCTTTAACTGATTCCTTTATTTTCATGATCATTAATTGTTCTTCCCTTGCTGCGATGATATCCTGTATATACTGCTAACTTTCAGCTGATGTATGGCTCCATCCCTCACCCTGAGGTATTCCAGCAGGTCATTGGACTTCTCCAGGCCAAACCACATGGCTGGATCCACAGGTTTCACATACAGCAGAGACTCCTGCATCTCAGTCTTCTGGTCTTTTGAGTAGCTTTGTGGCTGCGGACAGAAAATATAAGTGTCGTTGGCTGTGATGAAATGCAAACTTGCTTTAAAGGTATTTACCGTGCCATGTCGTCCCAGCCGTAATATTTACCATGAAATAAATATCTGGATGTAGTCAGGTGTGTGATGTGTGTATGTGTGGTGCAATAAATACTAGATAGGACTCTTATGAAACATAAACAAATTGATTCTTAGTACAATTTAAGATAGTGAGGATCATGTTAAGCAGTATGTAGTGTATACTCAAGGTCAAAAAGCATGTTCTGATTATATTTACCATAGAGCAGTTCTGGGAGTACGATGGCGGGTTTATAGACTTCAGCTGGTACAACATTTTGCATACGATGATGACACACGTCCAGACAGTGCAAACACTGGAGGCAAGGGGCCGATACTGGCTGTAGGGCAGTGCGAAGGCCCAGGACGCCAGGAACACATAGTTGAACAAAGACACCTGCACGGGAGACAATGCAGGCGATGAGGACAAAAAAAAGAAACCAGCTCACATAAATCCTTTTTCCACTGACACTCTCCTTTTCCTCCTCTTCCTCCTCCTCCTCCTACAACTACTAGTATATAATACTTTTCTTGTATTACTGTACAAGGTTAAAAACACAGCACAATACATGAAATAACTGATGTAAAGAGTAAAGAATCATGTGAAGCAAATAAAAAAATTAAAAACACATAAAAACTTGAGGTCAAGAACCATCAATAAAAGATCATTACATAAGTCTAAGTCTATAAAGGTGAGTATTAATAAGAATCTAATAGACTGAGCCTGAGGAGCTTATCCAGGCTAAACCCCTCAGTCAGTTTGTTCCAAAGTCAAAGAGACCAGATGGCAAGAAAACTCAGATCATTTTTCATCCAGAAACTATAACAGCTATTACAGTTTGCCCAAATACCCTCAGACTATTATCTGGCTAGTCTGCGGTGTAGTAGAGAGTCCTGGTTCATTTCAAATTGGTTCAAGTTGGCTAAGTGTTGCAAGAGATCAACTTATTTTATACAGCGTCTGAGCAATAAAATCAACCGAGAAAATCTGAGCATTGGCTAATGTAACTGTGGGTACTTGTGATTATCAATGCGAGAGCGTTTTACCTCACAATTGTATGAAATGTACTTAGTTGTGGAAGATGGTGACATGACAGTAGTTTATGAACAAACAATTAAATGCAGCTGTCATTCATTTTACATGTAGAATCCAACATACTAAAAACCACGAAAACCACGCCTGGTTGAATTGTGCCAGTTTAGCACACGGCCTAACAATGTGAAAACACTCAAGAGCTTGATTTCTTGGATAAAATCCACTTTGCAGAGTCAGGGTTGTTTAGGGTTCTGGCACAACCTCCCCTCCATGTAAGGTGCACGGAAAAGCTCTCTTAAAAGGGTCAAACTCCAGCAACACTTGCACTCTGAGTTTTTCTTTTCTTTTTTTGTTTTTCTTTGGTTGTCCAAAATGGATTTACAGTGAATGGACATTAAACGCTTGAATGTGTATTTCTCCCATTAATCTGTTTTATACACACATTAAGAGAGAAGAGCATCGTGGTTAAGATTTCCTTCGTGATTTTAAACGCAAACTCAAGGTTCAAGGGCAAGAAAATAACTGCGGGAACATCTGGAAGTCTTAAACGTTACCACCTGTGATGACGGGCTACTGTAAAGCTGACCAGTCAAATCACACTACAATTCATTAAGTGGACATGACTACCCGTTGTTGCAGATACTGAGTTTAGTCTCAGTTTAGTCTCAGCACCTCATCCTTTCATACCTCTCTGACAGAAACCATGACAATGTAGCAGGACACGATCTTGATGATGTGGATCTCCAGCAGCCACCAGATGAACAGCTGCAGTTTGTGGAAATACTCCAGGAACTTGAGGAAGAGCACGGTGAGACGGTCGACCACCAGGTGCCATTTATTCTTCAGATCTGAAGAGGAAGAGATAAAAACCAGATACACTTAAATGGAAAAACAACAAGAGTGAAGAGGTGCAAACGGAAAGTGTTTCCAGGTTCCACCTCTTCATTTCAGTAGCGTGTCCTCTGTTTAAACACTATGATCCCTCTTCTGGCATTTAGCTTACATGTCCTCTAATACACCAACTCAAGCTGGAACAGACTGATGATATGATTCTCTCTTTACACTTCAGGAATATGTCTTTTTATTGTCAACAAATCACATGTAAATACCAAGTAAGTCAGTATTGTCTGTGTAGCCCAAGTCTGATATATCTTATTCCTCTGTGCCATGGAGCTTTAATGCTGTCCGAAAACTAATAAAGCACACAAATGAGCCACAGTGTTGCACTGGTTGGCATGATTCTTCGTAATGCGTATTAAATGCGTATTAAAATAAAATAAAAATAAAATGTTTACTTTCTTTAAGTCGTGTCCTGGATGGTTAGATTGTATTTCAATATATATTTTCCAATAAAAAATACACTAAAAGTCTTACCAAACTACATCTAGAGGTTGTCAGAGACACATTAGACACATTTAGTCAGTTAACTGATTTGTCTATCAAAGGAAAATACGTATTCTTTTTAACAAAAAGTGGCAAAAATTCAGTAATTCCAACTCCTCATGTGATTTTTTTCTGGTTTTCTTTGTCTTCTATTATAATAAATTGAACATGTTTGGGTTTTGTTGTATAGGTTGGCTAAAACAAGACATATGTCACCTTGGGTTTTCAGACTTATTATATCCCAGCATTTTAGAGGCCAAACGATGAATCAAGAAATAATCTGTAGTTTATTTGATAAGCGAAATAATCGTTAGTTGCAGCCCTGCATATCATCTTCAATTCATAGGCGGTATGTACATTGAAACTAAATCCAACCAGCAAACATGCAAATCAGAGAAGAAATAAGGTATTTATTGTGTGTTAAATGATTCAAATGGGAATGACGTGTATGACAGTCTGCATTTTATAGAGGCAAAGAGAAATTTCAATGTGTTCTGAAACTGTAAAATGTTTGTTTTCCCATATGCAGCATGTTAAGGTGTGTGGAAACATACCTAAAATCTGCATTAACAAACAAATCCCACAGTGTTGCGTTAATTACGTGAGAATGAAAACTTAATATTTGGTTTTATATTCTCACAAAGGTTATAAAAACTCAAGCCACAGTTTGGTGGTGCGCATAAAGCCGTATTATCTCAGGTTTTAATAGAGGCCTCATTGTTTGGATAAGAAACTCTGAGAGAGCATATAGCTTGTATAGCTTGCAGCTCATTATGAACCGAGAGGCCCTGCAGGGTTGTGTTTTATCACCTATTTTATTTTCAGTGTATATAAACAACACTTTAATTTAAGACCAGTGTGACTGTGTCTGTGTAAATATGCTAACGGTGCAGCGCAAGCTGGCCTTAGCAGGACGATGTAATGGGTGAAAGTGAGCACTTGAGCTACGTGCTGTGTCAGAACAGAAAACTGGAGGTAAATCTTACTGAAACCCAAAAATCTGCAATAGAACAGATTTTTACAGCTTTGCTTGGGATGATTAATGAGTGGCTGGTGAGAGTGCAGGCAGCAGATACTTGGGCAGCAGACTGAGCTTCTCTAACAGAGCTTTGGCCTTTAAAGATTGTATGCAACATAAGTCTTCTGAGCAGACTGAAGAGCTACAGGCTGAGAGAGATCTGAGAGAAAAGGTCCCTACACTCGCGACTGAAAGTGCTCTGTGCCGCTACATAACAGCACATGAGCCTCGGCTGTAGACACAGTGAGGAGAGCAAACGCGGCCAGTCGTGTGGGGAAGCTTTAATAGGAAAACAACAGCATCACACACAAGAGCTCACATGAGATGCTGTGTTTAAATACAACTCTTAAAACACGATTCAGGAAAATTGGGAGAGTAATGATATGCAACCCATTAAAACCCATATAAGTGATCACATGACACACATACCAAGTAAACCATGAGGGTGTTTTAGTATGTGACAATTAGACAATAGCATTTTATTCAACACTATGCTATTCTAAAAGGTGCACTAATTAGTACAGTACCACGCTGGAGGACATTGTTGGGTTTGCTCAGTCACTGTGATTATAAACAGTACAAAACAAGGACAGCAAAGCTAAAAGCGCAGCAGATTCCCATTCAAAAGCTCAATGCACAAGTGTTGTTTTTAGTAGTGCAGACTGGCTGCATTTGCCATCTGCTTCTTCATAAAACAGTGACTTGGGCGTGACTCTACGGCAACTGAAGGGGAGGAAGCTCGGACTAGAAGGTTGAGTTTCCAGTATATAGTTATAAAAAGTAAAGTAGTAAATAAAAGCTTTACATTAACATTAGAATCAATCTTATTTACAAGTCGTCTACTAAGATTATTATTGAGGTGTCTCACACTCTTCTTGACAAACCTCCATCTCTGACAAAATACTCTTTAAAACTTTAAATTGGGATACTGACACCTTTGGAAACCCTGAGGCAGCAATTTGACTGGCTGTAAGTTAGAAAGCGCCTGCTTGTGGGAACAGCACCTCTGGCTTTTGTGTTTCGTTACAAGTTCTCTATATTTTAATGGTATTGATTTGAGAAAAATACAAACTACTCCAGTTCGCCACACTTTTTTTTGCTTGAATTATTCCAGACCTCCGCGAGCTTGAGAGGGAGGTTTGGCAACATGAAACTACTGCAACTGAAATTACATCACTTCTACTATTACTGTAGTTGACTGGCAGACAATTAATCAACATCGTTCGAGAGCTGCTCAGTACCTGAGCTCTGCTCAGTGCTCGGCTCTGGCTCGGTCCCCGCGCTGCAGTGGTGGCTCTCCTCTGTGCTGGACTGCCGCAGGTCGGACAAGCTCCCGGGCTTCTTGCCAGTCATGTCACTGTCATGCATCACCACCACCAGGGCCTGCTCCTTCTCCTTCTCCTTCTCCTCCATCCCCCACTCCCCCTGCTCCTCCTGCTCCCTCTGCTCCTCCTGTTTTTCCTCCGGCTCCTGTTCCTCCCTGGGCAGCGTCACCTCCACCGAGCTGGCGCTGAGCATGGTGAGGTCTGCCAGGCTGCCATCGGTTCCCACCAGTCTGAAGACATGTGAGAAGTTATTTCACACAAAGACACATGCAGACTCACACACATATCTGTATTACTATACTTATGAGGACCTTCAATGGATTTTACTTCTGTTTTTAATTAGAGACAGCAGAGAGGCGACGTGCAGCTAAGGTCTCCAGACGGACTTGAATGGGGGACGTTGCGGTTATGTGAAAGCGTGACCTACTCCTTTATCATTGTGAATTAAAATATGTGTTCTGCCACCAAAGTAACTTTAACTTTCCTAGAAATCAATCTGAATCTGATCTTAACGCTAAACCTCAAAACAGCAATAATTCCACGTATTTAGGGGTTTTCCTCGCATTCATATCTATTTGAAGGCATTCTGTCCTCATAAGTATGTAAATACAACACATATATATGGTCCAGGTGATTCTCACAAGGCTCCGATGCAAATGTTTGGATGGGAATCATCAGCTCTGTGTCCACTAACTGAACAGCAGAGCAACGTTTCATCAGGCATTGTAATTGATAAGCAGTGCACATTCCTTTTGCATTCTTTAAATCAATCTGTGTTGAGGTTTTTTTGGGGGGGGTCTTTTGGTGTCTGAGGGATTTTCTTCTTGCAGCAGATAAATGGCAGTAGCTGAAGGGAGGCATTAACCCTTTAATTTCTTCTCAGGCAATGGAGCGAGGTCAAAGGTCGGGTTTGGCTTGCATGAACCGGCCGCATATCAAGGCAAGCATTTGGTTATCTGTCATCCAGTGATCACACTTACTTGCTCGGTTGAGTGGGAAGTTTTTGCTTGATGCTGCTCAGAACAATAAAGTTACACAGATGTCAAGATGAACAGTGCGGAGAGAAACCGACAGAGGCTGCAGGCTGAAACTGACACTTAGAAATATCCACATCGTTTCATTAAAATGCATGAAAACCGGCCAAAAGGATCCTGTGGTTTAAGGTAGAGGAGCTTTCTCAGGAAGGGGGTAATTTTCTAGGGTTCAGTGCAGAAAAGGGATCACTGGCAAGATACTGGAAGGGAAGAACAGTTCTTTCAGATTCAAACATGCTCGTGTGTGAAACTATTGGAGAGAAGTAGAATTCTTTTATTGGGGAAAGAGCTGGGCTGGAGGAGGGTTAACATTGTTAAGAAAGATAGCAGAGAAATAAAAAAAGAGAAGGCTACAGGCAAAATAATAAAACCCCAAACCTGAAAGCAAACACCATTCATGTCAGTAAAATACTTAAACTCCTAGATCATCAATGTATCATCATTGGCCAAAACTGGATAGATGGGACAAGTCAGTGTGGGGGGAAAGGACATATTGCAACAGGAGGAGGAAGGTGAGACTCAGAGGTGAACTGGGATGGTGATGGATGCCACAGAAATCGAGCAGATACCCACCTATTCATGATCAGATAGACACGCCCACTGACTTTAGCGTGGCTGTGAGAAGAAGGGGTGGCAGAGGAGAGATGGCAGCAGGTCACAGTGAGAAGCAGAGCAGAGACGAGCTAAGCAAGCGGCAGCGAAACAATGGAAAATCCACAACAACACGGCAATAAAGTTAAACACACCACGCCACAGACCGTGAAAATGTGGATGTTATAACATTCAACAACACACAGAGCGCACGATCAACGCACAGAGCGACAGATGTGTGATGAGAACAGTGGTTATAATGGGCGTTTAACGGGGTGTGAGATGAATAGGGATGAATGCTTTCACCTCACGCTCAAGTAAGGTCATCGGGTTTAACATTCTTGTGTAATGGCCGTTCTTGGAGAAAAAGAAATCAGTTTTATTGTTTATCAGTTCAGTGGAATCAGGTGGTCATGAAGCTCCAGTTTGTGCCTCTCATGTATTATGACATTCGAGTCACAGAGGGAAGCAGCTGCTTTTCTGAAAGACGCACGTGTTGCACACTTTATTATGTTGTAGATGATGAGACTCTCCTGACCATCTGGATGAGCAATATTATGTCTGATGCACAATAAAAAAGATTTTCAACTAATTTCTCAAGTTGTGAAACTATTTCTTAGTTCCATGTTTAACAACCGTCGAGGTTTTTCAAAGATCGCCAGGAATTTACCTTTTAGAAAAACAAATGCTTAGCTCTTTGACCCAAAAGTAATTATTCTTAACTCAAACATTAATACGCGAGAGGCTCAAACTGGAGCTAACTGCGATCAGGTGTTATTATATACAAATTTCTGATGATGCAAGTTTTAATTAAAAAGTAACAAAGTTACTGAACTTTTCATTTTCCACAAAGAGTAACAATGGGACACATTATGTTGCATTGGACATCAGTTTGATTATTTCATATGTGATTTTGCATACATTTGACAAATTTTGAGATCTATTTATTAGGTTGGTGCAGTTTGACTTAGTATTTCTTAGAGTGATTTGAAGAAATGAAGAGAAAAACCCCAGAATATCTATGTTTTACAGGTGCCAGCAGTACTAGTGCCTTGCATTACAACATAACCAATGGATAACTGCAGTCTGGGCTGATGCTCATTTTCAGCTGTAAGAACCCATGAAACAATATTATTACTTCCTCAGTGTGAAGTATTTTATTTTGAAACAGGATGCTGGGGTGTGACATTACGAAACAGAACGCTTCTGACCTGTAGATCGTGCTCTGCTCTTTGGCCACCACAGCCTGGAGGTCGGTGAGCTGGAGGAAGCGGTCGTGGAAGTAGTGCAGGTGGAGAACACACACCAGCAGGAAGGAAGTGGGGATGAAAATCCTGGTGAACAGCTCGGGGACATGAAACCTCTGCAGGCCCAGGTCATTCAAGCTGCATAGATGTTGGAAAAATTAGAGGAAACAGGAAAACATGAGACTTGAGCTTACATCTTTTTTGAGGTAACTGTCAATGAAAGGTGAACCAACAAAAGGTGAATAAAAAGTCAAAGTTCTTTTTAACGATGTTATATGCATGTTACCTGATGTTAACTGCTTGAAAACAGCTTGGTTGCTTTTAAGTTTTAATCATAAGCCTGATATGAAAATGAAACTAAAATCTCTTAAAAAGCTGCATTTTGCTGAACAATTTTGAGCAAAGTAAGTTCTGCAGTTAATAATTTAATAATATAATAATTTTAGTGTTCAAATAACAAATTCCTATTTTAATGTCAAATTAAATGCCACATGTTCTGGTTCCTTTGATCCTTCAACAGTAAGAATCTTTGAGCTTTTTGTCTTTTTGGTCACAGCATCTCAAACTACATTTGTTTTTGTCGTATATTTTATCATACATAGGGTAAGTACAGGTAACTCCTCATTACGAAAATTAAACTGTGATAGTTACACCAACAGATCATTTCTCAATAACCTGTTAAAGATGTAAAACATCTTTGATGTCATTGTGATCCAGCTAACTGTCACTAAGCCTGCACTTTTGCAGGTTTGGGCTTAAGGACTTGTTGCTCTGACAACAGTTGCAGATAAATTTTAAACCAGCCTAAAAAACCCCCAAAAAAGATCAAGACTCATGTCCAGTCGACAACGTTCTAATCTGGATAACTCGGTTATCCACGAAGGGAAGAGCGGTGCCCTGTGGCGCTCAGCGGAGCTCACCCCTTTTCGTCCATGCTCAACATCTTTGACCAGAAGGGTAACGAGCTTCCAAATTGGAAGGTGTAGACCAGGGTGAGGACCAGCATGGTGTACACCACCACCGACATCCAGAAGTACTTCAGGATCCTTCTCCACCACTCAAAGTGCACCTAGATAAGAATGGATTTATAAGCAAAAGAGGTCATCAAACTTTGTTGGTCTGAGGATTTGTGCAAATGAAAGAGTAATTTTCTTTTCTTTTGTCATGGTCCAAATTATTCCATGAATATTAAATTTGTGTCTGATTTTCATATACATGTGTACTGTGTATTATATGTATATGTGTAGCCATAAAAAGTGGTATTTAGGATTTCATTTCAACTTTGTGTGTGTTCAGTTGTGCGCTTGAATAAGAAGATACAGAATGTATTTAATGCATTTGGAAAAAAGTTTCACATTGAAGATAACTGAGAGGAAATTCAAGAGACACGTTGGGAATATGAGGCTAAAACACGAAAACAGGGTTGCGCACATTAACGCAACACTGCATGTAACTACAAGTGTCACATACATCTGATGTAAGAACGCAATAATGTAAAAGGCATGGAATGGTTTTGGTACCTGATAGAGCGCCACACAGGAGAGGAACATCATCATGTAGATGATCTTGTACATGACGATGGTTCCCTCGAAGCTGACGAAGAAGAACATGCCACCGCAGATGTAGATCCAGTATTTAATCAGTAGAGCCATGACCATGTTGCCCAAAACCTGCATGATGTCCTGCTCCCCTCCCTCCTCAGAATCCTCTTCCTCTATAAAACACAGCAGCGAATCAGAAAACTCTGCACTACCTCAGCAAAACTGACTAGCTTTTTTTTTCCGGAGCTTACAGCTGAACCATCAGTTATTGCAACTGAGCTGATAAAGACTGTGAGATGTGGTTGAAAGCTCCACAAAAAGCAAGCATGCAAGTGGACCTTGAGTTGAAATTACTTTGTCAAACTACTGTTCCTGAGCTTTTTGGCAACACTTTACTTTAACACGCCCTATTTAAAAGCATTATATAAACATTTAATAGATGGTTTACAACACACTGTAATGTAGTTTAAAGCACATACGAGTGTTTGTTAATGTACAATATTTGTCAGCAATTAGAACTTCTCCTATGAAGACATATTTTATAGTGTCACAACTGTGTTTTACTACATTGTCATTCATTACCTGTTTATACAGCAGACTCCACTTATGGGTGCCCACAGGAGGAGTTATACTTGTTAACAAATACATTAATAAACACTTACATCTGCTTAAAACTTCTTATTAAGTTATAAACCATATGAAATATTCATACACTGCTTATAATTGCTAGTTTAGGGGGGTTAAAGTACAGCCTTACTAAAGTTTTCACAAGTAAACAACCAAAATGATTCTGATTCTGATTCTGATTCTGAAAATGGTGTGAAGTGGGAACTGACTTACTCAAATAGTGCCTCAATATCTAAATGAAAACATAACAAGTTTGTGGAACATACTGGAAGGTGAAAATGCAAAGACTGCCTGGTAGATTGTGAATGAAAAACTGAAATAGTTCGAAAGAAATTATAAATAGTCTTATCTGATTCCAAACTGAGGCAAGAAACCTCAACCTTTCGATCCACCATCTATAAATGTTTAAAGTAACCAGCCACTTTCTCATTACAGGTGCTGCTAGCAGTTGGTGGCAGTTTCCAAATTCAATTGCTACTCCAGTATTTCTACTATAATCTAAACAAAATAAGAGCCCAGAGTTTACCCTTCTTCTTCTGATCCTCCACATGAACGTCTGAGAGACCAGCGCTGTCTTCCTTTTCTTTTTCCCATCTCTCCGTGAGCGTTTGTCTCAGCAGCAGCCAGAAGCTCAGCATACACAGGACCTTCACACAATAAATACAATGTTTAGACAAACAGATGACCAGCAAGAAAAGAAAAGATGAACTAATAAATCCTCTGCATTTACTTTAACTTGCTGAGAGCCCATATATGTGTGGTCAAAACAACATGAGAAGATATATATATATATATATACATAAATCAGAATTGAGTTTCTAAACATAAATTGGATTGTCTAAACTTCAACTGACATTTAAAATAAACTTTAAAAACACAGTTTGATGTGAAATATAATTGCATCTCGTCTCTCTGAAGGGATGAACACATGCGCTGTTTAATAAAACAGCAGCATGGGTGATGAAGAATACATTAAGGCCACTGCAAGTCTGCGGTTCGCCTACTGATGCATAGAATCTCATTCTACACACAGTTAGGTCAGGCTCAGTGAAAGTCAGTTTAATTAACTGGCTATTAGAGAGACACAGTTTGACAATGTTTAGTTTCAGAATCTAAAAAGTATATTCCATGAGCTGCATGCAGAGTACACCTTGCATTAGAAATCCTTGCACATATTAGAGCACATTTGTTGTAACTCAATCTAAAGGTCAGTTTTAATGATCGCATGGATTCATTGTAGACAGAAATACATGGCAGTGTCAAAATCAAGAAAATTCTTTGGCTAGTAATTTGAACTCCCAAACCTTGGATGAAAGTGAGTGGAAAGGGTTATTCTTCTTTACAAAGAATCCTGAGTATGCTTGGTAGTCTTCTTCTTTGTTCCCAAAAATCTCAAAAGTCCAAATGTACTGCAGAACTATCAGCAGGTTTCCGTAGGCCACCATGAAGGGAGAAGACAGCATGGCGTAACGCCTCCGGTCCCTCACCATCCACAGCATGCAAGACCACATGAGGAAGACAAACGTCAGCCAGCTGACGTACGTGATGCTCCACGCCTGAGGAGGACAAATCACAGAAAATATAAATGCAGAAAGTCTGCTGTTGTTGTTATTTGTTGTACAAATATTTGTGGACTGAGCCTGGGCTGTTTTTGCTCAGTTTTCACTCCCTGTATTTACAGACTTATGACACACCTACGCATGTCAAATATTTCAGCATAGTTTTTAAAGTTTTATGCAATTGTTCGGGTTTCTTGCCTGCATCTCCACAGGTTTGCAATGCAGACTAAATAGCTGTGAATGAATGGACAGAGGAGAATGTGTCGTTTTCCTATATTCTTTTGGTATGTATATGTAATGAGTTTTGGCACTACAGTTCCCATCATGCCTTGGGTGAAACCTATGTGTATTGTTGCCATTCAGTCAGAGAGTTAGCTGTTTACACTGACAACTATCACCTGGATTACGTTTGATACAGAAGAAAATTTGATTATTTTACAATCCTGACCAAAGACCTCCATATTAAAGACTGTGTCGTGGTATGTTTTATTTAAATTAAGCAGTTCTTTCGATTATTTTTTTTCTGCTTGTGAGCACAACTAAGTAAAATAACTGTGAACTTTGCCTCAATGCTTTCTATAATTACTACCTCATTTCTTAGTTCTTTCCTGGAAGCTTCCTAAGGAAGTTATTAGGAAATTACAGCCACCTGTTTCTCAAACTGAAGGTCTAAACGTGTACATCCTCTCCATGCTGCAGAGATTAAAATTCTGTAGTAGAAATGCTGAATCCTGGTGGGAAAAGGGTCTAAAAATACCTAAAAATATTTAGTTTTTGACTGCAAAACTCCCCTAAAGTTGCTTAAACTATGACCTTTACAGAAAAACAATACCTGCGTGTCCTCAATGACAGCTTTTTACTATTTTCTTACTTTTTGTTTACTATTGTTATTTGTTTACATGATTTCTAAACAGATTTATGGACATGTGTCATTTGTGACATCCAGCACTACATGTACCTGCATGACATCTGTGTGTGAGAGTCAGGACAGGATGCAATATCTAAGGTGAAATGCGTCAATTGGGGGCTAAGGGTTCATTTGGTTTTATTCCATATTAGTTTTTTGCAGCTATGCACAAATGTAAACATGGCTACTTAAACTCAGACTTTCATTTATCGCATTTAAAGAAAGATCCACTGTCAAACAAAGTAACTGTTACTCAACTTTATTTAACTGTGATTCATCCAGGAATGTTTAAACTGAGAACAGATGCTCTTTTTCAAAAATGTCCTGCCACACATTCTGCTGAAGAAGCTGCCCAGTACAACCACAGTTTCCTCTTGTTGGTCAGCCAGCGGCTCCACTGGAGCAGAGAGGGGTTCGGTGCCTTGCTCAAGGGTATTTGATGTAAGTTGATCATTTACTAACCGTTTCCAGCAGGTCTGTGGCTTTAAACGTGTAACTTTCTGGTGCGTTCATGTCACGTCAAATTAAACTATAAATATAAACCGCAAGCTGGAAAACACTCACATCTTCATTGTAGAGGTTTTAAGAAGTAGGATATGTTTTACTGTCAATTACATTCACAACTCTACTTAAAGAGAGTCACTTTTGACAGTTTGTTTTTGGTCAATTTTAAATTAATAAATTAAAGTGATTTTGGATGTTTTCCTTTCTAAATACATGACACAAATGCAGCATAAGCCAACTTCTGTAACGCCATCTGTGGGCCGCGTTACTCACCATCATGGCTATGAGAGCACAGATGTAGCTCTGTTTCATGATGAAGTGGAAGACTTTGACCGCCGCACTGACTCCTCTTTTCTTCATCCCATCCTCTCCTTCCTCCGACTTCTCCTCCCCTCCCTCCAACTGCGAATCCTCCGGTGGCAAACACACTTCATACACACACTCATCCTTCTTCTCTGGTTGGACACAGAAACACAACTCACTGTTACTAACAGTTACAGTACTAGTAGTAAATGCTAACGTGGGCATGCTAACTTTCTCACAATGACAATGTTAACATGCAGATGTTTAGGACGTAGACCATGTTTACCATCTTAGTTAGAGTGCTAGCATGCTAAGATTTGCTAATTATCACTAAAGTTAGACAGAAGTACAGCTGAGGCTGATGGGTGTGGTAAATGAAAAGTCAGAGGATCACCGGAGTTATTCAAATTGATCCTAAGCAGGTCGTGAATGTGTGTACCAAATTTACAGTTGTTGTGTACAGTTGTTACGATATATCACTAAAAGCCAAAACTGTCAACCTCATGGAGGCACTAGAGGAAAAGTCATGTGATCACCAAAGTCAGTAGGATTCATCCTCCGGATGTTTGTACAAAATTTCATGGCGATTCATCCAATAGGTGTTGAGATACGTCAGACTGGACCAAAGACAGACCGACATCACCATCACGAGAGCCGCGTCGATAGAATGGCTAAAAATGTGTAGTCTCCAAGCCCAAAACAAGACTACTCAAATGAGTTATTTTCTCAGCCTACAAAACTCATTTAGAGTCACAGAAGGCTGTCGAGTGGGTTAGCGTGAAAATGGGTTAGCGTGAAAATAAAACCAACCGTAATAGGCATAACAGGGTTTCCACATGGCAGCAGTGCTAGTTTAGGATGTAACTAGAGACAAGGACTTCTTCTTCTTCTTCAAAATGAGCTATAATTTAGTTAAGTGTTCTTTCTACAGTCATTCCACCCCATTTTCACATCATTCACTTTGATCTTTTCAAGGACAGACAGAAGACACAGGTAAAGAGCTCACCTGTTTCATCACCGGGCTGGTCCATTTTATACTGGGGGGTGGAGTACAAGTCCAGACAGACTGGTCCATTATCAGTCGTGACGAACTCGAAGGACGTCCCGTTTGAGGTGGGCACAGCCTGTAGATCATCATCATAAATTACAAAGACATTTCAGTAACAGAGGAACAGGTTTGTTATGGGATCACACTACTGCACAGCCTTCTGCCCCAACAAAGGCAAACAGGAGTAACTGCTTTTTGTGTGATTCACTGATTTAGCAGCTGGATATTGTGCTTTTTCACCCGAAAAAATTGGCTTTTTGTTAGTTTCAGTGTGTTTGTTAGCTGCTTAGTTACCACACTTTGGCTTTGTAGGGCAGTAAAGGGAGTTTTTCTACTTTTCACACTGCACATTCTTTAATTTAGACAACCTGCCTTATAACCCAGCTATCTGACATCTTCCATGTTTCCAACTCAGAGGCACTAGAGCGAAGTGGCTTTATGATTTCAGCTTCAACTGAGCCGCTGCAGTTCAGTATGTTCAGTCTAGGCCGAGAGACACAGTGGGAAGAGGAGTTAAACTTGATTTTTTTAAACACAGCTTAAGATTAACCCTGTTCTATGAGGGTGCAGTGTGAAAAGTACTTTGCAGTGATTCATTTTCTTGCAGCAAGACTGAGGGGTGAAGGGGGGGGAGTAAAATGCACAGATTTAATCCAGAGCATCCCCCACCTCCGTTGTACTGATGCCATCCTGGGTGGAGAGGAGCTAGAGGGAGAAAAGAGCATACAAGGCAAGGTGCGTTATCGATGAGCTGCTGAAGTCAAAGGCCTCCTTGTTCTTTATAGTCGCTGATAAGCAGGAACAAAGACGAGCAGCACTACTCTGTAAATCGAGCCCATCGCTCATCTGCGTCTGCACACCCTAAAAGCTTTTAAACCTCAGGAGGTGGCCGGCGGAGACAGACTACGGACCTTGATATGGGAACAAGGTCAGAATGTGTGTGTGTGTGTGTGTGAGTGTGTGTGTCTTTCCAGGGATGAGTCTATTACGATGGCGAAAGCTTGGGTAAAACAAGAAGTGAGCATTGTGAAAACAATCAACAACTACAGCTTGAGTTCACACTTTAACAAAGAGTTGGTTTCCTGTTTATTTTTGACAGTTATTGCACTAAAGCATCACAGGAGTTTTCCACTCCATTGTTTGTAAGCTAAACTGAACCAAATTGTTCCAGGCCAACGTCAGTTATCAGTTGTAAGACTGAAAAAAAGGAAATGTGTTATTTGGGTTTTTAGCAGCCAAGCTTGTTGAAAAAAAGTTAAACACTTCAGAAGCTGAAGAAAAATATTTTAAACAGATCTTTAAACAGATCTTTAAACAGATCTTTACAAGGCTGTTCACATGTTTCCCACGTCCTAGAAAACACCATTTCTTAAAAATGGGATCCCATATATGTATTATGCAATGGTATGCTGGGTGATTACTTCATGACCTGTCCAATAATCAATACTCTGTTAGTCATGTGTGTATTAACCCTGACGTACGTTTTTCTCATCTGTGCCCTGTCGTGATTCCCACCACAGCTGCCTCTTCCTGTTGGCGGAGTTATTTGTTCTGTTTCCGTCCAGATCTTCCTCCTCGCACATATCGTCTTCCTTGTCGTCCTGAAAAAACATGAGGCAGTTTGGAAAA
The DNA here is from genome assembly GCF_043641665.1 of Enoplosus armatus. Lineage (NCBI taxonomy): Eukaryota > Metazoa > Chordata > Actinopteri > Centrarchiformes > Enoplosidae > Enoplosus > Enoplosus armatus. The sequence goes on along the minus strand of NC_092193.1, from coordinate 6,009,780 downwards.
TATATATCTTCACTACTGAACTTTGAAGTCAGTCCACTATTGTGCAACAGAGACGATACTCTCAAGAATCACAGTTTTAACCGTCTGCTATTGAACACTGTTTTACAGTGTAGGAGTGCAGTATTTGAGGAGGAGTTGGATGACCTTTTAAAAGAGGAAAATGTGTAGTTTTACTGTAAATTATTAGCATTACTTACCATTGATTTTTTCTATTTTATTCAAAACAAACAAAGTGTCATCTTGGCAGTGTCCAAGTGGTTAAAATACCACAAAATACTGAAAAAAACTGCACAGAAATTAATTTACTCGCAGGCTCTTCAGCCTTCAAGACATGTTTTCTTCTACGATTCACATTGGTATGAAAATCCCACTTGTTCTCAGTGCAGTTTCCCGAGTTTTAGGAATTCCGAGTGTCAGTATCTTCGGACAAGACAGGATAATGCTGTAGTAGAAAACAAGACTATTGAAACAGATTAAATTGTAAAATATCAGGGCTCAATAACAGATAAACACACTTGTTAAGTCTGTTATTTTCTACACTAAATATCTTATTATCAGTAAAAAATTTGATTTAGTAAAATCCATTAATACACTGCAGGTTTATGCTGAAGAAGACGTTTTCATTGTTGGTTCTAGTTGTGTTTCTCCTGCTGGTTATGGTGCTAAATGTGTTTTCCTTAGAGATTAAAAAATGTCAATCACACACACTTGTGGATTCAACACAACAATTTCTTAATAAAACCAACATGAAGCCCAGACTGCACAATCTAAATGTTTGCGTTATAACCAAATTATTACACTGACGCTATCATGTGTTTCCGGTCTGCAGCCAGATATAGATTCCTCGTGTCTGCCTTTAGATACTTTTATAAAAATGTATTGAATGAATCTGTTTTCACAGTTTTTATTGCCTCTGTGAACTACTGCTGAATAAACACAGAAGATGGACTACAAATCAAGCAATAAATCAATTCAGAAATGGTAACAGTGCATCCAGATTGTTCTTGTCTTTTTACTGAAGATGAGGTCCATCATGATCTGGCATCTCCACCATCGACCAAACCTGTCAGCTGCTGATTTATCTCGTAATCATGTTTTATTATTAGCTTTGTCTAAAGTGTAAGAGTAGGTGAAAACACACACACACCCACCCCCCTCTGTGGAGAGATCAATAATGCATACAGCCCCACAGGTTTACAGGGAAGTATTGACCCCTCTATAAAAACACTAATCTATAACTCCATTACAGGACAGAGGAGCTGAGCCTCGAGCTCCGAGGAGAAGGAGGACAAGTTGAATTCAGGAGCGTCTTCCCACATTGCATGACATTTCATTGGTAACTGCAGTCTTTCCACTTCAGTGGTGGTAGTTTGTATCAAATAAAGGCAAAGTCTTCAATAACGATTAGACACTACTTAGTCTATCAGTTATGAGATAAACCCCCCCTAAAGGGTCAAATCACCCACGAAGGACACATTTTCTCATTTTGGTATTTAGTCATGCAGATAGTTTTGGTTTTATTTACCCAGGTTTTGGTCTATTTTAATATCTGCTTCAGAAACAATTAAAACAACTGGAACTAATTTCTAAGAAAGAAACAGTTCTTATGAAAACATTTGACGGTGTGTTTGGTCATTTGGGTGAACTGATCGATTAAGTTCAGTCAAAATCAGGTGAAAAATCAGGTGCGGCTCTCGTCATTCAGAGTTTAAAGGTTTGACTTGTAATTACATTAAAATGTGCGGGATCTTTTTGTTCTTTCATAGTCAGAGTTTATAATCTGAAGCACCTGTCAATTAGACTCGCTAGTGTAAAACTTTACAGTAACTGACCGCAGTTTTTAATTAAAATCATAGTTTAATGTGTAGACATTTGTACAATAACTGCATCTTCACTTCAAAAGTCATAAAATTTGGACAAGTGGAGTTGTTATGTAACAGTTAGATTTTCTTTATTCCCTATAAAGCACTGGAACACTGGAACATGGAGCCATGATGCATCCTCCCTTCGTGCTTTGTCAAAATTAGACCAGCAGTGTCTCAGATAACACCTGAGCTACGGCGGACAGATCCAGCCAGCGATCGATCGTCCTGGAATCTTCCATCAATACAGTTTCTCTGATCACGAGGCCACCTGGCTGCCCATTTAATTCAATCTGTTTTCTATTTCAGTTCACTGTCTGGAATTTACAGAGGAGCCGTGTGGAGGTGTAGCGTGCCGAATTCGACTAAACATCTTTGACACCCACTGGACTGCTTGCATCCACCCAGTTTCTCATTAACTGCAAACCCAGCTGTCTCTTAGCAGGAGCTCATTCAAGTTTAACAGCATAAATATTAAACACTGTTTATGGGCAGAAAGGCACGTTATTTTATCTGGAGGTGAAAATCTAGATCCATTCTTGGCATTTCAATTTTCTGCCATTATTCATTTTAGCTGTGATTTTGTGGTTAAGATTTGTAAATTACTCTTTGTCACACACATTAGCCCTTTCTTGTCTTGTATTTTGTTTTCTGGTTACTTAATTGCTTTGCTGCCTCTCCCAGAATCAAGCATGAACTTTGTGCATTTAACTAAGAGTTGAAGAGAGCGATAGTGAAAACTGAATGACAAAACGTGCATTGTATACTTGTCTATTCAGGCTATTTCTTCCTCTATGATTGCTCAACAGCACTGCAAAATCAGTGTTCTCTCTCTATGATTTTAAAGAAACCAAGGACAATATATTTCTGATAGCTGAAACATTTTCTCTCTCAAACTCCAGAAAAGATCTCATAATGTCTAATTTTGGCCACTGAGGTATAGGAACAAGAAAAGGACATCATAAAACAACAAATAATTCCAATAATAGTAGTATTAACAGTAGTAATAGTACATCACAAATCATTAAAAACGCTAAATGACTAAATGTAGTTCAGTTTTTGCTTTCCACGTGATCAAATTATTGATATACTTTAAAATAAAATGTCACACTGCTGTGAACTAGCTGTCTACTCTCATGTGTTTTCATTGCGTTTCTGTCTGCTGTCCTCACCGTCAGATGATCGGTGGGTTCCTGCAGCCAGAGGCGGATGAGCGTGGCCAGGGTGTAGTAGAGAATCAGCAGCATGATGGGACTCACAAAGTGGTACCACTTCCGCTCCGGGTGCACCATGAGCTTCCATGTGTAGGAGCAGTTGCTCTGAACAATGGGGGAGATGCCAAATACACTGCAGAGACAGACAGACAGACAGACAGACAGGTATGTGAGGATAGGAAAAGGACAGGATTTTAGTTGTAAAATCAGGAACTTAAGAGTATAAATTTGCAAGAAACAACATTGTGTGTAAAGATATACATAAATATTGACCACAAACAAAGCCTGACATTTTAAAATAGAGGTCAACATAAACAGTCATTCTGGCGTAGGGCTGTGATTTCTAAGCAAGATCACACAATTTCATTCCCAGAAAATATTTCTCTCTTAACTGCCCCTCAGATTAAAGGCCACATATTTGATGGTCCCGGGTTCTCACAGGTAAGAATTTGCTGCTTTTCTTCGTCTTTATAGTAAAATTAACATTTTGGGGGTTTGGATTGTTGATTGGACTTTAGGAAATTGTGATGGGCAAACAGGCCAAACGATTAACAGAGTAAATAATTGACAGAATACTGTTTGTATACTTTATCCTAACTAATTAACTTTTTACTTGACAAAAAATATAACCTTTGTTCCTTGAATTTATCCTTGAAGGTGAGTTTACAATTGAACTTAAACCCTTTTTAAATCTAGTATAATAGTTGAGAAAAATAGATTGGCTTTCTTGAATCGTGTTCTCATTGAGATGAGTGTATTGTTCAATTCATTACATTCAATTCAGCACAGGAGGCCTTGGGTTCTCCATCTTTAAACGTTACAAAAGAGAGTAGGAACTGCAGAGTCATGCTGTCTGTGCTGGGTACTATCAGTGGTTCCCAACCTGGGGGTCGGGGAGAGGGACATCTGGACTACCTTGCTTAGCCTGTTGCCACCGTGACAAGCACCCTGGATATGTGGCTCAAGATGGTGGATGGTTGGAGCTAAGGGTAAGTCCAATTTTGCTAAAGTTTAGTTCAGTGTTAAGTGGTTTCATCATGTAATTCTTAGACATTTGATAAATACAGGCCCTGATAACAGGTATATTGTCATGATTAAACTACCTTCAATGTACATATCAAAATATACTGTCAAGCAACTAAAGTGTAGAAAGGCAATTTACATCAACAACAACAATGTTAAAGTATCTGACAGTTGACTTGCCCTCATGTAAACAGCTTTATAAATAAAGTTTAGTCGCTGGCTTTGATAGTCACTTTCTGCTAAATGACATTCCTGCAAAAAAAACCTTCTACGCCCTAACTGTGGAATCTGGGAAATGCACTGAGGCTAGAAATCTGTTTGTAGCACAAAGGATGAAATATGATTCACTCCTTTTCCTCTGAGCAGAATAAAGGTCATCTGCTCAACAGGAACTGCACTGACGTATTCCAGTGACAACCTCACTGATTTAGATGTCTCCTGTGTCTTTTCTTTCTATGCCATGTGGAGGAGTGAACACCCCCCTCTGACCCCATCACACTTCCTGAAAGGTTTCTTGTTGCGGCTGGGGAAGGCCCACTGGTCACGTGACTGGGGACTTCCATTGTAAGGAGGGGAGGCAGGAAGTGGAGTGGAAGCCAGGCCTCTCAACAGTCTCATTCAACACCCGGCCGACAGCAAGGCCAAGTCACTGTCAACAGGCACAATTAGGGCAGGCACTGAGGTGGCCTATTGTCCAATGGGGGATGCACATATTTATGTCCGCAAGAGTTTCCCTCTGACCGTCTGAGGGTGTGCAGAGAGGAAACAGGCCGGATCAGAGGAGAACATGTTACTTTTATCATCACACTGGGCCTCAGTTTTCACGCAGCAGCAGACAGAAATACCTCAGCGCTGTGGAAAGTCAACATGAACGCATGCAGAGACGGCACATGATGAAATAGTTGTCCAGTACATGTAAAGAGCTATCAAAGAAGAATTCGTGTTGGCGTATACCTTCCAAATTTAGGACTTCAAATACACAAATGAAGAGCTTCTTTGCAACATGAGAAGTCCACTGTCCCAAATATTACACCCACTCTGACATATTTACTGCTGGAAACTAAATGGAGCAAAAGTTAGTGTTGAAGTTAAGAGTCGTCTTTGGGGATAATTTAGCTTTTATTGGCAGTATTTATGTTACTAAGTAGTTTGGATCAATGGTTCCCAACCTTCGTGCCCCAAAGAGATCAAAGTATCTGGTTTTTCCCAAACTTTAAATATTTTTAGAGGCCCAAAGAGTGAAAAGTATCAAGTATTCATCTAACTTTAAGTATTTTTTGAGGCCTAACGAAGTAAAAGTATCTAGTATTTCAGGAAAAAAAGCAAAAATGTTAAGATTTTATCTTGGGACCCAAAAGGGGGTCTTGACCCCAAGGTTGGAAACCACTGACTTAGATGGTACTCCTACTGTATAGTTACTACAGCATTCACAGTTTAAACAGACTATTGTTGACTGTGCAGATGGTGTGAGAGGAGTGCATGCATACTCATGAGTTTGTTTTCCAACGAGAAGCCCGTCAATGCAACACTGTAATCACACCTTATCTGCCATCTGAGCCAAGAGAAGAATGGGGAGGACACAAGGTTTGTCGAAGGCAGTTTCAGCTATACATAGCTGTAAATAGCCTCGGTCCTGACACACAGCAGCACAGCTTTCAAATGAGAAACTGTGAGATCAATAAAACCCTGCAACACCAAGGGCACTGAGGCAACAGATACACTGAGACATCAGGATACAGTGAGACAACAGATACAGTGAGACATCAGGCTACAGTGAGACAACAGATACAGTGAGACATCAGGCTACAGTGAGACATCAGGCTACAGTGAGACAACAGATACACTGAGACAACAGCTACAGTGAGACATCAGGCTACAGTGAGACAACAGATACACTGAGACAACAGCTACACTGAGACAACAGATACAGTGAGACATCAGGCTACAGTGAGACAACAGATACAGTGAGACAACAGATACAGTGAGACATCAGGCTACAGTGAGACAACAGGCTACAGTGAGACAACAGCTACAGTGAGACAACAGATACAGTGAGACAGCAGATACACTGAGACAACAGCTACAGTGAGACAACAGATACACTGAGACATCAGGCTACAGTGAGGCAACAGATACAGTGAGACAACAGATACAGTGAGACAACAGATACAGTGAGACAACAGGCTACAGTGAGACAACAGATACAGTGAGACAACAGGCTACAGTGAGACAACAGGCTACAGTTAGACAACAGATACACTGAGACACCAGCTACACTGAGACAACAGATACACTGAGACATCAGGCTACAGTGAGACAACAGATACAGTGAGACAACAGATACAGTGAGACAAAAGGCTACAGTGAGACAACAGGCTACAGTGAGACAACAGATACACTGAGACAACAGCTACAGTGAGACAACAGGCTACAGTGAGACAACAGCTATAGTGATACAACAGCTACACTGAGACAACAGTTACACTGAGACAACAGGCTACAGTGAGACAACAGATACAGTGAGAGAGCAGATACAGTGAGACAACAGATACAATGAGACAACAGCTACAGTGAGACAGCAGGCTACAGTGAGACAACAGATACAATGAGACAACAGGCTACAGTGAGACAACAGATACAATGAGACAACAGATACAATGAGACAACAGCTACAGTGAGACAACAGGCTACAGTGAGACAACAGATACAATGAGACAACAGATACAGTGAGACAACAGCTACACTGAGACAACAGGCTACAGTGAGACAACAGCTACAGTGAGACAACAGCTACACTGAGACAACAGGCTACAGTGAGACAACAGCTACTCTGAGCATGGTGTACATCACTTTTTGAGACTGTTTTCTATTTCATATTCATGTGTTTTGGCATCTGACTGTGGACTTTGTTTGGATTTTCAGTTAAGTACTTGAGCTTTTACTCGTAGTGCAGATACAATGTTTTCTTAATTCAACACACGGTATTTACTGTTTGTTTTATATTATACGTATATGTCAGTTAGCTGTCAATACACAAATGGTGCTATTGCTGCCTGCAGCTTTTATTCCCTTTTGGTTGCCTGATAGTTGGCAAGAAATGCGGTGGAAAGTCAGGCAATGGACAAAGGAATATGCTGTAGAATTACTTTTTTATGTGGATCCATACGTTTTTAAAAATGTTTTATAATGGGCACCCTGGTGGTCGAGAGGGTAAATACACATACCATGTAATCAGTTCAATTAACAGCAGGAACCTTTATCTACCTGTCAAAATAAAGGCAGCATTCTAATAATAATTTGAGCTATATTGATAAATGTTCCTCTTTTGCTGATGTAGCAGAACATTACTTTTTTTGTCAAACATCTCGGGTGGTAGACTTGATGTGTATTTTGTTTTGTAATTAGTAAATAAGCAGCATTCTTTACATTCCAGGTTGTCAGTCAAACACAATGAGCTCAGTGACTTGAGGTACTTTGTGCTACAGAGTTTGTATTCATTACAACTGTGGCTAACGTATGCTGGCAAGATGTGCAACAATGTGGCTTTACTCCAACCACAATGTTTTACCGCTGCAGCCACAGACAGCTGATTGTCTCCTTTCTCATGCATAATAAAACAACACTGGTTGTAGCGGAGAGCCTAAAAGCTCTGCCTCTGATATTGATGTGCTGTTAGTAGGAGTTTGATATATCTCCCCTCCAGCTGGGTTTGCCTTTTCCTTTGCCTTCTTGTTTGTAACAATAGTAAATATTTATTATCGTTTAAACAAACTTGCCTTTGGGCGCAATAAATATCGTCGAGTCAAAGGAGCTCTGGCTGCTGAGCGCTGTCATCACGTCATGTATTTTCACATTATTAAGGAGCCAGACGACATTAGTACGGGCGTGTGCTGTTTAACTAGAAAACAACAATTCATCAAAGAGACGGGAGATCCAATGCCGTGAAGTTTAACTTTCTCTAGATGAAGCCATCGCTCTCTGCTGTTTGGGAGACAGTTTGTATTTTGTTCCTGAGGTTTGATTCATCTCCTTCTGCAGGCAGAGCGGCAGTCAAGTGTGCCAACAAAGTTTAAATTGGGAACATAATCCAAATCTATTGCATACAAACAAGCAAGAGATATCGCAAATTTAAACACTTTTTGATCTAGACCGATTAAAAAATGAAATGTCCAATATTTGAACCTTGCGCCTACACTAAAAATACAAATTTAAAAACAAACAAGGCAACATTCAGGATTTTGACAGTTTCAGTGATTGGATTCTGTGTGTGTTTTTATGGATATTAACTGCACGTGTCTGACCTGATGTAGCTGTCGTCCGGTGGGATGGACTCCTGGAAGAACTGGAACTGGTAGAGGTAGAGGACAATGAGGTGTCCAGCGCTGAAGATGGCCATCAGGACACACATGCAGCTGAAGATGAGTGTGTCGAAGGTCCGGCAGAGGGACCACCAGGTGCACAGGAACAGAAAGATGAAGAAGTAGACAGCCGAGGTCAACGAGGGCAGCATGATGCCTGCAGACAACAAAAACAGTGGATGCAAAGTCAGAGGTTACTTATCTGAATAGGATGATGTATAATTATCAGCCTTTGTTTTGACCTTAATAGAGCACCAGCTTGGCAGAACGCAGCACATCACAACACTTCAGTGGACGTCAGGTAAATCGTTCAATCCGAGAATCGCTAACTGAATTGTGTCCCTAATTTCCTAAACCATAAGGCCCTCAATTTACTGAACGTGGCAAACCTCTCACCTCACATGTAGTTCAAGAAGCAGGTTCAAACAACAGTTCAGAATTATTTGAAAATATTGTTTGACTTTCAGTACATTACTACAGAATAAAAGCCAACAGTAAAGTATTATTAAGATATTCTGATATCTTGTAAACTGGAATGTATGGCTTTCTGGTTGTTAGAAAGTCAATCAATAAATCACCTAAATATTCAGATGGTAATTCTACGAGATCAAGACGCGGATTCACTGTACGCACACCAAGCTGCTCACCTGTCATGCCCAACAAGATGGTGACCACCACCTGCCCCGCGGTGGTGATCAAGTTTCCGATAATCTCCTTCACTTTGGACGCAACCTCCGCCACGCGCCGCAGGATCTTCATCTTGGTGCTCTCCTTTGCCTCCTCTTCCTCTCCCTCCTCCTCCTCTTCCTCTTCGTCCAGCTCATCGTCCTCCTCATCCTCCTCGGCCTCGTACCCCGCTTCAAAGTCCTCCTCTAGCAGGATGTTGTCCTCTAGGCTCAGCTTCTCCTCTTCTTCCTTGGAGGTGGGTTATAGTGACACGTTACATTTCAGTATCTAATGATGAAAGCAGTTTGGAGGTCAGAGCTCTCCATGGTGCTGAAAACAGCTTCCTTCAGGTAGCATGAGCATGTTTAGCACGTAGCACGGCATATTTAAACATATATATGGTCTGTGTGGCTGCTTGAGACATTATTAGCGACCCTTGGCAGATGTTTTGCTCTGGAACCACATGTTGGCTTGAGATCTAATCCAGTCAGTCCTCTCTTGGCTGTAGACAACTATGTGTCCCTCTTTTCCAGTCTCAATAAAATAGAGACATAATGACAAGCGAGCCATTCACTGTGATTTATATAGAACACATAAGGCTCTAGAAAAAAAAAAGTAGCAGGTGGTACAAACCCTGCTTTGAATCAAACAACAATTTCTGGCTCACTGACGGAAATAAAAGCCTGAACACATCGCCGGCTCTATAGATGAATTCCTGGTGTTTCTCAGTAATGGGGAGCGACGCCATCTGTGCCAGCGTGAGCAGCACAGTCGAAGTGAAAGTGAATGTGGATTTAATTAGCACCGAGTCATAAAGAGAAGGGAGGACTTGCCAGGGGATGGGGGCTGTATTCCAAGTCATCAACTCAAAGGGAACTCTCTCTATTCAAACTCCTGCTCTGCTCATGAAGCTCAATGTGGACATTAGCTACAGAGCAGGAGAAGAGACTGTACACTCTACCGGCACTTCAGGAAGTAAAAGCTTTTTTCTAACCATTGTGAAAATTAAATCTGAGCAGTTATAACTCCCAAAATGTGGTACTTGTTGTTGTTTGTTTACATTAAACACACATACATGTCATCCATTACCAATATAAACTGTCAGAGACCTGAGCTGCAGCCTGGAAATGTTGACAAGCTCATAGAAATTTGTCTTTGCTCATAGAAATTTGAAAAATTTGTCATTTTCCTCGTCCAGAAATCTAAACTCAGTTCGTGTAGAGATGTTTACATTGAGATTTGTGGCCATCTGAGGTGTTTGGAGAACATTTCTCCAACCGAGTAAAGACGTTTCCTCTTTTATATTTAGGAGAACATTCTCATTTACTTCTTCAGTTTAGTTTTATGGACTTGAACACAGTTTTTTAGATGGTTTTAGATGTTTATCCCAACACACACTAGGCTGAAACGATAAGTCTTAATAATCTATTAGTCCAGCGGTTCCTAAACATTTTTAAAACCACAATGGCTTCTTTTGCTGCTTTCTCTGGCAATTAATATTTCTGACTGCCATGCACCTGGAAAACTCACGTGCTGGAAACAATGTTACGTTACCTCCAACCACCAACCGTGAGCTGACATGTCACTACCCTTAGCTACAGCATAAATGCATATTTAACAGGGGTAAAATGTGGTAAAACGTTATTGAAAATAAAAAACATCTTGGCCCATTCTTAAGACATACTTTAAACTGTTTTAAATCTTGAGGCTAATAAATTGATCAAGGAAAAATACTATACACTCGCAGTTTCCTGCTCAAAGGGTGAGGAATTGCTGCTTTTTTTCTGATTTATGTTATTATAAATTGAATATCTTTGGGATTTGGACTGCTGCTTGGGCAAGATTAATTATTTGAAGAACTATGAGAAATTGTGATGGGCTTTTTTCACGATTTTTTCTTTGATTTTTAAACAATTCATCAGATAGATAGATAGATGTCTGAAACCCACTTGTTCCTCTGCTTCAAAGTCGGCGTTGTACTGGGCCATGTCCTCAGGCGGTCTCTTCTGGACCAGACTGCGACACAGCAGCCAGATGGCCAAGCCGGCCACGAACATGCCGATGTCAGGGATGAACACTCGGATGCCGTTCCCTGCGTCTGCACCAATCACACTGGGGACAAACAGAAGACAGAGGATACGCACTGACAGAGAGTACAACAAACTTAACTGTCCATGAACGATCACTTCTAATATGAAACGTTTTTTCTAAGAAATCCCGGGACTTGTGGTTGCTCGTTTATTTCACTTGCATGAGGCCCACAAATAACTGTGCTGTAGTGTGCTTGAATCTGGTCTGGGATATTTGTCACATGTCACCTCCCTCTGTATCTGTATCCAATCTTTTGTGTCTCTTTGACTATTTAAAAAAAGCAAAAAAATATTTCAACAATCTTAAAAAAATTACATTGTCACTGAGTCTTTACATCCTTACAATCTGTGTTCATGCAGCCTGGAGCTGCACCCAAACTCATAAGAATGGATATTATTGCAGAAATTATATCTTTCAGAAAACACAACCTGTTCACATGAATGCATGGGAATCTGGATTTTTCCATGACTTAACTGTTCTTTTAATATGTGTTGTGTTGAATGCTTCAGCTTTTATATGGAGTACCACCCACTTTAATGAAATCAGGCTTGCCGGTTTTAAATGTAGTGAAGTGAGTGAAATTCCATTCAAACAAAAAGGCCATGAGAGAGAGTGTGGGTGTTTTTTTTAAACTGAACTGTGAAAAACATGTTTACTCCCTTGAAAATTGCATCCTTTGTTCACAATAAGGTAGTGTGAACAATAAGCCCTCTTTTACCTCATTAAACTGCATAGAATAAAGTGAAAAGGACTGAAACTACTTTAGAGTTTTATAATTTAAGGTATGATGATGATAATCTGAATTCTCTTCACACCAAACACTGTTATAATAATTTATAACACATATTATTTATCTTAGTTATGGTCTGCACAGTGTGTGGTTTTCATTCATCGACTAAAATAAGACTTGTTTGATGTCTTGTGGTTATATCGCTGTAAGCAAACAAAGCTTTTGTAACATTTGTTATTTGATTAGTCTGCTCACCGCTAACTAAATACCAAAAGGGCTGTTCAAACAGGAAGCGAAACAGTGGCAGCCGACTGTTGCCATGACAGCTATAGTAACGTCAGGCTTCAAATGATCTGGTGAGATGTATCTGTGCTGCCTAAGGACAAGTTTTATGAGGTGTCATGATTGCATGTACAATTAAAGCAAATAAAAATTGTCCTTGAAATGGCTAACAGGTTTCAAAACCTTTAAAACTCACTTTTATCATCCAAACCAATTTCTATTTCAGTTTTACAACAATCTCACTGCATCCTGTGAATGGCCACCAAGTGTTTTCTTTACATTTCATGCTGAGCTCCAAGTGTAATTAAACTGTTTACAATAAACAAAACATACTGGTGGTTCTGTGGCGCAGGCTGCAGGAGAAAAAGCTGACCTGATGCTTGGATCGAGTTATAAAGCAACTGGTCATTTCAAACAGAACCAATCTCATTCTGGCCTTGAATGGATATAAAGCTTATAAAAGTTAACAAGTTGAAAACAGAGTGCTAATCAACACGATGGAAAACGCACACTCAGATAAATAGTTGGGCCTTTGGCTGCTGTTGGCGAGTTTAATCTAATCAAGGACGTCTGTTTCCATGTGCTTTATTGTTGTGAAGCTTCGTGCATCCTCACATGGATGAAAGAGATGGAAACCGTCAGAGCCAGATATGGTTGAGCCAGCAACTTTAATGACTCCTACTTTCCCCTGCTTATCATGTGAGAGAATTACAATAACATTAGCAGTGCTAAGACCTGTCCTTTCTGCCTCAGGCCGTAGGGGTAATTACTCATGAGGAGACAGTGAAAAACTACAAATACAGAGACCGCAAAATATGTTCAAAACCATATAAATATTTGGTATTTATATGGGATTTGAAAAGGTCAACCTTGAGGAAAGTGAAGGAACTGTTTGGGTGAAAAGGCCCACGACAGCTGTGAATTGTCTTTAGACTCCTATACATCTGACTTGAGCGCTGCATTTTCCTCCATACGGGCAGTAAACAGGAGAAAGCATCCGCCTGTGTAGCAGACGCAGCTGTAAATATTGTGTACACTGTATATGATCCTCAACACAAACAGGTGAATGCAGGCAGGATAAAATGTTTATGGCTCTGCTTCCGCCACTTACAGTATACTATCCACCGAGGGCTGTTGAGTACTGGAAAAAGGATGTGGCTGAGTTTGGACATTCCCGTACTTAGGAAACCACATCTAACACGATCACGGGGGTGTGAGGAGACAGACACAGCGGCAAAAGCTTTGAAAAATAGGCCTGTCAACTGATTGTCAGCCGTAACTGGGTTTAGCGTTCATCAAGAATCCACACAGGGACAGGTTAGGAGCATTTATAAACCTTGTCAGATGACGAGCCAGCGTGGCTAAATGCAAAAAGTGGTGTTTAATGTTATTGTAGGGTTGCTATATTTAGGACACTTTCCACAATGCAGCCTTCTACTTGTAAATACCGTGGAAGAGAACCACATGTCTGATCTTTGACAGGTGAAATAAAAAATATATATATTTTAAAATGATTTTGCTGTTGAATCTGATAAAAAAAGAAATGTTTCCATGATATTCTGTTGCATAGTCTTGTCATATTCTTGACCCTCCCTTTCATCAGCAAACAGTCACTGAGCTGAGTCCTATCACTTCCTGAAAAAGGTGGGAGAAACATTCACACTCCTTTAAACAAAACCCACACTTGTATACTTTATGCTGCTGATGATCGTCAGGAGAAATGTGATTTCGAAAAAGTGTTAACTTGAAGTTATGAATATTCTGGATCTCATCGATTGCTATATGAATTACAAAATAAATTAAATATATTGTCGAACTGTAAAACACCATCATTATTAGGTGCACATGCTACTTAAGTGAATAAGCTTGTTGTGAAAGTGTTGAATTCATCATTATCTTACCTCTCAAAGCCAATTTGTCTTATGGATTTCTCCCACGTGGAACCTGGACAAAAAACATGAAGTCAGTTAGTGAACATTGATATTGTTTGGCAAAGAAACACACCTTAACACCTTTAATAACACTTTTATATCATAGTCATTAAAAACAAACGGTGGTGTTACAGGTGGTCAAGCAGCTGTTATATAAAACTTTCACATAATTAAGAAGAGATTATTTCCATTACTGTATCCAGTATATATATATACAGCCAATAACTGCTGTTTATTATTCACTATTAGTATAATAGTCGTTTTTCTGCCTCTGACAAAACCATTAACAAACCCTTAAAAAAAACTGCTATCAATCACTTGTAAGAGCCAGAATTCTGCTGAGATAACCTACATGTAAAAACAAGAAAACAAAAAGCTTTGTTTCCAAAGCTCGTACTGGCTGAAGGGTTCCTGTACGTCACTCCAGTGCTCAGAAAGAGATTTCCAGGTATTCAACTGGTAAACTGAGAAGAACTGCCGAAGGTTGACCGGCCTTTGTTCTACTGCCAGACAAAACATAACAGTTCAGTTTGTGACTTGAGGATCTCAACTCAATGACATATCGATATATCCGGCTGTGTCTGCCAGTGTATTAGCCGACTAATTAGGTGCTGAACTGCTGCGGTGCTGAAGTTTCTGGTTCATGGAGCGCAGTGCGGAGAGCGAAGATGTTAAACACACTTCAGTAACAGCGCTCGACTCGGGTGAGCGTAACTCAAAACAGACACCAGACAAAGCGCTTCATCAGAGAGACTTTATCTAGTGTGCAAACTACTTCTACTTTCAGGAGTTTGTTAAGCTTAAAAAATATTTTTTGCTGCAATTCTTGTTAAAACAGTATATGAAATGTTCAATTCCAGAGTGGAATATATCCATTTTAGAAAAAGGAAAGAAAAAAAGAAAGCTAAACCATTACTTCAGGATGATATCTCTAAAACATAGAGGATTCAGACAATAACAAATATTGTTTATAACCTGATAGCTACAGCTACTCAATCTTTTGCAATAGTAGAGTATTTTTAGAAAGTGGATGTCACTTTGGATTGAAAAGCTTAATTTGCAAATGGAGGGTAACAGATAAAGCAAAAAACAACTGTCAAAAGACAATCTGAAGGATGTTCTCCTAAATGAAACTCACGACATGTATCCTGTTAAGGAATGAGTCACACTATTAGGCACTGTTAGGCACAAACAGGAAACAGACTCTGAATTCCACTCAAGTTGAATAAAACGGTAACGGGCTCTAAGTAAAAACCCTGTCAATATCTGAAGGAAAAGCTTCACTATCGCAGATGTTATGTGTGTTGTGGTAGATGTAGAGGAGAAGGGTGTAGAGGTCAGTGGGCATCATCTGTCATGGGAGGAGCCCACATGACTAACCCCTGACCTAACCTCTGACATCAAACACCAACAGTCCTACTCCAACTAAACTATGACACACTAGAAGAATCTGTCCACCTCCACACATCTACTCCCATTTCAAGCTGCTCAGTGATGTGACATGATATGATATGATATGATCAGTGAGGACGGACAGTACTGTGACTGACCAAACTGGGCAACACATCACACCTGTAAAGGATAAAAAGACAAAACAACCAATACAAATCAGTTATTATTCTGTGGGTATAGAAATGCATTGTGATATATTATCTAGAGGAAGGTGACATGACTTCAAATCAATATCACAATCATTTCACCTTAATGACAACCTCTTTAAGCCTTGGTGACACTTTTTTCTAAAATCACAAATCTTAATCACATATTGATGTGAATTATTTGCTGAAAACGAATGTGTTAAACTACTTAAATTTGTGTATTTTGTCCAAGATAAGGAATGCTGCGTCTCATCATATCTCTACACATCAAAAGATAATTAATAGAAACAGAATTTTACTTGATGATGGATGATGAAGATGAACAATAACGCTCTCTTCCTAGTGGTTAAGATGCACAGTATATAACTGCAACATTGGTTCAATTCCAGCCGGGGAACTTTGTTGCATGTCATACTCCTGTCTGTATCTACACTGTCACTATCTAATAAAGGCAAACCCACCCAAACAACAAAGAAAACCATGCTCTCTTCTGTTGTACTAACTTGGATCCAAAACACAACCTGTAAGGAGCACTTTTGAGAGAAAAACAAGTCCTACTCACCTACACAAATGTAGGGCAAAATTCTGGCTGACGCTAAAACATCCATTCACTGATGTTTTCTATATTAACATTTAGTAGTCCCAGACTCACTGAGAATCAACACCCAACTTGCCTTCTGTGAACAGTATTTAGCTGCTTTAAGCTCATTGTTTTGGTTTTATAGCTTGCCCAAATTAAACCATAGGTGGTAAAAAATATCAGATAAGCAAATAAATACCACCTGGCGATGGCTGGTGATCAAAGTTGTGTATTTAGCTAGCAAGCACAATGCAGCAGCACAGCACAGTGCAGCTTTAATTTAGGAGACTTCTCACAAGCATAAACAAAAAGAAAAATCATCAGAGTCTGGAAATGTAATGCCAACAAGCCAGTGGTATATCATATTAATTCTTCACTACCGTTTTTGGGCCTCTGGTCTAATTAGCTAGCTTCTTAACTGTTTGTGTCATTTACAAGCCAGACAGGCCAGAAACTTGCACAGGAGGAGATAAGGTCAATTGATGTTGTTGTAATCCCTAATAATCATAATCATTGTCCATAAGGTGGACAAAGGTCATAGATTACTTAATGGCCCATTTAAATCTTCAAATAGAAACTCTTCATCTTAAAATGTCAGGCCGGTGATCACAGGCAAAACAGAGGCTGTTTCAGTAAATCCCAAATTCAGACATCTGCAACACCTAACTTCACCCGGCCCGAACTGAGTTTACAGGTGTCAGAGGAAACCCATCCTGTGTGTTATATCATACACGATGACGGCCAGAGGTAAAGTCAGGCCAGTCTGATCCATAGGATGAGGAGGGGGATATTGTCTAATAGCCTGAACTCAGCATGGAGACTTCTGGAAAACAGTGTGAGAGTCTCTGCCCGTCGAGGCGAGGCCGCTTTCCACCCCAGCTGAGAACCAAAAATACCTGTCCTCAGACTTTATGTGAACATCATAAAACACCCTTTGTACTTGCTGGGCCGTTAACCTCTCAGCACAGCATTTCTTTGCACACTCTCTTCTATCTCTGGGGCCTAATGCCAGTTGCCCTTTTCCGCAGGGACCGGTGATATGCAGCGTCAACATTTCAGCACGTCATAACTGTAATCAGACAATCAGCAAGCGGAGGGAGAATTCAGTAAATGTCTCACATTTGGGGAATGGTGGACAGGATATGTGGGGATACGGAGGGCGGTAAAGGTCAACAGTTCCGTCTATGTGACTTAATGAAGACTATCCCTGAGGAACTTGTCACAAAACAGCCATTCAACAGGCCATTTACTCCTTATGAGCTGGTGAAATATCCATTGCCATCAGATATGGGCTGAATCAAACTTGAAAAATTCTTTCTTTATGGTTTGTTTTAACCTACCTCATCGCCAGCTGGGTGGGGGTTGCCACTAAGGACAATGACTGCCAAAAGGACAATCACGGGAAAGTATTTTGTAAGTCATTGTATTTCTTTCTGTCACTATCTGACAATTTAGTTGACATTATCTGTAATGTAATGAGCTCCACCCATCTGGTGCTCTTTAACGGTTAATACAAACGCTCGTGACTGTTTGTAAATGCAGTTCCCGTAGTGTCGAGTCAGCACAGAGGAATGACAGATGACTCCAAAGGAAGCCGGCCTGAGCTCATCTGGTGACCAGTCACTGACCTGCTCTAACAGCTGGAGGTGCTAGCTTTTTTGGAAAGGTTTTCTCAGTCATACTCAACTCAATTTACTGCTCTAATGGTGTATTTGGCTACGGCGAACAGAGGAAATTATATGAAGTTATCTGGAGGGAGGATAACCGCCTCACCGCAACGGAGGACTCTTTGTTTATACTTAGGCTGCCAAAAGGAAAAGGGTGTCGAGGGGCTAAATGCCAGATATAGAAACTTGAGATAAGGGATTTACTCAGAACACAGGCGGCGGATCAAGGGGACAAAGACTAATATCTGACTTCTTGTTGCATATGTAGCCCAAAAATAAAAATAGGAATAGGATGGCATTAACTTCAGGAAGTAGAAATATGCATATAAATCATCACAGTTTGGCAAAAACACAAGTTATATAAGTAAATATAAGTTTTCAAATACATATGTATGTTTAATATTGTGCAATATTGTGAGTCTTACTGTTGTCAGCAACGTGCTGAACAAATGTTTCTTTTCAAGTCATTCTTTAGTGTCCCTTTAGCTCCATATGAAGTTTTTCATCATGAGTGTGTGCTGTTGTATTTCTCCACCCTGAGCCTCATTAATTGTCAAATGACAGCAAGGATCCACCAGCTGTTCACCATGGAGCAATTCGTGAGCAGCCCAGTGCGGGACTTTGCTGCTAAATGTTGCAGATAATGACTCAAGATGGTAGTCATTCAAGTGCCAATGGACCTTTTATGATATAAAGTTCGAAACAAAACCCTTATTTGACTTACAGCTAGCTATAGTCCATACATCCAGCATACGTACAACACCAGGAAGATGGTGCATTAAAGTGCCTCGAGTGCATCACGTAGCCAGAAACCAAATTTTTACCCCGGTGGAACAGCCTCATATTATCCAAAACCAAAGAGCTGATCACTGATTATTATTAGTGTAAGGCTGATTCTTTTAGTCATAAATTTCATTGTTAACATGTCAATCGGTTGACTGGCTAGTATGAAATTAAAGCTTTTCAAAGTGATATTACATTGCAAAGATTCACAAAAAGTTTTGTTTCACGACTCACAATCCTTTTAATGTGAGTAACTATTGTTTAAATAAATAAGCAGATCAATAGACAGGTACTGTAGATAGATAATACATAGATAAATGGATCTATGAATTATCTATAGATGGATAGATTTTATGGTCTCATCACACCAGGGTTTGATCTGCCAGAAACGGCAGCCCTTGAGACCTCAGTAATAAAGATCTCCTTGAGTGAATATTTAGTCTACCCTCTCTGAACGGCTCTGTGTGTTTCTGCCTGAGGCGATAAGGTCCGTTCTGCCTTCTGAGCAAAGTTGGCTCTACTTCGACGCTGGAAAGCGACTTACCTCCATTAGAAAGAACAAGTCATTAGAACACAAGGTCAGGGTCTGTCCCGTCTAGACACATTCAAATTTTACAGTTTGATACAGAGTTTCATGAGAAAACCCAAGGCCAACTATTAACACCTTCCCAACACCGAGTCAGTAGCTTACAGTGTTTGCTTTACTGGCAGCAAGAATCTCCTTTTTTTCTAGATCGCCATATGGCACAAGGAAGCTAATTACATTGAGGAATGTGTTAGATTCATAAATCTTCATGATGTGACAAAATGCTATAAGAGTGAGGATATTTCTAGAAATTGTGAATCATTATTAGAGAGCATATTTTACCAACTGCTACAAGTGGAGCATGTCTTCACTTAGTTTTTCTGGATGGAAACTTTCCTTCAGGCTGTGAAAAAGAAACCCCCCCGACACCTTCTCTGGTGATAAACAACTCTGTGACACTGCACCAATAGCTCAGGTCAGAGTTTAAGACACAAAACGGCCTGTGTGATGGATGGCACACACGTGTGCACACAGTCTGTCATGAACGTGTGGCCCAACAAGTAGAGACCTCGCTGTTTTGGTGTTACATGAGGGCTCAGAGTGAGTAAATTATAGAATTAGAAATTAATTAATTGTTTTAGTTTTTGAGAAAGGCACTAAGTACTAACATTGTCAGGGATAGGGTTTCCTGTTTGGACCACCTGAAACAGCATGAACTCATAACACTGTCCAACTGTCGCCTACAAATTATGTTTATATACTCACATTTGTTAGGTTTTTATTGACATAATGAGAATGGATCATTCAGGAATGTACCTGCAAAGTCGCAAAATCAAAACCTACGCCCGAGGTGTCTGGAGGACCTGCTTTATCTCCTTTAGGCTCTTACAGCACTTGATTAAGGTTAGGGAAAGAGGGTGGTCTTGTTTAAATACTAAATAAGTGACTTGAAGTTCGAGACGAGACCACAATCTTTCCCTAACCTTTACCCAAATGATTGAGTAGCCTTAACCTAATCACACACGGGACCCTTCCAGGGTCAAAGTCTTTGTATCTAACACTACTGGACTGGAAATAATGTTGCCAGTGAATATAATCCAGGCAACAACTGCGTTTCCTCCATATAAACATATTTGGCTAAACCATTTTGTAGCATACCCACATCATTTTTAGGAGACAGGGTTGCAACTGTCAAAATTTAACCAATATTAAAAATTGAGTTTAAAGGGTTGATTGTGGCTTTATTAGTCTGTCAACCTTCTTCTTGTATGTCTTTCAAAAGAAAACTGAAAGAGACGTCATCAGTCAAGTCCATTCTGCACATTCTTCGTGGATTCTTGACCTGTAAGTCGCTTTGATTTGAACATACTCAAGAAACCTCACTACCTTTAGAGCCTTGACCATAAAGGCTGCAGTGTACTCACAGTTGAAGTCAGAGGTGAGCGACTTCCCTGCCAGGAGGCTGTTGACGGTAATCTGATAGATGATGTGGAGCAGCAGGAAGGACATACTGGTGAAGCACAGGGACTGCAGCAGACGCCCTGTGTGGCCTGGAGGAGGAGAACAGCTACAGTGAGTTCACCACCACCACCACTCAGTTTAAGGATTTCCACATGTTATTTCTGCCGTTCATGCACTGAAACCCAGAAAAAGGTCTCTTTGCTGGTTATTTTTTCAAGACACAGAGAACTTTGTCCAACACAAGGGGTGAAATTTTAATCCTTTTTGAGTTGTGCAACATTAAAAAGTGCCTGATATTTCTGAATTTTGATAGTATTCATAAAGGAGAGCAAGGAGGGCAACGATTCATATGATCAGTTGTGAAGTCTGGAGATGTTTTGAATGAGTTTGTAAAAAAGGTGGAGGTGACTGGGAGAGCACCCAAGGGGGATTTTCTGTGGATCACGATACATATCCTGGCTAAGAACTGGCAACACCACCATAGAGCAAAGCTTATTTCTGTTGAAAAGTCAAATAAACATTCTGGTGGACCACAAGACCTCTAATTCTCTCTGAGTCTCTAATTCATCATAGAAGGAGCAAAGAAGAAGTTGGCAAGAAATTACTTGGCTGTCCAAGATCAGTGTATATACCGTAGGTGTTGACTGGCCTAGTGTCTGTCTTTAATGTAGGTAAAGAATACAGCTGTCAGTGGACATTACTGATCCTGGGAGGGAAGGATGGAAGCAGTCTGAAGAGCTGCCACAGCTGCTCAACACATGGCTATTTTATAGTGCACCTACAGGTATTTGGGATAATTTCAGGAGTTGTTATGGTGATAATCCTCTACAGTAGGATTTTTTCGGACCCCCTCTTATTGAGAAAATGATCATCCTCAGGGAAGAATAAGCTCAATGGGGCTCTTCTTCTTTGAGGTAGAAATGACAACATCATCCTGAAAGAGTAAAATGTCCCACATATCTGCACGGTTTGGTCCACTGGGTCTTCACATGGCAACGTCTCCATCTCATTATATTTACTGCATCCTTGCGGGGAACACATACCGGTTTTATTACAGCGTATGGCACAATATCCTGGCTGAGGTGAAATGCTACTGCAGAGCCTCAGGCCATCGAGGGCTAACCTTCAAATCTGTGCAACAACAACCACGGCAGGCAAATTAAATGTTGAAGTGAAAACAATTTGTGCTAATTTCCCATTGCAATTCCCTGGGCTTTCACAAAGTGTGAAAAGAATGCTTGTAAATACAAGGAATGAGGACTGTTAGCGAGCTCCTGCGTCCAAATTGGACCTAAGGCTCCGGACAACGCAACTGCTTTGGCTCTGTCCCCCTTTTTTCCTATTTGTAATTGAGCATTTTTGTTGTGTGACGGCCATCTATGTTGGTAGCCTGACGCTCATCTTGAATTAGTATTTCGCTTCGCTTCATTATTTAGTCTCAAAGTGCCGTCCCAAGAGTACTTTTTAAAGGCTTTCAAAACAGAGGGCATTGTTCAGTTGCAGCTTTTTTCCCCCAATCAATCAGATAATCGTATCCATTCGACAACATTAAGACCTGATTTAACCACATGGTTTTGCTAAATCATAGTGTCAGAGAGGGCCAATTAAATGTTTTGAACCTCAATGCAATCATTTGGTATTTTTGAGAAGTCCCTGCCAGACAATACAAAGGAGAAAATTGTCTCAGATCTTAAAAGGGTATGATAAAGATGGATATGAAAATAAAAAAGCCAAAGTAGGAGATGCGTTAAAGCCAGACACCCTCTGTTAGAAGTTTACTTGCTAAAACATAAACCTGATAAATCATCCATAACATCAAATATTTATACAAATTCATGCAACAGTACTAAAAGACTCCCCAAAGGGAAATTGCCATGTCAGTGCCCATTCAACAAGGTATATAGCACCCACTGTAAAGCCTCTTAAAATGCCTGTTACCCATATGAGAGCAACCGTTTAGATTTTGTTCACCTCCACTGAGAATTGAATGCATTCAAGGGGATGTGGAGCCAAATACTGCAATTACGACATTAGAGAGTAAATCACACACAACAACAAGTTGCATAAGATCTTGTTCGTCTCCAGTTAGGATTGGAGTCTTGTATTCTGACTTATCCTTGGGCAAACCGCACTGCTGTGGCTTTTTAAAGCAAATTACATCTAATGAATTATTCATGTATAACATTTGGTTTAAATTAACTTGACCGATTTAACCGCCGCATGTCCTTTAAGATTCAACAGACAAAATGAAGCAGACCATCAAAACAAAGCACTGAATTTAGCTCAATCCCTCTCTAATTCCCTCTGAAACAAATATGTAGCGTGTGTCTCTTCTGCACGATGAGATGTGTATTTTTTTTTTTTTTAAGTTTGTGCTTTCAGTGTGTATTCTGGACGTCTGCAATAGGTTTTCATACATTAATTAAGAGAACAATTTAAATGTCATGTACGACAGCCAGGAGGAAGGAGATAACTGTCAAGTTGTAACTCCACAGATTATGATTATAATAACATAATTACCACAGTGTAGCTGTGTATTACTACCTTTCATTCTAAATGTGAACAATCTGAAGTTAAATGGACAATTGATAATTTACAGATCAGTAATTATGGCAATATCACAATCATCCTCAACCACAACCAGCTGTTATTTAAACTTACGTGGCACCAAAACTAAATACTTCTTCCTGCCATAACCTGATAAATATTTACTTAAAATAACCTGCAATGATTATAGTTTCCAATCAGTCAAAACTGATCTTTGTAACAAAGACCCTGCTCACTCTTCCTCTTCCTCACACTTCCTCATGATGGCCGACAGGTGAGGCAGACAGATGGGATATGTGCTGGCAGGTGTTACACTAGAAGAGCCTGCGGCAATTTACATGTGTGATATTCACTTCTTTTGTGGTTTTGCTTTTGTGAAACACAACAATCTCTGGTTAAATGTTACATAAACATAAGCTGGGCCTCCCGGAAAATAGAGCTTCAGTGCTTCAATGACATCTTCTTTTTTGTTTGTTTGTTTTTTAAAAGAGAGAATGGATACGCTTAAGATTTAGAGCATTTAAGAGGTTGTTCTGCTGTAAATTGGGACATTGTTCTTCTATTGTGATTACTTTTAGATCACCATTTACTCAAACACTCTGACAGTTGAGTGAAATATAATGCACCACATTACATTATACTACCTGAATCAAACTGGTTATGTGGAAATTACAGAAATAAACCACTCAACAATATTTGATAACATATGTAACTTTACTATTAGCAACACCAGAATCCCCAAAGTTAATGGAAGGTGTAAAGGTGTCTGGATACCAATCCAATCCAATGGGAGAATAAAATAAAGTCTTATAACCCAAACCTAAGTTTAGTTTAGGGGGACAGGACATTCTGCCTACAGGCCCGCTTCATGTTTTAGCCTAATAAGACTAATATTTATAAATTAAAAAAAAGAAATTCTGATTTAAATGCCATGTGTTGAACCACGTTTGAAGTCAACAGCTATCAGATACATGATCACTGAGCTTTACTAGAAGACTTCTCTCTTTAACTATTGATGAGAGTGTAAGTGGTCCACTTTCTCTGCTCCCTCCTCTCCCTCTCCCTCTCTTCCTCCTTTACTTCCTGATTGTTATTTCAGCTGGAGACGAGCAGAGACAGCTCTCGGACTGGATGTTGTTCCCTCCACCAATATGGGTTTATGTATAATTAAACACTGCATGTGGTCTCCTACAGAAACCTACATTATGTTTAGTATTTCTGCGTTGAGGGGAAGGCATAAAGGCGCGGCTGAAGTTGGCCACCGCAATCCCACATTCATCACCCCGTAAGGAGAACAGTCACCTCGGCCTCAGAGGTCAACTGTGATTTATATTTCTTTGGAGGCTGCGTAGTTGCCCCGTCACCAGTTTTAAGGGTGGCTTTCATTTACTGAACTCTTTTCTAAACCAAAATACCAAAGAGCTTAAATGCCTCAAGCTTCACATCAGCTGAATTAACTAATAACACTTGTCAAATGCACGCAGATCACGGTATTACGACATGAAACCCATCTAGAGAATCAGTGGAGCCTTAGGAGCAATTTTTATACCCCCCCCCTTAGATAAGTGAAGCGGTTAGCCATTATCAAAAACAGCCCTCATTCCAATTCTTATTTTTTTTTTCTCTGAAGGATATTTCACAGGCTCTTTTGTGTTTCTTTTCTCAACTGTAAAGCTCGTGTGTTCAGTTTTATATCATTTATATGGACATTATCTGTGTAAATTAAACCAAACCTGAGGCTAAAATGTACATTTTCATCAAGTGGACATTAGATCTGGCCCTGATGGATCACGTCTTTCTATCTCAGATCTGGCTAGCCGTGGATCATTTTTATTATTACAGATGGACTCATGCCCGCACTAACCTATATTACCTTTCATGGACTGAACTATGTGCCAAATCCATCCTCATCTTGAGGAAATTCAAGTCTCCTGGAGAAGGGCTGGTTTACATTACAGAGAACAATATTGCAATTCAAACTGGAGGCTTTTGGCGATGTACAAAGCCAAAGCCATCGAACATGTGAAGCTTCAAAGAGAGTTTCACTTACCCTGCATTGTTGTGCTTGTGGGCTCTGCGAAGAGTGGAATAAGCAGGAGATAGATGAGGTAGACGAAGGACAGGGCATTGTACCTGAACAGGCAAGCTGCAGAGACCAAGACACAAATACAGATTGAACAGCAAATCCACCTTTTGATCACACTAAACAACAATAAAACTCAGTTTAAATACCACTAATTCAATAGCGTCTTTATTGCTGTGTGTGCGCTACATAACCTTTAACAGTAAATAAAGTGCGGAAGCTGGCAACAAGCTGCCCAGTCAGGAGTCGTCACTGAGATCAACCAAACGCAGATTTGAGAGAAACATGTGGTGAAACTCATTAAAATGTTCCTGGTGTAGAAAAGCTCTAAGTAATAAAAAGCCAGAACATTCCTCTAACCAAACTTTACACTCACAAGCCTCATTATCTGTTCATCTGGCCTGCATGACAAAAAGAACCGGAGCTTAATTTAGTCATTCAGGGAATTGACGATTGTTTTGAAGTACAATAATCACCCGATAGTATTTGGGTGTTAAGAGAGACAATTAACTGAGTGAGCAGCTCTGCAGTCAGCTTTGCCTCTCTGGGCTTCATAATGCCTCATAAAGTACAGGTTTATATCACATGAGAAGATTTCATTTTGTAGGAATCACATAGCATTTCATGGATTGTGAGCATTATTGAAACTGGATCATTTTTTGTAATAAAATCCACAAAACTAAAATCTCTAAAAGTTTTGCAACAGAGTGGCGTCACAAACCAGATGCCCCTAAAATGCATGATGTACCTCAGAGTTTAGAAAACAGGAAAATAACTTTTGGTTGCCAAAACTCTGAATGAAACAAAGCCACATGGAGCGTGCAGAGTTTGAAATGTCATGACCGTCAGTGTTTGGTTTTAGTCTTTTTCATCGAGGACTAAAATGAGATTTGATTGCTAATATTGATTTATTTTAACTAACTCACTTCTCAAATGTGAGGATTTGCCACTTATATCATTGTAAAGTGAATATCTTGTGATGTGATGATGTGACATTTTTCACCTTTTTCTCACAATTTATAGACCAAGAAAATCATCCGCAGATTAAATGATAACGACAATAATCGTTAGTTTGCTTTAAATACAGTTAAGCTTGAGTTTAATGCACCGTTTCTGTATCTAGGATGTGTCACTACACACTGGATTATGTAACTCCACACACTCACCCTTTCCCGAACACTCTCCCCTGCACACGCACACACTCACCCACATATAAACACAACCCGTCCAGGGACATGAAGGAAGTCTTTTGAGCTCATGATGAAAGTTAAAACACTTAAGTGCAAACATGACTTCCAAAAACCATTAATTGATGTATTGATCCGTAAAGCACCTCATTTCCCAGAGTCAGACTGACCATCTGCCCCAATCAGGGCTTTTAACAGTTAAACAGCTCTCATCACCTGCTGACTGAACATCAATTAACGCATCCAAAATGAACCACACTGCAGCTGAACCACTGAAGCCTATGCATGAAGAGCATTTTGAGTTTTGTACTTTTAACAGCAGTAAAATCAGTTCTAAATAATATTTCACATAACACTTACAGCTCACAGTTTGCACAAAACATGTGATAACGCCCTTTCTGCCTTACATTTCTTTGAACATTTTTAGGTCAGTAGGTAGTGCAGCAGGGTGGGAAGTACTACACAGTAACTTTGTACAAAATGTGGACACACAGTCTGACCTCCCAAATTTTTCTTTGCGGTTATATCAACAAGCGCAAAGTTTACAACCCGGTCGGCTGAGTGAGTTGCCGTCTCAGTCATAGAGATCGGCCCGTCTGGGCAGCTACTGGTCTTGAACTTCTGAAAAATTACACTTAACTGCTGAAAATGGTGCTTTTATTTATCTTTGCACACTCAATGGACCTATTCATTGACATTTGACTTGGCTCTGACTTCTCCCTTGCTGGAGCCCTAAGTAAGTAAGTGAACCTCCTTGTTTTCTCTGTGCTCTCAGATACAGACCAATGAAAGCCAACAAAAGTTAATAAATGTTATGGGAGTTGTCATCTTTGAGAAAACCACCAACATCTGTAGATTGTTGATGTGATTCAATTTCAAGTACACATGTATGCTTGATATGCCAGACAGTCGAACAACATAAAGAAGCACTTTATCATTATTGTTCATCATTTTTTGTTTCCTTTTCAAACATTTCAAACAAGTAGGTGAGATACTTTTTTCAGCCTAAGCCTCTAAGGTGAATGAGGAGGGAATGACGCACCATTTCTATCCCCACCCATTTTATCTTCTTTAAATGTGGCATTAAATAAGCTCTAAACCTGCCTATTTTGCCCAAGTTGGCAGTCTGTAGCCCGCTGCTCCCATTATTCATCTGTTCAGAGTTACAAATCTAAGGAAGTCCTTTAGTATCTCTACTGTGAAGAGATACAGATAATCTGTATCTGCATGGCTCTACTCCCGCTGCTAGCCTGCAGACACTTGACCGCAGTCTTCCTGACCGTTTGCCTCCACTGTATGACTCACCATCTGAGGATTTTAACACAAGGAATGAAAATAAACTGCCGTTGTTTTCAGACATCAGATTACTGCAAAAATCCCCATTCACGTCTGAATCAGGCTTTTGTCTCTCCCAGTAAAAGCTATTATTACAGCACACAAAGCCTAAACACAAGAGAAGCAAGACAGCCTTAAATGTGAAAACAGGGCCAACCGACTTCAGAGTTTGAGCCCAAAAACATAAATGTCATGACAGAAGATAAGGTGGTGCGGTGCCTGGCAAGACCGAGCACAGGGAGATATCAGAGGAATTTAAACCCTTCTGAAGAAAATAATAAAGAGCACACCACATCAAATCTATACCTCCGCTGTGCGGAGGTTTACTGTTTTCAACAGAGCATGAAACTTGAAGTATATTTAACAAACAACAACTGCTTACTGGGTAAAAAGAAGCCTCTACGATGACATAACACATCTTCCTGGAGCAGCTGTTTTAATTCAGGGCTGCAACTAATGACTATTAAATCTACCTATCGATCACTTTCTTGACTAATCGTTTAGTCCATAAAATAGTTAAATTTTTAATTTATCAAAAGTGTAGCTTGACCATTCAATTTTAGGAAAGAGAGTGTGTTTGTTGGCTAGCTAACTATCACTTACAGGCTTGCTATGTACAAGCTAACTAACGCTAGACGCTAGTGTTTGTAGGGGCTAGCTCATAGCCATTTATTAGTTAAACAAAACTATGTTACCTTTGCTTAACAGCAGCCACAAATAAAAGTTACAGTATAATGGTAAACACCATAGCGACAGTAATAGTAGCAAAACATCCATGAAGTCAACTGAAATATGCTAACATTAACTTAGCTAACTAGCTAACATTAGCTAGCATAAGCTGCTGGTCATACCACAACAATTAACACTGTTTTGGCAATTAAAGTGTGTTGAATTGAGCAAGGGGGTGTTTTATTGTTTATGAGTTCAACTTTTTGTTTGTACGAGGGATATTTCAGAAGTTACATTTATATAACGTCAGTAGTTTTGATACATTAGCCTGCTAGCTTGCTGCCTAGCTACCAAACAGCCAAAAATGTACAAACCATGGTTTGTTAGACTCTAATAAAGCTACAGGTGTTTTAGACGTGGGTTAGTACCACATACTCAGGCTGACGACATGACCATTTGTGTCACAATAACCTCTCATTTGAAAATACTACTAATAATCTTTTTTTTATCAGCTATCTACTTACAAATGTGAATTGTCATGTATAGAAGTTTGTTTTACCTGACACCATGTACCATTTTCTTTGTTTTTTTCTCTGCTCCTGATCAGTTTACAGACTGAATAAGCAAAGTAAGTTGAAATGAAGCACTTATCAACCATTTTCTGATCTAAGAATGATAAATGGCTTTTTCTACAACCTGAAAACTGTTTTTAACCCTGACACAGAGCTTTATTTGTACGATGATTCAGTGGGTTAAAAGCATGATTTTTACACACCCACATCTCCTCTGGACCATCATGATGGTGCCAACTGTGTCTGCTTCAAGATTTATGATGCAAATGTATTTTGTCTCATTAAGTTCAAATAAAAACCTAAAGCATCATGAATCCCATGATGCTGCCAGCAGCGAAGCATCCGCATGTCCACCTCTGTTTGCTTCAGTGCTTTACTCTGCTGCAACCTGCCCGACTCAAAACACAGCTGACCTCCTGCCCCGTCTGTACATTCACACCACAAGTCTGATTTCAGATCAGACAATTGCCGCGCTCATAATCATGTTCACACTCCAAACTGTGCCAGTAAACACATAAACAGCGGCCTGTTTGATCTGCAAAACTGTAGCTGTGTGCAAATGTGTGTGTGGTAGAGGGACTGTGTACACATGAGCCCAGCAGTTCTGTGCTTTTCAAAAGAGGTGCTGTCAGATGACCAACAGGAAACACAGACTATGTAACGTCAGCAGACAAGTCTGTCACTAGGACATGACAAAAGCGACGGTGTGCAACATATATTACACTACTGAACGTATACAGTAAAGGTAATAATGTAGGTGTTTGGAGTCAGATGACATCTGCTGTGCTGCAGCGTGTTTCTTCTCTGTTTATGCAGCACTGAGAGGCCAAAAATATACTTTCTTAATCCTATTTTGTCCCAAAAACACACAACATGAAAGCTGAAAATATGGACCAAAACAAGAGAAGGAAAAGAAATGGAACCTAAAATGATCTTCCAGCCACAAGTTACAAACGATAAAGAAAAAAAACAATAATCTGCTTTACACCGTTTGTTAGCTGATGGCTTGATGGTTATTGATTTACACCAAACCCATTCAGTTTTAATTAAGATGAGATCTTTGTCTGTCAAACAGAAATAACGAAGGAAAGTCATCCGCTGATCAGATGATGCTGATGATCTCTCATCCCTGCCGCCGTCTGCTCCTATATACCTTCCCTTCTTTCCACTTTACGTTTCCTTCATCCTGTCAGTTACTGTGTACAAGCTGCAGTGAATGACAAGTGCTCATTTTGCACTTTGAAAAAACATAAAATATTAAAGGTATGTTTACGATAAAAGGGAAGGCAATTCTTCTCTCCCTCACAACCACATTATTAATTCATACTGTTAAAACGACTTTCCACGAATTAATGGAGACAATGCATGGCCTCACAATTGCTTTTGGAAATAAAGGGGGCGTCGGGCTGTCAAGTGATGCATTATGGTGGTACTGAGTGGGTCTTATCTATAGAAAGCATGCTGTTAGCTTTAAAAGTACCTCAGCCTCATAAAGCTTACACAGACACCACAATGGCAGTTAGACGCTAATCATTTTTCACTTGTGGCCTGCCACAGGATTACAGCTTAAAGCACAAAGTAAACTGCATTTAATAGAGGCTGCAAGGTGCGATCATACCTCGAGCTTCATCTCCACAAAGACTAAATCAGCGTTTAAGCGTGTGCCTTCTTCTTCAGTGAAACTAGTAATATCTGAGCTCCAAAGACGAGACTTTTCCTGTCTGTTTAAAGCTGCTAAAAGTCCAAATAAGCTGCCAACTCTGACCATGAGTCATCTTCTAAATCTGCATAGCAAGAGAGTGAATCAAACATTCACCAACACAGCAGGAACAATAACTTCATCTGTGTGAGAGCGCTTTTCTTAACAAAGTTACAAATGCTGTAAACAAACCAAAAAACTCCCCCGCTGACTAAAAGGAATGTGAACAACACAGGACACGTAGCTCTAACACTGTCAAGGCAATATAAATGTTAATTAACAGTATTAACACTACAGGCATGTACTGAATGTCCAGTCAGCAGTTAAACAATCAATAACAACACTGATGATTCATTAATAGGCAATAAGCAAAACTCAGAAACCACACTAGAAACCACAGCTATCAATTATATAACATGTAACATTATACAGTTTGAGGCAAATAGACAACCTAAAGGAATGGTTTCTGTTTTTATTCTGAGTAGAACAAATTAAAACAGTAAACTGATTTGTTGATTTGATTATTTTAGCATTTCAGGCTTTTAAAAGAGAAAAAGATGCACTTAATATTTGTCTGTTTTTTTTTAAATATCAGACATTTCTGGACATACAAACTGAGACATAAACACTGTGTAGAGTGTGGGGACTCCAAAGGGTCGCTTTTGACGCACACTCTGCAGTGACTGGACGCTCTCTTATCGGCTGTGTTTCCTTTACTAAATCCAATAAAAGGTGGCAGCCAGGTACACCACTGTTCTGGTTTGTAATTTAAATATATCACAGCTGGTGTATGACTCTGTGTCTCAGTCTATTGCTTTTGTTTGGTTCCCAGTTTTAGAGCACAGACCTCAACAGGGAAGAGGAATGAACTGTGACCTCCAGCATCATGAGGTCAGTCACAAATCATCATAAAAATCTATTACAAGTTCCCACAATCATACATTTGATTTCTGCTCTTGAGATTCTGAGTATTCAAACACACACAGGTTTGCACTAGTGTACCTCAGATTTTGAATGAATGTCACAGATTTTAATGTAGTTTAGTGTAGGAGGTGGAATATTTGGCAAATTAAAAAAAAAAGACAAGTCACAATGTTAAATATAAGCTACAGCCTTCATCAAACGTTACATTTATAATGAATTAATTTGAAATAACAATATCAGATAAACTATTAATCGATCAATCACCGAACCCCACCTGGCGCACACATTGCAGTGCAGGCCGATTAAGATGCGTAAAAAGTGGGGATTCTAGAAAAAAACTCACCAGCTGCAAGACACAGCGGCAGCAGTAACCTGAAGACCAGCCCGCACACCACCTCAGAGGCCATGGCTCCGGGCAGCCCGCGTTGAATCCAGGTAAAAGTAGCCGAGGATTGTCTCTCTAAGGTTTCTCTCTCATCACAAACTCCTGCGCTCTGTCAAATCCCAGCTGACATCAAACTGGTGCGCTCCTCCAAACGGCCACATCAGCTCTCCCTGATGACACCAGGACTCCGGTGGTTATTCCACGGCGAAAGACTGCGCATTTACTACCAAGGTTCACCACAGCGGGCATGTCACCGGTAAGTAATGTCACCATGATAGTTTAGTTGCTCAGGCGTATTAAAGTCATGTTGGCGCTGCACAAACTCAGGTGCGCGTAAAAAAATGCCGGAGGAAGGAGCCAACAAGTCCTCAAGACCAATTAACCTGCTTTTTCTTTTCAACAAAACTACATAGACGAGAAACGTTCAAAATATAAGAAGGTCTAATTTCACTTCTTTACTGTGAAGCGTGACAGGAGCTCTCAGAATAACCGGATAGTTTACCCTTCCCGTTAGGCTCCCTTGGTGAAATTTGACTTTCTGACTTCTGGTGTGGATTGTATTCGCCAACAGGAGGCTGCAGGACGTGTCTGTGGTTGACACCTGATTCAGCCAATCAGAAGTCTTTGTCTGGTAATCGGTCCAGCCTCCTGTGATAATTGGAAGCAAGAGGTGGGACGCGGAGATGGATGCAAATACCTCAAGTATGAGAGGATAACGAAACCAAATCCAGCTTTTGTTTGATTTTAAAAAATATTTATTCTCATAGTTTCACAGTATTTAGTCTGCATCTTTAAGTCTACATATAAAGCACGCCCACTTCCAGGAAGATTTCATAGGCTAAATGTCAAGAGACTTTCAGTGATCATTGCGTCTCCTCAGATCTGCTGTCCAGCTGTTCATTTGGGAGAAACAGCGACGCCTACTGGTGTAAAACCAGCCTGCACGAAGCAACACATCCACTTCAATCTAATCCCTGTTACCATTAAACAGGCCTGTCACATTTCTCCTTGCAGGCAGGAAAAATGATTTTTACCAAAATGTTTTCAAGTTCTTGAAATAATTAAGAGAACTGTAGCAAAAACATCGTCTCTGATTACATTTCATCCAGTTGTATGCTGAATAAACATGTATCATGACTCACACCTCAACCCCAGAGTGCTCAGATCTGTTTGTGGATTTCCCCCCAAAATGTTTGGGACATTTAAGTTGATTTGCATCATTGTGGTGGTAGTTGTCAGTGGGATAACGTGCAGAAGGAAAACCCCTGTGACAGCTGCTGAGCAAGAAGGAAACTGAATCCCTTCCAGCTGCGTGGCTCCTGCTCGGCACCCGAGTCTGATCTCTGAACGTACTTTTGAAGACAACGAGAAAGTAGACGATTAGTAGGTGATCAGTGGGGTTAATAATGTTGTTACATTTAAGAGCAATACTGATAGATATATGACTTTGATACATTGACCATGATAATGTATAGAGACATTGCTTTTTATATACATCTTCTAAAATCAACTAATTATTGTCCATTACTTTAAATGTCGAACATATTAGTCCAAAAATCTCCTGCAGACACTCAACTGGGTTGAGATCTGTGACTGTGAAGACCACGTCATATGATTCTCATCAATTTCATACTCAGAAACCATTCAGTGACACCATTTACTTTCATCTAGTGCCAATATTGGTCCTAGATTTTGCGCAGACGTTCATGGCTCTCAGAGGATGAATCCTAATGACTTTGTTGATCCCTTGACTTTCCTCTAGCACCTGGTGTTGACTCACGTAACATTAACTTGAGATACATTTCAAAATAATGGTAAAACGTATGAGCCAACATACACAGAAATGTTCCAGAAAGTATTTTTTTCCTCATTTCTAAAGTCCATTTTCATTCAAGCTCCTCATTAGCAGAAGTTTTATGCTTATTAGTGTGTCTTGGGACACAAATTTACCTTGCTACTTACAAAATGATCTGATTTGAGACAAAATGTATGTTCCTGATTGCTGTAAAGAGTATAAAAGGAGCAGCAACCACTGCCCACTACATTTAAACTAAAAATAATGCAGCAAACAGAATATATAAACATTGAAATGACTGTAACTGGTTTTCCCCTTATTTCCCAGATGTCAGAAATACTTAAAACTCCACTTAAGGTTGTTTATCACCACTATTAAAAGAAACGGCATTTCAGAACAAGCCATGGAGCGCTGACCTCATGTTGTTGTATATAAGATGAAGAGGAGCGGCCAAGTTTTAACTGGAGCATTAACATATGATTCAAACCAATCAATCATGCATGCGTTGATATTTTTAATGACTATATTGTCAAGAAGATGATCCATGCTGTTGTTTCCTCTGAAGTGCATTAGGCAGGGGGAAAGCAAGGTATGATGGGAGTCGTCAGGACTGAGCCAAATGACCCTCCTCAACCTCCACCTGGAAAACGCAGGGCACTTAAAGCAGCAAAGGTCCTGCTTGTGATGTGATGAATCATCGTTTGGCCTAATCACCAAAATGGATTCAGTTTATGAAAATAAGAAAAATAAACGGCTAAATGCTGCTGAGGGAAAAGCTGACTTTGGGAGATCATCAACATGCTTGTTGCCAACCTCTGCCCTAAAGCGTCACATTCCCCAGGAAATCCAGACCGGCTGGATACTCTGTCATGTGGGGCGCAGTCAGAGAGTCACCCATGAGGCCCTGAACTGCAGCCAGCCATAATCAATAACCAACCTCAAAACATGACAGCCCTCGATTTGTTTCTGCTGTTTGAAGCCCGGACCTGCTGATGTAATCCCTCAGATGAATGTGAATCTTAAGTAACATTTGTCTTTGATCCATTATTCAACCGATTCTTGAGAGGGAGTTATTGATAAGCTCTCGAGCCAAATGGACACAACAGTTTTACACAAACCGACTGACCTGCCTGTCCGAATTACTATAAAAGCAATTACAAGGAATTATTTGTGTTGCTTTATGTTGGATCCTTGTTCTTTTGAGACCTCCACATGTGTGCATTTCATACTGAAACAAGAGTCTCCTGTCACGCTGCTCGAGCTAAAAGCTAATGCTAGCCTGCTAACATGCTCATAATTACAATGTTAACATTCGGGTGATAAGCAGATATATAATGTTTATCATGTTTACCATATTAGTTTACCATGTTAGCATGCTAATATGTGTCAACTAGCATATACAACTGCAGCTGATGGGAATGTCATCAGTTAGTTCTTGACAAATTAAAATTTTGAGCTGATGACGCCACTAAAGGAAAAGTACGGGGATAACTTAAGTTATTACAGTTCAATGTGAGGGGGGCATGAATGTCTGTACCAAATTTCATGGCAATCCGTTTAACAGTTTTTGAGATATTTCAGTCTGTACCTTCTTCCTTGATGAAAGGAAACTTGCATGAAGAAAAGAGGACAGTTTTACAAAGTTAATGTGTCTGGCAGCAGCAATAGTATGTTCAGTGTTGGATCTCACTAATTCTCTTGTGGCCCAATGGGAGCAAATCCTGCAGCCCGGTTCCAAAATCAGGTGGAAAGCCAACAGTCACGTGAGTTTAATGACTGGACATACTTTTGGTCATATAGTGTACATCTTTGGGTGGATGTTTATAGTGGAGACGATGGGAGGCCTCATAATTAGCCTGAACAGTGCAGGATCCATTTCTTAGATTGCTAAAATATTATAGAGTGCACATGTCAAAACTTCACGTCTCACAAACTTATTTGATTGTAAAATGAATCACGTTGATGAAATGAAAACAGAACTTTTACAGATGTGATTCTCTAAAGTTTTTTTTTTTGGAGTTTTACAGTTCATACTTGACCTTAGAGAAAACAGCTGACAAAACTTAAGGTCTAAACTTAAGGTCAACTTACTCATTTTTTTCTGGTGCTTTCAACTGTATAATGCAGTCCTCAACTGCAGGTTGATTTTTTTTTTTCCCAAAACTTGTTCTTTCTGTCTAGTCTGTCTGAAAAATACTTGCAAAAGTAGAAAATGACATGAATAACTGGAGTATTGATTGAAAATGTAACAGAACAGAAATCGTGCCAGCCTAAAACGTTCATGTGAATCTGGCGAAAATCATTCTAAATGCTGACTTTGTTTCACTGGAGATCCCACACTGCCCGTCTGCAGCAGCCCAAGAAGAAGAGAACAGAAGTGCAAATGAAATTAACGTCCAGATTGCTTCAATATTGATCCGCGAGTGAAATCCAAACTGTGTGTGTGCTCAATATTTACATGGATGCACTTTCCATGCACTCTAAAGGTGCCTCTGCTTAAGTGGGCTTTTTAGTGTCTTTATGCGGTGGCTGCGGGCAGATCGTCTCCTCTGGAATTTAGACAGATATACTGTATATCGCTGTAGTCGTATGGAAACCTTGTGACTCCAGTCTGTGATGTTCATGTTTTAACTACACATGTGAATTAACCTCCTGTTCTTCTGTGATCTTTGCACCTGTCAACTATATTGGTTAAATATACAAATACTTCATAATCCGTTTTTATAAAATGTTTAAAACATGACAGTTTGAAATTATACATGTTTTTTTTCCAGCCATGCATTTGGTAATTAACACTAAATACAAAGTACAGTTGAGGCTAATGCCAATGTCATTAGTCTTTAGGGTATTTGGTCACCAAAGTATTGAACAAATTCAAATTTTGACCTGATGACGGCACTAAAGGAAAAGTAATTACAATTCATCAATACCAAATTTCATGGCAATCCAACCTACAGTTGATAAGATATTCCCTCAAAAGTTGAGCTAAAGGTGGCACAAGAGGAAAAGTCCAGTGATCAACAAAGTCGATTTACGATTCATCCTCTGGGGGCCGTGAATGTCTGACAACATTTCATGGCAATGCATCCAAAAGCTGTTGAGATATTTCATTCTGGACCAAAGTGGTGAACCTGCCAACATTGCCAATCCCAGAGCCCTGCTGCTAGCATGGCTAAAAAGGTATAAAATAGGGTTCTTCATTGTTGAAGGGACCGCCAGAGCGATTACAATCTATCCTGATGGGCACATGAATGTCTGCTCCAAATCCATCAAATAGTTGTTAAGATATTTCCCTCAAAATCACACATGTCAACCTCACAGTGGCACCAGATGAAAAGTCAGAGGATCACCAAAGTCCGTAAGATTCAACATCTGGGGACGATGAATGTATGTACAAAGTTTTGCGCCAGTCCCTTGAATTTAATAGATGTTTAGATATTTCACAGGAAAAGAGAAAACTTTGACCTGCTGGTGGCACTAGACATTCTTCTGGTACCATGAATGTCTGCAAAAAATGCAATGGCTATTCATGCAGCAGTTGTTGAGATATTTTTATTCATTACCAACATTACCATCCATAGCGCCAGGATCCTCTCATGGCTTCAAGCTTCAACTCTCACTTTTAAACTGTCGCCACTTGACAGGATATTCATCACAATCACAAAGAGCTGTTTTGGAAAGGCAAGACGAACGGACAGAGCTGAAATGATTTAACTGCAACAACCGCCTGATTGTCTTATCATCTGCCTGGATGTAAGAGATCAGTTTTAAAAGCTCTTTTATTATTGAAGATTGAAGAAGGATAATGGCATTCATTCACTGAGGACTGACGGTCTGTTTAGCGGTGTCATCAAGGCGTATATAGCTCCTCAGCATTAGAAGGCAGGAAGATGCTCATGTTAATGCACACAGGATGTCGGCCTCATCAGACAGAACTGATATGTTGACAGATTATTAGTAACATTACAGTATTACCTCTGTGTTGTTTGTAACGTTACACCCTGAATGACTTACAGCACTCAGATTGAAGAGCAGCCTCATTCTGTGAGGTCACGTGCTACTGAGGACTGTTTGTGCTTCTGAAGACGCCTCAAAGCAGGGAAGAGTTTAGCTTTTCACACAGCAGCTATGAGCTAAGAGGACAGAGGTCATCGGGACTTCATTCCTCTGGTCCTGCAGCAGACAACAGCCACTTGTGTTTCAACACAATGCACTTCTTAAGAGGAGCAGGCGGTGTCTGCTCTCAGAGAAAACACGGAGTAAGTGACTTGATGAGGAGGAGCGTTGTCTGTGATTAAAATTCAGTTTTAGTTGATAAGACTCGGTCAGAGATGAACTTTTCATCCATCAGCTAGGGTCAGGTTTGTTTGGTGAAGTTTCTTGAAGCTTTAAATGCAGACTAATAAATTATTTGAGGTTAGCGACTCCTTCTGGGAACAACCTCCGCGTCCTCACTGTCACATACATCATCATTTTCTGATGTTCAGAGTCATGATTCAGTGTTTGCTTTGTGATAAAGTGTGCTGTTTATATTTTCGTGGTATCTCAGCCTCTCTCAACGACGTGTACTGCAGCCAGTGAGTTCCTACATTTCTCAGAATGACCTTCAACATCCACCTGAATACATTGTTGTCAGCTGTGGGTTATATGTGAAGTTGGAAAGAGCAATAGCAAAGTAGCATTAGCAGTGGTTAATTCCTTTACGTGGGCAATAACATTGTGCAAAAATAACTTAATTGCAGGAAAGGTCCTCTCTTCAACGTGTCTTAAAGCACCAAAAGTAAACGTACTCACTATCCAGAATGTTCCCCCTTCAGAATTTGTATTATTACATGTATTATATTACTGAATTATCATTATTGTTGTACTGATGTGTGTTTTGTGTTCAAATCTTTACCTGCAAACCTAAATAACTAGCAGCTACAGCTGTCAGATGAATGTAGTGGAGTAGTGCAATATTTTCCTTGTAAGACTTTTAATAATGATTAATAACATAGCTGACAATTCATTTTCTGTCAGTCGACTAATCAATAAATCCATTAATTTCAGATTTAGATAGTTTAATCTAGAACAAAACATCATATTCTTTAAGCTCTTCATATGTTTTGTATGTAAAACCTTAATTTAAAGTAAACTTTAATTTAAAGTAAACTTTAAATTAAAGTAACTAAAGCTGTCAGACAAATGTAGTAAAAAGTACAATATTTCCCTCTGAAGTATAAAGTGGCAAATTGTACTTAGGTTCAGTACTTGTATAAATGTTCTTAGTTATATTTCACCACTCTATTTTATGACATTTTTTCCATCAAACAGGCTGAGGCTCAATAAAGATTTTTGAGCAGAACATCTCTGAAAACAGTGGAGTGAAACCATGTTGTCACTTTGATTTGTCTTTTGATATTTGCCTTCATACCTTTCCAACCCAGCAGAAGGCATCTAACTCATTTTTAGAGCCCATCATGTGGAGTTTAAACTGCCATCAACGCACGAACAACCTTTCCTCTCACAGCTGAGCAGCTTTTACAGTACATGAGCTGCTCAGCATCATCATCATCGTCAGGATAAAGACCACAATCTGAAGATGGATCGCACTGCAAATAACAACTGGTGAGTGATTTATCTAGTGTTCCTGTTGAGGGTTCATTAGGCGCCTAATGCACATCTAATCTGATTTAAGTTTTAATCATTAAAAGCACAAACAATTGTGCTTCCCCTTCACAAACACAGACCTTGATTGAAGTTGAGCCTCATCCTGAGATATAATAACCTTGTTAAGAGCTGCATATTATCCATAAAAACAATCCAACCAATCATCAGGCCCTGCATTAGGTGTAATGTGATTGTACTGTAACTGGTAAGTGAGTATGTTATTAAAAAGTTTCCTGCTGACCCTGCAGAACCTGCGCTGCTCTAACTGCAACATTAAAATCAATGTACACATAATTATAATTCAATAATTGAATGTACATTTTTCTAAAATGGGTCATTCTGCATTATGAGTACTTTTACTTTTTGTACTTTAAATATATTCTGATGCTGACACTTTTGTACTTTTACTTCAGTAAATGTTTTAATGCAGGGCTTTTACTTGTAACAGGATATTTCTACGTTATGGTATTGCTTTTAGTTAAGTAAAATATCTGAGTACTTCTTCCACCACTGTGCTCCGTATTGTTCGATAAAGTTTTTCAATTAAAGAAACTTTATGGACGTCATATACATTTACAGTTATAGCCTCCTGTCATAAAAGCATCCTCATGTATATTGAATTTAATATCACAGTACTGAACAGCCCATGTGATGGTGGTCACGGGAGGTTGTCGTGGTAACAGCAGCCGACAGGGGGCGCTCTGTGTGTGCGTCAGATGAGGGAGGCGGAGCCAACATGGCGCCTTCAGTAACTGTACCGCTGCTGTTTTGTTTAGCATCATTTTCATTGCAAAGTAGCTCTTCCAGTCTCTTATCTGAGCCATGTTACAAACCCTTCAGAGACGACAGACCAGACTCTGTCCAGTAAGTGACGAGAAAACGTACATTTTCTTCTGAGTGTAATGTTTTGGACTTTGGTCGTTTACCTCTGAGTGGACTAACGTTACTCCTCAGCGGTGATTTGGACATTTAACATTAACGTTACACTCTTAAGAAGTAGCTTAGCGTTATATTAACGCTAACAGCGACGCTACTTTGGATATTATCTGTGTTTCTTACAAGCTGTTTGCAAGTAACGCTATATAAGTACAGTTTAAATATTCCATAGGCTTATATAGTAGTCAGTAGTGAGTTTATAGTAATCTAGTATAGTTAATAGTAACTCGCTCTGGTGTAATGTAACGCTGGTAGCTAGCTTCATTAACTTGGGATGGTTCTCCATCCATATTGTAATGTATATTATTATTATTATTATTAGACATCACTATTATCATCACTACTCACGTTATATCGTTATAAACCACAGCACAGTATGTTATCTCTGAAATGTCCAACTTCTCTATTACACAATCATCAGGACTACTTAATACAAATGCCATTAGGGTTGTCATAGGGATTCTTGTAGGATTTATTGATTCGTAGAGGCACAAAATTCATGGAGGCAATTTTTCATGCTTTTTCTGCATGGCATGCATTGTAATTATTATCAATGACTCATTAAATTAATCAAAAGTCCTTTAGATGATTCCTGACTGATTACCTCTAATTGTACAAGATTTGGCAGTTAAGGGTACTCATTTAAAGCAAATTAATTTGATTAAATGTACTTAATGGCTTTGTGATTTTGTGACTCTATTAACTTGACAGTTACAGCTGTAAATGAAGATAATCTCTTATGGATATGTATAATTGAAATCTGACTTTTCTGCGATATTATGTGTTTCTGCTCTATGTTTCTATATTTATTACAAGATTACTGTGGTTCTTCCTTAAGAGGGCTGACTGTTCTGATTTCTCTTGATAGTATTAACGATTTCAGCTACACATGCGCTTCATCCTTTACTTATTTCAGGACGCAGGCCCGCCCACGTGAGTATGTGAAGGTGTCGGACCTTCCTCTGTCATGGGACTGGAGGAACATCAAGGGGAAGAATTATGTGAGCGTCACACGGAACCAGCACATCCCCCAGTACTGTGGGTCCTGCTGGGCCATGGGAGCCACCAGTGCACTAGCTGGTAACCACGGCAACGGAGGGAAGGATGGAGAAGGGAGGGAATGTGATAGAAGAATAGAGGGATGGACAGAAGATGGGATTGATATTATTATGTGTATTTAGAATATGTTTATTACACAGTTTGTTCACACAATATGTTATATAGATATTATAATGTGCATATTTTATTTTTATTGACTACACAGTATCACATTAGTGTGGCAGTGAGCATGGAGAGCAGCATCCACCCTGCTGGCTGAGCTTACCATTTCAACTTGTCAGTATTTGGTTTTGTTATTCTTTCCTCTAAGACCGCATCAACATCAAGCGTGGAGGAACGTGGCCGTCGGCCTACCTGTCAGTCCAGAACGTGATAGACTGTGGGAGGGCGGGTTCTTGTTATGGAGGAGATCACCTGAAAGTCTACGCCTATGCACACCAGCGAGGCATTCCTGACGAAACCTGCAACAACTACCAAGCCATAAACCAAAGTAACAAACATACAATTTATATCTTTTTTGACTCTGATCAGTCTGCATGCTGTTAAATATGGACAAAAATATTTGTGTTTGTGTATTTATGGTCTGGGGCTGTCTATTTTCATTGTTTGGCCTGGACCCCTTAGTTCCAATGAAGGAAATCTGAATGCTACAGCATACAATACCAAAGTGTGCTTTTTACTTTGGAGAAGGTCCTTTCCTCTTTCAATATGTCAAGACCCCCGTGCACAAAGCCAGGTCCATAAAGAAATGTTTTTTCTCAGTTTGGTGTGGAAGACTTGACAGGCCTGCACAGAGCCCAGAACTCAACCTCATCCAACACCTTTAGGATGAACTGGAACACCAACTGCGAGCCAGGTCTTATCGCTCAGCATCAGTGGCCAACTAACTCACTAATGCTCTTGTGGCTAAATGGGAGCAAATCCCTGCAGCCTGATTCCAAAATTTCCTGGAAAGTCTTCCTAGAAGAACAGACAGCATTGAAACCCACGGGTTTGGTTCAACAGTCTCGTATGGGTGTAATGGTTTGGTGGCCATATATTTCTGGCCATATAGTGTATATCCATTTTAGTGGAAAAGTGTTGCTATATTTCAGACTGACGTTGCCGTAGTGTTGTAAAATGTTTGTTTGTTTAAGGACAGGTATATCTTTAAATCGTCGTTTTGGGAAAAAAATTATTAGTATTAAAAAGTATTATTGGGGAAATGTAACTAACATTGTAGGTTGCAGTTTTTCAACATTTTACTTCATGGAAATTGTATGGGATTGAATAGTAAAATGAGTGTCGCACTGCGATGTAAATCATCATAAATAATCTTCTCCATTTGTTTCAGAGTGTGAGCAGTTTAACCAGTGCGGCACATGCTCATCTGAATCCTGTGCCGTTGTGAAGAACTACACTGCGTGGAAAGTTGGAGACTATGGAGAAGTTTCTGGAAGAGACGAGATGAAAGCTGAAATTTACACCAACGGGCCCATCAGGTAGAGTCCTCCCCAGTCATTTCAAATTATCCATCCACCTACAGCCTCCATGTGAAGTAAGAGATTCAGCCTAAACTTTTCACAGAGTAATTCTTAATCATAGTGAAGTTTTTATCGGTAGATACATATTTAATTGTCTTTTTAAAACTTTGAGAAACGTAACAGCACTGAGTATCATTTTATTTCACTCAGATAAGTCTTAAAATACAGTAAACTATATTAATTTAAAGTATTGACCTTATATCTTACATACAGAGGTATATATTTGACCATGTGTTCACTTTAATTAACACAACTGAGCTTCATGTCATTTTTTAAAATGTCATTTACTGATGTTCTTTTCCTCATCCTGTCCATTTATAATTTAACGTCTCACATTAGCTGTTATTCTCTTAGTAAAGTTCTGTCTGCGACAGCTTTTATATTGTCTTTAAATTAATCCCATGCAGTATTAACAAGGTCTTAAAAAGTCTTCCATTTGCTTTTCTAATACCTGCAGATGTGTTGGATCAAACTTTTCAAAAACTCATCAGTTGTCATTTGAAATGTTTGTGCTTAAATAAGAGTTAATAGGATTGTGACATGGAGAAGTTCAAAAGCTGACCTGTAACTGTAACTCACTATTTATAAACACTGTATGAGACATTTTATGAGTAAAAAATATGTCTAACCATGAAAAGAACTGAGAATTTGTGACATTGGTACGTATGTCAGTGGGGAAGTTATACAAAGGCCCTACAGGGGGAAACTGAAACTGCTTTTGTGAACATCTGACTGCAGACTCAGAGCAGAAAACTGTGTGAAACTCAAACATTTAAGTTACAAGGACAAACGTTGGTCCTGCTTTTACAGACAAAAGCACGGCCAAAGAAAAAAAGTCTAGATTTAGACCCTTATTTGAGCCCATAGAAATGTTCTTTCTATGATTCATAATCACATTTTAGTGATCAAGCGAAAAAAAAGGAGACGTGTAAGATTTTGCTGCAGCTGATTGAAGGACTTCTTCTCTTCACTCCGTCTTTCAGTTGTGCCCTGATGGCCACCGAGGGCCTGGAGGAATACTCTGGAGGGATCTTCTCAGAGTTTCACCCCCTGTCTTTGCCGAATCACATTGTGTCTGTGG
Source organism: Enoplosus armatus (assembly GCF_043641665.1). NCBI lineage: Eukaryota > Metazoa > Chordata > Actinopteri > Centrarchiformes > Enoplosidae > Enoplosus > Enoplosus armatus. The sequence continues at coordinate 5,965,564 of NC_092193.1, read as the reverse complement.
CTGGTTGGGGTGTGGCGGAGGACGGGACTGAATACTGGATTGTCAGGAACTCCTGGGGGGAGTTTTGGGTTGGTCTCTTTCTTTCTCTCCCTGCAACACACCCTGCCTGCTCAGCCTGCTCTCAGTCTGACATAAATCAGCAGGAGCTAACAACTTCACTTCACTACATATTTTTAAGAAGTCATTTGTAATTAAGTCATTCATTGCAGAATAAATAATGTTTGTTTTCTTTTCTTTTCAGGGAGAACATGGCTGGGCAAGAATAGTCACCAGTGCCTATAAAGGACGAAAAGGCAATTGGTTCAACCTGGGTATTGAGAAAAACTGTGCATATGGAGACCCCATTGTAACATAGATGCATCATTATTGATAGAAAGATAATTTTGTCATGGCTGTTTGTTTTTTTTAACTAACTTTTGATAATTTGGAAAAATTAAAGGAATAGTTCAACATTTTAGGAAATTTGTTTTGTTATAAAACCAAATTATAAAACCAACAAGGTTTTTGCCAAACTATGTCTTGGACGGGAGCAATAACTTCCTGGAGTCTCAGCTGGTTGCCAGGCAACTGATTCAGGCCAAGAAATTGTTTGCCAAACCACTCCCCGTAAAACCACAACATGTAATTTTCACACTTTGGTTTTTGTACAGAATAAGTTCATTATTGAGCATTAGAGGTTTAGAGCCACGATAGCCATTTCCCCCTGTTTCCAGTCTTATGCTAAGCTAAGCTTACCGCTATACCGTTCCAGCTACATATTTTCCTTACAGACACGAGAGTGGTATTGTTCTTCTCATCTAATTCTCGGCAAGAAAGCGAATAAGCTCACTTCCTAAACTGTCAAATTATTACTTAAAGTTAGAGGAGGAAAGATTAGCTCCATTTTGATGTCCACTCGTGTTAAACCTGTAATTAATGCATTCATTTTCATAATTCATTCATTCATGCAGTTTTAGAGCTTTCCCCATGAATTTTACAAGCTTAACACTGAATTTAAATAAATATTGTAACACAGAATCAGTGAATAATTAATGCCCCTGGACAGACAATCTGCTCCTGAATTAAATTTTAAGCTTGAAATAACTCAGACAAAAAAACAAAAAAAAAAACAGTCTGCAAAAACTGTAAGCTCTACACTTCAGATCCATTATCACACATTTCTGAGGAAACTATTTATTCCTTCAAACAACAGGCGAGCTGAGTCACTCACATTTAAATTCACCTGTGATGAAACAGCGTTGGCAGAGCTCAGGAAAGGGGAGCTTACAGTTACATTTTTTCTTCCGACACACTGCATAACATCGGCACATACTGCTTCTAATGAGTGTCTGGAGGCTGACCAGTGAGACTAATTTAACATAAATCAAATCTGGTTGGACACAGTATCACAGACAACCAACACGAGTCGGGTGTCAGGGTTTTTTTTACATGCAAACCTGACTCATATGGAAATGTCTTCTTTGTCACCTTCATTTGTTAGGTTAATGGATGCATGAATCAGTGTTTCCTGCAGATTTGAAGAACAGAGGGCCGTTAAGGACACTGGGGTCATGTCCTCCTCTGTTATTTTTGTGGAAATTTGGGGTTTTAGCCACTTGATTTGTTAAATTATTAATTAGTGTTTGATAAGGATTAAGGCCAGTGATGATCTGTATTTTTCTTTTTGGCAGCAAATCCCATGAAAAGACCAAAACCAACAATTAATTGATCCAGGTATTTGGAGTCAATCCCACGAACATTTCCCGCTGCTGTAAATACTCATTGGAGCACCAAATGTGTATTAATCCGCTGCTCAAAATAGTCCCCAACAAATGCTCAATTTATTCCTTTTTGAGGTACAAATACAGTGCCCAGCTGTATAAGGAAATTATTTATTTAGTCTTTATTATTTCCCCATTAGAATTGTATTCCTGACCATGTGGGGAAGGCTTTCGAACAGCATGTCCATCCTCACGTTGAATCTCGAGATTGAGTCTCACATTTTTAACAGAAAAGAATGTGTTGCAGAATGAAGGTGTGGGGTTTGAAAGAAGTGGACATTTAAGACACGGTGGGGGTCTAATGAAAGACATTATGCAGATGACCTACTCCATACGACTCCAAAAAGAATTGGGAGAAAAACAGTGGGCATGAGACAGATGAGACAAAATGATTATATGTACAATGTGCAATGTTTTAAATTTTACACAGTAAAAAATGCTTTGATTTACTCGTCATCCCAAGACCTCATATTAGCCTGCTTTTTTGTTTCTTATTTGCTTTTTGCTCACTGTCCATATAATGTGAAAAATGTTCGTCAATAAAAACTGGAAAAAAAGAATGAAATGAAAGACACCATTGAGTTGCTTTATGGGAAATGTAAGATCTAGTGTGTTTGGAGTTTGACCCATGCTTGGGGCTAAAGAGCACGCTGCGTTCACGGACAAATTAGTCGTCAGTCTCTGCAGCTCTGTGTGTAATTTACATTCTCTTCTCAGGCTGCACAGTTGTGCTCTGAAGACACGTCACATTCACCATGAACAGCAGCCCGTCGCTCCTGTTGCTCCCGTCGCTCTCCCAGCTTTTCAGTCGGTCTTTGGACTAAAATCTTGGCCACTGCCTTGAAAGGAAAAGAGTATTTTAGGAGACAATTTTGCATGACAACATGAAGGTTTAAATGGTGTTTTAAAGCCCTCCCAACGCTGACAGGAATTAAATACTGAATACTAGCCTAAAAATAAATATTGTGCAGTTTTTTTATTACATTATAGGACCCCCCCCTCTCTCCAAGGTTGCTGACCACCTCCAAATTCCCAGAGAACCTACTGAGTACACGCCCTGTGTGTCCTCAATAGTGGCTAAGACCCTGACAGTGAATGAAAGCAGGATTTGTAATATAAAAGACCGTGAATTGTGTTTCTTGGTTGTTTCAAAAGAGAGTATCTCCAAATTAGAAATTCAGCTCGTTGGTGTGGGTTTTGTTGGTACTCTTGAATGCTTTCTCCTGCGATGCGAGGAGTCATACTGGGCAGCTTTGTTAATCAGTTTCAGGCTTCAAAACTAAGTTGTGCATTTGAGGGCCGTTTTACAATTCAAGGCAAATGTTCTTCATGTTGTCAAAGTCTGTTTGTCAGTGGGGAAAAGTGGAGTTATGAGTCTCCACCCTTTTGGTTTTTAGAGACAAAAATGTCCATTCATGATGGAAATCAAATCAGAAGTCTGAAAACTGAGATGCCTCTCCCTTTAATCGCTCTGTTGTGCGTCAGCTCCCCTCTGTGCTGCTGTGCTGCTCTACTTTTTCACAGCTGCAGCTTCCTCATTCTGCACGAGTCAAATTTTGGGGAGCGTACCAATGTTCCCCAGCTTAATATCCTCTTAATTTGACACAATAAGGAGACATTTCAAGGGTTTTATGTTCTGTGTCAGTATGTTGATATCACCCACCTACAGCTTATGGTCTAATTGATGTTATAGTCCTTGTAGAGTGGCTGAAGGGATTTTTACCATTCAAACTGTATCTGAAACATCCATCTCCCTTTGTTCTTTTGCAATTTGCACTTTGAGCCCTCACCAATCTCTTACAATGTTAGTTTATATCAAGAGACACACGTGCTGGGAACAAATGGGTACAGAGGGATGAGCCCAAATCTTGCACCGAATACCAGCTGCTGGAACAAATGTTTTTGTGTCAGGGCGAAGACAGGACTGGAGTGAATGGGCGTAAATTTCCTCCTCATCTTTGCATGTGTGAGTATAACCTGGCTCTTGTGAACCAACTGGTTTAGCAGGAACTCTGAGGCCACAATTAGAGCCATCTTGTTCGAGCCGTTTACTGTGTGAATCAAACTCCTCACTGGTTCTAGTTTCCAGAGCTGAGCACACAAGCAAGTCTCCTGGTGATCAGATTTCTGCTCCTAATCACTTAATCTCATTTGTCCCATAGTTGTTGGCTCCTTTCCATCTGTTTGTATTTGTGTTTGTGTGGACAGGAGCCAGGCTTTCTCGTCACTGATCAGTATTTATCAATAGTTGTGTAGTTTACAGACTGATAACTTTCATGACTGATAACCTTTTTGTAAAACAACTTTTAGTTCAAGAGTTTTTGAGTCTCTCGTGCTGAACACCCCCTCCGCCGCTCCTCGCCCCCACGCGCACACACATACGCTCAAAAACACAGCCGTCAAGCTAGCAGGTGTTAGCAAGAAAAACACCGGAAGTTAGCCGCTAATGCTTTTACGTTGAGTTAAATCTGCTACGTTTGAATAAAATAATGTGTTACTTCGTGAGTTAAACACAAAAGTGACAGTTCAGATTAAAAAAAAGAAGAGAGGCCTAAAGGATTTACACGAGTATACATGTATCGCATTTCTTCTTAACAAACCGTAAATCGTCTTAAGCTAAATACCTCTTCGGCTACACTTTTACTTTTAACATTTTCAACCAGAATACTTTCTCGACTATTGGCCACAACAATGTTTATTTTACAGCTTTAAACGCTAAATGCCGTTATCTGCCATTACATTCCGCCATTACCCAAAAACACATGACTTTGATGTGATCCTTACTGTACATGATCGCCTTTGACGTTTTATTTTGAAAATCTACACCCACCGGAAATGTTTGTAGCTTGATGATGAGGAGCTGAGCGGAGCCGAGATTTCTCCACAGCGGCAGGCTGCTGTCCTCTCGGTTGTCTCACCACAAGCAGAGGACAATTTAAACTTTTTTTTTAATCGTACGTTTTAAATCACCTGGACTCGACACGGGGTTTTTTTGTGTGTATCCGGCGCAGCCTCAGAGCAACTTGCCATGAGCATCACTCGGCTGGAGACCTAAACAGTCGGGGAAGATGCCTCATGGACCGCTCCATCACCGCCAGTGCGCCAGTTCAGGGCATCCCAAACGACGAATAACAAAGAAATGCCGAGGTTTAGCGTCAGATGGATGGTTGCGGTGCTGCTGATTCTCGTGGTCGGCGGCGCTTTCTTCTTCTGCGAGTATCTCATCTACTTCCCGACCATCCTCAAGTGCGCCTGGCCGAAGATCAGCCATGCACGGGGCGGAGAGGGCATCGACGGCCGGCCGATGGACTCAACGGTCCGCGCTATGGTGCTGTCGGACACCCACCTCCTCGGAGCCGTCGGGGGACACTGGTTCGACAAGCTGAGGAGGTAATGTCATTTTCCTTTTTTTCTTTTCTTTTACAGCAATCCATCACCAGTCCTCCATCTATACATCCGTCTGTCATTTGTAAACAAAAACAACAAATAGAGCTAACGCTTACTTGTTGTCTCCAAACGCGCAGGGAATGGCAGATGGAGAGGGCTTTCCAGACCGCTCTGTGGCTGCTCAGGCCCGAAATAGTGTTTATTCTCGGGGATATCTTCGACGAAGGCAAGTGGAGCTCGCAGAAGGTAACGTAGAGCCCTTTATTTTCCTTCTTGCTTTGTCTGCAAACCCACAGTGCTTATGAGGATGATGATGGTGGTGGTGATGCTTGTGAGAGAACAGTATGTGGATGCAGAGCAGAGGCCGGTACTCTCCGGTCATCATCATCATCATCATCATCATCATCATCATCATCTTGTACCATCCAGGCCCGAGAGGCTGCAGGTTTTGAGGAAAACACCAACAACAGCATCAGCATCAGCTGCAGCCTCTCAGCCCTCCATGGTACATCCATCCTGCTTTAAGAAAGAAACAAATCCCCTGGGAATTCATCTATTACTGGATCCATCCATCAAGCCAGATAGAAGAAAGAAGAGAGTGTTGGACAAGTGCAGCACAGAGCAAAGCCTCATTAAAAAAAGGAAACAGAGCTTGCAGACTGTAAAATCTCCACTAATCTACGTTCCCACGTCAGCTTCCTCACTCATCGTCACACTTGGTTGGCAACTCTTCTGTCATTTGTATTCTGCAGACTTTCTGCAAGAGGATGCACTCAAATCTTTGAATTTGCAGAACACTGAAACTACAGTAGGTCTGCAACTAGAGATTGTTTTTTATTATGGATCAATCTATTGATTATTTTCGTAACTACTCAGTTCATTGTTTGGTTTACATGTAAGAAAATAGTGAAAAATTCCAGTCAACAGTTCCCAGAACCCAAGATGACGTCTTGAAAGTGCTTGTCTTGTCTGAAATACGGCTGTCATTGTCGATTAATCTGTCAGTTATTTTCTTGATTTATTGATTCATCAAAGCCACATCTTCAAATGACTTGTTCTGTCTGAAAAACCCAGACATATTCTTTTCAAAATGATGCAATATTTGGCACTTTAACGATTCATTGATCATTTAAATTACAGATAATTGACTTAATTGTTTCAGGCTTCCTCTTGGAGAATTTTAGAGCTTTGAATTTGCAGAAAGAGAAACGAGACTAAAAGTAGGGCTGCAACTAATGATTATTTTTGTTGTGATTAATTGTTTGATCTATAAGTAACGATCACAATTTCTTAAAACCCAAAGGGACGTGTTTTGTCCGACCAATAGTCGGACAAAACACGCACTTTTCTGAAGACCCAAATATATAAATATTTAAAATGATATAAAAAATAAAAAAGAAGCAAATCTGCATATTTTAGGAGCTAAAACCAGCAAGTGTTTGATATTTTTGCCCGATAAATGACTTCAAAGATTAATTGATTAATAAAAGTCGTCATCAGGGAGCCATTTAGAGACACATCAGTGTGAAAAACATCATGTAAACACACAGAAGACTGTGTGCGGCTTCGGCCCCTGCAGGTGCAAAATTGAATCTGGAGTCTGAATCAAAGCAGCCACCCGTGGGGGCTGCTGGGTGACCCTCAGAGACCCCATTAACTCTCATGAGCTTCCCAGGGGGAGCTCTGTCTTATTAAAGGCCTGTACTGAAACCTGCTTCAGCTGTGTGTTTGTGCTACTGTTGTCTCTCTCTCTCCCTCTGCAGCACTGGGAGGACGACGTGCGCCGCTTCCACAGGATGTTCAGACACTCCACGGACACAGAACTGGTTGTACTGGTTGGAAATCACGACATCGGTTTCCATTACGAGTACGTACAGGTTTTACAGGCTTATTGTCTTTGTTGTTCAACCTCAGCTTTAGGTAAAGCTGTGTGGGGTTCAGGGAAGGACTTTGTGCAGAGAGTCATAATAAAATAAGGACTTTGATTTCACTATTTGTCTCTTGTTCAACCTCAGTATGATGTGTTATTATTCACTGCCCCAGTTACAGAAATATCTGATAACAGATGTCTATTTGTGTGTCTCTTTAACTCAAGAAGTGTTGACTTGAGAAGACGGGTGTCGGCTGCCAAAAAGCCTCATACTATTACACTGCGCAGCTAGCAAACAATTACAACAAAGGGACTCCACATTGCATAACATTTGAGGGAATATTTATGAGCCAATTAGGAGGGATTTTACTGAGATGTTGCGTACACGGCTCGGACGCAGCGAAAGCAGTCATGGCCAAAGGTACCTGTGAGGACAGTGAGGTCATGTCTGATGTTTTGTTTTTAGGAATTTGGGGAATTTTTAAAGGACAAAGCCGTCGATATGTTTTACGTATTGTCAACAAAATCCTATCAAAAGACAAAAGACTTCTTCACAATGAACGTGGGCACTGTAGTTTATTCAGAGTCAATCCCACATACATCGTCCTGCTGCTGTAAATACGCACTGGAGCACCAAATGTGTATTAATCCGCAGGTGAAAATAGTCCCTAACAAATGCAGCATTTACTCCAGTTTGAGTGGCGTTTGTTAAAAGTGCCCAGCTGTTTTAGGACATGATTGAGCCTTTTTAAAAAATGAAATTATATATTTGTGACCCAGTTTGAGAAAATTATGTCTTAGGAGCCTTGTTAGCTGTAGTAGGAACTAATGGGCTTGTGGTTGAGTGCCACAGACAGGGTTGGGAAGTCGTAAAGTATTGAGAGACGGACTAATGACTTGTTGTTTCTGGTCTTTTTATGGTAGACCCGAGGAGTTTTTTACACTCAGTATCTTTAATTTTGACTTATTCTGGGCAAATGTTTAGGACAAAGTCATTGTTTTGCATGTCACAAGTCTTGGCTTTGAAGTCCAAGTCAAAGAATAATCTCATCTGAAAAGTGTACTTTCTTATGAGATTGATTTTGTTGTTTTTCTTAGTTTATAACAAAGTTTATGACATTTAAAGCAGTTTGATGTCCCTTGGTACAGTATGTTGTTCCTACATCACACTTACAAGTGTCTTTACATCCGATGTAATCATTTTTTATAGAGTTCTGTAATGAGATTAGTATTATAATCAAAAAATAACATAGCAATTAAGACACTTGGTAAACTGAATTAAGAATAATAGATGATTAGTTTTTGGTATATTACATCGAACATTAATTGAGAAAGTCACAAGAAAAACACCACAGAGCTGAAAGAAGCACCTACACAATATAAAGCAACCTAACACACAACACTCCTGTGGAGTCTTTGATATGATTATATCTGAGAGATCTTGGTTCACCTTTATGGTAATGTTTGAGCCAGTATGTTTGTGGTGGTGTTGTACTGGATTGCGTTATATTGCAGAGTTGTTGCGTTTATTGTGTCCAACTGTCGTTCTTAATTTCTCAGGGGAAGAAGCAGCGAAAGGGAAACACAACGAGATGCATAAAAATCATCCTACAGTTTAGTGTTTGATGCCTGCGAGTCAGAAATGTGGGACCATGTAGACACGCAGCAGCTCATGTGTGCTTTGATTTGACTCGTGCGAGCAGGAAGTGAGATGGCACAGCTCTTATGTAACAGCATATGACAGGCAGACGTGACAGACTGAGCAGCAGGTTTTTTGTTGCGGTGTGACGAGTGCGTTTTGTGTCTCCCTGCAGGATGGACTGGTTCAAGCTGCAGCGCTTCGAGAAGGTCTTCAACGCTTCCTCCACCAGGATCGTCACCAAGAAGGGAGTCAAGTGAGTGACAGGAGGAGGCAACGTACATGATAACCTGCAGCTGCAGGAATGTGACTCCGCAGGCTGCAAGGTCACAGGTTTAATCCCCTGAGTCAGTCTGCGCCAAACAAAAGGGCTTTTAAACAAGACAACAGAAAGTAAAGTGGCCCAGAGATCTTAAATATCTGCTAATGGGGGCACAAATGAGAACAGTTGAGATTATATTCTTATTTTCACACTGTGTTTGACATCAACGTGGATCTACATACAGCAAGCACTGCAAATAATCTCCTTATCAAGTCATCTATGTTTGTTAAGTCCTGATCCTCCTGAAACCAGCAAACACATCTGCCAAAGTACAAATATTTCATTTAGTTTGCATTACAAATGAACCAAAATATTCATCATATATTTATCAATTCTGCTGCAGTGACCTTAGTGCTTTTTACTATTTAAGGCTGAAATATTCTTTTATTCTAATATTCTATCATTTCTTTCACTTTATTTAAGAATAAGGTGTCTGAGGACTCCAATATAGAGTCTAGTGAGATTACTATTATGAACAAAAAAACAACAGAAAATTACATAGTTATTTATACACAGATTATATAGAAAAAAAAGAAAGGAATAGAATATAAAAATTTCCTTCATTACACACATTTAACCTGCGCAAAAAGCTAGTGAACTGGAACCAAATATTTATTACAAAACTGCATATTTATGATGAAAGTATTTCGTATTAAACTCCAATATAAAGAGAGGTATTTTCACAATACTGCCCATAAATGATTTTGATCCCTTTATTGTAAAATACAGTAAATACATAATTTGTAACAAATATCACAACGCTTCGATGAGAAGAGACCATGTTGAATGTTGTTATGGTGGGATTCATACTAAACAGCAACTGCAGCCATACAAATAACCTTGCTTGCGCTGCAGTGATGTAGCGTCGCACTGTTGTAAAATGCTACATCTCTGCTGGTCTTAAGTACAACAGTCTACCTTTAAACCCTCTTTGAGAAGAGTTCATTGCAGCTGTGCGTTTCCTCCATACAAGATTTAGTGTGAAGGTACATTTAAAGCACCCAGAATGAAAAACTTTATGATATGATGTATCTCTGCAGCCTCACTGCAGCCCTTCTGTATTTCATGCCAGCGATACTGAAGAGTTTTTATGCCTCCCTCCTCAGTTTCCTGCTGGTGAACAGCGTGGCCCTGCACGGCGACGGCTGTCCCATCTGCCAGTCGGTGGAGAAGGAGCTGATCAAACTCTCCAGAGACCTCAACTGTTCTCTTCAGGTGGGAGGAACATTTCTGGAAGATGGTAGCACACTTTCACACCGTCAGCACCTCGAGCACACTGTGCTGCCGGCGCTCATGAAGTCTAAAAGACTCAAGTCAAGTCGAGGAAGAGGGAAAAAACACAATAATATCCAAAGCTCAGTTGCACTTAGTAGGTGTTTGGTTCTTTTTACACATGCAGTAATTTTAAAAGCACATTAAAAGTGCAGCGTCTGATTGCGAACAGCGCGGATCTTCTCGAAACAGAAGGAGTGGAGAGAATATGACATAAAAACGTCGGCTGATGTTTGAGGACGTGTTGCAAGCTTGTGGACAAGACAGACGATGAATTCTTTATGTTGTCTTTTCTGCAGAACTCACAGTCGGGCAGCGGAGTGATGGACAGCTGTGAGGGCTCACAGCTCTATCCTCCCACACCCCCCATCATGTTACAGGTAAACTGCAAGTGCCTTCTGTATGTGCACTCTTCTCTGTCTGAAAGGCTCAACTCACTCTTCATCACACTGCACAAAACATTAGATTAGAGGACACGTTTGTAGTCTGTCTTATACAATACTTACAAACTGATATGTACAGTGAAAGATTATTGGTCAATATAATTGTTCCTGTTGGCCTCAAAGTGACTCTTTCACTCTGTTGGGTTTCCAAAGTTACTGACTTTTGAGTTCACAATTCCCTTCTCTCCCAGCTGAGTTTCCTTGGGACAGTCACAGGAAGAGGGAAACACTAAAGCCTGAAGAGGAAATATTATCTTCAGCAAAACTTTATATATCTTTCAAAACTTGAGGAATGATTACAGGGACCAGTGACTGTTTCAGCGTACAGCATGTGAATATTGTATAAAGACAGACTTCAGCATCTCCAAACCCACCCTTTAAACAAATATTCAATTGACAGATAATGAGGCAAAGACAATTCAAGCAACTGAACTAATTTCTCAAGTAAAAAGTTGAACACAAACATTAACTGGTTTCTCAAATGTAAATGTTTGCAGCAGCCCTCTGTTTCACGTTATGGAAAATCAAGTCCCTTTGTTTACATTTCAACCCTTATATAAGCGCACATTGGGAGCCTCTTGCTCAAGCTCACATGTGGACAGGAGAGGCCTCTGATTGAACCACAAAGCCTACGATTGTTGGACGACCTACCCTGCCAACTGAGACATAACGTTATTTATCTGACAGTTATAGACCGAACAATTAACGGATTAATCTGAAATTAATTGTAAAGATCAATGAAATGATCTGTTAGCTGCAGCCCTGAGAGGTTAAACCCCTCTGACAGTACAAACTCAATGCTGCATCCAAATACTGCTGATCATTTAAAATCTTACTGAAGATCCTAAAGTTTCTAAAGATAACAAACACGTCGGGCTGAAGAAGGAGAAATGTGTATAAAATGATCTAGAATATATAATCATTTTGATGGAATACTTCAGCCTTTAAAACATCGTTGGTCTTGAGTTTGAATATTTGAATATTAAGTGTAAACATCTTCCTGTAATACTGGAAAAAGCTGATGCAGAATATAATTGTAAAATATATATATTTTAACAATATATATGTTTTAAAGCTACTTATCAGGGAGGAAAGGGGGAAAACTGACAGGAGTTACAGAAACAGAAACTGGCTGAATCGGCCAGCTCTACTGATTATTTGTCTGTCGATTATTTTGTCATTTACCTGATTAATCCTTTGGTCTTTAAAATGTTAGAAAATAGATATCACAGTTTACAATCATATAAACCAGAAAAAAACAGCAAATCGTCACATTTGAGAATCTTGAACCAGAAATACCACTACCACTAATTTATTATATGATTTATTGCTTCAGCACACGTGTTAATTAAGTTTTGGGCCATTTTTTCAACAATTTCTTGGCTGCATGTTTGTTGTTGTAGCACAATATTTGGACTTGACCTTCTCATGATCTTTGCTGCACATGAACTCCTGTTAATCTTCTCTGTTTTTGTCTTATTTGAGTTATCAAAATTGCAAAAGATAATTTAAAACTAAAGGTGATAAAGACGCTGAGGAGGTGGTCATCATCATGTCTCCCCTGTTCTCCAGCACTATCCTCTGTACAGAGTGAGCGATGCCGGCTGCACGGGCCTGGACGCTGCGCCGCCTGAAGAGCGACACCTGCTGTTCAGAGAGAAGTATGACGTGCTGTCTAAAGAGGCCTCACAGAGGGTGAGTACTCTGCAGTCGCATCACACCGCCTCTGCACGGATCTCTTCTGAAGCGGTTCCATCCAATTAAAATACAGTACGACAGTCTGCTGTCAGACATAGTCCCGTGCAGAAGCAGCAAGATGATGATGATGATGATGAAACTGGTGATGTAAGCGAGCAGCAACCGGTCTCTGAGGTAGATGTGGGCTTTTCTCTCTCCTCAGCTGCTGCAGTGGTTTAAGCCCCGCCTCATCCTGAGCGGACACACCCACAGCGGATGTGAGGTTCTCCATGACAACAAGTACCCAGAGATCAGCGTGCCGTCCTTCAGCTGGAGGAACAGAAACAACCCCAGCTTCATCCTGGTGAGTAGAAACAGCCTCCAGTTCTGCTCCGACATGAGTTGTTTATTAATTAAGAGATGATGTAAACATCAACAACAACATGAGTCCATTCTTTGTGCTATAATCAATATTGTTATGGTAATAAAGTTTAATGATGTGAAAGGAGCTTTTCTCATGGTGACGAACCTGCAGAGAATTATCACCCTAATCTCTCATTGTTTAGCTGTTTAATTTAACTAAGTACATTTACTCAAGTTCTGTATTTAAGTACAATTTTGAGGTACTTGTACTTCACCTGAGCATTTCTATTTTATGCTACTTAATACTTCTACTCCACTACAATATTGGGGACATATTGTACGCTTTGCTGCACTACATTTATGTTAAAGCTTTGGTTACTTTGCAGATTCAGATTATTAATACAAAATATAATAAATAAACAAATAAATTCTGATGTATTGTTATAGATTAAACGGCCCGGCACTATATAAAGCAGTTCAAACCAGCCCCATCTGTACCAACTGCAACATTAAATCGATACATGCATTAATGCATTAATAATTATACTACTATAATATAATACAATTATTCTGGGCCATTCTGCATAATGAGTAGTTTTGATGTGTTTGCACTTTAAGGACTTCTTGTCCATTTTGCGACATGAAGATCAACAATAAATATAATTGAAAGCTCCAGAACAGCTACTAAATGGACCCTGTGGTGAGATTTGTTTCTGGAAATATGCGCTAGCGCCTCCAGAATCTGTAAGGATTCAACATTTTCAAATAGCACCCTTAAATCGTGTTATTGCATCTTTAAATAAATAAGTCAAATTAAGGTAAAAAAATATGCTGCAAGTAACCAAATCAGAGTTCACATCTTCTGTTTTCTGAGGCCCCCTGGTGGCTGAGCAGCAACGTCCGCTGATATTAACGCTGATTATCACCTCTAACCCATTTGCTTCCCCCCTCCTGTCCCCCCTCAGGCGTCGGTGTCGCCCAGCAGTTACGCTCTGTCCAAGTGTTTCCTGCCGGAGGAGAGCACGGTGATCGGCGTGTACTGCTCGGCCGGCGCCTGCCTGCTGCTGCTGTTCCTGGCTCACTGTCTGTGGATGAAGGGCCTGCTGCAGTGCCTCAGCCTCTGCCTGCTGGGGAAGCACAAGTCTCTGTGAACTACATTACCCAGAGTGCACCACGTCGTCCCAGCACAGAGCCCATTGGTAAACACCTGGTGTGAGGATTTGAAAATGTGACATTCCTCTTCTGAACGGGTCCAAAAATCTGTTCATACAACCTCAATTTGTTTGTCCAAAATGTTTTGCGGCACTGTGAAGAACTTGAATATATATATATATTTTAAATGTCTTTAAAGGACTCAAAGTTTATCACTACTGATGATGATGATGATGATGATGATGATGATGATGTGGACCAAATTGTTGTTACAAACCATCACTGGTGTTTGTTTTACCTTCCTTGTGAGTGCCAAACAGGTGGAGCTTAATGCATCACCACAACGAAGAAACAGGAAGTTCTCAGTCACAGAAAAGTCACTGACTTTACAGCAGTTTTCCTTATTAGAGAGTAAACACACGTGGCATTAAGTGAGACAAATCAAACAAGTACATATGTAAATACTAACTGGTCTGATTTAAGGTGGTAAAGTCAGATGGTGGTTTAGGTCTCTTCACTCTGGTTGTTAACTGTGACCTGATGTAAACACTCTGATCATCTCACTCTCTGAACACTGTTTGTTTCTGTTGTTGATGTCCGATGACCCACCCGCTGTTTTTAAGATGCATATCTGAATATATTTATTGCTGACTTTCTGTGCCAAATGTTTGTGAGGGTTTTTTTTGCCAAATTGTTAAATTGTTTCTGATGAACTGTACATAATAAATCAGAATCTTAAGGTCTGTTTTAGAGAGTTGTGGTGTAAGCTAGAGGTCCGTGTGCACTATGACTCAGTATAATCGCTCACCTGAAGCCACTTCACTCTGTGGATGAAATACTAAATATCATGGGACGTTAAAGTCCACACCTCACTTTGCAAAAAACCTGGAAAATGGCGGCAGAGATGGACACAACGTCGTGGAAATGAAATGAATGTGATTTCAACACAAATACGTGTTTGCAAATGCAGAATCATGTCAAATTAAAAAAAAAGTACTAAAAGAAGAAGAAATTATCACTGATACTGAGATTCAGTCCTCTTCACACACATTTGACTCGTCTTAAAGCTTAAAAATCTGTCTTTCATTCATCTGCTTCTATTCGTGCTGCGAGAATATTTAAATGGTGGTGCACCCTTTAACATGTCTGCGTGTATCAGATCATATTTGGCAACGTTGCAAATCAATGAGCAACATTAGCTTTTTATATGATTTTTGCCTCAATATGATATATCTGTCAGGTATTTAAACAACTGGATTATTCAAGAATATGACTGCAACTAACAATTATTTTCATTATCAATGAATCTATCGATTCCTTTTCCCAAAAATAATCATTTAGGCTATGAAACGTCACAATTTCTCGGAGCACAAAGTGACGTCTTCAAATTGACTTTAGTTTGTTTGATACACAAAGTGAGAGAAAGAACTTAAAGCGCTATTTCTTAAAAACTGACTTAAATGATTCATTGATTACTATAATTGTCACCAAATAATTTTCTGTCGATCAACTAATTGATATTCAAACAGCTGTTTTAGCTCTTCAGCTCTAAAACTCCTGATTCTCAATTCATTTTCAGAAAAAGCACTTTATGATGCGTTTAGTTGTATAAAATTTCATCTATATTGCCCACTCCTAATCTTCTTTGTGACTAATTAAAGACATGAGAAGTGCAACGTTTTCTACATTCAGTGCAGTCAAACTGACGGTCACTGTATTAGGGGTGAGGTAATATAAAGTACAATCAAAGTATTTTTAAAATATAATCGCTAGCCCTGAACACCTGCTGTCGACCCACACAGGAGATTTTAATTATTTGCTTGATTAGACCTCTTTGATTGACATCTCCCGGACTCTCCTGTCAGCTTTACTGCACTGAAATGGCTCTTTCATCAGACTACGTTCATGAAGCACCGGGACCTCCTGTGGTCCCCAGCACCTTTAACTGGATCTGAGGTCTGATCGGGGTGTGAGGGGCCTTTAAATCAGGAGATCTCAGTAGGCCTTTTTCCACAGAAGACACGTGGACGTGTCACAGTAGGAAAAGTGCAGGTGTAACCAATAAAACTAATGATGGCTGAATTCCATTTAGCTGCTCCAGTTTCAGGGTCCTGGTATTGTTCATGCTACACTGTCATGACTGACTGGCACACTTGAATATAACACAGCCATCTTTAATGTTATTAGCAACACCTGCGTTTTTTTTCTACAATGACAACTCAAAAAAAGGCCTATATTTATACCAAAACAACCCTGCTGAAACACAGTAAAGACACTGAATGTACTCGGCACTACTCACCCACATATATGTCGAGTGCGGCCCCTCACGTTAACTCCACCGCAGCATCCACATAATAAAAACAAAAATAACCCCTCAGTGGTAACAAATGTGGACACAACTGGACACCAAGATGGAAATAAAGCAAAGTCCTCTAATGTGCCTCTTTATTTAAAGAAAATAAAAATGTCATTTAATCATCCTCCCAGGCCAAACAAGGTTTTTGCACCTCCAGTCAGTTCACTCTCTTTTGGGGATAGACGTGTACTGTAGCAGAAGAAAAGGCTGATGCTGTTTGTACAAGGAGAAGAGCTTGTCTTGTTGGGTGCTGCTCACACATTCATAGTGCCTGTGCCATTGGGTATGGCTCCAAAGGACCAAAGAATTACTAATATTGCACGCTCTCATTTATTCATCTCCATTCTAAACATGCTTTCCTATGTGTGTATGTATACATATTTACCGTATACATACATAGGTATGTACACCTAGGCACACACATAATTAAACATGTATAATTGTACATATATATTTATATAGACCTATAAATTTACATGTACATACATTTATAAAATTTTACACACAACGCACACTCGCTCTCACACGCACGCACACACACACACATACACACACACAATGCGTCTGTGAGTCTATGTTTGTTTTATGTACACATGCGCACAGGCACGCACATCAGTACAGATCTCAGACACACTTCATATCGAAAAAACGTTGGTTCCTATTAAAACAACACCAGGTTGCAATTTGGACACTTTCAATGGATTTCCAATGTTTGTTTAAAGCTGTGAAATTCAAAAAAAAAAAAAAAAAAAAAGGAGGAAAAATAAAACCAACAAAAGAAAAGAAAAAGGCATGGCGCTGCAACATCTGGTCTTCACTGCAGGTAAGTGGTTAATTTGCATAATGTATACAGGTTTTTAGGATTTTTTCCCTATTTTTTATTTTTTACTAAACAGCATTTCCTTTTTTTTTATAAACCAGAAAAAACTAAACTCTACAGAGAAAGTCCCCTACCCGCAGTCTTCCGCTGCTGATAGAGATTGACATCAAGCTGTACAGCGCAGTCGAAAACATACTTACATCTGAGCTCATTTACAGGTACAGCCATAATCAAGGCACAAAGATCTACAAGTAGATTTGTTTTTCTTTCAATTAAGTTGTACAAAATAATATTACATTTTACAGTCTGTACAGGATAATTCAACCTTGCACAGTGTACAAGTTAACAAAAAAAATAAACAAACAAAAAAAAAAAGAGAACAATACATTTTTCTCCCCCCCCCACCCTCCCCTCCCATCAGTATCTCTAAGCTAAAAGGATGGTTTGTGTGGAAAAAGGAGGCAGGTCCGAGTCCGTGGAGGCAGCAGGGCTAAGGTGCAGAGAGCTCAGTCCCTTTTCCTTCATTTAAATCCTTCTTCATGTCGTCGTATACTTCCTGCCCCCCCCTCCCACTTTAATCTTTCGCTCCACATGTCTCTCGGCTGCTCGGTGCACCCTGCAGCTCGGCAAGCTAACATCGTGACAGGGTAATAAATATTGTGATGCTACATTGTGTGTATGCTTCCTCTGGAGAAAAAACAACAACAACAACAACAACCGAGAAAAAGAAAAAAAAAGAAAAAAAAAAGTTATTAAGGAACCTGATGCAAAGTGCATTTATCTCTTCATCCACTCGGTTCCCCTCCGTCCACTCCCGTCGCTCTCCGGTTTCATCGCCGTCCAGTCGCGGAGAGAAGACGCGGGTCGGAGGGGGTGACGGGGCAAAAAAAAAAAAAGGGTGGGGGGGGGTGGGGGGGCAAAGGTCATGGTGGTGATGCCAGCTTTTAACCGGCAGGTGACACACAAACATGAACACACATACATGCGCTCACTCACATGGCATTCCTCCTTCTCTTCATCACACACACACACACACACTGCCTCTACACTGAGGTCCTGTAGGTGTGTTTTTATGCATCCACACCCACCAGTCCAGGTCCAATGACAAAGCCAAAAAACAGGACACAAAAGGGCAAAAAAAAAAGAGAAAAAAAAAAGGAGGTAGCCCAAGGCTTAGTGGAATGACAAAAATCAAGGCATTCAAAAGGAAGGATTAAAAGAAAAATAAGAAGAAAAAAAAAGAAGCGGCACGCAACAACTTTGTTCCCCAACCTTCCTTTCACGTCGGTGAAATGGGGATGAATCGGTCTCAGAGAAAAAGAAGAAAAAAAAAAGAAGTACAAAAAGCTAAGAAGTTAAGAAGAGGAAGAGGATTTGACACACTTCAGTAGTACTTCATAGTCCTCGATAGGAGGGGTGGTCAGGGGTTCTTGAGGGTTTCTTTGGGGGAGGAGGGGTGAGGCGTAAGGGAGGAGGAGGAGGAGGAGGAGGAGGAAGGGTTCGTCAAGGATGCAGAATGGTGGAGAAAAACACAGAAGGCTGACGGAGGCGGTCTCCCATCACAAGAGTTCGTACTGCCGCAGGTGCATTCTCTGGATGATGTCCCGGCAGTCGTTGAACACCCGCCGGATGTTCTCTGTGTCCACGGCGCAGGTGAAGTGGGGGTAGCAGTAATGTCTGCCGTCGCCACTCGCAGTGCTGATCCGCTGAGGGGGGAGACGAGACAGACGTGAGGGCGATGTAATATCATCTATCTCAAATTAGACCACTTCCTGTCCCTGTGACTTCAGCTTTGAGTCGTCTGAATAATTCACTGTCATTTACCATCCGTGGTTTTCACACAAAACATGACAAAACATCCGCATACAGAAAACTAAAAACTTAATCTTGCCGTTTGATGTTTTTCTCATTAACATTAACTAACACCCGTCTTCTGTGTTTCCGTGATTGTAAAACTATTACTTCTTGCGAATATATTCTCTCTTTTCCCAGGATTCCAGAGATTTCTCGCAATAAACGAACAGAACCTCAGATAATTTATCATAAAATTATGTTCGTTCTAATTTTCTGATGTTATTTCTTCAAATTCGATAGATTTTGTTTTAGTAGTTTTTTAACAGTTTTTCTTAAAAGTAAATAATCTTTGAAGTAGAGAATGCCAACTTTGAATCTTCTGTTTTATGTCCGATTGGTTTTATGGGAGCATCTGACCATCTGTATAAAGCTGACCTGGTGTTATTCTGCTGCTCTAATTCAAATGTTACAACTACAGTACTAAAACTACTGCTAATAAAGTAATCGTATAAATAATACTGATATTTGAGTGTCAAAGTCTATTCTTGACCTTAGAAACAGTATCAACATGTAATGTAACAGCAAAAAACTTCATAACAACTCTATCCGCTGACGACGACCGTGAGAAAGCTCCACTAAAAGCTAGTAAGTGGACCTTGAGTTAAGATTGTTTGGTAATAATTGTACAGTAAAAACTTTGTTCTTCAGCAGCTCATCTGCAGACCACTTGTCCCCATGAGACGGTAACAATCAGCAAGTGCTTTGTCAAGTTCAAAGCAACAGAAAGTGCACAGTAGGCATTTGTATTTGAATTGACAGGACCAGGATATTCATGTCTGGACAGAGAAATACTTACAAGAAACTCGTCTCGGATGAAGAACTTAGCTCTCGTCACTCTGGGGTCTTCACCAGGTTCCGGAGTTGCTAAAAGAGCAACAGATCCACAGTTAACACTGACCGATGTAAAGAGGAACCCCATTAGCGCTGTGGGTGTTTTTAGTCGGGCACAAACCTTCATTTGGTATGGTGTAGCGAGCATATTCGGGGAAGTAGTCTTCAATTTTGGATTTTCCAGCTAATACTTTCTCAGCCAGCATGTCCTGCTTGTTCAGGAATAATATGACCGATATAGTGCGTAACCATCTGAAAAACAAATCCACAAACAACAAACACTGTTAAAGAAACAGTATTTTTTCATGCGGATGAACACATGAGAAGGGAAACGATGGGGTTTACATTTCACCTCTCTTGGCTTATTTAAGTTAATAACACCTGAATTATGTGGCACAGAATATTTAGAACTGATGGACACTTTTTGTTTGTAAAACAATTAGACCCCCCTTTACTTAAATTAATCAAAGAAAGTCAGGAGATGGAACTACAGATCCTTCGGACATCAGTTTAGTTTCTGTGACAAGAGGGTGTGTTGATTGTGATTGTGTGAGTTTTATTTTAATTCTGGGAGGAAAGAGTTTCTTTTTTGGGGGTGTGTTTATGTCGTCATTAGCGATTTTGACAGTAAAGACAAGGAAAAAAAGACAACAGCACCTAGATTAACAGATACCAGAATGTCCCTCTTAAATTAAGTTGAGTATCAGAGATTAAATGTGTGTATAAACACAGCAGAGAAAGCCCTCCTAGACCTGACACGAGGCTCGGGATGGAAGGAATTAACCATCAAACCTCATGTTCCTGACTCACCTGTTGTTCCAAATACTGCGGAAGAGGTCCAGGGCTTCCCGTAGCCTGTTGGTGTTATTGTCTTCCCTTATTACCATGTTGTAGCTGCTGCTGGCCACCACGAAGATGATAGCAGTGACGTCTAGAAAGAGAAGAGAGACACGACATCAGGACAGCTCTCTGGCATCACACACGTTGGTAGGAATAACCCAAAAATAAGAGGTGACAGAAAATACTTAAAGACAGACCAGAT
Source organism: Enoplosus armatus (assembly GCF_043641665.1). Classification (NCBI taxonomy): domain Eukaryota; kingdom Metazoa; phylum Chordata; class Actinopteri; order Centrarchiformes; family Enoplosidae; genus Enoplosus; species Enoplosus armatus. The sequence goes on along the minus strand of NC_092193.1, from coordinate 5,944,776 downwards.
AGGAGGAGAACGTGTTGTTGTGCGGGGACATACAGTGTGGCTATTTGAACAAGAACAAGAACAAAAAGGCTGAACGTCTCACCGTTAAAGCACTGGATCCATTTTCTCCTTTCATCTCTCTGGCCTCCAACATCAAACATGCTATGGAGGAGACAAAATACTGGGTCAGACACAACAACACACTCGCCGCTGCCCTCTTTAATCAAATAGTTCATATCTCTCGTGCGACGTCAGCTACATATTGTATTGTAGTAAATTTACACGCATGTTTTATCTGAACGATAATTCATGTAAAAGATTTTTTAGATCATCACAAAAGATCTGTTTTCTGTCTTGAGCTAAATCTGCTCCTGATCTCAGGTCTGGTTTGCTAAAAAGAGATCCTGTATCTTAATGGGACAAGTCTGGAAACATTAATAATCAATTTAGGAATAAATGATATGAAGAACAGCATTATTTTCCACATACTCGGTACCCTGTGTGACCCTGGCTGGATGTTTGGAAGTCATCAAAGATGAATAATAATAAAAAAAAAGGCACACCCAAAGGGAAGTCATGTCCCAGAGCTTTTATATCAATCACTGAGGATGATATAATTTGATACAAAGGCCCGTTTCAGATGGTAGAATAAGTCTGTTGTGTCTGCGACTGCAGAAGTGGGTCATCTCATCTGACATCATTAAAGCAGTTACAAAACATTTACTTTAACTTTTATTGACTGCTCTTATAACTGCAACCAATGGTCAATAACTTACAACTGGCTCAGAAATCACACCGGTCGACCTGACGATTAATTAACATTTTAGACACTTAAGATGACTTATTTTCCATCTCCACTTCCAGCCGCCAAGCAGGTTGGGGTTCAGTGTTGTGTTCAAGGACACATTGCTGTTAGGGGGTACGAACTTGTGACATTACAGGCTCTTAACACGAGGCCAAGGTAAATATAGCAATAACACCCAAGAGGGAATTCTTAACTGGGATTATTGGTACAACAGTGATGCAAAACGGAGACATAGTGGTAAATTATTCGCAGAACCTGGAAAATGCCTGGGCCTCCTTTCCAGGAATTGGTGACAGAGCTAGGAAACACTGCTGCATATGAAAGAGGATATTTCCTTAAGTGGGGCATGTATATATGTATTTTATAAAAGGTGAAAGTAAAAAGATGAGGTGGAAGCACATTGATGACATTGATTTCCATGTGGGAGGTGTGCCTTAGTACTTTCTTTTTTCTTTTGGTCTTTATTTCTGAGAAAACTCCTTCATATTTTGGTTGACCCTTCTTGTTTCTGTGTTTGGGAGGCCGGCAATGGGAAATTTGGATGTTCTGTGTTTGCAAAAACATTATTTTTTTCTGTATTTAACGTATGCAGGCAGTCTTTTTCTCCTTGACTTTTGGAGAATTACCAGCATGTCTTTGACCAAACTGACTGTTCGGGGGAAAAAAAGTGTTACGCAATAAAGAATAAACTACCAATCAACAAATATACCAGCAAAGTGAAAACACGTCTTCATCATGTGTGTTTATGTCCGAGTGACAGCTGAGCAAGACTTACTGAAAGTTCACTTTGTCTACTTGGAATCTCGTCTCGAAAATCCCTGAAGTTAACACTCGGCAGCGTAGCAGGTCCTGTAAAACATTGAAATGAAGACGGGTCCGATTCAGTAAAAGTCTTGACAAAAGTGGTGATACAAAACTACAAACTATAAAGTGTGCACATTGATGGGAGGACTGACCTGGTCCGTGGGTGTGTAGTCGTTCTGTCTTACTGAGTCAATTCTGTCCAGGAAACTGCAAAGAGAGAAACAGAACAGACTTAGATTTTGAAGTTTAGAAGTTTAATGACTAAGGACTAAGTTATTAAGATTCAACTACATAAAACAATTCCATGTCACTACGCATGAAAGCTAGGAAATAAATGAGATTAGTCTCCGTAAATACTGACTGCTAAAAATAATTTTACAAGCCTGAGATACTGAATCCGCAGTAGTCAAAACCAAATAACAAACAGGGAACGAGAGCTCATCTCACAGAGGAACCCAGAACACTTTCATGCTACACCAATTCCAACACAATTTCATCAAATTTATTTGAACAAATCTATTAATTGCAATCTGCAAATCTGATCACACGTCACAAATGCTACATAATTCATTAGACCTATCTCTTGTGCTGCGTCAGTTGGAACTGTCATTTAGACGTTCATGTGAGCTACACTGGATGCTGCAAAAGGCGGCCGCCATGTCTGACTCCCTGTAGAGGCTCGGTAGGCCGGTGTTAAGGCAGCTGGTTGCCACAAGAGGGCAGGGCTGCTCAGTCTGAGCTATTTTGGTCTGTCTCTAGCCAGAGTGATTACATAAGGCGGTTATTGTGGAGGTTAGACAGCTTTCTGTTGCCGTCTCTTCACTACTGAGAGAGCATGTGCAGCAGCAGCAGCAGCAGCAGCAGCAGCTGGGCCTTTCTGCAGCACAGCAGGCTCAGGACACCAAGGCTGGCTCAGGACACCGAGGCTGGGGACACACGGTCACACAGGCCCCTGGATGGTCTGGACCACTCAGTTAAAAGATTACAACAATGCCGGTCAAAGGGCCACAATGTATATAGACTAAAAAAAGGTCCATCATCACACTGCTGTGGAAAAAGCACTTTATAGGTATTCACAGAGACAAGATACATAATACAAAGTTTTACATCTAGACAAAAGAGCCACTGGACATTCAGTAGGTCTCTCTATAACCAGAGATACCTAGCTTTCTGTTATCTGAACTGACTTACTACAGGAGCAACGATGGACCACCCCAGAGTTTGAAATAAACCAAAGCCCAACGCAAAGATGCCCTTGAAAATACTGGTGGTACAAATATGTTTGCCAGCATGAAATGCAAATGTGTCGAAAAGGAACTAAATACCCTTAAAAGTCACAAACATAAACCTATCTCTCTCTCTCTCTCTCTCAAGACAGGTCGGTTATCACTTGAGCTGAAAAGATTTCTTTATCTATTGGTTACTGACAAAAATTAATCAAATTAATTCATTTAATCATAATTCTTTAAGCCAGAAATGTGTTTCAGCATCTCAAATGTGACAACTCACAGCTTCTCTTTGTCTCAAATGGTAAAACATTGATTATCTTTGGTTTCTGTACTGTTTGTTGGACAAATCAAGCAATTTAAATGTGTCACTTTGGGTAATTGTGATGAGCATTTTCACTATTTTTCAAGAAAATAATCAACAGGTTAACTGCTAATGACAACAAATTGTTAGTTGCAGCCCTATTTGTTGTCCTACATTATTCCTAAATAAAATCATGAATTAGTACCAAGGAGTAGTCCACAACAATACTATTAAAGAAAAATAAATAAAACTACAATGGTGAGAATGGCACAAGGTATATTTTTCTATGAGAGCAAATGAAGTAAAAAGATGCAGCAGAGGAGACAAAGGTGCGTCAGGTATTTCTGGAGGAGAAGGGTTCCCAGCCTTAAGCTGAGGATGGTGAGTGAATCTGGTATGTAGGACACAGATGTGGACCAAACAGCTCATCTCACCATCCTACATTTTTCACCCAAACCGTCTGTGGCTTCAGGACGTCACAAGACAGTCAACACGGCTTCAGCACACAAGACACCTGATGCACACGAAGATTAATAGTCAGGGTTTCTGTATGGTTTCAGCCAGAGATGGTTTGTCAGCTCATTTTCAATTCAACCATAAAAGTAGCACACCTAGCACACCCATGTAGAGCTAAATAACCGAGAATGAATGCTCTATTGTGAAGCATTAGATAACCGAGACACCGCTCATGTGCTCTGACAACAATGTTTTCATCACACCGACTTTATTTCTGCATCACACAGTCCACACAGTCCAAAAGGAGAAGTAAGGCGACTTCTGAAAGAGCATTCGACTTTCTCACACAAGAGTTCATACACAGTAGATACATCTACGTATCACCAGACACAACACATACGGTATGGAGGAGAAATTACAAATGCACGCCACATGTTACCACAGTCCAAAAGCGGCATCTAAAAACGCCTTAGTTATTATTTTAGGGCACTCTACACTATGTAGTTATTAACTAGACAAGGTATGTGTGCCAAGTCATCTCAGAGGTCTAATCCAGAATAAAAAGTTCCCACAAGGAGTCCACACCTTGTCTGTAACAACTTGACCTTCGGACGGTTGTTACACAAAACTGAACCTATGGATCTTTTAGACTAAAGTATCCTGAACTTTAAAGTCTCTAAAAGGCCTTTAACATCTAAACCTGAAGCTTAAAGACACCCTGGGTTTATAGCCACTGCAGAGCAATGTTCTGATAACTGTTTTTTGTACCTCATGCTCTATCACAGTGGCCCCAAAACATTTCCTGCTTGTGACCCCTTTAAAAGAAAGCAATATCTCCTGGCATCCCCTTGTCACAGCCGCTCATCTACAAATTGTGAGCAGTTCAATCGAAGTTTGATTTTCCCTTCTCAGATTATTTCATGAACTCTAAGAGGTCTGAAGAAATAACACTACACAATATTTCACAAGAAAGAAGCAAAGATTAGAGAGGTTGGGAACAGAGTGACATGATAGTTATTTCTACTGACTATAGAGGGCAGTAATGCCTCGAGCGGCGCCCAAAAAGGTAGAAATGGATAGAAAAAACACAAAGAACAAAACTAGAAGGTGGTGTGAACAATGCAGGTCTCCAAAACGTTCTCAAACAGTCTTGACAAATCTTTTATGTATTTAAAATGTATGTTCGACATCACTGGACTAGGGCTGCGACTAACTTTTTTTCATGCTCATCAATGACTAGTCTGCTGATTATTTTCTCAAATAATCGTTTAATCTATAAAACGTCAAAAAATAGCAACAAATATCCAAATTTCCTAAAACCCAAGGTTGCTTGTTATATCAGACAAAACCTTAAGATTTCAGCTTTCATCACATAAAACAAAGAGAAGCAGCAAAGGCTTGAAAATTAACTGAATTATTATCATTTGATAACCAAAATAGTTGCTGATCACTTTTATTTCGATTGACTAAACAATGAATCAACTTCTGTTTCAGCTCTATAATAGAGTGCATTTTAATGAAAAAGTAGTACAACACAGTGTTTGCTTAAAAAGAAAACTACACCCGTCATCATGAAAACATCTGCAGCTAACAACATGCAGAGATGTAGTCATATAACATGTTGGTTCAAGATGCACATTTAGCAAATCACACAGTTAATTGCATCTATTTGTCAATTAGTTCTTCACTGGAACAAAGATGAACACAAACCAGCAAATACAATATACAGATGAGTATCACACACACTCATCTCCCCTGAGCAGACACAGGCTCTTATTCACACGCAAAAACAACAAAAAAGCCCTCCAAAAATCTCCAGCTTCTGCCCCATCACTGCAACAATGTGGGAGTATTTTTAGTCAGCCTTCCTTGCAGAAACCTAGCTAGGTTATAATTACTGAGCGCTTTCTGACTGCCATGTGACAGAAGTACTATTGGTAGAGCACTGGAGAGCCAAATATAGTCCTCGTACCCAGCAAGAAAAAATAAAAAGAACAAGGGTCCTGGATCCAGGAAAAACGGCGAAAAAGATAACATTGATTAGCAAGTGGCCGTCTAGATAATGCCTTATCAAAAGGTTTGGGTGCAGTTTTCAGCGACTAAGGCTGTTCTGGTCGAGCGCTACAAATAGACGAGCTGGGTTTCAGGTCCAGGGAAATCTGTGGTTTGTGTAGCTTTCTTCATTTTCCTCCCAGAACTGTTCTCTACTGGCATCAGAGATTGTTATGTGATGTCAAAATTGTGGATTTGAGGGACAACAGACAGGCAGTTTTTCCACTTTGTTCTTAGTATGTGTACAGTACATATATGGCAAATTATGAATTTGGCGCGAGGTTTGTGCTTTGTTTTTTTCCACTTTAATGTCTGTTAAAAACCATCAATCCAGCTGTGATTCCTCATTTATCTTTGTATCCTTAAACACTGAAACCCCCTATAAAAAGGTATTTTACTATTCCGCGACAGTTTGTTCTTTATTGGCAGGTTAAATAAAAAAAACTCCACTACTATCTTGTCTATTACAGTCCCTCTCTTTCTGTCTGCAGGGTTGGGTCGTCTCTGTATTTAGCCAAAACACATTGTACTCGTCCTGCGGGCCAGTCTGTGTTGCTATGTATAGGCTTTATTGTGGACAGTATCACTTGACTTGGCCTGGTCTTCCTGTGTTGTTGGCCTCATCTTTCCACAAAACACAGACACAAGCATGAATCCACACACACACACTGCCAGAACCTCACCCACACACACCAATATGTTGAGGGACAGTAGATGAAGGGGGGGGGGGGCTCAGGCCTCAGCACCCATGTGGTCCAGGTCACATGTTGCTGCCCATTGAGCAGAAAAGGGGGTAGAGGGAAGATGGTGGTGGTGGTAGTCGAGAGGCAGGGGCATTAAAACGCTTCATACCAGGGCTCAGGGACATGGGTCACCCAGCTCCACAGGGACTGCTCCCTGAACCAGAGCACTGATATGAGCTCTCGTACCATTAGGTCGCTTTCGGAGAGCCACAACAAACAAACAAACAAACAAACAAACAAACAAACAAACAAACAGGCCTAAATACAAATACAGCTACAAACAGAATAAAGTAGCCAATTGGCAAAGAAGTGAACCAAACGGCAACAATTTCATTTAAACATTCAAATTTAAGCCAAAACAAAGTGCAGAAGTTGCAACAACGCTGGAATAAAGACTGGAAAAAAGTCCCCTCCAACAGACAGGTAACCTTCACACCAACCAACAGCGCCCAGCCTCATGTGCTCATTTGATAATTGGGTTGACTTTTTACAAATAGTGGACCATCTTTAATTAGCAGTGCAGAGGATCCGATCAATAGTTTCCATATTTTGAGCCGCTCAGGCCAGCATAATGGACTTTCACTTTAGCCTCCAAATGACTGGTGACAGCGCTTTAAAGCTGACTGCTGGACGCAGCAGCAGCACCACTATACTGTTTCTAGCTGGAAAAGCTTTATCTAAATGTTTTTGTTAGTGCCTATACATATTTTTCTGTGTCATATATTCACTGTAGTGAGTTTTGTTTTATGTTTTTCCATGACCGAAGAGAACAATTTAAAGTAACAATCCATGACAGAGAACAAAAAGAGTATGAGCAGCATAATTCACCATTGCTGAAAAAAAGAAACAAGCTCCGCCTCAAATAACTCAAAGTTCATTGAGGGAAAACTGACACCAAACCGACCATACTTTTTGACAAACAAATGATCTGGAAGTGCAAAAGCAGAAACATGACCGTAACAGCAATGATTGCTCATTAAATAAACATGATGCTAAATAAACAGATTTAAAACAAAAACAAAACCAAGATCACCATTTCAAATCTTGGCTCTAGAAAGCACAATATAATTTCCCAGAAGCCAAGGTGACGTGTTCATATGTCTTGTTTTTGTCCGACCAACAGTCCAAAACCCAAAGATATTCAGTTTACAATAACATATAACAAATCTTCATATTAGAGAAACTGGAAACTAATATTTTGTGTTTTTACTTGAAAAATGGCTGACATTATCAAAATAAATTCTGTCAATCAATTACAAATTCTTTTAGTACTTGGATCATTCCTAAAATATGTCTGTCAAACTGTCTGAATCTAATATTTCAACTTGAGAACTTTTCTTTCGTGCTTCATCTGTTTTCTTTCTAAAACACACCCAGTATCATAACAAAACCAGCTGCACTACACAGCTCATCACATAACACAGACTGTCGAGGCTCTGAGCTGGTACAGCACGCAGAGCCATGTGCAGCAGGACGAAGTGAAGGTGGAGCTGTGCAGGATCCTGGTCACCTGGTGGAAAGATCTGAGCCCCGGGTTCAACTCATCCATCCAAACAGGAACACTGTGCAGTTTGGGAGATGGATCTGAAACTAGACAAATCCATCAACGGCTCAGTGGGTACTTCCTAAATATAGGAGCAAGAACGGAGACACTCCTGAAAGTCAAACCAAATCTTGTGTAAACAAAAGTGCCTGCTTTATCTCAAGGCCGCCAATTCGCCTTCCAGGGCCGCATCAAGTCATGGTTTTGAAAGGTGTTGTATAAAAATGTAAAATACATTGTAATGCCCTTTTGTCTCTGCTCAATGTCTACATGGACCATTACATTACCTCTGCTTAAAATAGACTTAGCCCCCAAATTCAAGCTACAGTGGGAACATGGGGACTCTGTCAGGCCTGAACCATGTCCCATGTGGAGCTCCCAACTACAGTTCTCACAGTGAAATTGACTTATGGGTTTCTCAAAATAATATTGAAGCCCAACATCGATACACTATCTGTCAGCTACTGAATTAGTCTGCGCCAAAAATAGAAAACAAAGTAAAAATAGTCTAATCAACAATATTGAGCAGGTTTCAATTCTCTCGCCCGTACAACCACAGCCTCCATGTCAAATTAGTTGTTCCGCTTGGGAGTCAACCGGTGACCCAGTGAAAATGAGCTTTTCCTCTTTTCCCCTAATCAAAAGTCAATAACCAATGACTAATATCAGACAGGGGAGTCTACAGTATCAGTGCAGATTGCATAAGCCTGAACCGAGCCGTGCTGGCTGAAAAGGGTGGTGATTAGAAATAAACCAAACCCACACAGAAGGAAATAAATTCTCCATTAAAAAATTTAAAGGTCAGTTCCTTTTCAATTCTTATTTTAATAATTTAAAGATTTCTCCGGATGAAATTCAGCCACAACTCGAGCAGTGAAGGCCTGTGTGCTGTTTGTGTAGTTCACAAACTGGCCTCCGGGTGGCATCCCTTCGCTCCTGCTGCACACTGCCTCTCTTCCACACTGACCCTGCCTGCTTTTAGCAGCTGGGTTCCCATGGCAACCCCAGTCGGTCCATACCACTCCTCTCTCCCTCTCTCTCGTTCTCTCTCTATTCCCCGTCTCTTCCTAAGCCAGGCCGCACTTGTATCCTTCCATTCCCAGACTCTCCCATACATCAACACAAAGCAGAACCGTGCACTGTGCTAGCTTTCTACATTGTATGTGTGTCACTGTGTGTGTGTGTGTGTGTGTGTTTTCGGAGGGAGGGCACAGCAAATTTAGGTTCATGAAGACAGATTATTTTAGAGTGCCACCGTCTCCAGCACCCAACCAAAAATAAGTCACATTTTCAGAAAAGGGAAGGAATGTATTGTGTAGTCTGTAGTAAGTAAAGAGACACAAAGTTGCTGAGTTCTGTTGCAACCTGACAGACGCAGAGTGATAAATTAGACGCGCAGAGTTATTAAGATGAGAGCTGAACCGTGGGGATAATTGATAAGGATGTTACAAGTCACAGAGCAGTCAATAGGAGTTCCATGACATGGGCCAAGCTACGGTAATGTATATTGGAAAATGACACTTTATGGCCAAGTGGTAACTGCGAACTGTGGTGATGTGACAGCTTTGTAACAACCCACAACACTTCCTCCGACCCACAAAAAATAATTCACAGCAGCTTTATGCACACTGGGATGCAACTATCCCTCAATACATTACCAAGGAAGTTTCTCATTTCTGTTATACCAGTAGATCAGGGGAAATGGATTTGGAGTGATTTGATGTGTTGGTGATTAGTGGGATATCTGTTCAGAGTAATGAGTGTACAGTGCCATTACTTTGCCAATGAACAGGTGAGAACAGCAGGGTCAGAAGACCCACACGGGTACTGCAGATTATTCCAGCGCTTCCTTGTAAAAAAAAAAAAAAAAAACCCACACAAAAAAAACATTAATCTTGGTAAATTTTCTATTTAGTAAAATCAGATCCCAATCTAATAAAATCCACTGATATACCACTCTTCATTATTTCACTCCACTTCTACACAGCTCTAAAATATGCTAAATCTAATCTCAGATACACCAAAATCTGCTAATTTAGTTGTTGCAACTCAAAATCAAGTCATCTCTACTTTCTGAATATACTGGACACTTTGTCAAGAGATATGGGTGGTAGGAGTTTTGTGCGTTCGCAAAACGCTGGTGGAATCCAATGAAAGCACTATTAGCATTAACATCTTCTAATTCAACAACTGTTTTATTGACCCTGAGAGCTGTATGTCTTTTAATGCATAGGGTGACAACATGTATGTATCCTGCTTTGTCAAACTCAGTACTCACTACAAACACATACAACACAAGAAAAACACCAAATCCTCACAATCTAGAAGATGGTACAAGGGAATGGTTGGCATTTTTGCTTGAGAAATAACTTACAAGATTTGTTGGTTAGCAAAATACTTACATTACAGATAAATTTTCTGTTGATTGACTAATTGATTAATCGACTTGCTTTAGCTCAAGTATCTGGTGCTTATGCTTCAGCAGACACAGAAAGACAAAAAAAACAAGTAATATGCGCAAAGGAACATGTAAGTGCTTTACGCCTTTGTTTAACTTGTAGCAGCTGTAAAAACACATCAGGTGTGGACTGGAATTAAATGTCTAAATAAATATTGCTTTAGAGGCCAGTATCACTCCAGAGAACCACAACATGCATGCGAAGAGGAACCGGATGTTCCCCTGACATAGCATATTCTTTCGTCAGGACCCTTCAAGATGCGGTCCTTATCTATGTGGTCAGCATGGAGAAGCTCCAGAATCTCAGATTAAGAATGCCTACAACAATAAATCATCCAACCAAACTGCTGAACCGTGGCTGGTGCTGGAGCCAAATGTTTACTTAAGTTAGCCTCCAAGCTAACTCCTTCAGCCTGGCCTGATGAAACAGCCAACAGCTCAAACTGTCTAGGCAAACAAACCACTGTGACAGAAAAATATAAAAGGTTTCTATAAATAGCTTTGTGTCCCCTTCTGACCACATTCCACAGGAGGTGAAAGTTGAAGCTTGTTTGACTAGTGGCCGAGGTGGAGGGAGACCTTTTACCTGGGTGTGGCTGGACACTGCTAACTGCTAGCCTCACTGCTAGCCAGGCCTACAGGCTACATAACCAGGCCAAACTCAGGCACTGAGGGTTTGAAATCCCCATGTGATACACAACATGCTAATGTCAACGCTAAACACACGTGGTCATGTGCTTTTTGATGGATTTTGCATGGCTCCAGGTCTGCTGCTGCTCCCTGTGATAGGCCGGCTTGGCAGCAACAGGGAGAGAGTGTGGAGCTGGGAGCCCCTGTCATGATTAGACAGCAAAATGTCTCCTCGCGTGTCAAACCCTGCTTTGATCAATTCAGCTCCCCCCCTCTCTGTCTCTTCTGGCAGAAATGGTTGAGCTGTGTGTGTGTGTGTGTGTGTGTGTGTGTGTGTGTGTGTGTGTGGAGTAGGGAGAGAGAGAGTGAGCAGGAAAGCATATGGGTGCATTCATACACTCGCGATGATTTGTTTTATGCCAGGGTATTAAGAGAAGAGAAGGTATGGCCAGGCAGTGCGTAGTCGCTCACACACACATACACACACACACAAAACCAACACAGAGGCGTTTTGTGTCTCACCTTCTGCTACTGACCTTCCCTTTGTTTACAGCGCATTGCCGGGATACTCCCTTTGATTCGGCAGCGCACACGTGACCCTCCGCCAGTTTCTGCTCTGCAGTGCTGCTGCTAAAAATAGCCTCAGCTTGCCCTGGCTCCACAGCTAGTTTACATAAGCTCTAAGGGGGGTGGGGGGTGGAAGGGGAGGGGGAGAAAAGGGAGCAACAGAGGGGGGAGAGAGAGGAGGGGGAGCCTCAGTGAACAGAGAGAGAGGGAGGGAGAGAGGACGAGGAGGAGGAGGAGGAGGAGGAGGGGGGTCTATGGACGACCATTCCACAATCTCTGAGCAGGGAACCTGCAGCGCCACTGCTGTCCTCCAGCAGTCTGTGCCTTTACACTCCTGGTCAACAGCAGGGTGTGTGTGTGTGTGTGTGTGTGTGTGTGTGAGTGTGAATGTGTGTGTGAGAGAGTGTGTGAGTGTGTGTGTGAGAGAGAGAGAGAGACAGAGGTATGTGTGTGTGTACTGTATGTGTGTAGTCGGCACACAGTAACAGACTCGCAGATATCCGCCATTCACCAGCCTCGCTCTGTGTCTCTGTCTGTCCTTTAAAATGGACGCACATTTTAACCCAAAAATAAAAATCTATTTATAGATGCGATTCCCCTTCTTTAAGTGGAACATGAATTCCCATTTTTTCTCTGCAACACTATTCACACTAAACATTCAGAGAGACAATTAACACGGACCGACAAATAATCTGAGACAATTTTGCTAATTTGATATGTAATACAAAAACTGAGATGAAAGTTGCTCCACATGTTCACAGGAAAAAGACTGATTTATCTTTTTCATACATTTTGATATAAAATTAGATTTTAGATATACTATTCAAAATGTGCACCTCTTTCCATGCAGTAGTCCTTGCTTTCAAATGTGATTCAACTCATTGACTAAACTAAATACTGGCTGTCAGAGCCTCTGGTCTCTAGAAACAAAATAAAAACACACGGGTAGTGTAGCTAATCTTGTGACATGTAGCATGCTATGCTGGGCAGCTTTAGGCTCTCTTAACTGTTTCCAAATGCCCAGGCAGGCTGAGAGCTTTCTAAACCCGACATTTACTACTTTAAACTTACACAGTACTTTAAAACACTTACCTAATGGTCAGAAAAGGCCATTAACAGTTACAGTAACACTAAATCTCAGACCCTACTGTTAAAGATGTTAAATGTTAAATGACGCCCTGTCTGAAAAAAGGTTTACAGACTTCATATAGGGAACCACATGTGTTCTCATGTGTTCTCATGTGTTCTGCAACATCCTCTCTGCTGTCGCTTTCTGGCCTCAAGAGAGGACTGAATAGATAGACAGAGAGAGAGGGAGAGAGGGAGAGAGAGAGAGAGCAAGAGGGATAGTGGGAGAGGGAGAGAGACAGAGAGAGAGAGAGAGAGTCAGTCCCACAGGGGGCTCTAACAACCTTAAGGACAGTGGTTTGTGTAGATGGAGTCCCACTGAGCTTCCAGTAGATCAGATTCTACAGTTCAGCTCAAAACCACTCCTTCCTTTTCCTCAGAAATCATGCTCACATCTACACACTCACAGATATACTCAAACACACGCACACAAACACACACACACACTTCCATAGTGCCCTCTTTGATTATTCCTCAGTCAGCTGACAGCAGGGTCATCTGATTTTAGCAAGCGACACAAAGGTTTTTGTTAATCTGGATTAAGGCCTTTTATGATTCTTTTTTATGAAGAAAGTGGGTTTTTTTACGATTTGTGTGGTATAATTATTTGAATTGCACTATAGTAAACATTTGTGTTAACAGCATTAATTATCTTGTTAAAAATTAGGCTTAAAGCATGCACACATCATTTGCTAAGAGATTGAATAAACTGAACTGAAACCATTGAGGCTATTTTTAAGAGTTTGTTTACTGAAAGTGGCTAAAGCAGTCAACAACAAAAAAGATAAGAGCATACCAAAAAATAGCTATAAACATTAATAGTTCAAGATGCATTCAAAGCACTTTTCTGAGTAAAATGAGTGCTGTTTCACCAGCATTTTTGAGGATTCAATCTGAAATCAGGAGACATTTTTAAATCGCTTTGCTAGTTAGGTTTAATTTTGTTCTTTGTAGCATTGTATGACTTTTTGGAGAAACGTTTGTCGTGCTGCTACATCATCTATCATTTTTGTTTTCGGACTAAAGCTTGTAATAACAAAATCACACCAAACAAATTAGAAGTTGTTTTTGTTCTTTTCTTTTAGCTACTGAGAAGCTCATTTTTCTGAATGTCTTGCTCTGCTCCATACCTGGCCATCAGTCTATCTGTTGTTTAACAGGTATGTCCACCAAGTTAACATCACAGACCCTAACAAACTCTCAGCTTCATGCTTTTTAGATGCATACATTTAAATTGTGACTTCAGATTTCTAAACTGGACAAAACAATACAGTCCGTGAAGGTTTAACACAATTTCAAAGGCTGCTCTGGCTGCAGTGAGACAAATATCCTGGCATGCGTTAAAAGTAACCTCATAACCAATCTGAAAAAAAGTTATTACACTGAAATATAAACACACAGATCAGTTCAGACATGTAAGTGGAGCCCAGGCCCTGTCACAATCAGCCTCATCCCTTGGTATTATACTGTGTACATCAAATCAGCTAAAACATTAAGAAATGAAGCAACTTATTGGTGACAGAAAAAAGCAGCAGTGACATGCAGCCGGTGTATAAATATCGCTCTCTCGGGCTCTTCCGTGAACAGAAGAGGCTCCTTATTGAGGAGAGCCACTGTTTGCAAAGCGTAGCCCCTCTGTTTCTGTAGGCCCTTCAGGGGCCGGGGCTGGCTGACAATGCCAGCCATTCTTAGCACTTTACTGCCTCAGATGACTGTGTCAGTGGCCCCCAGGCTGGTGACAGAGTCCCGTGACCAGCACTACACCCCAGCCCCAACCCCAGCCCCAGCCTAGGCCAAGAACCAGACCCAGCCTTCGATATATCTATCCACAGTCCCATCACCAGGACTGCTGGAGATCTGTCCCGTCTCAGCTGTACCTCTCCATCCTGGACCAACTACACTATGAAGATCCTTGCAAATTTAAACATCTGGGAGGCATTGGGTTTTGTTAAGCAAAAAACTGCATTAATCCTTTAAAGCTGAAATGTTTAGAATTACTTTTTACAATATATTAAACCCTGAGAACTGCAAATGAAGGATTTGGAAGGTTTTGGAAAGATTAGTACAATTAATTTCATAAAAACACTATGTAACTCTATTAAGTGTCAGATAATTTAAATAAATTCCTTCTCCTGACAGGAGGGATGAGATAGGGAGCCCAAAGTCGTTGATTTAGTTGATTAATCTTTAAATTAAAGAAGAGATAAAATAAACAGAAGAGACTATTTTGAAAATCGATTAATTGTTTGTCCTTTTTTAAGCATAAACTAAATGCTTATGCTAAACATAGGATCTGAACTCCGATCCAGCTTCTCTAATGTGAAGATTTGCTGCTTTTCTCTGTTTTTACATCATTGTAAACTGAATATCTTTAGGTTTAACTTGCACTTTTTACAATTGTATGACATTTTATAGACTAAACCATTAATCTATTAATTGAGAAAATAATTGGCAGATTAATCAATGATGATAATAATCATTACATGTAGCTCGACTGTATTTCATTAATCCATCTATCTTTTGAAAGTGTGTGATGATGACACCCATTTTCCAATACCCCCTGAATAGCCCAGACTTTTCCTCAGTATTTGATCTTTGCCCCTTCTATTTAACCCTCATTATGGTCAATGGCGATGGTGCCAAAAAGTGTGAATGTCTTTGGACGGCTAAAGCAAGAACAATCTGATATTTGTCTCAGTAAGAAGGGTGAGTCAGGGCCAAGTCTCGTCTGTCTGTATGTTTTGAATTCAACTGTGTATTTACTGGTGTGTGTGGTGTGATTACCATAAACTCTAGATGGGATTGTGGGGATAAATAACTGTAGAGGGATGATCATTTGGATTGAAAAAATTGGGACGCACAAAAGTATGAGCATTTACAGTAGGTACCAATTAACCTGCCTCTTATTTTCTTGATTAATCAATTAATCGTCTGGTCTACTAAATACCAGAAAAGAGGGAAAAAGTCCAACACAATTTCCAAATTGTTAACTTTGTCTGACAAATGTTCCAAAACCTTAACATATTCAGTGTACCATCACATATGACAAAGAAAAGCATCAAATCTTCTCAATTGAGGAGCTGGAACTAGGACGTTTGGAATTTTTGTTTTAAAAAATGATGAGTAATAGTAAATAGTAAATGCAGATTAATTTTTCGATCCACTAATCAATTATTGAATAATTGTTTAAGCTCTGATGGCAAGATATTGCAAAACATCTGGATAGGTTTTTCCAAATCTCATCATTCTTCATTACATGCCAGCATGTCTCTGTGGATTAACAGCTATTAAATTCATTCAGGACACATGAAGCTGGCACATTAAACTATAACTTATTTCATACTGCCAAACACTGAAAGCATATTGGTAAACTACAATGACTTTTTCAAAAAGAATGGTGCTTCTTAAATAGGCAGTGGTCTTTTGACTCAAACTGATCAAAGGGAGGCTGACCACACACTATGTTTTGGAGGTACATCATTTTAAATCACAAAATATATGAATTAAAAAATAAGTTTACAGCATCTACGGGAAACTCCAGCCTCATCACACATGAAGCCCTGCTGTATCGCTCAGCTGTTTCATAGCCTCATTTCTTCAGTTACACTCCAGCTCCATCCAGGGCTGCTCTCCTCTGGCCCAGTCCCTGCTGCTGCAGCCTGGCTTCCCCACCACTGAGCGCACCAACACAGGGAAAGCTCCCTACCAGACCAGCCAGCATCTAACACTGGATAACAATCATCAAATACAGTAAGAAATACCCTCAGTATATGAATTGTGTCACGAATTGTGTCACGAATTGTGTCGTATTTGCTGGGGGACTGCAACAAACACCCACCACACACACAAAAAAAGGAGAGAGGCCTGTTCAGATTTGCGTGTGAAAAAGTGTTTGATTTTGCCGTTGACACATCCAAGGCATTGCAATGGAACCAGCCCGCCGCAGCTGAAAATAGCTCATAATCAATCAACTGGCAGACACATATCTGTGCTCTTAAAACGTATAAATGTGCAATGCAGAGGGCAGATCAATGGGTGACAGGATTCCAAAAGCATCGATATGGACATGCTCTTTGGCATAACAAGCGCTCGCCATCGGCCCATACTTATTTCCTGTGCCTTTGTCCAATGGGTCGTCCAGCGTTTAGCCTGCTGGAAAATATATCTGCCAGTGGAGCAAGGTCTATGAAGGACAACACAGACGAAACGGCAGATGTATATAATCTGCCTTCACAAAATCTAAATACCACATATAGGTATATCTAACCAACTTTCCTCCTGCTGTGATCTTTTTTGGTGGTTTGACTGTTAGCATGTAAGGTTGCTGCCTGCCAATCTGTTCCTCCCACAAACAGCCACATGTAGGCCAACTTCCTCTTTAATTTACTCTCAGAGGGACTGAAAGCACCCTTATCACATTTGTAATCCAAGACATAGCCTACAACACAAACACAAGTCTGTGCAGGTTCAATACAAAAAGTGAGGGAGAGCAGGTGTAGAGAACAAAAGTAAAAGATGAAATGAAAGCTTCCTGGATTATCAGAATGGGTTGGGTCGGTGCTAGCTCAAACGTAGCTAGCAGTGAGAGGAAGGGATAAGCTGACAGACTCTTATAGACAAACATGTCTTCTCTGAATTTAGAGGAATAGCCAAAACAACATCTGTTTAAATACAGCCTGAGTCCAAAGTTGTGACCTCTGCTCCTTTCCTTTCAACCCAGTTGGCTGCTGAAGCCGTCTATCAGTGTTTCACTACTTCCAGGATAGTCACTGAGAACAGTTAGTGTCGTTTAGTGGTCATAATAACAATAGGTGTGGGTGTGTGTGTGTGTGTGTATGTGTGTGTGTGTGTGTGTGTGTGTGGGGGCCTTTACACACAGACTGGTCTGCTGCCATGTAGGACAGAGTATCTACGAATGCCCGCCATCCACATAGTTCATGCAGAGGTTAAAACTGAGAGAGGAAGTAAGTGAGAGGCCACGCAGTCTGACAAATTCCAGACATCAATCAAACACACTGACAATAGAGGCATATTGTGATGTTTCTTCTCAACAGTGAGATTTCAAAATGCAAATGTGAAAACAGATTTTTCCTGCTCCAAAGATCATGGTAGGTGCTGAGATGCTCAGGCATTTCTATCACTGAAAACAGATTGATTTACTATATTTCAAGATTTTGAATTTTGATGTTATTTAGTAGTAAATCCACAGCGCTTAATCACACACACACACACACACACACACACACACACACACTTTCCTGGAGACGAGGAAAAGCACTTGAGCAACAAAACGCAGCAACTATCATTCAACTGAACTCACATTCAAGTAGGAACATCTGACCTATAAAGTAAGAGCCACAATCAAAACTCAAATTGCAGTTTGTACTTTTGTATACTTAACCCCATGAAGCTATAACTTATCTTTTTTTATCTCCTTTACACACCAGTAATATACATTTGTTAGCTTGATGGTGATTTATTGGCCAAACATACAACTGCTCACCAGCTGTTAACCAATCAGGAGCAGCAACGTAACAGCCAGAGAGGCGGTGATAGGAGGACAGCAAGAAGGGCAGGAGAGAGGAGCGATCAAATGGAGAAAAAAATGAATGACATCGAAGAGGAGGAGGTTGGAAACAGGGAGGTCAATTGGGACTTAAAATAAACAATTAAGCATCAGCCATTTGCCAGTATTTTGGATTTGGAAGAGTAGATGTATAATAACTTCCATGCAAATAAATGCTGGCTACTTACAACATAAGGACAGAAAGAAGAGTACAGAAAGTATATAAAGTATATATGCACTCGAACACCAGAAAACCACTACCAATTTAAATACTGTATTTTTACTGTCTTCATTTTACTCTGTTAATGTTTATTCATGTCACAAGACAGCTGTATTTTCAGTGCTTCAGCTAGTTGCAAGCCTCAGTGGTCTCAGTTATTACACTACAGAATATTCTTTCTGTTTTCGACATTCAGAGGAACACTGCATCTACAGAGTTATAACAAGAACATTCAGAAAGAAGACTTTAAATGTTTATGATACCATAATATTATGTGGTTATCATTATGATACTGACTAAAATAAACACAAGATGCTTTTTTATATATTGTGCAGTCGTACTGCACACAAACACAGACTGACTCAGAGCAGCAAAGACAAACACAGGCCTTGGACTGTAACAGCTCCACCTTACAGATTCATGTGACTCTCCAACCATCACCTGACTATCTCTCTCCTTTCTATGGAAGCTGCTTTCAGGCAGGGCAACCAGGGAAGACTTGACCCGAAGTCAAATTTATGTTCAAGGAACGGAAGATATTCAGGAAAAGAGTACAGAGACTGTTTGTCTACGTGCTATAACATCTTTAAAACATCTCAACACTACCCCCATGTAACACGGGCTCACAGATCGCTGACAACAAGACAATATCCCCAGTCGCTGATAAAGTGAGCCTTTGACCGGACCCTGAGAGATAAAGGGAGCCAACCTTTGGGATGGGAGGGGACAACTTCCAGCGGGCTGCACTCCTGAGTCCGTACCATGTAAATGTCCTCATATTTACATGTGAATCCAGAGGTGAGTCAGAGAGGAAGCAGAAGGAGAGCACTGTAATCAGTGAGTCACTTTGCATATCCAAACTTCCTTTTACAGGCAACAGAGGGGCCCTCCACTGTGTACATCCAGCACCCAATGGTGGCCCAAGGTACTATAGGAGCCTTCCAAACTATCTGGGGCACCGTACAAAGAGGCATCAGTTTCTGCACCTTGCCAAACTGCAGTTATCAGTATTTCCTAACTACAGTATCTGGAGTACAATTGTATTAGGAAAAACTCTACACAGATTGTATCCAAAATCAAATCATGACCCACATAGCTTTTGTCCAGCCTTAGAGACACTGAAATTTAGTCTATCAACTCCACAGGTAAGTTATAACCATCACTAACATGGAAATGAGAAATCCCAACTTTAATTACAGCATTACTACATCTTTACATGTCTTTATAGACAATTATTACATCAATATAATCCCAATGAATTCAACAGTTGGGCATTCTAATACAGGTCAGACAAAGCTTTGCATATTGCCATGGTGAAAATGTCAAACACACTGATATGAGAAGCTATATGTATAATTTTCCAAAGGACGACTACAACTGCTGCTTGCCTTGCCACACCCAGAGTAAACATATGTCAGCCATATTCACATATGACATGACACCAGCACACATTGCAGAGCTTTCACCTCAAACACGACACAAGGGGGACGGACAAAGCAGGAATGTGACAATAGTTTACAGGCTGTAAAAAGCTAAATAGATCACTTGTTCTCACTATATTATAGCTGCACGAATAACTGATTACATAATGTGTGTAGTTGTGAACAATCTTTTGTAAGCTTGCAAGTATCCAAAGCTCAAAATTGTACCACAAAATGTCTTTTAAATGTTTGAACTCACTATTGTGCACAATCGATGAGCTGGTACTCATTGGACCTCTCAAAGCATGCCTTCACTCCTTCGTCGTCCCACAGCTTCTTTGCGTGATCAAAGAACTCCTGAGGAAAAGAAAAAAAAAAACATTAAGAAACAGACAATAACATACATTGGACATAAAAAAGACTTAAATTTTGGAGTATACTGTCACGATGGGAAGGTCAGGGGCTTTGAATTTATTCATAACGATACTGTTGAAGCACAGAATGAACCCACCTAAAGTTACTTATTTAAGGAATATTACTTCATTTAGACCTACACACAAATGCCACAATCAAGTCCACTTAATTGCTAGTATCTGTGTCACCATAGCAGACTTTTTGCATACATACTATGGAAGATACAGGTAAGTAAAGGTAAGTATGTCACGTGTTCAGTAACTTACGACTGAGTAGCCTTTTGCTATTACTAAAATGTAAAATGACATTCTGCAGACTTTTGAAAATGTACTTTGAAACTGTGACTTAAAGTTGTTGAAACTCGTGCTGCCATGACAACTGGATGGATAAATAAACAAACAAAGCCAATGGAAAATGGTATTGCCCATTTTGTATACACTTTCATCCAAAAGAAAACTAATTGGTCACTAGAAAACTAGTTTCTCATCCACACCAAGTACCACACTTAAAGTTACACACAATACATATCGTCTATACACAGCACAACCACTGTCTTGAACTGATCACAGAGCTGTTTAATCATAGCAGCTGGGTGCCAAGGACTGCCTTGCTCACAGGCAGTTCATTAGCAGGAGCAAAGAGAGTAGTAGAAAGTATTAGTACTGTATTTTACTTAAAGGCGTAAGTCAGAATTTTGGGAAACACGCTTATTTGCTCTCTTAACAGGATTTTCATGTCTGTGCACACAATACATATGGAGCTGGAGTAGGACATGTTTAGCCTAGCTTAGCATACAGACTGGAAGCAGACAGCTTCCCAGAGTCTTGCTGTCAAAATGAGGTTGCCAGGTTTGGTCCTGTCCCATCAAGTCTATTCAGGGAACTGTATTAAAAGTGCTCACAGACCCCATCTAGCAACCTGCGCTACAGCCAGAGACGCCACACAAACATGCAGGTAGACATATAAACTTGTTCGTCAAGAAATATTTCCTGCATGTAACTCCCCCCAAAACTGCATTTTTACATGTCAGTTGTGTTGTGTACAGATTGACCGTGTTAATTAGTGAGCTTTAGAGACTTATTTTTCACTTTGGACAGAGCAATGCAAGCTGATTCCCATTGCTTCCAGTCATTATGCTAAGCTTGGCTAAACGCAGCCCAACTTCAGCTACTTAATGCACATATTTAATGCCACTATTTCTTAATTTGAACACCTTCTCATATATTGCCGTTCTAAGGAAAATAGGGTCACATCAAACGGAACGTAAATCCTTCTTGTTATGCGACTACAGCATAATTGTAGGCCACTATGTAATTCTTGCCTTTGTAAAAAGTTAGCAGGAGCATCGGGAGGTGATTTGAGTTCACTTCCTCGATACACGTTTATCCAGCAGTTCCTTAATTTAAACTCATGACTTTCTGGTCACAAGCTCTCTTCTCTAAACTGTAAGCTAAACTATAACTTAATTGTGATCAAATTCAGATAACAATGCAAAAAAACAAAAAATCAATAAACAGTTCATTGCATCTCCTAAAATATACAAATATAACTAGCACTCCTGCTGTGCAAAATCCATCCATAGGCATGATGCTGTAAATGACTATACATAGTCTCGGTGGGCGCATTGTGAGGGGAACTCATCTTATCAATGACTTTGAGACATTTCCCAGCACTCTCTGCATGCCCTAAACAAAGATGATTGGGCTAATATCCCCTCCTGTGCACATGTCTTTCAGATGGGCTCCTCCTCTAGCCTAGAACTACCACATGACTCTCTGCACTCAGCACTGGCTCTGCGCTCTGACTGGGGAGAGGGTGAAAGTAGCCCCGAACCAGAGAGAGAGGGAGAGGGAGAAGGAGCCTGATAAATGATCACATGCTCCGGGAGATCTCCTCTCGGCAGATCCGGTGATTAAGTTCAACATGGAGGAAATCCACTGATCCAGTCCGCAGAAGTTTCACAGAGAGAGACATTAACATTTGTTTACTTTTTTTGTTACAGATGAATATAGGCTCACACTTCGGGCACAAGTCAGGAACAACCTAAACACGGATGCTATCATGTTAGCTGTGTTTCAGTGAGGTCCGCACTGGTTATTCTTGACATCGTACCAAAGTATGATATATCATTTATAATTTTACAACCATAGTTCAGTTTTTCTGTAATGTAGCATCTACCTGCTACACCAAACTCTTTATTAACAAAGAAAATGGGGCCATATTTACTTTCTTGCCTGTATTTGCTTCCACTTCTGTGACAGTCAAACTTTAAACACCTACCTCAACTAATATCAATAAGACAGAAAGATTCAACAGCGCTGATTACATTCTTCTGCTATTAGTTCTGCAGGTCTCGCCACATTTTTTACACCAGTAGACATCGAGAGGTTTGAAAACCCAACCAAGGGCCCATCAAAGCTCGCAAGCGTTGGGACTGGATGGAGGGAGGACGAGGGGTAGAGGGTGGAAGGGGCAGAGAGGGGGGAAAAAAAAAAAGCAGAGTATGGTCCTCAGGGCTCTTTTCCACAGAGGCGTGTGACACTGGGCCTTTGAATAAATGCAGTGTGTGCTGCAGTGCCCTACAGAGGAACTGATAACACAGAAAGAGACCAGGAGGGAATTTGCTTTAACACAAGCTTTTTTAACTCTTTCCTGGGCTCTTCCCAGTCTACTTCCACTACCCTCCCATCACCAACCATGAGATGCCGATTCCCTGGTGGCTCTGCTAGGACCAATTCTCAGCTCAGCCTTACTTTCAATGTTAATCAAGTTGTGTGTGTGATGTAATATTTCACTTGAATCATATAGGTCAGGCTGACACAGAGAACAAAATGGCCTAAATCTTCGATTCGACAAAACAAAGTTGTGGAGCAAATGGCTTGCATCTTCCATCGCAAGGGAACACTAGAATTCCTTTGAGTAAAGTCTTGAAGAGACCTTTTGGCCTTAAAGCAAAATGTACGGCCACTAACCTCAAATCCCTTCATACATAGCCAGCCAGCCAGCCAGACAACCAGCTGGCTCCTCCGTAAACCATCATCACAAAATATATTGGATTTGAATAGAATATCTGTGTTAGTCACCTAGCACAGAGAGAGACCTGGCTTTCATGGGTTACCTCAGTTAAAGAGTACAGACAAATTTAGCAAAAAAAAAACAAAAAAGAGAGCAAAAGCAAAAGGAGAGAGGGAGCGACTGTTCGAGACCGTTCATCTTTCATAACATGGTTCCAAAAACAAAGCAGCCCTCCGTGCCACCCTTTGCCCCACATCACGGATCCTCAAGTAATCAATTAGAGGAAAAACAAACTTCTAGGACTGAAGCTGTTCATCACGAGGAAATCACCAAGAAGCCAACAACAAGGGAAAGCTGTAGAGGTGTTACCCTTCACAGATGTAGTGAAGAACAAAAGCGGCACAAAGCAGGTCACATTCCTTATTAGAAACTCATAATTATTGGTTGGCCTGTAAACTGACAATATTAAATAAAGTTACACACTCACTGACAGTTGCTGATGTGCACAGGTTTAGCCCTGGTGTAACATTTAAACCATTCTTCAGTAAAGTAATTCTGCACCAAACACAAATTAGATCAGTTCAGCAATGGGTGGGGCTGGACATAATATCTAGCTCACCTTCCACAATGGACTGTAATACATATCTTGAAGACCCCAAAACACAAGAACAAACTTTTGTGGACCTAATCCTCGCCTTTTTGTTCAGAGTGTGTATAAATAACATGAACGGGTATCCAATCCTACTAGATAGTTACAGTGACGTGCTTGTTTTAGCATCAAATGGACAGGATTACATGCACTGTAGGCTGTGAGGGAGAGACATGGTGCAAAAACAGGGGCCGGGGCTCATTTGAATTTGCTCCACTTCAGCCGACGTACACTGTCGGGTGGCTAGCATAGCTACCGCAGCGGCATTTGTTTCCATTTGCATAGACAACCGTTTGTATCGGTGCTTTCTTTTCCATGGGCCTACTGTTATCCCAAGCAGGGAAAGGTTTTACAAAAAAGGTTGATGTGATGATAAGGAGTACAGGCCGGCAACGCTAAACCTGTCGATTTACATGTACGACAAGAGGAAATTGTCATCTTACAAAAAATCCCAGGTATGAGAGAGCATGCAGAGAAAAATCCACTGTAAATGTCTGTGTAAAAAACTATTGTAAGCGTACCTTGCACTTTCAGGCGCATTTGGTTGTTTGGAAGAATATATCTCATATTCATAATCTATCTGTAGCATAACCCACCAAACATAGATCATGTGACTTTACATGAAGATATTTCATTTGTTTGACAGCAGAATGTTTTCTAAAACATCAAACAGTAAATGTCATGATTTCACGTCAACATGCAAATGCCATACAGGAGGAAATCCATCCCTTAATCACTTAGAAGAGACACCAACTTCTCTACCCACAGTACCTCCAAAAGACAATGACGCAACGCAGCCATACTTCTGTAGCTTGTTGCCTTGCTATTTGACTAACCAGACACAACACACCACAACATTGTTCTCTCTCAGGCTCACTTTTCTCAACTGGGAAAAACCTAACTACGCTATCACGTCAAATTACAATGCCCAATAAAGTCATATAATTTGATTTAACTATTTGAGGCCAGCCTTAGCCACAGACTGGACACAGCGACAAAGCAATGTAATGCACATTTATCATGAGAGAAGGTCGAGAACGCAATGTTTAGGGAACAGAGACAGAAACGTTTTTCTGAGATTTTAACCAATAATATGCCTCAGTAAGTGAAAGCCTGAAGAACTTTTCTTTTCTTTCACCAAAAAAAGCTCTTAGCAGAAAAAGATTAGAATGAGTTCGCAGCCAATAACGCGTAATGACTTATCATCACCGTGGTCAACACTATGCATTTAATGGTGTGTAAAGACTGTCAGTAGCCTGTCTCAGTAAGATACATCACATGACAAGGTCATTTCGAGAATGATGATTGTACTGTGTAAATTAGAGCCATAACGATCAGTCAAATGATTTATTAGTTGATTCTCAGAAAACTATTTTGATAATCGATTAATCGTTTGAGCAATTTGTCAAGCAAAAATGTAATTTGACAGCAGTTAATATCATTGTAAATTGGATATTTTGAGTTCAGGATTGTTGGTCAGAAACAACAAGACATATGAAGAGATCAGCTTGGCATCTGGTACTCTGTGATGGAATTCTTTTGCAATTTTCTGTCATGTTAAAGACAAAATAATTGGCAGATTAGCTGATAAAAAGAATAATATTTAGTTGCAGTTCTGGTAAAAACTTTCATAATGGTACAACCAAGGCTATTACCATCCCTCTCTCCACATATACATACACAGCAAGTCATTCAGGGAAATGTAGGTAAGTCAAAGATTATTGTCTACTTCTTCCCGTCCACAGCAATAACTTATCACAAAACAACTACTAAAATTGATTGAAGTGCATCATATTTATCAAGACTTTAAGATTAGAGTTCGAAATCAATGAACACGGTTCACTATGACATCATCTCTCCAAAAGTTTCCCGGTAAAACATACTTCCACATTTCACAACGGCGCCAACAGGTGAAAGCCACAGGTTCCTGATTGGCCATGTTCCTGCGCTGCAGTATTGGATATCATGCCCGGTGGCACTAAGTGACAATGTAGTGGTGACACTGACGGCACAAGTGAAGCCTGAGACTGATGACAAGCACAGACATTTCAAACAGAGCCATCTTGTTCCCTTTGGCCTGGCCGGGCCTGGGAACTCAACGCCGGCTCTCCCCATGGCCCCGGCCCTCAAACAACATCACAGCAGCACAGACTACTGCTGCCCTGTTAACACTCTCACCGTGGCCCTGTTAGGAAATTAACACCCAAATCCTTTTAATGGATATTCTTGTGACATGGCATTAAATTTCTGAGAGGGATAGTGGGAAACTAAGCAGTGATGTATGGATAAGACCTGAGAGCGACTGCAAAAAAAAAAAAAAACCCAGTGAGTACCCTGTCCACAGGGCCTACATGTTAGCTAGATCAGGCCTTGCTGGAAAAGTCATATGCCATATTGTGGCTAAGAGATAAAACACACACGTGAAATTCATTCCTCTTAGTCTTTTGTATGGTGAACAACTGCTAACTTGATGAAAGAAGCAGAAGAACCAAAAGATAAAAGAAGTAGGGGTTGTAACTAACAATTATTTTCATTGACAAAATCTGCCATCTTGCTTTGTCCAACCAACAGTCCAAAACTCAAAGATATTCAGTTTACAATGATATAAAACTGAGATATGTGGCAGATCACTGGATAAGCTGAAACTTGGGAATTGTTATTTTTATCTTTATCATTATCCAAATAGTTGCAGATTATTTTTTGTTGATGCATCGACTAATTGATTAATCAACAAATAGATTCAGCTCTAAAATCAAGCTTTTGTCCATTAAAAGAACAGTTTAAACTTAAAGGTTTGGTGCCTCAGTTACAACATGATAAGAATAGGCATCCCTGTCAACTCCAATACAATCAACAGCAAAAGTGCTGATCAATACGCCGAAAGGAGACTAAACAGTGTACTTGATTCATACATAATAGCATGTTAATACTTTTATTGGGTTCCCATAAAAGCCCAAAGTGTAAAAACAATTCAAAGAGTCTATCTACAGCTCTGTATTAATTTGTCATTCCTGTTTAGCGTTGCTGCACAGCCGGTGTCAAACAAGGAACACTTTCAAAATCATGTAAAACATTATCTACATTTCCAACACATGACCTCGCACTATTGAATGGCTGATCACACACTGAAAAGAATCCCATGTGCTCCGACTTGCATTCAAATCCACATACACTACATCCACTCCGGCTAATCAAACCTTTAATCAACTAACTGTTGATTTCATACAAGTTAGTTGACATTTCCATTCATATGGAAACGTCATATCTCCCAAAAGGAAAAACAATGCCCTTAGCTTAGCTAGGTTTGTTAAAAAGACCACACCACAACATAAAAAAAGAGTAGATTAAAGAAGAAAGGCAACATTAGGTTTGTTATAGCAAAAGTACATCTGACATCCCTGAGCTATATCAGCAAGATCTACATTGTTGGCCATGGGGCTCATAAAAACAGCAAATGCTCTCATCACATACCATCTAACGCCCACTCAAACTCAAACACACATTAAGAAAGACAAAAAAGCACATATGTACCATACCAGCCCACCATACTGAGCCTCTCTCACACACATTCACATCTGCACACACACAGAAACTTTATGAACGTCTTACCTGTGAATAGTCAAAGTCAGAGAGAGGTGCTATGCTTTTGATGTATTCGATTCTGAATTGGTCCTCTGGGTTGGCTAGCGGGACTGGGGGTATTAAAGTGCTCATCGCAGACACTATAGTCTGCAAAGCAGAAGTTGTAGGAGAGAAAAAAAAACAAGCATTAAGCAGGATGAATACAGGAAAAAAAAAATCTGTAAGCCTGTATAATAATCAGTAAAATGGGATTGCAGTGGGATTCAGTGTAACAACAGAGACATTGAGCACATTTGGGAAGCGATACAGACAAAACTCACCACTATGGCATCCTTCACGTTTTTCCGAATATCTTGGATTTTCTGTTTCTTTTCTCTGCATGGGGACAGAATAGATGTGTGAGGCAGCGGTTACGAAAACATCAACCACAGTAGACCACAAAAGATTTATCATCAAGGTGGTTATGAGTAAGATAGGGGTTACTGCCAGGTTAGACTGTATTCTAATACAATTGTACATACAGTACAGGTGTTAGCCGGGAGTATGTACCAGTGGAGGGCAGGTAACAGTGAAGGGCAGGATGGGGTTCAGTAAAATGCAAAAGTAAAGGGATATGCTGTGCTGTAGTCAAGATATTTCTCATTTTTTAATCTTAAAAATGCTGAATTATGCCTCCTATCGTCCTAAAATCCAGCATCCCCTGGATAAATTCTTTGAATTTACATATACAGAGGATTTTCATACAGTTACAGGACTCTGACATGTACTAGGCCTGTTTAAAATAGACTACTGCTAAGATCAATGCCATGCAAGGCCTTGCAGCAAAACAAATCATCAATAGGCCTGTGTCGATCACAACCTTTCACCCTCTCACATGAAACAGGAAACAGTAAATTATTTGTCACCTGTGTGACACTGAGATCCTCACATATGTATGATAACTGTACATGTACACGAAAAGGAGGAAAAAGGAGAGAGGAGGGGGGGGGGGGGGGGGGTATTAGCTGCTTTGCATGGGATACTGGGCCCAACAGGCGCTGCAGTGCCTGGGGAAAATCCATTCACAGGCTATATTCTGGCCTCGACAGTGTTATTCATTAGGAGAGAAGCCATAAGAATAAGCATTGATATAATATCTTAGCCGTTAATGTAGCTATTTATTAAGTGTATTGAATAGCACTCACTCCGCGTTGAAGCCGTTGACGTGTAGAATCCTCATCTGCTTCACAATGGTGCTTTTTCCGGACTCTCCCGCACCTTCGAAAATAGACCAGAAACAAATACATAAAAATATCACCAAATGAACACGAATAGGGACATCCAGGTTAGCGTTGAAACCATAAATGTTTTGGAAATGAAGCCAGCTAATTGTAGGCTCTGGAGCTTCGCTTCCATCAATATCCACCCCCATGACATATTATTGCAAGCGCTGTCAAATGGGGCTACGTGTTCGGTAAACGAAAGGGATTACGGTTAGCTTACATTTCAGATAGCCATCACATATAAATCAGCCTTACCCAGTAATAAGAGCCTGTGTGTGGCTTTATACGCTTGTCTTTCCTTTTGCAACTGTTTTTCTATCTTTTTATTAGCCTCTCGTTGTGCCTTTTCGTCGATGCGTTGATCTTCAGTCTTGCTGTTGCCCAAACAACCCATCTTCCGTCGCCCTAACCCTTCCTTGTGGAATCGTAAAAAAAATATAAAATAACACCCGGGATGATATTGTGGTTTAAAATGACACAGGAATGAGTCTACTGTAAAATAAAAAAGGAAAAAAAATCTCTGCGAGGCTTCTCCGTCGGAGGGAGGAATATGTTCCCCGTTACAATTCCGCTTTAGCCGCAGCCAACCGTCATCCAAACCGTTTGTTAGTTTACAAACCAACGAAGAATAACGACTCGGTTTAACAAAGAAATATCAAAAATACATATAAATAAGAAGAGAGAGAGAGGGTTTTCAATTTCTGGGAATCCAGTCAACTGTTCCTATCGCGTCTCCAACCCCTCTCTTCTCTCAGTATTTTTTTCTATCTGAATTTCTATCAGTATTTCTGTCTCTTTAACTCAGCACTGCCTCTCTCTGTGGCACCAGGAAGTAACCGTGGACCGTGGAGGTGGAAAACAAACCTGCGTTAAACTGTAACATTAACAACCCGCACTGATATAGCATTTTATAACTTGTGTGGCAAAGGGAGAGGAGCCATTCCCGATTTAGTCCTTCGCTATTCTGCTATCAAACTAATCGGCAAAGGGGTGGAAACCCGGACGCCTCTCTGCTGGTTTACAGAGGGGCTGGGTCTCTTCTTCTTCTTCTTCTTCTTCTTCTTCTTCCTCTCCTTCTTCTTCTTCTGCTTCTTGGCTTCCAGTCAGTGAGGTGGCCCTGACCCAAACTGGCAACCCATTTACAATGTCTATGTGTGCACTAGGCTTTACCTATCTCTGTAGTGTATACATTACAGGTCTGGGGGCCATCGTCGTAGTCCTCGAGAGAATGAGGACTACTAGTACGTGGTGGAGGAAGTACTCCGATTACTGAAGTAAAAGTAGTAATACCACAATTTAAAAATACTCTGTTTTTTCTTACGTACAAGTACAGAGGTATAAACAACAAAAAATGGGTCCTATTAGAGGTTTGTACTTTAATGTTATACATATTATATGATTTGATTATTATTGTTGCATTGCCATATAAATAACATTTGTAGAATTAAATGTAACTACTTTATATATAATGTTGGTCATTTCCAACTATGACAATGCTCCATATTTTGTAAGATCATTTGTTATTAATGAACATTTTTAATCTGTAAAGTAACTATACTATGTCAAATAAATGTAGGGGTAAAAAGTACAATATTTTTCTCTAAAATGTTATGAGGTAGCGGTATAAAGTAGCATAAAATTGAACTTTGTACAAAAACAACATGACACAATTGCAATTTCTAATGTACTGTAAAGCAGTAGTGGGGTGTAACTAAGTACATGTACTCAATTAGTGTACATAAGTGCAATTTTGAGGTACTTGTATTTTACTTGAGTGTTTCCATTTCATACTACTTTATACTTCTGATTCACTACAATTCAGAAAATAATGTACTTTTTACTCCAGTAGCCTACATTTATCTGACAGCTTTAGTTACTAGTCACTCAGATTACAATTTTACATACAAAACGTATCACTCTCAGAACTACCCAACGGTAAATAGAATAATTTCATTATGTATACATACACACACATATATATATATATATATATATATATATATATATATATATATATATATATATAATATACACAGTAAAAAAAAGTGAAGTAGTGGAGTAAAAAGTACACTATTTTCCTCTGAAATGTGGTGGAGTAGAGGTATAAAGTAGCATAAACTTGAAATACTTGAAGTACAGCACAAGTACCTCAAAATTGTACTTAAGTACTTGGGTAACTTTCCACCACGGCTCTTGAGAGCATGAGGACTAGTTTAATGTCAGTATAACAAGCCAAATACAAGCCAAAAGGGTTTAGGAACCATAGTTATAGATGATGCATCATGCAAACCCTTAACAAGAATGGATTGGATTCAGTCCCTTGAGCAAGACACAGAGCCCTGCAAAACTGGCTGGCCAGAGCATGAAGAGATAATTTCCCTTTGCTTTATTAACAAAACAAAACAAATCATACAAAATATCATTGCAAAATCATAAGCTATGTGCAGTATATCATCTTACTGTAAGATTGTAGAGATATTATATGAAATGAAAATGACATTCAGTTTGATTAGCTCACCATAAAGTCATCATCACACCTGCCACAAAAATACTGTAAGTCCTAACTATTATTATACTAATAAAAAATAAATACCATAAGTATGATAAGGTTTACAAAAAGACTCCATATTGAGCACATTATCAATGTTATAGTAGTGTTTTCTTGGGGAAACAATAATATACTTGTCTCACATATGTGCACATTTTGCCAATAAGAGAAATAACTGCTTAGTGCCAACACATCTCATGCCAACTTTTTTCATGAATGTTTACCTGCCAAAGACTATGAAATAAATTAACACTAAACTAGAGACCACCCCAGGATGAAGGATTTGTCTGCTATTTGTTAAGACCTCACTTGGGGAATAGCTTTTTATAACACCTACTGTGGAGTCACGGACAAATTAATTCTCTTTATTTTAACAATGTATGTTAATGAGATTTGATAAAGTTTCATCTCCAAATATCTAAAAAAAAAAAAAAAAAAAAAGGCCATGCACCATAATAACTCTACTCAGGCAGTTCAAGTCATGCATGTGTCAATAAGGAGGAAATAGAAAAACTGTCACTGTTGTGAGCATTGTCTGACATTTATGTCTGGCTTGTTGTGGCTTCCTCTTCACTCGACCAAAATGGGGTGTGGGTCTGTGAAGGGTTGACTTTTCACTCAGGCACTTTACATTTAGACTACCAT
This sequence comes from Enoplosus armatus, assembly GCF_043641665.1. Classification (NCBI taxonomy): domain Eukaryota; kingdom Metazoa; phylum Chordata; class Actinopteri; order Centrarchiformes; family Enoplosidae; genus Enoplosus; species Enoplosus armatus. Next base: position 5,912,759 of record NC_092193.1, on the reverse strand, counting down.
TGTGTTATTTGTAGGTAACAGGAGCAGACATATTCCATTAGTAATGTATCTGCCTGTATGTGTGCATGTGTGAGACAGAGAGGGAAGTATTTTTCAACTGGTAAAACTCGGTAGGCCGGCCTTAACATTGAGCTAATGCTAGGCTAATGTACAATACTACACTGTTGCATTCTAGTCATAAAAAAAATTACAAATGTACTGTTTGCTTATGTTTACATATGCGCACAGAAAACCCAAAAGTATGAGGCAACCATGAATGATTATTTGTGTAACATATAACAAGGAGTGTGCTGTTATTGTCTCCATTATGCAAATACAATGCAAATACTTGTTTCATGTAGTGACACAAGTGCAAGAAAGTTGTGTAGCATGCAAATCACAACTGGAACCCCCTAACTTCACCTATGAAAATATTACCACCATAACCACCCCCCACCCACCCTCACCAAAAAGGAAAAGAAAAAAATCCTGTCTCCCCACCTCTCAGAAAGCAAGGTCAAAACAAGTGCCTGGCCCACATCACTCTCTAGTGGTTAGAGGCAGCACCGCATACATGCTGTAGCTACTGTCAGCTCCCTATGAATGATACACAATCAGGATTTGTTGCATAAATTATCGTCCTTTTTAGGAAGTGCTTTTAGCCTGCTGTGGCTTCCTCTTACCTCAACTAAAAGGAGGTGTGTGTTTGTCAGCCAATACTGTAAACTTCATTTGAAGCCCCCCTCCACTCTGAAATGTGTGTGTGTGTGTGTGTGTGTGGGGGGGGGGTGTTTCTATTGTGGCTTGGATGTTAAAGCTTCACTCAGTTTGATTTCAAATTCATTCAAGTTTCTCGGTGCTCACCTTAAATCTGAGATCAAGATTTGTACATTTGAGCAGGATTTTGTGACATTAAAACTAGTTTGGAAGCCAATTATGGTCCACTTAGCAACCTACACAAGCGTGTTTTTGTGGTTCTATCATGTCAGACACAAATTATTACTCAAAAAAGATTATTGTTATATGTCCTAAAACATGTCTGGAGGGGAGCTTTAAACTATTATTAGGATATTTGTAAGTAATAGTAGCAGTTATCTTTCTTAATTAATGTCTCTGTCAGTATGTGTGCATGTGCAGCTTTGGAGGAAGTTTTCAAATCCTTTACTTAAGTAAATGTATCAATACAACAATCTAAAAATACTCCATTGCAAGTAAATTCTGTTTTCAGAGTCTGACAAAGACGTTTTTGCTATTTTCAGACCTCTACTGTAAAATGGCAACCACACCGCCAGTGTTTGGGGTTTGATTCACACACCCTGGCCATGTAAGGCCCTTAAAAACAGCTGCTAATCAACGACAAACTCTTGACAATGCACATTTGGAAATGTAACAGAGGCTCTGCAAATTATTGCACTTAAATAAATACATTAAATATAGTTAAATAAATGGGCTTTCTAGCTGGGTAAAGACTATAACAGCCAGTGAGCTTTTACAATAAATCCAACAATATCTGACACTTAAAAGAGTTCTTTTCTATGTATAAATCTTCTACACTTATTTACTAGCCCCGGCTGCAATTTGAAGCACGTACTGTAAAAACCAGGCACACATCCAAATGATATCGAGCTAAAATTAGCCTCCCTGAGTTTTTTTCTGAGGCTGGAAAGAACTTTATAGCACTCTCTTTAGAAGCAGAGGCTCTTGATAAAGTGTAAATTATACTGTAAGCAAAACCTGAAGAACATAGTCCAATGTCCTTCTGGCGTGGTGTGGTTCACTTTGATGCAGCTGATACAAGTATCAGCTATCAGTACCATAAATATGACAATAACGCATTCAGTAACTGGGAACAGTTGGTAGCAAAGTTCAGCAATAGTCAATGATAAAACCCATTTAGACAGAAGCAAAGTTCACCTGACTCTACTTGTATTCAAAGGGCTATACGTTCCACTGCGTGCTTCTGTGGATGAGTAAGCTTTTCCAAAGTAAGGCTTCACGTGCAGGATAGTGGCACCAAAAAAAAACAGACAAAACACGACAATCAGTGACTTCCAAAAAGCTATTCATTGGCCTGCCTGCCTCGTTTCAGTCAAGTGTGCTACATTGCTAGCAGCCTGTTGTTCAGGCTCACGAAGGGTGATAAGGCTGAGATATGAAACGGCCAGTTAAGGACATCTAGGAAAGCTGAAACAGATATTATCACAGGCCCTGTACAGAATCTGATCCAAGAGACCTAACAATAAAGTGACTTCCTTTCCAACAAATAATAGGAACTTGCCTTCCAGTTCCCATCACTGGATTCCTGTATTCATGTACTTAAGTGTAAAGTCTAAAGGAACTCTATTAAAAGAATTCAGATTTTGCGAATTGTCCTCTGGTCAGACATGTTTAATGATGAGTTTGTTATTGCATTTCTACAAGCGGTTTTGGACTAATGGTGCCTTCAAGTAGAACAGTGTTTATTGTGTTTCACCAGAGGAGTCTATATTAAGTAGAAATCTTTTTATACCTTCCATGACTGTAACTATTCGAACACAAAATATATCATGTACTAGACCTCACATGTCTAAAACACAAACTCACAAAGTATTTGAAGGCAGCTGAACTCCAGTGGTCAGATCACAATTCTGCCTTATTTTGATTAACATAAACCATCTTACTTTACAATTAATAGATGGTTAGAGGACTACTTTGATCTATTCAATATGGAGAGTCCTTCTTAAAGACTTTTCTGGGAGCCTGGACAGGCAGCAACTAATGATTATTTTTATCATCAATTATTCCATTATTTTCTTGATTAATCGACTGGTTTATAAAATGTAGGGAAATACTGAAAAATACCCCTCACAATCTTCCAGAGTCCAAAAGAAGCTGGAACCAGTGAAGGCATTTTTGCTTTAAAGTGACTTAAATGATTAACTGACTATCAAAATACTGGCTAATAATGGCTAATTCATCTCCTACAGATTTTGGAGCCATGTACTGTCGAGCCCCTTTACTTTGAAACATTCGGCAGGTTTACTGCACCTAATTTTACCCAGAACAGGTGAGATTTGTGCATAATTTAAACAGTCCTGTCTGTCAGAAATGAAAATTAGTTTTCCTTTAATCAAATGTGATACATTTCCAAAGCATCAAGACAAACTAATTTGTCATTTCTGAACCCGAACCGTCCTGTATTTAAAAACAAAACCCACAAACTGACCAATATGATCAATTATTTCATGATTCTTGAGGGTATCTTTTAAAACATATCCAGAATTTCAGAGTTTGATTACTCTGTGTCTAAAATTATGAATTGTCAACTTGTGTCATATACTGAAAGATACCAGAAATGTGATTCCATATCACAAAATATAATAAGTTCAACAACAACTATAAGTATGACTAGAACTGATGGATTCCAGCTCCAACACAAGCTGAACATGGCAGCCGGTTTAGGATAAACAATACTTCCTTATGGCTATCATTATTCAACTAAATACCTGCAGCAAATACAAACAGATAAAGTGACCCAGATTAGCTAGCATACCTTGCCTTGAAATGTAACACTATTTGAAAGGTGTCCACTTTCAGAGGAACACAAACCACCTCAGCCCTCTGGCATGCAACAAGAGTCCTACAGGAGACCCGGAGGGTATAAAGTCCCGAAGGCCTCTTAAGAAACACCAGAAGTGGCCTGCGCTTTGTGCTGAGGTTCCTGGGTGCACCAGAACAGACAGCTCTGAAAACAATTGTGATTCTATAGTGGTGAAGAAAGCCAACCCAAACCATAATGACATGCTGAAGTGACACAGTAGCACAGGTCACACTGTATAACTGTATAGCTTTCAACTGTGGCTCATGGAAGGATGTAAGACACGTCCCTGTGTGACTTCATTAAGATGAGCCATTTCTTCCTGTATGCAATTAGTGAGAGCTGTTTACTCAGGAAATTAAACTGGTAGCCATTTATTATACAGAGTAACGGAGCATTACACTGTTTAAAGTAAACCAGGTACACGCAATATGTACCGCAATTGTGACTGTCAAAGCTGAAAGTGGATGAGTTCTGTTTTCATTGTAAATGTGTCGACATTTAAACATCGTTTTCCTCATCAGGGCAGCTGTGACGACACTTAAGCTCCTGTTCCTGATCAAGACTGCCTCTTTTAGAAGTGAAGCATTGACCTTTGAGAAAACTTAAAATACAGAGATGGTTACTATATGTGTGGTAAGATAACACAACCTACAGGCTAAATCTAAGCAGAACTGCATTGGTAAATTTAACTGTTTCTGCTGTGTGGATGCAGTGGATGAAACAAGTCCTAACCTTCAGTGGGGGCAACGGGAGTTAGAGAGGTCAGGCCTGACGAAACACCTCCATCTAGAAACACACTGAATTTTCCAAGGACAACACTGGGAGGCTGCTGACCCCTATTTGGAAAGTGTCTTAATATCTCAATTATATAATCCATCAATCATTATATTCCAGTGAAGAATGTATGACCTAAAATAGATATAAGCCTTGTTATTTATATGGACGCAATTAAACCAATAAAGACTACAACTAAGACACTTTTATTATGAATTAATCAGATCAGTTAAGGTTTTATGTCATTATAATCAGTTACTCTATAAAATGCCAAAAATAAGGTCAAACTATCATTGACAAGTTGCCAGAACCATAACTGCCAGAACCCTAACCCTTAAAATAGATTATTTATAGCAGTGTGCCCATAAAGCAGCTAAGAAAAAACCCTCCATTTGAAAATATGTATATATAACGTCAAGCTGTAATCAGGACACCCACACTCTTACTCTATAGCCTAAACTGTAATCTATATTACATTATACTGTACAACACTCTATTATACTATACTGTACATGTATTTGTTGAAAAACCTAACTATTAAATGTGCAGCAGTTAGTCAAAAAGCTATTTTTCATCTGTTGTTCCTGGACAGATCACACTACTCCACAGGCCACTATACTACAGTATTCAGTACTTTGCTCTACTATCCCATACTACCACTACCACTCTACTATACTGTACTCTGCTATACTATACTCGCTGTGGTCTCTTTACGTCTTTGTATACTAAATCCTATTAAACAATACTATTACTAAAAAAGCCTATTACTTTTCTGTAGACACTATACAGATATCACACGTCACCACAGGCCATTATACTAAACTATACTATACTATACTGCATTAAATTAAGAGCAAACATGGACCAGTAGCCAAAAGCTCATCATCATACACTAAAACCTACTAAACTATACTCTATATTACACTATACAACATCAGGCCACAATACTACACTATACACTGCCATACTATACATTTATTTATCTCACTGTAAATGTAAAACAAGTCAAAATGCGACTGTAGTTTTCGTCTACACTACACAAAAGGCCACTATAATATACTGTATTATATCTACAACACTCCACTCTAGTACTCTACGCCGTACTATATTATATTATGTTAGTTTTCACACTAAAGCCTACTAAACTGTATTCTACATTACACTAGTCATCACGCTACTGTACTATGATACTGGCCACTACACTAGATTCTACTCTACTACAATATATATTGATTTATTTGAAAAACTTTGGTCAGAACTTCCTGGACAGATACGCTCTTACACTGAACCACAATAGAGAAAACATGCCCTGACAGACAAACGCTCAGTGGTCTCTCTCTACATGTTTGTATACTAAAGCCAACATAATTATACTTTAATTATGCCAACATATAACACTATACAATACTCTCCTACACTACAGGCCACTACACTGTACTCTACTGTACTGTACCACACTGTATGCATTGAAAACAATTACTGTAAATATGCCACAGTTAATCAAAAGGCTATTTTCCCCTGTCGTCCAATACTCTACACTATAGTATACTATATATATAGTATACTACACTATACTAGGCTGTATTATGAGAGTAAACATGGCCCAAGTGGTCTATGTAAACCTGTGTATGCTGGTCCATCATGATAGCCTACATTATGTTTAATTGGCTTTTCAAAACGCCTCATAACCCCAAATGTAACAGTAACAGGACAGCAGGCCCACTGAGTCTAAACGTCCATCTTCATCATTTGTCATTGACAGCCGCAGGGGGTAGTCTTCACTGCCAAGCCAACAGATGTGGCAAAAGGCCTCGCCGGAGTAGTGACATAATTTCTGGAAAGGCCAGTACGTTTTTGATTTCTAATAACAAAACGGCTTCCTAGTCCAACAACAACAGACAGGGACTCAACCTACCGAGCAGCAGCAGCCGATGCGTCTGTTTGTACTCCCGTTTGAGCTCCTTCAGCGCCCTGTCAATATTCTTACTGACTTTCTTCGCCTCCTTCTCGGCCTCCTTCTCCTCCACCAGCAATTTGTCCCAGTTTTTCTGCTTTTGGGTGCTAGTCTTTTGCAACAGCTGTAAGCGTCGGCCGCGGTCCTTCCCTGTGCCCTTACCGCTGCCTCCACCTCCGCCACCACCTCCGCCGCCACCTCCGTTTTGTATGAGCACACCGTCGGTACCGGTGTCTCCACGGCGGTGCTCCCCGGCCGGGAGCCTGGCAGGGTCCCCGGGGCGCACCGGGCCGCCGCCGCCGCCGCCGCCGCGTAGCGACGAAGTCTCCCCGCATCCCCCGGTGTCCTCCTGGCGAGCTCCCCCGGCGCGGGTCGGCACGGCGGCGTCTGGAGGCTGGTCCGAGTCCGAGGTAGCGTTGGAGATAGACCCGCTCAGGTCCCCGAAGAGCCGGGGACGCAAACTGTAGCACAGCCCCATGTTGAAACCAATATTTGTCTGTGAATGTGATTTTTCATAAATTAAAATATCAAAAAAATCGCAGTTACGCCACCAGCCCTAACGAGCCATCGTCACATTGGAGCTCCAGCGGTGCGATTTAAGTCCGAATTTGAGCCGAAAATGTGAATGAATTATGCTCCGACATTTGCTATATGTCATTTTGCATTTTCCCCAGTCAGCCTTCGCTTCGTAGTTAGTGGATCACCTGATCCTTTAGTGGACACTGCGGGTCCATCTTACCGTAAGTAACCAAAAGCACAACCTTGGAAAAAAACGCGGCTATCCGCTGCGCAGACAGTCAACAATCTGACTGCACAGTTGTTAGGTGCAATGCACGGCACGTCATGTTACTACAGTATGGCCATTTCGAGAATGCTGGTCATGATTTTCATTCCTCACATTTCATGTTCCTGCATGTCTACAGACACCTACTGCACAGATAGTGAACCTGCTCTCTATTATCTGGCTAATGACACATCGCTCTTTCTGTGTGTGTATATATATATATAGTCCGATGATTTGACTCAATAAGTATCTCTAATAAAATGATAAGCCTATTGAAAATAGAAAATATTCAAAATCATCTTTAAACTTTATATTTAAGACAGTTCTTCAGTTGATTCACGCACAGATTATTATAATCATTTAGGCATTACTGTGTGACCTAACACTGAGATCTGGTGTCTAGTGTTTTACCAGACTAACTTACACATAGGATCATTTGTTTACATCAGCCTAATATAATCTGTTCATATCAGCCTAATGTCATTTATTTTCATCATCTCAATATAATTTGTTTATAATTCAGGCTTTTGATTTATTACTTTTTATCAGTGTGATGTTTTCTACATTCCCATAACCCAAGTGTTATTTATCAGTTCTATAAATATGCAGGACCTATTTTGAGCCTCAAAGCGGTCCAAGTGTCCCAGTAAATATATGTGGACGAAATATCCGGTCTTCACACTGGGGTCCTGGGACCTCTCAAGGGTCCTTGGGTTGATCTCAGGGGCTACCCAGGAAACTAAGGAATTCTTTAATTTTACTGTTAGTTAAATTCAAATGCAATAAAACTCAATACAATATAACATATAAGGATATTTTTATCCTTGCCTTAACTGTGACTGTTTGTACAACAACACAGTGTTATTGTTTTTTGGATTTGGGCCACTGGAATTAAGTATTTACTAATCAGGGTCCTTCGTGGCATGTATAATTATTTAAGGGTCAGAAGAAGTTGGGTTTACCTGGATTATAGGGGCCTAAATCACAATCAGATGCAGAGTTGAACATAAACCACTAGATGGCGCACTTGTAAAACACATGTACAGAATAATAAGTCAGTGGGGTTGAGCCAAATAACATACACACAATATATGCTGGTAAAAGTCAAATAACCCATATGGAGTTTTAAAGTAAATGTGCACTGTCTATTTTAATAGACTTATTTGCACTGTAACACAAATACAATAACCAACTGGCTCTCAGACTCCCTGTGGCCCCTAAAACTCCAGGTTCGTGGCCTGTCACTGTACTTTTGGTCAAGTAATTAATTGTGAATTTGCACCCCTGAAGTACAACATCAACTTAGTATTATTAAATCACCTAAATGTGATCATATGAAGGTCGATATGAAGGCTCTCTTTCTCACTCTATGTATACACTGTTGTTAGAAAATTGAGATTAAAACTTCATTATTGACCTTGGAAACAGAAGTACCACAATGTCCATTTAGAGGCTGTTCTGGACCTGGTGGTGAGATTACATTACAGAAAAGGCATAACACAACATTTTTAAATTATAATGTCATTACAATTCATATGTTTGTATTTATATTATATATCTATACGCTATCATATTACACCTTTTATCATTATTTTTCAAACATTTATCATTTGTTTTGAGTTACATATTTTTATAATCTTATTTCATATGCTGCATGATAATATAGGTCTAAGACAGTGCATGTGATGTACATCAGTATGATTTTATTTCATTTTATTTTGTAATGCTCTGCGTTGCCTAGGAGACAGGAAGCCGCCCTTGCAAACGGACGTGGCTCGCAGCATCTCTCTCCACAACCAGCATCAGCGAGTTATCTTCATCAGCACGGACATGTCTCCTGTGGTGGGTGTACTTTACTAAAGTGTAAAGAATTAAAACATAGTAAATATTGAGCCAAAACTGTCTGTGAGATCGCATGGTTGAAAAGTTGGGCCGGACAGGCGATTAGCTTATTACTAGCTTACTGTATTTAGCCTTAGGAGGCTGCTAACTAGCTAAATGAACTATATGATAACGTTTTCAGACACCGTAATGAAGAGGTCGGACGGTGTAAAAGCGAATCCCGACTCAGCATGTTGAAGTGTGTGATGTTCTGTTTAATATTAGTCAACATCAAATACATTTTTTTTATTGAAATGACAGAGAAAAGCGTTAAATGTCAAGTTTGTACTCAGGTTTTTACAGTAGGTTATATTTAAGCAGTTGATATCAGGTAATATACTAAAACCCCTAATCCTAAAGTTACCACTTTCTAACAATTCTGTGCTTTAAAAGTGTCAATAATGACTATTAGTGGTTAATATACTATTTAGTAATGTTTTATATATCAGTTATAAGCCATTGATAAGAACAACTTTTAGGTTGCCAGGTTGTGAAAAATCTGTCTGACTGTTGTTTATCCTCCTCTGGCAGCACACTTGCTCTGTCTTTTTAGCTTTTAAATTATTTATTTAAATAATATAAAACGTAATCGATTAATGGATAAACAAAGACTGTGCTGGTGAGATGAAAAAACAACAACCCTCAAATGAGCTTTTGGTCCAAAATAATAAATAAATAAAACAGTGGTCACAACAACAAAAAAACACATTTACATAATAAATAATAGTAATAAAAAATAATCAATAATTATATGTACTGGCTATAAAATAGATACATGAGTCGCTGCTATTGGGCATGGCATACAAATTCTAGAAAAGACACAATGAGAGAGAAGGCCAGAATTTATAAAGCATTAGTAAATTAGTTATTAACTATTAATAAAGACATTAGTTACAACGTATACCCCCATTAGAAAGGGCACCTTATTAGAAAGTGGGGCCATCCTGACTAACAAGTCTACTCTTGCACTAGTATCTAATCTAGTGTCATGTCAGTTATAAATACACTGGCCCTAATTTGTTAAACTCTGGCCAAAGTGTACTCTCAGGTACTCGCCACTGCAAAATGTGGGTTAATTGGATATAAAAGAAAAGCAGAAGAAATTGCTTAGTGACTGAATATAATCAGGGTTGACAGCACAGGAGGTGAGCATCATAGTCAACAGCCAGTTCGTGGTGCTTTGGTCAAAAGTGTCCTTCAAATGACAGTCAAACTTTTTGAAATGGCATTCACACACCTCTCAAGACTACTGGCTCACCTAAATGTGATCAGTGTTCAGTGACAAAGGCAGGTAAAGCCCTCTGTTTCTCGATCAAATTCATGGTTTTTAGAGATCACAAACGTGTCACCATGGTCCTATTTTGAAACTCAGTGGACTTGCGAAGTTCAAACCACGTCTCCAGGTTCTCCTGTGAGCCCGTTTCCTGGCACACATTCTTAATCACATGTCAACTTTAATCCACTTCCCTTAGCAGTAGATCGCCCTTCCTCTGTCCGCCGCCAAGGCTTAGGGTAGGATAGGTGAGACGCAGTGCAACAGGCAGGATCAGAGGTAGTGTTTTCCACTCTCCCTCGCCAGGTAAACCTCCACCCTTCTACACCAATCTGCAGAGAGAAAGGTAAAGAATGAACGCTTATGTTTTATTTCTGTGTTTCTAGAGTAAAAGCCTTTGAGTAGCCTCACAGTAGAAGCAGCATAGAGCAGCGTAGTGGGCCGTTGGTCTGTGGAGCGATGTTTCTGTGCTTACAATGACCAACTGTTGGACTGTGTGGGACTGTCAAGGCTCCGCGGTGAAGGAGAGGCAGGGCTCTCTGTGGACGATGAACCGCTACACCATGCTGAAGCAGCTGGGGGACGGCACGTACGGCAGCGTGCTCCTGGGCAAGAGCAATGACACTGGGGAGCTGGTGGCCATAAAGAAGTGAGTGTAGCGCCAATAAACATGCCAGAGACACACTGTGTTGTTTTGTCTGGAAGAGTTAAGCTGATTAAACCTTAGAGTGACTGCTGCAAGGTGCTTCAAGGCTCTAGACCCAAACATGGTGTGTCCTCACATGAAAAAAAGAAAAATGTTGTAATTTCTTGTTCTTTATTATAACTACATATCGCTGTGCTGTGCGTCCTTATTTGCCTATAGACAACATTTTAAGGATGAGCTGTTTAAGAATCTGTCTCTGGCAGGAAATGAATAATGAATGTTTCACGAGGCTCCTTCGGGCACTGTTTGTAAATGAAGGTTATAGTGCAAGCTGATACTACCGGTGGCAGTGAAAGGAGTGAAAGTACTCCGCATAGTGTTGCCCCTGGACCATGGGAAACGTATAATGAAAGTCTCCAGCTGTAAGACAGAAAGGTTAAAGCAGGTTACACATGTAAAATATTTCAATAAAGTGTGTGTCAATATAGCAGTAATGCCCAGGATGCTACTACTATTATGGGTACAACAGTGATGCAACATTTTTTGGATCCCATAATCACCATAAAGAAAGCACTCTAGGCTACCTTTATTAGCTCACGTTACTTAGTTTAATATAACTGTTGGAATACACAGTATAGATATTTTATACTAGCCTGATAATCAGACTGAAAATCCATTTCATATCTCTAATGCTAATTACATTCAATATTACTGTCTTAAAATGTCAACATTAATACATATAGTCATGCAAATCTGTTTACCTTTTTCAACAGGATGAAGAGGAAGTTTTATTGTTGGGATGAGTGTTTGAATCTGAGGGAGGTGAAGGTGAGAATCATTATAGTCAGACAAGAAATCTCCACTAGTCGATACAGCAGCTTTAGATACAGTATATAAGCAATAAGTGCCATATTTGGCATTAATGGGCTTGGGCAATATAAAATCCTGTCCTTGTTTTTGCAATATTCCTCTGGAATAAGCCCCAGATCACATAAGAATTGTGAATCAAGTAAAGCAAATTACATCTAACATACATTATTTGCCAATAATAGTTTATTTTTGTGCTATAGTGAAAAAGCTCATTTCAGACACATTTTCTTACATAATGAGCTGATTCCTGATGCCTCTGTTGTTGTGTCTCCTAAATGCTTTGTGTTATTAGTCACTGAAGAAGCTGAACCATGCCAATGTGGTGAAACTGAGGGAAGTCATCAGAGAAAATGACTACCTCTACTTTGTCTTTGAATATATGAAAGAAAACCTCTATCAGCTCATGAAAGAACGGTAAGAACACATCAGGCCGTTATTGACGGGCCTTTTTTACCAGCTGTGTACACAGAGTTATTTTTGGGATATAATTCTGCAGTGTTTGTTTTTATTACCATTGGGAATGTGAGAATTATTTGGGTCAGATTGAGTCATCATATGTCGGCCTTGGTTTTTTGCAGAAACAAGTTGTTCCCTGAGTCAGTCGTCAGAAACATGACATTTCAGATATTACAGGGACTGTCCTTTATTCATAAACATGGTAGGTGACTTCAGACTGAAGAAAAACTGACTCTGCTGCCTTTTCTGTTTTATAAAATGCTGTGTTATCAAGCTGTCAGCACTGTCTTGGTATAATTGTGTTAATTGAGTGAATTAAACCTGAAAAGTATATGAATGCTGGACGGTTGATAGGCATCACAGGATTTACTCCAGCCAAAAATGGCTCACTTCTCCCTCAGTGAGAAGAGGAGGTCTGAGTGGTACCAAAGCGTAACTGAACAACTTTTTCAGCCCTGTTTTTAGTGCTTGTGGGTGCTGGTGTCACTCCATAGTTGCATATTTTCTTTATACCCTCTTTCTTTCTTTCTTTCTTTTTTTTGCTTTCTTTTGTCTTTTACTACTTTGCCGCTGCCAGGGAAGATAAGATGTTTTCTGAAAATGAAATAAGGAACGTTCTGTTCCAAGTATTGTCTGGCTTAGCATTTGTGCATAAGCACGGTAAGAGACTCCTCCTGTCTTTCTCTTTTCCTTTCCACTTCCTCAAAGGCTTGGCTTGACTGTGCTTTGTCACGTTAAGACGCAGATGTTTTTACTCTGTTTCAGATCTTAACAAATCTGACAAAACATCAAATTGTGATGTGCATCAATAGGGAGTCGTGTAAACGTGGTAGTGGTTGTGATAGTAGTAGAAACTTAGAGGCAAAAACTGTTTTGTTTGAGAGAATAAAGCAAATCTAGACAAATATCAGCATCAGTACAGGTTTATTTGACTGTCTCATGTTTTTTCAGGGTACTTCCATCGTGATATGAAACCGGAGAACTTGCTCTGCATGGGCCCAGAGCTGGTTAAGATCGCTGATTTTGGACTAGCTAGAGAAATCCGCTCGCAGCCACCTTACACTGATTATGTGTCCACGAGATGGTGAGACTGATTTGTTTACGAGATAATATCAGAGCAATGTACAAGAAATTCCTGTAGATGAAACATCATCTCATAGACGTTGTTGATCTGCAGTCTGAACTGAATCAAACTTTTGACTCACAGTAACACCTGCTGTAATATCACTAGCATGCACCTTAAAAAGACTCTTAGATTAAACTGATACTGACTAGAGAAAAATAAATCTGTTCAGGAGAGGAAGACAAACTGACTAGACAGAGGAAAATCAATGTTGAGATCATTGAGCCTCAGTCGGCCGCTGTCTTCTATTATTACTACATAATAACATTAATCTACTACTATCAACTTCACTGTTACTTTTTCTGTTGATGTCATACTATTTGTCATCTAATCTGATTCGCCACCTTTTGTTTGACAAAAATTAAAAATGTATTCATACATGCAGTCAGTCAAAAATATGCAAATGTCCGAGTGTTTCTTTTTTAATTAAGAAAATTCAACAGCAAACTTTCTTTTCAGAAACAATGACTCCTTAATCTTGATAATCCAACGAACAAGCTGTCATCCGTTTTCATCAGCCACGCCACTGTTGAATTCTTGAAATGTAATTTATAAAACATAAAATTCCACCCACCTTCATGTTAATTCTGTTAATTGAGCAACAAAAAGCAAAGAAATACATCATGGAAATTTAAAAAAGAGGAATTTAAGAAAGAGTAAAATGTATTCTATCAACTATATGCAAATGTTCCATAAACATCCTCCCGTGCTGTTACGACAGGTACAGAGCCCCAGAGGTTCTGTTAAAGTCCAACTCCTACAGCTCCCCCATCGACATCTGGGCCGTGGGATGCATCATGGCGGAGCTCTACACACTCAGACCCCTGTTCCCTGGCAACAGCGAGGTGGACGAGATCTTCAAGATCTGTCAGGTGCTGGGAACGCTCAAGAAGGTGAACCATCACAACAGGTGTCATATGTATGTTGTGGTTCTACTGTCATGGTGGATGCAGCAAAAATCAGTTCACGTTCACACAGAATCTCTTAAATCGTGGCGACATCCTCTCTGCTTGGGCCAAACTATCAAACTACTTAATCACATTTCTTTTGTTGGGAAGTTTTTGTGTATAACTCTTACTCTTGTCTCTCACCACTTCAGTCAGACTGGCCTGAGGGCTACAACCTGGCCACCTCGATGAACTTCCGCTTCCCAAAGTGTGTCCCCACCAGCCTCAGATCCCTGATCCCCAACGCCAGCCACGAGGCGATCACACTGATGAAAGACATGCTGCAGTGGGACCCAGAGAAAAGACCAAGTGCTGCTCAGGTACATTTAAATCCCATTAAGTCTTAACATGTATTGGTTGGAATAAACACAAAACGTACAAAGATTAGAGTGAAGACAGCTGACTAATGTTGAGGTGACAGTGTTTGCAAAGTAACACAAGTCCTTTGGTGAATGCTTTTATCCCGAGCACCTTTGAGTACCTTTGAGTGCATCTATTTTTAGCATGGGAGGCCCAAGTGGGAATCAATCAGCTTACCTTGGCAGTTACTGTAATACCAAACTTGACATCTGGATGTACTTCTGAGGCAATGCTCGTCCACTGACTTCATTCAAAGTGTGAGACAGACACACATCATTATAAAAACTACCGCTGAAGCTTGAAACTTACAAAAAAGGAGAATGCTGCACACTTTTTATACTGCTGTGCAGTTGTGGTTTGTCTCATTAGTTCTTTACAATATATATCTTATATACTATTCTATGTCCTATAAACAAGGAACCCATTGCCTTATTTCTATGTTCTTGTCTGCACTTTTATTTTTGGCTCCACATTTTATTTAGTGCATCATTTATTTTTCCTATAATTAATATGCTGTTTTATTCCATGCTGCAGGCTTCTCATTGGTGGAAAATCTAAATATTGAACTTGAACTTGAACTAAAAAGATATTTTTCCTTTTGTTTGTACTATTTGTGATCCAGGCTCTACGGTATCCATACTTCCATGTCGGCCAGGTGCTCGGAACTCCTCTAAAGTACTCAGAGCAGCACAAGGCTCAGGCAAAGATGTCCGAGGCAGCTGCAGAGACAAAGCCTCCGTCCCTCTGTAAGACGGACCTAGAGTCTGGCGAGCCAAGTAAGACTCAGGTAGAGCTGCAGACCTGCAGACAATATCTCCACCAGCCCCTTCAGCAGATCACTCTTCCTCAGGACAACATGGAGCCAAGCACAAAACAAGCAATGTGTTTCACCACCCTGACAGAGGGGCAGCAGGAGCCTCTCTGCCTGGTGACAAACAGGCAGCCGATGAGCTGGCAGGCTGTAGGTATCACTCAGGCACAGCCTCTAAATGTCAGAATGGGACCTTCTTGGCGCTCACAGAACTGTTTTTCTACTTTGTATGTTCATTTTAAAGCCTACAAGAGCAGCTCCCACAGGAGCAGAGAACAGCATGGCTGGAGTGAGGACAGGACGTCGACGATGGGGACAGACGTCTTTCAAGTCCGTCGACAGTTGGGACGACGGTGAGGACACAGACGCTGGAGTTTCCATCTCCAAAAAACCCACTATCAGCTCTCTGAAGGACAGGGTGCTGGATGGGCCCGGCTGTCGGTTAGACATCTTCACTTTCTTGTAAAAGATGTGTTTTCATCGCAGTTTGGAAAAAAGACAATAACAAGTTTTTGTCTAGGTTTCCAGAGTCAAAGACAAATACAGTAGGAAAGCTGCCGAGCAACAGTGGGCTGAACAGAGCCGACTCCACCACCCTGTCTGCCAAGCAGCACTACCTCCGTCAGTCCAGATATCTGCCAGGTGAGACAAAATGAATGAGTTTCTGTGGCCAAACCTTTGACTTCCTCTGCCTCCCCAAGGAGTGTTAGGCTCACGTCTTTATGTTACTTTATTTATGTTGCTTAAGTTGCACAGTGAAGTAATAAACTTTACTCCAAACACTAAAAACAAACCACTAATAACACAGATACTGTAAATATCAACATATTACATTAGAGTTGAAAATGTTGTTTCTGTTGGATCACTTGCTTTACGCTACACACGTTTGGTGTTGCTGTCTTCTAACAGCCTAATAATGTACATGCTGCACTTTCCACATACTGTAGGTGCTAAATCTAAATGTGGCATAGTTCTATGAGATCTGGGTAAATCGTGTGGGCTCAGGTACAGCGAGTTCATTCCGAGCTTTTCCTTTTCAGGTGTAAATCCAAAAAACAATTCCTCAGGAGGAAGCCCGGCGATCGGCAGGAACCTGTGGGGCAGCTCGAGTTTAACCAGAGGACAGGGGCCGGAGTTCCCTCTACGTAAAGGTAAGAAAGACGTGAGGACACGTGTGAGAATGTTTGTGCGGTGCTGAAGCCTGTTCAGAATAGCAAGTCAGAGCGGTTACCTGGATATGAGATGTCAGTGAGCAGCTACACGATGAAAGCTTAAACATTAAACTAATAGATGACACGCTAGATGAATGCCAGTGAGGGAGTTTACTTTTTTGGATCACCTGGCAACGGCTACAAAAAAATACTTCACAAGTATAATTTGTATAATTTTTCTTTGCCCAAAATTTTCATAGAAATACTTTGCATGCTTCTGCATGTCTTATCCTGTACTTTTAGCACTTTTTTCTGCTTTATGGGAGTTAATTTGAGACCCTGGTTAAAGTTTTCTGATTGTTCTGACGCAAACCAATCCCATCTGATATTTCAAATGCTTCTAATTATTTGAAAATACAATTTGACAATTTGTTGTGAGGCACTCAAGTTCCACAAAGTTAGAAACAACTCCATTATGATTTCATGTTTTTATCACTCAATCCCAGGGCACGCGAATACAGTTTTGCAACTGCAGCAGCTAATTACTGCACCACGCTGACAACAACATCAGTGTAACACGCTACCTGTTTTTTTTTTCTTCCGTGCTGAAAAGAGGAAACCTGATTCTTTTCTTCTGCTCTTTTCATGGTTGTTGACCCAACAGTGTA
Source organism: Enoplosus armatus (assembly GCF_043641665.1). NCBI lineage: Eukaryota > Metazoa > Chordata > Actinopteri > Centrarchiformes > Enoplosidae > Enoplosus > Enoplosus armatus. The sequence continues at coordinate 5,895,502 of NC_092193.1, read as the reverse complement.
AAAAGAGGAAACCTGTATTATTCATGAGTCACCCCTCACACAAAAAGCACAAACTGCTTTTCTGTTTATGAGAGTATGAAGCAGCCAGAGAAAAATTATACCTGGCTGGAAAAACTCAAAGTACACTTTGGGTTTCCTATTTTCTTTTCGTTGTGTTCTGCAGCTGTTTTCCTCTTCCACTCACCCCTCCTCTTTTCCCTCTATGTTGTGCTGTGTTTTTAGACATCAGTCTCCCTAAACTAACAGATAAGAAGCCGCTAAAAGAAAAGACCCTGGAGGATCTTGATCTTTCCGAAGGTATCTCTCACATTTAGGAGCAGTTTACAGAATTACAGGTGTCCCTACTTTGCTGTCATTTAGAGATTATAGACATTGTTAAAATACTGTAAGACACAAAACACAAAGGCCCTCAAGGAAACCACGGCCTGTGAAGTATATATTGTTTTGTGTGATATTCTAAATTCCCAAGCTAAAGCAATTCATTAGTAACTGTCAGTGACGACATCACTGGAGTGGTTTACATTATTGATTACAGTTTTAAGCAGGTCATTTGTCACTTGTGATGGATTTCATCGTCCCTTCCAGACTCCTTCATGACCAACAAGCCAAGCAAGACGTACGTGTCACCTTTTGAGAAGATGGAAACAGGAGCAGCTAGACAGAAGATTACACTGGCACCGATAGGAGGCATCTCTGCTAGTGAGTCACAACAGAGAACTTTGTATTTTCTCAGATAGACGGTACTGGGAACTAATTCTTTGTTCGGAGTGCATCATGACTACACATTCTCTTCCATCATACTTAAGTAAAACGCCCCCTGGAGTTAGAAAGGAGTCACTGTCCTCCTTAAATATAGAAGTGTCTAGGAGGTTCAGTTTCTTGTCTTTCAATTTTTACCCACTTGCAGTTGATCTGTCATCAGCTGCTGATCTAAGAGCAGAGTCTAAAATCAAACCGTCCAAGAGCAAGACCTCCTCAAATAAAACCTCAAATGAAGGTAAAAAAAAACCCATAAATCAGAACTATGAATTCAAAAGTTGCCTCTTGATGTCACTTTCTGAGTATCGGCTAAACACAGTGTCCTTCTCTCTCACGATGATCTTCCCAGACTACGAAGGGTGGAGGAGCAGATCTCTGAATCCTCATATCCCTGGATCCAGCACCAGCGCTGCAGGAAAGAACGCCTTTTCAAGGAGCCCAAACGTCCAGCCGGTGCACGGACGAGTGGACTGGACCGCCAAATATGGAGGCGGCCACCAGTAGCACACCAGTGACTCATGGGAATAATCCCCACTGCACTTTTTGCCAGGAAACACAGATTTCAGAAGATAAGTGTTTCCTGCTAGTCTTTCATTTGCCATGTTATTAAATGTTGTTCATTGTTGTACAATTCTACTGTCAGTATTTTTTATATAATAGACTAGAAAATGAAATAAAGTAGTTATTTTTCTATTAAAATGGGTGCATTTATTATTTTACACCAGCAGATACAGATAAAAACATCACCTATCTGGATAGAGATTGCTTTGTATTATCGGAGACAGATTTTTCTTCAGTTTTGTTGGTCAGTGATCCTTTTCTCTAAAAATCACATATTTTGCATTACACTTTCTATAAAGAACTGTAATAGAAAACCACACAGGGAATGTTTTTGAATGTACAGTATGTGGGAGCACAAATTAGATGTCAACAATATGTACAGGCACACAGTAAAGGCATACGTAGATATTTTCAAGCTTTATGTGGTCTCTTTAGCATTCCAATGATGATCTTCACCAGCATCAGAGCACTGGAAATAAATTAAAACATTTATATTGGGATACGGTTGAAACAGGAATGAAAAGTATATGTGTCATCATTTCTGTTTGTCTCAGGTTTTTGAAAGCAAGGGTCTATATGGTGCAGAATATTGTAAATGATTGTCAGAGGGAAAGTAAAACCTGCAAAAGAAAACTTAGTTAAATAGTGTATTACCTTGCTAAAGTCATTAAACCTGCTGGCATGAACTTCCAGGAGTTGAGAAATCTCAGCCCCATCACCACAGCCAGAGTTCCCGAGGTGCCTGCATTTCCTCAGTGGAGGGAAAACAGTTGTTGCCATGTGTTCTGAAAGCTGCAGTCGGACTGTCACAGTTTATCAAACTAAACTTGCTCACCTAGTGAAAGCCAGACATTCTTGGGATTTTGAGATGCCAGATAAGCACCGACTGCAGCCAGCAGGCCGAACAGGAGCCCTGCAGCCAGAGAGGTGATGCTGCCTGAGGAGGAAACACAATTACGTTTTATTTTTTAAATGAAGAGTTGAATCAAATTTCTCAGCTAACTCAGAAACTAATTTCCTACATTTCCCAGAATGTCTTTTAACATCTCAGGACAAAAGGGTGTGAACTTGTCCTCTGGCTGTACACTCTGTTGCCAGTTTATTAGGTACACCTATAATACGACATCCCTGTTAAAAACCCTACCTCTATTAGGTTATAATGTTTTTGTTGAAACTGTTTTATAGATGTGTTGATTCAACTTTATGATCATTCTGATCATTAGTTTGATACTGAGAGGTGTTTCTTATATTCTGTCCACCTCATTTAAATCAATGAGGTCAATATTAGAAACAACTATATTATACGTCACAGGGGCCATTTTTCTGCATTGATTTACTTTTAATACTTTAAGTACATTTCTCAGATTATACTTTTACATAAGTAACATTTTCAATGCATGTCTTTTACTTGTAACAGAGTATTTTAGGTAAAGGATCTGAATACTTTCTAAGCCACTGTGGTTAGCCAGTGTACAACAAAATACCAAATATGTAGGTGTGCCTCTCCTACCTGCTTTCATATAACCTATGATTCCTCCTACTGACACCAGAGCAGCATAGCTGAACCCAATCCAGTCTACAGCCATGTCCACAAACCAGAGACTTACTGCTGCTGCTGGAGTAAGACAGAGTTTAACATGAGGAATACTCGATTTAACTTCACTGTATCACAACGTGTTAACAGTTAAACGGTTAAAACATGGCGACAAAAGTACTGCCGATCGTTTTACTATCAAAATATTACACCAAACGTACTAAAACTAATCCAAAACATTAGCTAGTCATACCTGAATTTTAAACTTCACACCTGAATTTTAAACTTCACACCAGTCGAGTCCTGCACCTAGCAACTTCCGGCCGTTACCCTGAAAATGTCACTTCCTGTGTCATACAGCAGAATTACAAAATAAAGGTATCCAACGGTTTTTAATTGTTTCTAACTTAATATCTGTCTTGAACGGGGCCAAAGGAGAAAGCGATGCCTCATAGCCGACTCATGACTAACTTGCCACAAAGAGAGAATATATAAGTACAATCAGCAGCTGTGCTTCATCACCTCCCTGTTGTACCCATGAGTAAATGCATGCACACAAGAGCAGTCCATAGATCATAAAACATTTTTTATTGTTGCCCATCTCATTTTCCATCCATTGTCCATTTTCTTCTTTTCAACAGCAAATATATTCATAAAATCTGCACTTACAAGCTGCACCTTATCTCCTCCCCGTAGCAACCACAAAAAGCAAATACATATGTGACCAAATAAGACCCGACATAAAACAGTCCATGAGTAATAAAATTGATTTATTATTTTTCGGTTTATTTTCCACCGTCCTTTTTCTTCTTTTTGGGTTTGCTCTCATCTTCTAGAATGACTTCTTCTGTTGCAATTCGGACCCTCTTCGTCTTTGAAAGCTCCCGAGCGAGTTCTGTGGACAGAGGCAAACAGATGGAGTGCGTTACTCAGATGCAGAAAAAGCTACACGAAGACGCTCTTTATTTATCTTCAAGTGGGAGAAAGCCCAAACCAGCTACTGCTCACATCTCTTTCATAACATGATGAACATGTTGTTTGCAGGACAACTACCTTCAGATGTTGTTGCCTTTGCTGCTGGTTCCTTAGGGGTCTCCTGCACTGACGAAGGTTTCCACACAGCGAGGCACGTCAGTCTAGCCGTTGTGTTCACCTCCCCAAGGAGAGTGGGAGACTCCAGCTCCTGTTGGACAGCAGGAGAACATTGCTAGTTCAAACAGCAGGTAACAGCAGTGTCATTTTGCTAAACTTCATTTTCATGTTTATATAACTTTATTCTTGTAACAGAAGGTTTTATTACTACTATATCCGAATATCTTATTTTAGTTGTTATTATTGCTTTAAAAGTAGTTTATTATTCTGCTCTGTAAAGTAGATATATGTCAACAGGAAATGGCACAAAGGGAAATTATTATTTGAAAATATACACTGCCGCTGTAAATGTTGAAGGAATTTGGTTAGTTATAAGTATATGGCATGTTCATAAATAATACTAGAGACGTGCCTCTTTTAGATGGAGTTTCCACATTTTCATGAAGCCGTCGTTTGAAGCTGTCACCATCACGCAGTAATCCTCCATAATGAAACTGTCAACCGCTTTCACTCTGAAATCAACAAAGGATGTAGGTTTGTACTTTTCACCAATATGACATGAGATGCAAAATAAACACATGAATATATTTTAGCAATACAAAATATCAGTAAGTTTCAAAGCTTTTAATTCTTACAAAGACAAGTCCAGTTCTCTTCTCAGCATCAGAAATATGTTTTTAGAAAAGCAGCTCCAAATACTTTGAATACATATTGAAAAACACCTGCACCTAATAACTTTCAGACATACATGGTGGTGGATCTGTGAAGTAAAACAAACAAACAAAAACTATGAATTTACCTGGTTTCGTGAGCCTTAAACTCACACACCCATTTCTCTTTCCCCAGGTCACATAACCTCACGATTTCATCGTCTCCTGCGACGGCCAGGATGGAGTTCTGAAAAACGAGCAGGATTACAACATGCATCTGAACACAGTCTAATGATGCTTCACATCTCGGTGTAATAGCAGATCCCAATCTTCGCGAGAGAACTCACATTTAAGAACTTAACAGATGAGATCCTCTTGGGGTTTGTCATCGTTCCTGTCACAGAGGCTGTCTCCAGGTCGTAGATGTTCACTTTGTCATCCACCACAACCACGTATTTATCCCCATCTGGTGACCATCGGACAATGTGTGCAGCTGTTAAAAGAGTTGAGAAAAAACAGTTCAAGTCATTTCAAAACATACTCATATAGCTAAACATTCCTTAACTTCACAAACCAAGAGGAGGCTTACTCTGTTTTATGTTTTTGATGAAAGCTGATCTTCCATTAATTAGATTCCACGTTCTAAAAAGGATTAAAAGATGCAACAGTCATTTTTGATTCCCTGTTAAAAGAATCATCGGCCTCACAGACTTTCCTACAGAGCTGTGAATTTTACCTGAGAGTCTTATCTGTCCCAACTGTGAGTGCAAGTTTCCCAGATGGATGGACGGACAGTGAAGTGACATGGCCTCTGAGGACGACGACAGGATTAAGCAAGTTACTTTGACTTGTCCCATCCAACAAAGTACAAGACAAAAACCATCTCAGTGCTTCTGCAGCGCCTCTCTCTCTCTCTTACTTGTGAGCTTTGATGGATTTCAGACACTCCCACTTCTTTGTGCTCCACACACAGACGAGTCCATCCTCTCCTCCACTCAGTAAATGAGACGTCCCATAAAACTCCAGGCAGGTGATGGTGCCTGTGCAATACAGGGAAGTTTGAGTCAGGTGTGCAGATCACAAGCTAGTGTCTTTAATGTCTTTACAGATGGACAAACTGTAAAAAGTAAACAAGGTCAATGCTACGATGATACTAATAAAAATTGGATGTCAAGTTCACAACATAACGCAGCAGTTATCCTCAAGATCAGATCTCTAAATTACGTTTATTTTTTACGTAAGAAAATAATCTTATGTGAAGATTAAAATTAATTTGATCACAAAAAATAAAATAATTGTCTTCATCCATGTCCTTTCTGAACATCCATATATCTCCCCTCTGTACTGCATCCTTAATATTTTCAAGGATTTAAAGGACTTCATGAACGTTACCACTGGCTACAGACAGGAAGCCCCTGAGGGAATCCAACCAGAAATCTTCGGGCCGCTGAGCCACAGCTACTTATTCTACATTGTACGTTTAGTCAACATAAGTAACTTGGCGTCAAACAGAAAGTCTACCAAAGACACAGACTCACCGTCATGATGCAGCAAAGCTCCGTGTTCAGTTCTCTTCTTCATGTCGTACAGCTGTATCGTCTCATCTTTGCTTCCTGTGACAACAAACCTCTCACTGGCTGCCACAGCTGATATGGATGCTGTGTGGGCATGATGTGTGAAGTTTGCCTTGGCTGTCCACTCCTGCATGACAAACAACAACACATGAAGTGACTGGGAACCAATGATTCTTACTTAAATGTTGAAGCTGGAAGAACAAACATGGGATTTAGGTTTCTGAGAGTGCCAGTTTGAGGGGGAAAATGTCACCAAATGCATTAGTAAAACAGAGGTTACACTGTCCATCATCTCACTAAAGGACATTTGATTATACAGTTACACACAGGTTGCTGCCCAGTAGGACTACCCATCAACCCCAGGGACAGGTCGGTTTAATTTGGCCAGAAAGTGCCAGAGAACAGATCATACAACAGACACCAGTCTTGGACATTGACAATCATACACAAGTACAAAATCAGACACTCCAACTTACTTTCTCATCAGTGTTCACTCTGTAACCAAAGGCGATTTGCTCGTAGCTCCCAGCAATCAGCTCCAGTATAGCTGCCATGCTGCCACTTGTAGCTACAGAGGGCTAAGCTAGCTGGCTACTTAGCTTTCTTTAGACTTCAGCTTTTTCTGTCTGAATCCTGTCGCCTGCTTTGAGCAACACTTAACAACAGCTACTACCAGTCCAAACAGAGACCTACACAAGAAACACCGAGACAGTAAACGGCGTAAACGGCGGGGTGAATCTATTTCAACATCACTGTTTTTGCTGCATCCAAAATAACGTGTGCAGCTGTCGCGCTTGCGCAGACGTCTACTTCCCTCTATTTGCTAGAAATAGACATTTCAAAATAAAACCAGTGTTGTGAAAACAGTTGCGTTTGTATACGCAGTTTTTTTGTATGTGAAAATGCTTTACTTGCATTGATTTCCAAACTTTTGATGATGTGTATTTTCTTTCAACATATTCATTTGGGAAAATATCTGTGGGTTAATGGTTAGGTTTAGGGGTTTAGAGTTAAAATTAACTCTAGAAACCCCTAATCCTAACCCTTGTTATAACAACATGTTTCATATAGAAGACATTTCAGTCCAGCGAAACCACAGGCCTTCATGTTATCTGTTCCCAGCAAAATAGCCTATTTCTTTTATTAATTTTCCATAACTCAGGATACAGAAATTACAATCTAATAAGACAAAACATTTATTAAAACTCTAGTCTAAAGTGTGTCTGTCTCCTGCAATAACTAGTTTAAAGCACACTTTACTTACAGTGAGCCCACTGTACATTATTAATACAACCACAGGGTGGGATCCGCCCTTCTAATGACAGAGGGGCGGGATGCAGGATTTTTCTTGTCTTGTAATTGGCTGGTTCCCTTGGAAACGTCATGATTGACGCCCCCAGATAACTGTTCGCATGAAAAGGTAGGTTTGTGAGAGGATGAAAAGACAGAGGAACTTTTTCCGCTGAACGGAATCATGTCAAGGAGGTAAGTTTTAGATAATAAATACACAGAGATACACCAGAATAACGTGTCCTTTTAAAGTTTTTCTGCAGTACCTGATATGTGCATGTTTCTTATCAACTGAGCGGTGACACTTTCCTCCGTTTTAACACGTTGTTTCTATTCAAGACAGGAGTATTTGATGTAAACATTAGCTTCACTGTAACATGATACTTCTCTTTTCTTGGTAGTAATGTCGACAAATAAGTAATAGTTTGCATGTTTTGTTCCCTTCTAAAACACAAATGTCCATCTGGTTCAGAGAAACAGCTGTTGTCAGTGAAGATTACAGGTTTGCACAGTGGATCTCTGGATGTTGTGTGTTAGGAGTCAGGGCTGTTGTTTGTATGTGAGTGCAGGACGGTCTGGTACTGATTAGTGGGTTGAATTATACAACAGAACCAACAGGACGTAGTTGATTATAAACAGCACGTGCTGCAATAAAAGTCTGTAGCTGTTCTTCCTCGTGATATTCACAACTGTGCCCTGGTTAAATTAAGAACAGAGAAGTTTCTGTATTAGTATGTGCCCCCTTCCTGTCAGTTACTCAACTTTTTTCCAATGTGACAAACATCTGCTCTGGTTATTGAGCAGGAAGGGTGCGGCAGTTATTGTGATTTTTGAGAGACTTTTAATGCCATTGTCACTTTTTGAAGACAATGTACAGTGAAGATGAGATTGAGCAGATACAAAGGTTTTAAACCCATGAAACTGATCATGGTCTCACATTATTAAGTGTTAGTGGCACCACAAAACAGCATCTGGAAGTTACAACCTATGTTTAGAGCCACGCAGTTGTAACCTAATGATGGCGGTGGGGGTCAGGTTTTCCCTACTGGCCTGTCTGTTTTCTGTTGGCTTTGTGTTGTCAAACAAAAGAAAACACCAGGAGCAACAAGATGCCTGGGAACAAAAATGATAAAACAACACAAGGCCTTCAGCTGCTGCAGGGGCTTCAGACAAGACTCTATTAAAAAAAGAAGCAAATTAAAACGTTTTGTAGGTGATTTGCCTGGAGTTCTTACATGCACCGAGACCCTTTTATTAACATACTTAAATGGAAAACATTTAACACAACACATGTTTGAGTTGATTAGACAAAAGGGCGTTTAAAACACTGGGATCAAACTGTAGTTGCGTTTGTTTGAAATGGTAATTTCACCCAAATCATAAAAAAAACATTATTCGTCTTTCCCCTTCGTGGTACTTAGCCTCGCAGATGCAGTGGTCGGATTTCATTTGCAGAGGTTTTGAGATTTCTGCCGCCTCAAAATCAAACAAAACCAAAACTTATAGCTAGACGCAACTTCGGGGAAGTGGGAAACTGTATTCTTTTATGATTTGGGTAAACTGACCCTTAACTTCCAGACAATGTTATACTGTTATTATACTATCAAACTCCATATACAGTACATGAATGGCCCAAAATAACAAACCATTAACATGTTGAAAATCCTGTTTGAAACGTGTTTGCAAGCTGTTATCTACTGAGCCACAGGATGAGTTTGTTGTATGAGGATGGTTTTGGTATATTGCAGTAACTTCCTGTTAACTCCTGTTATCTGAATGAATTAATCAAGCAACATTCTCATAAAAGGGCACCATGATGAGTAGGGGGTTTCCTAAACGGCACTATTTGATTGGAACTGTTGAATTAATCAGTAAAAAAAAAGGGGGGATCCCAAACTCACACTGGCTGTGAAAAACAAACAGAAAGATCACACTTTGCCTTCATCATGAATTCGTCCCTGGGTCCAACGTGCAGCAGGAACCTCACTTCTAACCTCACTAGTGGAGTGCAGTAGATGTTTGAAAAGATCATGCAGGTCAGTCAAGGATAAAATAAACATATCATAAAATCAATTGAAGGTTATCACACATCAGTTAATCATTTCTGTGAATGGAGAAAATATGTTAATCTTTGAACTCTGTAGCCCTTCTAAGACATGTCACAGTAGGAAATAATAAAATTAATGTTTGCTGAATTCAGCTGCTTTAGTTTCAGGGTCCTGGTATTGTGCATGCTGGCGTGATTAGAACAGAGCGTTAATGCCTGTTGTCCTCTTGGAAATCTTTCTCAATCTACTTTGAATAGATTCCAAAATGCGTGTTTCAATGTCAGAAACACCATTTCTGTTTTGTGTGTCACTACCACTCCACCTAATTCACTGCATTTGTGTGCTTTGCCTTCTTACAGTCAACAGGCCAACCAGGAACTCACTGAGGTGCTGAACCAAATGTGGCGCCTGGACACCAACCGTCTCAAGCCTGGGACTGATTACATAATTTCCCTACAGGTCAGTACCACGAGTCTGCCATCGTCGCTTCTCTGCGATGAAACAAAGGTACATGCAATACATGCAAACTCCATATGACTGGAGTCACAGTGCAGTGTCACTTGCAGTATGGAGTACTAATACATGCTCTTGTCTTAGTATACCACATGAAAAGAGATGTATGTATTCCCTCATTCTCAACTGTTTTGGAAAACTGATTGATTGTGCAAGGAATGGCCGGTATAACTACCTCTGAGTCAGTTTTCCTGCCTTTTGCGGTTACAACGCGCTGATTTCTGTATTTGTGTGTTTTTATTCAGGGGAAGGCAGGTTATGTGGCTCAGGGCAGTAACTATGCCAGAGACCGAGCCAGGGCTCCGCTCTTCACATACGTCAACGAAGCCAAACTCAAGAGCATTGAGACATTTGCACGTAAGTAGCGGTTCATGCCATTTTTTTCCTTCACACTTCTTTTTTTGCTAGAACCACCTACATTTTTAACAAGCACATGTCTGGTTTTTAATGCAGATTTCATCAACTTGCTGGACAACTATGAGACGTCCACAGGTGTATCAGAGACGGTGACGTCAGAGGAGCTTAAAGAGAACAGGCTTTTTATCGATTCCATGATGGAGACCGATGTCATGAAGGTGCAGTAGCTGTGAGAGAGCGAGTCATCTCTTTAATACGTCTATCATCAACACACAAACACACAGATCCTACACAGCAGCTGTGTACTCTCCTGGTTACCTCCCGAAATGTTGACAGAGTTTCAAGCTGTTGTTTACTTACAACAATACTGACTATAATATGTACTGTAACTATTTTTACCTACAAAATTACTACTGTATTTTTTTATATTTCTTTCAATTGTGTATTTTTTTTGTCTGCTGTGCCTCCTTATATTATAGTCAAGTCAAAAGTTTAGCTTTAGGACCTCTCGTCCATGTTGGCTTAAAAGTGAATTCTTGACCCTGGAAACAGTTCTAAACATTTTCATTGTTTCCAATATCAAGACTGAACTTTCAGTCTCAAACATAATACTGTTTTAGCCTGACAAACTCTCTTCATGCACTCTACTATACTTCTATTCTGTTCTTTGATCTCATTTTCACTTGGAAGCCTGAAATGTCGTCATACTGTGTTTTTTCTTTTTCTTTATAGTGTGCTCACAAGTATCTGGTCAGGAAGGGGCAGTCACCATCAGATCCTGGGCAGTTCAAGAGACAGCTGTATGACATCTGGTTCCGCCTCTACCACAGGGACAGGAGCGGAGGGTGAGTTTCAAAATAACAGCAGGGGGAGCTACTGTAATGTTTAATGACACAAGCCTGAAGGTCAGCAGAAAGAGCACGGGTTTAATGATCTACAGAACAACTCATGGAGGTCGATCTCTACCAGCTTCAGAACTGGTTTCCTGCAGCTGAATTAGCCGACGTGGAGATGGATGAATTTCTTTCTCGAGAATCAATAAGGAATCTAAAAATATACACATGAATAAATATAATCATGCAACAAATCTACATTTAAACAGTGTTTTAGTCAGTGTGTTGTATGTTGTAATCCTGTTTTGAGACTGAATAAAATGTTATAATTATATATAAAGAATAACTCTTTGACAAAAAAAAAAAATAATAACTCAATGTCCACACACCAGCTTTTCTGGAGCTTTTAACCGCATCTCATGGTTTTCATCAGTTAATGGAGTTTTTCTCAGTTGTCATCTGTGGAGTTAAACCTTTTTAGTCAAACTAATATTACTAATATACTGGAAAAAAATGTGTTTAATTTGCATGTATTTAATATTCAACTGTTTCTTTAAAGGTCATCCTTTATCTAGACAGCAATGCAAACACAGTAGATAAGAGTAAATAAAGTTCTAAAAGGACTTGATCTCAGCATGAATGAGGGCATACATGGAGGCTTAATAAACCTGTCTATGAACATATGTTGTTGTTTTTCATTATAGTGAGGATTCCTGCGGATTTGAACATGTGTTTGTGGGAGAAACCAAGTTCGACCGGGAGATCATGGGTCTTCACAACTGGGTCCAGTTCTACCTGCAGGAAAAACACGACCATGTTGATTACAAAGGCTACAAAGCAAGAGACAACAAAGATACCGTAAGAAAATACCGTGTCGCCCAGTGCATTCTGAAGATACTGAGCACATTGGTTTTCTGTAAAATCTCTACAACTATTCATACTGTTACTGAACAGCAAATAAATGAATGAGGTCCTTAATGAACCTTTTTCATCATTGTTTTATAGCCTGATGAAGACGACCATGTCCTGAACCTGCAGTTCAGCTGGAAGGGCTTGGTGAAGCCGGTTGGCGGCTCCTTCATTGGCGTCAGTCCAGAGTTTGAGGTCGCTCTCTTCACCATCATCTTCCTCATGTCGACTGAGAAGATGACGTCTGTGGTGGTGAAAGTGGATGAGTACGTGCTGGAACTGGTTGTCTATCGGTACGGGCGATCCATCGGCACATCCTACCCTAAATTGCTCAGCAGCAACAACAGGGATTTGTAATACTACACCACCCGAGCTGTCAGCTGTCAAGCTGTAAAGATTTACATTTACAATTTGTGTTACACTTTGATTTCATTCCCTTTCAGTATAAACCGAAAACAAATCTGGATCAGGTTCTCTTTGCACTAAACGTCAGGCTTAAACTATAATGAGCAAGTCTAAACCTCCTGATCTGGACTGATATCATGGAAGAAAAAAATATAGATTGTTATTAATCATTAATCTGTCTTATTCTGTATACTATTATAGACTGAATAAATGTTCCTTTGTTTACAAAGTAGTGTTGACATTTTTATTCTCCTCTGTTAGTGGAATTAGGTCAAATAGTTCTCAAGATTCAGAGAAATAAAACAAAAAAGCAGCACAGTTCAACTCTGTTTTTATTGTCTGCTTTCCAGAACAGGAAAATAGATATATATGTAATTTGTAGGGCCTCTGTCAGGTAGACTTCCTCTCAAGCAGCATTAAATGCTGTCATCAAGAGCTGAAATGATACTGAAAGTTCCAGTTTTTACCAGAAATAATTTTTACTATTTCTGATTACACAAAAAAATGCAGTACAAAAACAAGTAGCAGCACTGCCTTAGTTACTTACTGACCAATTGGGATACAATTGACTGTAGAAAAGGTGTGTGACACAGAGTTATTAAAGATGGTTGGCAGCACTTGTTTCATAATTCTGAATTCTTAAAGATTTATGATAATATATTGATATGAAGTCAGAAATTCTGAGATGCTAATCTTTTATTTTTAAGATTTTAATGTAGTTTTTCTTTTTTTTATTATCTGAAATATGACTTTATTCTTGTGATTTCGAATTTAGAAATTACGTTGTGTTTTAAATTTAGAGTCCCTTTGTACAAGAAGACTACAGGGCTGCCTGGCAGACGTCACTCAGGGTTTAACCTGTAATGAAGCGTGGACGCTCCCTTGCTTTGCGCATGCGTATTCAAACAAATCATTACCATGTCAAACCGCAGAAATGAAACTGTTCCTCCGAAAACTACCTGATGAAGTGAACTGAACGAGCAGGTAAACACACACACGGGTTTAAAGCTAGATAAAACTCCCCTAAATGTTTGCTACCAGTGAGAGAAACAGTCGTCTTCTTGCTCATGAACAAACTTTTCGAGTTAGCGGCAAGAAACATGGTTAGCTAGCAGCTAGCCGCTCGGCTACCGTTGCCGTCAGTTGGCAGCTCGTTACCTCTCACTGTCTGTTTGTGAGCCTCCTGACGACCGCTCACATGATTTAAACTACTGCGATCACACCGATGACATTACACAACAGGAAACCGATTTTCTCAATCCGTTTGTGTTTGTATGTGTAGTTTAGATCGCTGGACTGTCACTTAGGGGCTTGTTAAACAACAAGCCACAACAACAACAACAACAACATCAACAACAACATGTTTGGTAAAAAGAAGAGAGCACCGCAACTTAAAGGCCAGGGCGCTGCTGCAGCCAAGCAGGTAACAACAACACTGATTAACGTTTATGTGAGATGAACGCTATCGGCAAGATGTTTATTGTAACGTTTTCGCTGGTGGAGTTCATCTTGTACTTCCTGGTTTCAGATGGGTCTGTTTGTAGACCTGGACCCTGAGGAGATGATGATGGGTATGGAGGGGAATCTGGACGACCCGGATTTGGAGGCTGAACTTGCTGCTATCACTGGAAATAAAGCTGCTGCTGGAGGGAGAGCCAAGCAGAAGGGGAAAAGTGAGTGCAGTGGTTATGATTTATATATCAAAAAAATCATATTTATATATGATCCTGTAAACATCCCCTGGAAACGTGAAGTTGTGTCACCATGCCTCCATATAACCCGACTGATACAGGATTTTTGAGGCCGATATTGATATTTGAGAGTTTAAAAAATCAGAAGACACATTGGCTGTCATCATACAGTTTCTCTACCCCCCCCCCATAACATTTTTGATAAGGTTCTCTTAAATTACATTTTTTTTTTTTATTGCGGCCAAGAATTGTCCTGGGGAGGACATGAAAAAATGAACTTGTCACTTGACACTCAAAACATATATTTAGCATTTCTGTGATTCAACATCTTGTCATTTATCGGCTGGGATATACAGCCATCAGTGGCAGACTTCAGTCAGTCTGAGGGGCACCAGCTGCATGCTGTTGAGCACCAGTGTGGAGAAAGTCGTGATGCATTTATGGTGAAACGGCAGCCTATATGGCACTGCATTGTGTTTTCTCCGCTGGAAAGGCACCCTTGAGGGCACTTTATCACAGTTTCGCCACTGGAAAGGCACCGCAGAGGGCAGTTTATCGTGTTTTATCTACCATAGGGGCATCCAAGAAGGCACTTAAGCTGCTGAAAACTTCCAGCAACAACGTGACAAAGAAATGCATATCTGCATATTTATTATCCTGGAAAAGTCACCACTAATGACACTTACTGACATTTAAATTATTAGTTCATTACAATGTGATATGGGTTGTTGATGTCACATACAAACCCTGTTGGATACATGGCGTCATGTTTGTGTCGTAGGCCCGCTGCCCATGGAAGACATCGCAAGAATGGCTGACGAGTGTATGAGGGACGTGGACGACGATGAAGATGACAGTAACCTGGAAGACGATGAAGATCTATTGGTTGGTGTTGTGTGTATTAATTCTCATATCAGGGTTTGAGGCTGCTTCTGACAAAGTAGGTTATTTACCAGACACTTCTTTTAAATACAAGAATGAATTCAAGTTGCTGCACAAACCTACAGATGTATTCAATGAACTGTTCAGCCATTGAAAAGAAAACTGTATTGCATGTTGGCCGTGTGGTTTAAAAGTCTTGCCTTCAGACACTCACTGTGAGTCGTCCTTAATATCAAGTTTATGGTTATCTAAGTATAGTACTGAGATAACAAAGTACCCTATGTTGTAAACCAAGTGGTACAGAGCTACTTTGTTTGAAAGAAGAAAATGTTCTGTTACTGACACAAATATAGATTTATCTTAATACTGTGTATCTTTTCAGCCAGGGTGTTATTTTTAGCCAGCTTTCATTTAAAGTGTCCTTGGATCACATGAAAGGCACTTCAAATGTAACTGTTATTTTAATGACTAAAAGTTTAGTGTTGAGTGAGAATATCACGTCTTAACATCTTTGGTTCGAAACACTTTCCTGTTTGATGAATTGCTACTTTCAAGGATTTATTAGTAATTACAGTAACCACCAGAGCAACCCCACTGTCAACATGTAAAGTTTCTGACTGCGTAGTGGAGGAGACAAACTGGAAAATCTAGGTGTTACTGTACACACAGGAAGTCAGTCCAAAGATCTGAGTATTGGAGTGATGTCTTCCACTTTCTTGGTCTTTGTGAGGGCTCGTTCTGCAGCGTTCTGCAGCACATATACAGTAGTCAAGCCTACTAAAGATAAAAGCAGGCGCACGTTTTTCTAAGTCCTGCTAAGACATAAGTTTTTAATTCTTGATATACTGTACTTTTAAAGTTTATTTTGTATTCACAAAGATGATATTCCTACATACAGGTGGGCTAATTTATCCAGGCACTGATCCTCCTCTTAACCCAGTTAAACAGCTGAAGCTGAGGTCCATCTTATCAATTACTGCCCCATTACTTTCATCTGCACATTTTGGTTTACAGAACTTTCATTTCTCAGACAACTGCACGTTTTACCAAACAGGCCAACGGAAATCTCTTCTCACACTCTGCACTTCTGAAATCCAGCTTTGCATATGAACAATCAAAGTTGGCTGTTGATCAGTTGCTGTATTTTTTCCCCATCAGGCAGAGCTACAGGAAGTGGTGGGTGAGGGGGAAGCTGAGGATGCTGTTACTGTTTCCTGCACATCCTCTGCCACTGCTGAGTCTTCTCAAGCTGAAACACCAGAGTCCTCACCGCCACAGGTACAGTACAGCCTTGTAATTGTCCACACCATCCATCACAATCTGTATCAAATGACAGAAAATTTCAGCTGTTGCTGGTAACAGGAAAGGGCAGATGTATTTGTCCTTCTTGCCTGCCTTCTTGCTGCTTATTTTTATCTTAAATCATTTGTTTAAGCATAACTGTATCTCCAAACAGCAGTTTTTTACTGGATGGTGTGACTGGTAGAATAGTCTATAAACACATTATTTATCCCACCTGTGTTTCTGTGTACTTAAAGTACCAAAGATGACGTATAGAAATTGCTATCAGTATTTTCTGTCCTGTTTCTCTGTAACAAATACTTTATGTTCTCAGCCCACAGTTCTGCCTGCTGAGTAATTTCTCGATCTAGCATAGATTTTATCAGCTGTTTTCAGATAATGTTGACAGTACCTGCCCGTTGTTTTGGTGAAGCAGCAGGAAGTAAAGGCCTCCTCAGCAGCGCCCGGCAGCCTCCAGCACACCCTGGAGGAGAGAGCAGCCATGTACAAGACGGCCCTACAAAACGCCAAGACTGCAGGGGAGACCTCCAAAGCCAGGAGGTACGATCGCGGACTGAAGGTGAGTGAAACTACTGCCTGATGACAAGATATTATAGAGTTACGGCAACGTTTTCATTATGAATTATTGTCTGTCATTGTTGAAATGTGGGATATTATATATGTTACACAGATTTGTTGGTACCAGTTTCTAATGAGGCGTTTAAAGATTTATAAGTTGTAGCTAATGGCTTTATCATGGGTGAATTAATGAATGAATTCACACTTCCTATACAATGATTGAGTGAGTGATTGTTAATGTTGCTCTCTGCAGACTCTGGAGTCGATGTTAGCTGCTGCGAAAAAAGGGAGACCAGTGAACGAGGCAGAGATCCCTCCTCCTGTTGCCACCGGAGCCCCGAGTGCCGCCTCTAAGCCGGCTGTTCCCCCACGACCTGCTCCCCCTGTACCCTCACCTCCTAAATCCACTCCTTCAGATCAACAGGGGGAATCAGAGGCCACGTTGCCGCCGCCTGCTGTTCCAGAGATCGTCACCCCCAGCAGTGACGAAGAGCACACTCTGAGCAGCGTCCCATCTCCAGAGGAGCCAAGCAACCAGCCTCGGACCAGTCAGACATGTGAGTTGGATTATACAAGAACATTATATCAGTGACAATATTTGCGTATTAGAGAAAGTACGACATACAATTAAAAACAGGAAACATGATTTTATGCGGCCGACAGATCTTTAATTCTGCCCCATTCCCCTCAGTTCACCAGTCAGAGCGAAGCACAGACTACTTGCCTACATTAACACTAGAAGTAACATTTTAAAGATGGTCGGAAGATGTGCCTGTAGGATGTGAAACCATGACATTTGGTATCCCAGATAGTGTTTTTATTTAATTTCTGAATACTAAAACAAGGTATCAAAAGGTGGCTAAAAGTTGTAGACGTTGCCAAATTGTTAAACCAAAACTTGTCTGATATAGCAACAGTAACTAAGGGGGGTCGTGCTTAGCATTGGTAAATAGACTTGTGAGCTCGTAGACTCAAGGAAATGTTGATTAGATTTATTTTTTGGTTCTAAATTGTAAAGTGGCTTTTCACTGCTGTAATTGTTCAGTGTTTCTGTCCCGTGAATCCACAGCAAATGAGGCGACCAAGACGATGCTGTTGGAGAGGCAGAAAGAATATAAGATGGCAGCTCTGAGAGCCAAGAAGCAGGGAGACCTGGAGCAAGCTCGGCTTTACTTCAAGACCAGCAAGGTAAGTAAAAAGACTTCAACCCTGAGTGATTTCTTTGTCTCTTGTGCAGAAATTTGTATCAGCAGTGTTGAGTGTTTTGTATAAATTTGAATTTCCTAAAACTAAGCATTTTATTCTCAGTGAATACTTTGTTTTAACATGGCATCAGGAAAGGACTGTGTGGAAGAAATTTGCTTAAAATGTAGACTAATGTGACAACTTCCTTGTTGAATCTGGATATGGACGATTCAGTTTTTAAAATTTCATGATAAAAAACGCACATGATATCTATTTATTTTGAACCAAACAGTTTCAATATGTTTCACAAACTTGAAATTCTAGACAACATTCAATGTCAGCAGGATGAATCACTCTTGTCTTTCCATTATCGTAAAACAAAATATACAGTTGGTGAGTTACAACTGTCTATAAAATAAAACAGTTTCTTTGATTCTGTCTGTTACGTTTTATGTACCTTTATACCACTACGAGCTAAATGCACATAATGAAGCTTTGTGTTCTGCTGGAACTGGAAACAGCATTCAAACTATTTTGCTAAGTAGAGCAAGTTTCTGCTGTAGGAATGTAGCAGCATGCCTGCTTTGTGATAATAGACACACTGTCTGATAATAGATACATGTGTACTGTGTCATTATCTTGAAACTAAACCAAATTGGACGTCTTTTATGTATCAGCAATATTTATTTTGTAATATTTAAAGTTCAAATTTGTGCAGTCGGTTGTCTGAGCCTGTTGACTGCAGGATTTCTCTCTCAAGTATGTGAAACATGCCAACAATTTGGAAGTTGACAAAGACCGTCATTATGTTAACAGAGTTTGGGTTTTTGGTATTTTTTTGGTGCAGAGGTTTGATGCAGTGATTGAGGCGTTGGAGAAAGGACAAGCAGTGGACCTGAGTGGTCTTCCTCCATCTCCAGGACAGGGTAAGGAACACTGGAATAACAGGTTTTTATTTTAGTAAACAAGCAAGCAAACTTTCAATTTATCAGAAGTTACAAAGTGATTTACAGGAAGAATAAAATGGAAAGGGGGAAACATAAGACGCATAATAAAACAAGGAGAAATAAGTGTAAAACACACTATAAAATAAAATAAAAATTAAAGCAGAAGAAAACAAAAATGTTTTAAGATGCTTTTTTCAAAGATGTGTACTGATTTGGCTTCTCTGAGACTTTGAGTAGCAGTAAGATGGACCTATAAAACACTGATGTGAAGTGATGAAAAATTATTTAAAAAACAGTGAAAAAGTAGATGTAATTTGTAATTGTGCAGGTGAATTATGATCAATCCCATCAGGAGCAACTTGATATACAGGAAACAGAACTAATCTTACCGGACAGAAACCTGTTGTATCTGCTTCTTCTCAGTTGATCTCGAGTTATTGTGTTTATAGGTTCAGGAGGAGGCTCTTCTCCAGTGAAGGAACCTTCCTCTGGGCAAAACATAGAAGTCACCCAACCGGCTGCAGCAGCTCCAGGTAGTAATCATTTCATCATTTATTAACCGTATGAATTTGCTTCTTTTTGGCCAGTCACGCAGTTCTGTTTCCTGTTTACTTCCTTCTCGTAACAGTATTTATATCAACCAGCTCATGTCAGCTTGAGTTTCAACATTAGAGGTGACTTCAAAGAGATGAAAACACACTGCTTGTGTCATGCACAACATGGTTATGTATAAGAATGCCTGCAGAGACTGTTTGGAATAAAAACAACAATACATTCAACAAACTTTTACATGAATGATAATGAATGATAAAGATAATCTGGCCGACTGCAATGGGTGAATAGAACTAATGGAAAGTCATACACATGCTACTTGTCAGTTAATCCATGTAGCAGTGTGAAACTGAAAGAAGTTTTCCTAACAGAAAGAAGAAAACCGACATACTACTGTGTGTGTGTGTGTGTATATGTATGTATAATAACATTAGTTTTGAAATCTCGAAACAGAAACATACATATTGAGAAACTCTCATTGTTGCCTCAACCCCCCCCCCCCCCCCCCCCCAGCCCTTCCCCCCTCGTCAGCCCCTGCAGCTCCCAAAGACGTGCTGGAGGCTCTCGAGCAGAGACGAGCCAAGTATGTGGAGGCGTCCAATCAGGCCAAAGCCAGTGGAGACGACCGCAAGGCCCGAATGCACGACCGTATTGCCAAGGTACAAGGACAGACTCTCCTCCCGATGTCTGTATTTACTTTTACAGAACTCGGCTACCAGGTTTGGTCTTTCTGCGTGGTCGTCTCTCAGTTACAGGTGTAATAAATAGAACGAAGCTGGCACTTTATGACTAAATATGAATATGAGTTTACCTCTGTGAAATCATGGTTTAGTCAAAAGGAAAAACAAGTACAAAGTATTCAGTATAACTGAGTAAAATGTGTTAAAAGATCTTCATCTTTTTACAGCTTCTTTTTTTCAGTTGGTTCTTGTATATTTAGCAATTTAAGACAGTATGACAGAGATTTGTCATGTTTATTATGAATAAAACCAGTTCAGACATTAAATACAATGACAAAACAATAATGGCACTATTCTCAAAAACACTATATTTCTAGCACTTTGTAGCAACAAAACTTTTCTCATTTTCCCTCATTACAGTAGCATTACCTCTGCTGTGTAAAAATATCTAACCTCTCTCCTCCTGCAGCAATACCAGAGTGCCATCCGAGCTCACAAAGCAGGAAAAGCGGTCAACTTTGAGGAGCTGCCGGTTCCCCCTGGTGAGACTCCTTTGTGACTCATGTTTTTGAGTTGACAGTGTAATTTTCCAAGTTACATTTAGATCCGTGAAATTGGATTTGAATTGTGTTTCTGGTTCTGTAGTCCCGCGGTGTTACTGTGTGCGCTGTTATACCAGACATGATAAGAATTTGTGTTTATCTTTCAGGTTTTCCTCCAATCCCGGGCCAGAAGGCGACAGGAGCTGAGCAGGGATTCGTCGCTGCTCTGGAGGCCGCCGATAAGCTCGTCTCCTCTGATGCTGCCGAAATAGCAGATGAAGAAGAAGATGAGGAGGAGGAGGTGGGCTATCACCCGCACATTATAATGTTTTAATCATGTTTTTGTAGATAAATTGTCGGTACAGTGTTTTGTGTTTGTTGTAGTCTAAGCCAGCTGTTCCAGAAGAGCCAAAGAAGCCCATGTTAGACGTCCCCACTTCAAGTCAAGGAAGGAAAAGGACTCCGTCAGCTTCACCTGACAGAACAACCACCAGAGAAGGACTCTCACCAACGGGTCTGTCCCCTACATGTCCTCCAAAACACTCAATTCATTCATCCTCTTGTGAAGCAGGTGACAGAAGTCCATTTCATTTCTGTGACGATTAAAAACATCAAAAGATATAAAAGTAATTCTTAAGTTTGGCTCTGTAGCAGCGCATATTGCCAGGAAGTAGCACAGTTCTGGGTTTTACGATTTAAGATACAGCACAAGAGACCAAAATCAACAAAACTTAGACCGATCATCTGCTGGAAAACCTGATCCCCTCTCAAAACTACATCTGGATGTTTACTTTGGATTTTCTGTCTTTCTTCGTCCTCCAGCGGTTCAGCAGCTGGAGTTCCTGGAGGGCAGGAAGAAGCAGTACTTGAAGGCGGCTCTGCAGGCGAAGCAGAAGAACGACATGGAGCAGGCCAAGATTTTCCTCCGCAATGCCAAAGGCTTCGAGCCCATGATCGAGGCAGCGCGCAGCGGCAAAACTGTGGACATCAGCACGGTGAGCAGACAGGAGGTTTACTCACGTGAATCCTTTGTATGATTTACATAAACTCAGCTTGGTGTTAGAAAGAGGCCTTTTTCAGTCAGTAGAACTCATTCTTAGATCGTTGATAAAGTTATTACTTGTTTTTGATTCAGTAGTTAAAACAATAATGTGAAAGGGAAAGAAAATTAGCTTAGAATTCGCTCAGTTAGAATAATAAAAATAAATAAAAAATAAAAACAAATATCTCACAGCTTGATTTACTCGCCCGTGGTAAAATTTCAGTGGCTTGCATGTGCATGTGGAGTCCGACTGTGGCTGACCCTCTGTGTGCTGTACCTGTAGGTGCCGTCGCCCCCTGGTGACGAAGATGACGACTTCATCCTGGTCCATCACAGTGACGTGCAGATCTCAGAGAAAGCAGAGCAGGTTTACACACAACTGGCCAAGATCCTCAAAGAGCAGCATGAGGTAAAACTGCGGGACAAGGACTGAAAGAGTTCCACGATTACAGATTATCATGTTGTTGTGTTCGCGGTCGTTAATCAAGTGTTGTCATCTATGAATACTTTTGACATCTTCCAACCACTGCTTATGTTTGAAATTGAATAAACTTTAGAACTTCAGAAACTTTTAGCATTTTCTAAAATAAAAATGTTAATTCCAAAGTGTGAAGTTTACTACGTAGAGCATCATGTTCAATTAGGGCTGATTGTTACCAGGATACATAAGATTGATGTTTAATATCTTCATGGGTAAATATGGTCATTGCAACAAACTAGAAACAAGATTTCTATATATATTATATAAGTATACAAAATTGGGAATTCCTGCATATCAATTACATGATGATAAGATGTGGATTACAGCTGTATCAGGGTCTAGAAAGTAACAACAGAACTCTCCGATACTGTAATCAAGTCTAAATTAATGCACTTAAATGTATTTCCCTTGTTTAATTCAACATTTTTACCATACAAGTAAACTTCTTCAAACATGTTTGAACTCCATCGTCATGTGCATCATGTTCAGAATTCCAGAAGAAACTTAAATCCCTCCAGAATCCAACATTTTCAGCTCTCATATATGCATACATATAAGTTTTAAATTAATTCTGATGCCAAAAAGAAAAGATTTTGTTTTTCTGTTCCCAGCCCGGTCGCTCTACACTGTTCTTTAACTTCTGTTCTGTGAGATGTCTGAGGTTCCTTCTGGCTTTCCTCCTTTTAGAAATGTATGACTCACTCCAAGCAATTCACACACCTGGGGAACGTCGCTGAAACAACAAAGTAAGCAGTAAATAGTTTTTACGTACAAACTCTAAACCCAGTGATAACACTGGAGAGCTATTTTCATTAGCAATAAATCTGTTTATCTATTTGCATTAAATTGATTTTCCATTTTATAATAAATTACTCCATTGTCCAGTCTATAAAATGTCAAGAAATTACAAAAATGTGTTATCAGAGCCCAAAGTGATGTTATCATATCAATTAATGATATAAAGCTTTATTTTATTTTAACCTGATTAACAAACTTTATTATTAGGATTGATAGATTATTTTTTTTTCTTTTTGTGTCTTTAATTAAACCGTATACCTGATTAGTTCAATCTTAAAATACACT
Organism: Enoplosus armatus; assembly: GCF_043641665.1. Taxonomy (NCBI): domain Eukaryota; kingdom Metazoa; phylum Chordata; class Actinopteri; order Centrarchiformes; family Enoplosidae; genus Enoplosus; species Enoplosus armatus. The sequence continues at coordinate 5,872,032 of NC_092193.1, read as the reverse complement.
GTAAACAAGAACAGCATGATGTTATAAACCACGTAGAGTTGGCTGATGTCTCACAGATGTTTCCTCCTCTGTGTGTGTGTGTGTGTGTGTGTGTGTGTGTGTGTGTGCGCACTCGATCGCTCCAGGTTTGAGAAGATGGCGGAGAGCTGTAAGAAGAGTCTGGAGGTCCTGAAGCTGGCTCAGTCGAGAGGTCTGCCTCCTCCTAAACATCACTTTGAGGAGAGATCGTTTCACACTGTCAGGTCAGACATTTTTATTACATTATACTGCAAAAGTTAACTACACGTGTTTCTTTAGTCCTCACAAGTTCTGACTCATTAGTTATGGAGGTGTAAGAAAATAGAAACTTAAAGTAAAATCTTTAGACATATACTCTCCCTGGCCACTTTATTTGGCACACCTACACAGTTTAACGCAGGAAAGATAAAAAAAAACAACTTTCCAGAGTTGTAAAATCCTGTCTGTGAGTTTGACAAACTGTTGCACTGTGTTTTGGTGTCTGAAAAACCTTTAAACACATAAATCTGTTACTCAAACTGGACTTCCTGGATCGTATTTCATTGTCCATTATCTTTTTCCCTGTCTGTCGTCCTTCTTTTCAGGATATTTCCAGAGCTGAGCAGCACTGACATGGTTGTTATTATTGTCAAAGGGATGAATCTTCCTGCTCCAAGTGGTAAAAACAAACCGCTTCACCTATCAGTCCTTAACAATACAGTACAGTGGGTCCACATGGTGTCTGCAAGTACTGGAAAAATGATTAAAGTCTCCCAGCTGATCTACAGTTGTTTTCATTTTGTATTCCTCTCCGTGTTTGAAGTTGGTCTTGTTTTCAGTAAAAATGTCTTAAGAAGTCTTAGATATAATTTGCTGCGACCTTTAGCTTTATGTTTTTACAGCCTTGTTGAACAATTTACTGTTTAAATTCAGTCATGAATTAAATACTAAAAAAATAAAAATATTGGAGGAAAAGCACGCAGTGGTTGATGCTTTGTGGTAAACTTTCTCCTTCAGGAATCCAAACAAACGATCTGGATGCCTTCATCAAGTTTGACTTCCCGTACCCGAGCACGGTAAGAGACTCGCACTGCAGCTCGTTTTCATTTTCACAGGCTGCAGAGACGATTCATACCAGTGACTTCTCTCCTTAAAGTCTTGGTTTCTGTTCTGTTTTACCACCAGGAGCAGCCACAGAAACACAAAACAGCTGTCATCAAGAACACTAACTCCCCAGGTGAGACACGAACATCGCTGAAGATTTGTCCACAATGTGGATCTGCAGTGACGTTTCCTCCCAAATAAATGTGGATATTTTGTTTTCAAAAAATTTAGTGCACTCTCCTTTTTGAAAAATGTTAGTTAAATATTTTTTAATTTTGTCAATCAAATACTGAAGTTATCTAACATCCCTTTTAACATCTCTTCAATTAGTCTAAATTTAAACACAAAACTCTTGTGATGCTGCAGTGCATCCATGAACTCTTCAAATTATTCTAAATATGTTTACTTTGTTTCTTGAAGTTATTTGTGAAATTATTTTCTGAGATGGCACATTTATGTTTTAGGACTATGTGCATTGTTTTATTTCAAAATAATCAAGAAAAGAAAAGAGCTGCATAGTGTTTTAAAGTGCGGAGGATGAAATGTTCATGGTAAAGTAAGATGTGGAGGCTTCACAGATGTGCAAATAAAACGACAATAATAAACTCTAATTTATATTCCATTGTAGGTTAATATGGATGTTGAGTCAGCTTATTGTTTAAAAGGGTTGTGTTTGAACTAATGACTTCAGAATTTCAGGTATAAAAACTGTATTTATGGTGTATTTGTCTAAAATACTTGATGCGATGTATCACAACACCACATCTCTTCATCTGTGATGTCTTCTCGCCAGAATACAACCAGAGCTTCACCCTGTCAATCAACCGTAACCACCGCGGCTTCAGGAGGGTGGTGACGTCTAAAGGCCTCAAACTGGAGCTGCTGCACAAAGGGTGAGTCACAGACAGCTGCTCGCCCCGCGGTGCAGCATCCTCTCTGAGCTGCTGGAACAAATGTATGAGCTCAGACTGCAGTTTGGTAATCGACCACAGCAGCAGGTCGGGAAGCAGTGAATGTGTGTTTTTCTTTGGGAATTTGTGACTCAAATCTCAGAATTCAAAGCTTCTTTAAATGCATCAACAAAGAATAGTTTTCAGTTTTCAGTTTCCTGCTCAGTCATCACAGTGTGACAACAATATAACTTTGTCAAAACAACAACGACAATATGGACAAATGTAATGTAATGATCACAGCAGCATTGTCACAATATTGATAACAATATTTGCTAAAATTGTATACAAAAAGATATTTGAAAATTACATCGGCACATCCCACTGAAGTAAAAGCGTTTATGTGTATTTTTTTACGAGAACAAAACCAAAATATTTTTCATACAGTGACATATTTTAACTTTTCAGCTTTATTTAGACATGAGAACCCTGATATCTTAATATTAAAAAGGTATCACAGAGACCTACAACTAAATGATCAATGTAATGCATTTTAAGTGTGTTTGAAGTTTCTGCAAGTTGATTTTCATACTGGAGTGAAAGAAAAGGAGGGAAAAAACACAATGTAATGTGTACCAAAGTATCCTGATAAGCTATACGATATTATAGCGGCGTGTCACACAGTTCTAAGGTAAAGTAAGAAATATAAAATCTTATAATTAGTCAGCAGTAATCTGAAGTGCATGCACATTTTAGTTAAAACCACGGGACCAATGACCATGACCAAGGAGAGAGGTGTGTAAAATTACTTCCAGTTTTCTCTAAACACTGAAACAAGTAATCAGATGAAAACCAGTTGATGCAGATGTGAAATAATAAAACAGAGTGGCTGAAAACGAGCTGTATGTAGTTCATTGTTATCGTGTTGAGCCCGTGACATGATGCTGTCGTCGCCTGTCGTCTCGCAGTGGTTTCTTGCGGAGCGACAAGCCGATCGGGACGGCCCTCGTAAAGCTGGACAAGCTGGAGTCAGAGAGTGAGGTCAGGGAGATCGTAGAGGTGAGTTTGATTCTGACACCAACGAACAACAGTCTTGTTTTCTAAGACGTTCACTGACGACTCGTGTGCCAGAAAATACCCGTATCTTAGATCCTTGTGTCTCTCGCGGCAGGTGATGGACGGTCGGAAGGCCACAGGAGGTCGTGTTGAAGTGAAGATCCGACTGCGGGAGCCTCTGAGCGGACAGGACATGCAGACGAGCACCGAGCGCTGGCTGGTGATCGACCAGTAACGGGTAACATGAAATACACAGTGTTGATGTTTTAGTTATCTGAAAAGACAAACCTGAGACTGGAAAACTTCTGATGTTGGTTCTTTTTTATGTCCAAGGTTCTTGTTTAGATGCTGCTGCAAGATTAAAGATGATTCACAAGATAAAGGTACTTTCTGAATGTCTGAATTGAATGGAAATAAAGTAAAATGTTGGTATTTTATTTTAAAGTCTTTTAGTTAAAGGGATTGTAGGAAATATGCTTAATCGCTTTCTTTCTGAGAGTTTTTTTTTTCTGAGAAGATTGATACCACTCTCAAATATGAAACCACAGCCAGCGGTTGGTTAGCTTAGCTTAGCATAAAGACTAGAAATAGGGGGAAACAGCTAGCCTGGCTCTGTCTTAAGCTGTCTATAGCTTGTTTGTTTAATCTGTATGGGGAGTTACACAGTGAACCAGACTATTTCTTGGCCGGGAGCAGTGACTTCCAGGAGGTTAGGGTTAGTTACAAAAACTAAGTACAACATGTTAATTAGTGAGCTTTAGAGGTGCTGGTAGGCAGATTTTAGTACCTTTGGACAGAGCCGGACTAGCTGTTTTAAGTCTTGATGCAGTCTTATCTAGTCTTTATGTCTTTATGCTAAGCTAAGCAGCTGCTGGCTGTTTCTTATATTAGTGTCCAGATATGAGAGTGGTATCGATCTTCTCGTTTAACTCTTGGCAAACAAGCCAAGAGGTGATTTTAAATGATTCTTCCAAATGTAGGCGTTCAAGGAGACGTTCAGGTGTGTTTGATTCACCTGACTGGTAACAACTTCTTTGTCTCGTAGATTAAAGGCACTTAATCAAAAACACTCGAGGAGGAGGAAGAGGAGGAGGAGGAAGAGGAGGAGGAGGAGGAAGAGGAGGAGGAGGAGGAGGAGGAGGAGGAGAGGACGGAGTTTGGGATGGTGATGAGGACAGTCTGTTGTCCAGACTGGACACAGACCTACACGGATCTTTGACTTCTTCAAAGCTTTTGCACATTTGCAAGACACAAGGGCTCCCTTTCACACTGCAGTCCACCAGGAGGAGACATGGAGCTGGTTTATGGCAGGTCAGCTGCTCTCTGGCTCGGCGTTATGAACCTCGTGTCTGTCTTCAGTCTGGACAACAGCTAGCGACCGATGACACCAGCTGATGGACAAATATTTGTGGTCTAAATCGAAGGTTGTTCTCTCCTTTGTGTCATCGCTGGTGAGTCACACAGATTGTCGGCCGGGTGAATGCAGATATACTGTGTGCTCGTGATGCATCAGGCAGACGAGGTGAAGGCTCCTAAAATCAGAGAAAACTATTCAGGCAACAATCACAGTTGTCCCAAAAGTCTCCTCATGCATGCGCTCCATCTCCTGGAGTTGTCCTCTGCTAATGTTGAAGGGGCTCAGTGTCGAGCTGACCTGATCCTGCTGCCCGACATGACTCTAGTTAATATAATATATCAAAGAATGTGTACATATTCCTCTTATTACACAGCTCTGGTATCTAGAACTGCACCTATGCACTAATACCAAAGTAATCACAGTTGCTGTAAAATCCTGCGTTATTTGAAATCGCCTTTAGCTGCCAAACCTGTTGCAATGACACGAGAGCTCAATGTGTGACGGGCTGTTTTTTGGGGGGGTTTTAGATCATTATTATTATTATTATTTTCCCACACAATTCATCTGGCTTTGAGTGTGAGAACACAGGCACATGCAGCTCCCTCACAGATGTTTTACAGGAGTAAGCCAAGAAATTATGATACGATAAAAGGTACGATTATATAATTACTTAAAAGACCACGCTCACTTTTTTTTTTTTTTTTGTGCACCTTTCACTTTGATTAATGAGTCCTTTAACTGTGGTCACTAAACTGCACTCTAGCTTATCTGTGGCTTTAGGTGTGTTAGATTTATATTTGTCTTGTTTACACTCAATTGCACATCAGCTCAGTTTGGCTGATCTTCAGTTGTGTGAGTTTCAGTCTAAAAAGCTAAATATTCATTTCATTTCAAGGCAAACATCAATCATTACACAGATGATGAGGTGGTTAAAAGGTCATTTTTAACTAAACGTCATCGGATGACTGAACTTAAATTACATCCTGTACATAATTTAGTTAAAGGAACAGTTGGACCTTTAGTAAATACTCTTATTTGCTTTCTTGCAGAGAGTTAGATGAGGAGAAGAAGAAGAAGAAGAAATACTTCGAGAATATCGATACCACTCTCATGTCTGTGTGTTAAATATGAAGCTAGAGCCAGGGCACAATTAGCTTAGCATAAATACTAGAAGCAGAGGGATACAGCTAGCCTGGCTCACCTCTAAAGCTCACTAATTAACACTTGTATCTAACTTGTTTAAACTGTACACAAGCAGAGACAACAGGACTCCAGTTATTCCACTTTAGAGGTGCTGGAAGGTGTAGTTTTTAACTTCGTATTGAGCCAGGCTTTTGTCCCTGCTTCCAGTCTTTATGCTAAGCTAAGCTAATCGCCTCCTGACTCCAGCCCCATATTTAACACACAAACAAGGTAAAGATCTTCTCATCAAACACTTTAAAAGAAAGCGAAGAAGTGCATTTTCCAAAATGTCAAAACTGTTCCTTTAAAGTACTTTTTACAGCTATGCAGCAGATACTGAATATTGGGATGAAGCCCTCATTTTTTAAAAAGGGCCAGTTCACCCAAATTAGAGAAGGCTTTATATTTTCTTATTTACCTGTCGCGGCATCAAGCTTTTAAAAATAAAATTCGAAAAGTACAATAATGAACTTCCAATCTCAACTTTAAATATGGTCAAGAAGTCCTTAAAGTGCTTAGAAAAAAAAATTGGAAAGATACAGTTATGTTAATTTTATGTTCAAATTTCCAAGACAAAATCTCCAGAACAGCCACTAAATGTCCCATGTAAGTAGTTTCACCACTGTTGGTGAGCTTTGAGTTATAGAGTAACCAGAACATTGTTTCTGAACAGATGCGCTGCCATTGGAGTAAAAGAAATTAAGGTTGGATAATTTTTTGTAGTAATTTGAGTGAACTGGCCACTTTTAGTTTCATCTGAAGCAACAATAAGCCATAATAAACATACTGAGCCAACTACATAAACATCTTTATCCAACAGGTTTACCTCGACTGTCTGCAACATTATTTAGTTGCTAAATGTTACTGTGGTCACAACATTTCTCCTTTTTGTTGGCACTTTGTTAGAAAACATCATGACTCAATGTAACTGATGAATAATGTTTTGAGATTATTATTAACATAAGCCTAAATAATTACACCGTACTGTTACTCATCATTTTATCCTCTGTTCAAACATTTTGATCACCTGCTTGTTTACAAAGATAAATGATGTCATGTTGTTTATATTTACAAAATAATCTCTAAAAACAGAATCAAGGCTATATTTTGTTTTTAATTGTGGACCGAATTTGCCTACCCTGCTTAAAAATGTACCAATTAAAAAATACCTGGTTTTAATTTTGCTGTCAAGTATTTTCTTATACTTGTTGCTTTCTTTCAGTGAAACAACAACAACAACAATCTGATTTATGAATGAAACGTTTGTTGGACTGTTGACCCTGAACACAAGGCAAAAACTAAGCACTCAGTTCAATTTTCTATAAGTTTTTATTTTACATATACTACAGGGTTTTAAAGACCACTTTTCTTGACATTTGTAGTGTAAAGAAAAAAAAGAAGATGTACAGGGTTTTTGGCTTTTCAAACATTTTTGACTGTTTATTAAAAAAAAAATATTTTAACAAAACTCAAAAGAAAGTCAATGACAGAACTAGTTTTCATCCACAAACTAGAAGATATAATTGTTAAAATGCAAAAGTTGGTTTGCTCTCGTCACCATTTCAAGCTTGTTTCTGTTTGCATGCAGTGTTATAGTTTGGACAGTAACGTCTTACAACTGAATACAAAACAAAAATGCTACTTTTTCAGTCAAACAAATTGCACCTTTTGGGGGGGGGGGGGTTTAGGACATATATTGCACACGTCAGAAAACGTCAAAATAAAACGCAACAGAAAACAGGAAGTCAGAAAAATAAACCCACATGTCTCCTCTCCATTATGCTAATTTATAAAAACAGAACTGATGAACGTCACACAGTGGAGACACAGTGATTGAGATTCACCAACTCTGGTATGATCACAGTAATAAACCCAGAACTGGTGACCTTTGACCTCTCATTCAGTCTTTACTGAACGTTTGAATCAGCTTCGCTAACATTACTGTGCTACAGTAGCTCCTAAAATACTTCAAATCGAGTAATAAACAAATACAGAATAGCTACAGGTCTAATTTAAACGAAGCGCCGGCTCGTCTGCAGATTTTCATGTGATTGTCTGATTCTCACTTGTGATGACGAGATTGTTTTTCCTCCAGTAACAAAACCTCTCGTACTGTATCAGCAGTACTTTTTGTGTAGCCCCTTCTGGTTTTATATTAGCATGATTAAAGATGGAGAAATTGCCATAATGCAGAATGATTACTGTACAGAGCATTTTGACATGACGGGTGGTTTTTGGTGATAAGTCTAGCCAGAAACAAAAAAACAAAAAAAAACAAACACACACTTTGCAGATTTGAACAGAAACAGGAGGAATACATTCTTATATTTTTTCCAGGTCCATTTTGCTGAAGAAGAGCACAGTCCAGAGCAGAGAGAGAGAGAAAGAGGGGCTGCAGCGATCCGTTTATAGATACACTAAAACAGTTGAGGCCTTTGAAGACGACGGCATCGGCGACCCACAGGGTTCCTACGCAGGTCTGCAAAGTCTGGAGCGGGATGTTCATGAATTCGGGGATTTGGAAGGACGATAAGTTGCAGGAAATGTGAGATGAAATACATTCAGCTTCAGGTCAATCAAACTCTCGCCTCTGCAGGAACCCTGGATCTTTAGAAACACTGAACTTTTCTTTTCTGCTGCTGAAAAAACAGACGTCTTCCAGGAGACGTGAGAAGTTTCCACCCCGACGCTCGCTTCAACTCTCCTGTTAATGGCTTAGAATCCAGTGCACTGCTTCTGCAATTTAATACAGTTCTTATATATTTATTTATTTATATATATATATATATTGTTTATATATCTTTACATCTTCAACACTTATTCTTTTTTTATGATTTAAAAAGATAACTTGAGTGGCTTTTCCAATCAGTTCTGGACAAAACAACAAGCGCTGATGATGCTGAAGATGATTGATGAGATTAAAAACTGATTTCCTTCTTCTGCTGCTGCTTTTTCAGCTTTATGTACAGATTGTTTGAGTTTATCAATAAAGCATTGGAACCTTTTTTTTTTTTTTTAAGTCAGCTGTCCACTGTAGGACAGAAGGGCTTTGAGTTAACATGTAATCTTCTTTCACAGAGCGTCAGTCAGAGTCCACTTCAGTGTCTTTAACTGGGATCTCTGGAGGCTACAGATGCAGAGTTATAATGGAGAAGAAGTTGTTACGCCTACAAAAATATGTACAACAGGTCGGTGTGTTTGTCCACGAAGTAAAGCATCTGGTGATCGATGAGTAAAGCTTAAGAGGTGAAGCCAAAATGTTTCTTTTTTTTTTCTCTCTCCGCTTGATGAATCGCTGCTGCAGGCACTGAGCACCACGGTGCAAAACAAAACAAAAATCACCACACAGACGCACCTTCCAGCTCCTCACCGGATGATTCGATGATTCCTTTGTAATAAACTTCAGTCCAGACTGTTCAGCGGTGGATATGAGTCTCCCTTGTTTCAGAGCATCCGTGCTACACAGAGGCCTTTGCAGATATTATTCAGAGTTCAGTGCTGCCACAGTGACGTTGGAGTGACCGGGGGGGGGGGGCAGGAACCCGAGGAGCTACACACAATCTATGTCTATGACAAGTACTCGCCCTTCGTGGAAGTGTTCATGTTTTATTGTTTTGTACAATCTTTGACACTGATCGACAGAAAAAGACCCTTTAATGTCAAGTCAGTGTTTAGTAGCTTTCAGTCTGAGAGGCTACGTCTTCATCATCTCTCCACTGCACTTATTTGATAACTTAAGTTACTTTGTAGATTCAGATTAATAATACAAAATAATAATTTATTCCCCAGCGGTATAAACAGTAAAAAATAAGCCCCACTGTTACTGGCTGCAACATTAAAGTGACATACACATTAATTCATCCAGAATAATATAATATACATTATTCTGCATAATGAGTACTTTTATTTTTACTTGTACTTTAAGTATATTTTGATGCTGATACTTTTGTACTTTAATTTCAGTCAAATTTTGAATGAATGACTTTTACATTATGTGTTGCTTCTCCTGAGGACTTCTGAGGAGACCTGAGGACTTCCACCACTGCTAATCTGCCATAAATGTCTCAAACTAACTTCTGCCTTCATTCCCGAGTCAGAAAAAAATGATTAAACTATTACGAGGACAATTTACTGGGGACATTCAGAGTGAAAAAATACGAAAAACTTTCAGTAGCATAAAATGTCAACGCAGTGCAGACCTGTAGCAGAGCGGAGAAGCTGTGGCAGGACTCTTCTAACTTAAGTCACTGCTGCTTATTTTCAAGGGGTCTCTAAAAAACAGTGATGCTTTAGGTGTGTCCCATTAAAGAGGGTAAACACTTATGCAAACATGTATTTTGTATCTTATATTTATAATTAATTTATATCACTGTGGAGATCAGTAGAGAGGGTCTTTTCTGTTGATCCGTGTCAAAAAAAGCGACTTCAAATCTACTTTTCAATGTTGTAAATCAATAAAAAACATGCAAACTTTAAGGGGGGTTGATACTCTTTATAGGGACACCTCACTGGGGTCGGACGGTGTGATCTCTGGTGCTCATGTGAGGTGCTGCGAGCAGGAAAAGAAGACCAGAGATCGGAGCGAGGTTCACTACTCGGGACACGTGACAGATGATCCTGCTCGGAGCTTCCTCAGGCCCCAGGCGGCCTCTGGAGCAGAACAGACGGTGGTTGGATGCATAGGTTTGACTTGAGGAATGCTACCCCGCCTGGCACGGCACAGTTTTCGGGCTCTTTTGAAGTGCAAACGGTTGAAGGGAGAAGATGGAGGACCAGGCTGTGAGATGACGTTAGAAGGTTTAAAAAACAAAAAAAACAAAAGGTGTTTTGGAGGTGAAGCTCCAAAGAGTCCTAGGAGATGATCTCCAGGATGTAGAAGACCAGCTCCATGACCACGGGGCCCTCGCTCAGCTGACACGCCCCGCCGTGGATGACAGGGATCAAAGCGCTGTCCAGGTCGCTCAGGTACTGAGGCAGGAGAGGCTGGCCGTTACTTCCTGCCAGGTAACCCACCTGCAACGATGAAGACAGGTGTTAGACTGGATCCTCACTACTGTCAGCATGATTCAGTCCTGCTGACTTTCAGCACTAACACAGAAACACCCTCCCCCCATAAATTTCTGCTCTTGCATATTGTTCCTTTCCCCCCCACCTGGTCCGAGTCCAGAGTGACCCTCAGCCCCAGTTTGGCCATGCCGTCCTCCTTCAGCAGCTTCAGGTGCGGACAGAGCGCCATGCAGAAAGCTCTCGCCACGTTCTCCGTCAGCCGGCTGTGGTCGGCCGGGTCGCTCAGACCGTTGGGTTGATCTTCACTCTGGAGGAAAAACACCTGAGGGGAAGCACAGAAACACACAATCATGTTTTTAGGGATGGTCTTTTAACACAAACACACACAGCTTCAACAATACAAACAACAAACAGCAGCCACATGAACTACATATCTGGCTTAGATCCAGGTGTATTGTACCTCCGTCCAGCGGATGACTTTGCCGTTGGCTTTGAACTCCGAGCCGTGGAAGATCTTGACGCTGGTGATGGACTCCATAGACTTCCCGTCGATCGGACTGATGACGCTGAATAACCAAACATACAAAACACAAAACAACTAATTCAACAGTGCATTTAGAAACTGAGCATACAAGTAAATGTAAAACCAAAGTAAAAAGAGGAGGTGGAGACTGATTAGGACTCCAGGCTGGTTTTAAAATCTGGGTGGGAGACGCACATAAACAGATTTCCCTCAGCAGCTACTTTCGATGTGCCCCTGAGCAAAGCACCGACCTGCCAGCTGCTCGGCTGGAGATCAATGGCCAAAGACGGTGGCTGAGGTTGCCAGCTTAAATTATTTCTTAATTTTGTATTTTCTACAGGAGAGCACACGCTGATCAACATGTAAATGTAAAAATAGCCAAAAGGTTGTTGTTTCAGTTAGTTATAAAAAACCCCCCCAAAACATTTAAAATGGAGAATTGCCAAGAAGTAAATATGCTAAAAGCATAATAGATTAGGGTGCCTTTTGCACCCAGATTCCAAAAAATTTGTATTTTATTTGTATCTTTTACTGGTGTACTGTTTCATACTTTTCACTGTGTTCAGTGGTGTTTTGTTATCGCATTTGTTCTATATGCTGCATGTTCTTGTGCTGCTTTTAATGTTTTGGAGAGCTAAAGACAATGCCCCGCTCTAGTGGATAATAATATAATAATAATATATAATATAATGCAGGCAGTTAATATGTTCACTTCTCTGGTGATAAGAGAAGAGTTAAATCAGCGACTGTGCTAATGAAGTGATACAGTATCCGGTGAAAGGCCTCAATATTTATTTCATCGTGAAAAGACACATTTAAATTTGCAGATTTTATCAAAACGGCTGTAAAATTGATTGCGTTGGTCTGCATCTCAAATCCATGTCAAACTGCATCACTCCACCCTGCTAAGATTTTCCTCCAGAGGGCTTCCCCCGAGCCGAGCATGCATAATGACTTTTTATAGCAAAGTAGTAAATGCAGCGGTTGGGAAGCTATCAGTTCAATTGTCCGTGACATAAATGCATCTCCTCCTCCTCCTCCTCCTCCTCCTCCTCCTCCTCCTCCTCCTCCTCCTCCTCCTCCTCCTCCTCCTCCTCCTCCTCCTCCTCCTCCTCCTCCTCCTCCTCCTCCTCCTCCTCCTCCTCCTCCTCCTCCTCCTCCTCCTCCTCCTCCTCCTCCTCCTCCTCCTCCTCCTCCTCCTCCTCCTCCTCGTCTGTTCACGAGGCCTCTTCTCTTCCTGTCTCACCCCTTGTTGAAGTTGTGGTCGTCCTCCGTCCACTGGATGTGGACGAGCTCCTGGTTCTCCTCCTGGTCGGCTTTTCCACACGTGATGGTGAAGTCCTTCATGTCCCTCAGGGCTTGCCGTAGAGAGTCCATAGTCTCAGCTGTGATCTGGATCATCACACCGTCTACGGGTGGGAAAAAAAGATCCATAAATATAATGATTAGTGCTGAAGCAAATGAAGTCGAGTGACAGAAAATGACTCAACAATTAATCTTTTATGTACTTGGAGACACTTGCCTGTTAAAAACTGGAGGTGTGAAGCTGGAAAGACGTCAGCATTTAACAGGCAAATGAAAAAATGTTCTTTGTGGACTTAATGAAGTGTAGCATTCAGCATTTCTGGAGCTTGAACCACACTAGGAACCAAATGTCAGGGCATCTCAGCCTCTGCTGCACATATTTTAACCATTTTCTCTTTTGAGAAACTTTATGGAAGTACAACACTAAATCACTGGAGCACCCCTGTCAGGCATTCATCAAGCACATTCACAGGTTTCAGCTTTTCAAATATGAGGATTTTGCTGCTTTTCTCTGAGTTTTTGAACCATTAACTTGTGCTTGTGATGGACATTTTTAACTTTTTTTCCACACTTTTTATGGACTAAACAAATTGAAAAAACAATCAGCAGAATGACTGATAATTAAATAATCGTCAGTTGCAGCTGGCAGTGGTAAATATGGGTAAATAGTGATATAAGTTTTCCAGAAAATCTATTTTGGGTATTCCAGTTTATTAAATACCTGGCAAATCAAATTACCTCAGCACATTGATCACGTAAGTCTTTCTCGTTGGTTTCCACAACAGCCTAATACACCCACAGATGTGAGCTAGCTACCATGCTACTATAGCTACCATGAAACAAATGTTACAGCAAAATCTTGTTCACTTATTAAGTTTATATCGTCATAGTTCTCCAACAACTCCAACCCCCTAGCTGCAGCACTGATCACGAATCTGTGCCAACATGGCGTTCTTTGTGTGTATCGAGACCTTTGTGAGGAAGCTTCATACAAATAAACTCAACTGATATTTCAGTATTTTTACAGCCAACATGTAGTTCGTTGTCACAGTTCTCACCTTCCACAATGCTGGTCTTGGCTAAGAAGCCCGACGAGGCTTTCAAAGCACCACTGAACACAAAGAAGCAGGCACCAGTAACTGTAGAAAACACAAAGAGACAAAAGGAAGTTCAATTTCATGATTCAACCAACAACCGAGGACAAATTATTTTCAGGCAAACACACAGCACAAGAGACATAATAACAGACAGTCAGGAGGAGGATTTCCAGGTAAACAGAGCTCTCCAGACAACAAGCTGGACAGAGATGAAGATAAAGGAAGTCTTCAGTGTGATGAATCTGTTTCTGTGTCAGCACCTTTGCGAGGCTGGTGATGGATGCTGATGGCCTGCGTCTGGTAGTTCCCGTCATCGTTTTGGACACACACCAGGTGGGAGTCGGCCCGGTCGTTGAAACACGCCCCCATGGCCAGCACGTGTTCGTTGGACTTGTTCATGGCCTTCATCAGCTGCAAGGACAAATAATATCCATGTCTAATTAAGCTGCCCTTTGGGGTGTGTGCTGAGGAAAATGGGTTTAACAGAGACTGCCTGGTTAAGCCTAATTGCAATGGGCTTGTGGGTAAAGTCCTCAAGTTAAAAATGGGATGGCGCTGAGATGACAGATTGTGAAGAGAAGACATTGACATGGGTGGATATCAATAGTTGAAAGGTCCCACGTATTAATTCCACTAAATCCTCTGCCTCTGCGTCTCTTTGAAGCCATCCTTTACAAATCAGAAATAAAATGAAAATCTGGAGGGCTTTAACCACTTGCTGCGCTAAAGGCTCGCCTGCAAGCTGTTGAGAAACGGTCCCCACTTCACATTACTGGGTTCCCATCTGTTACTGCATCAGCAGCCAAACGCTACAACCAGCACCACTCTCTCCGCGGCGGCTTTCTTTCTCGGCCAAATGGTGCTTCGTGCGTATCACTTCTTCTGGTTGGACATTCATTCACACCCTCGAGGCAGCAGCGTTATAACAAGCCGGCGGCCCACGCCTAATGTTCAGCTGCAGGGACCCTGGGGAGTTTGTCACACATCACCTACACAGAATGAACATGTGTGTGTGTGTGTGTGTGTGTGTGTGTGTGTGTGTTGATGTTCAGGCAGCTTAATAGGAGCCTCCTCCTCCACTATCATTAGTCTGGTGGAGGGTTTCATTTTGTTAGAAAAATATGATTCTTTTGAACGTAAACTGTCAAGGAAGCTATCGGTATAAGCAGCAAATACATGCAAGATCATTAGCTAACCACATGTGAGCATTGTGCATACATGTGTTTCATGCTTGTGTCCATTTATTTCAGTAGTTTCTCATTGAAACGTAGCGACCACACAGTAACTATCCCCCTCTAATATTACAGTGAAAGAAGCCTCTTTGGAATTTTGACTGTTGGTTGAACTAATGTTAGTTGGGCTCTGGGAATGTTTTTTACTATTAATCTGTACTTTGTACATTGATGCAAAAAGATATAAATAAATCCAACAAATAATGCTCATCATCACTTATTCGCGACACCAGAAAACTGTAGCATTAAAGTGCTGCGTGATTTCCCCATGAAGGTCAATATAGCTAATAAGAAAACTTGGTTTATTTGTGAAAAGTCAATGTGAACAAGATGCGAACCACAACTAAAAGGAAAATCAATGTTATCACTTTTTTTTTACTCAAAAAATGAATTGAACTACAGGACACTGATGGTGCAGGACACTCACCTCATTGTAACGATTACTGGGGATCTTAATGCTCGTCTTCCTCACCTCCATGTCCACAACCAAACCTTTCACCACCGGCAGAGTGTACTGGTAGTTACGGAAGTCCTACAACAGGGACGGAAAACAAAGATGAGGATAGGAAGTTTTTTTTTAGGACACTTGGTAACATAAGTGACTTTCTCGTTCAACAAAATTGTCCACTACACACAGAATGCACTACTACATTCTGGAAAATGTATTTGAGGCAAATGTTATTTTTCAACAATATATAGCAGAGCTTTCAACCTTGAAAATAAATAATAACACGAGCACAGGAAGAGAAACACAAAGCACTTACTGCAAGCAGATTCATGATAGTGTGACCGGTCTCTCCAAAGAGGGGTTTTCTGAAGCGGACACTGAACAGCGGACACGGATAAACTGCAGAACAAAACCTTTAGTTATTGATAAATCCACAATATGTGTTGTTATTTGTTCCCTTTGGTTTTTAATGTCAAGGTTTCTTAAGTGACTCAAGTGACTCACTCAGTTGTCATGGAAATGTGTCGAGTACCTCAGGAAAATAATGCCATATTTTGGGTTCAGCCTTGGCTATAAAACGTTACAGAAATGTGGTTACAGAAGAAGGTTGTTTAGATTTACTTTTACGGTCTTTGTTGTTGTTACAATGACTATCACTTTCATCAGTCTTGGTTCTGGGTCTTTTTTAATTTGTCCGTAAAGTGTTTCCAGGTTTTTCTCATGTTTTTATTAACTGCACAACTTGCGTTTCCTGTGTTTTCAATCCTCTTCACTCATAAATGCAAATGAACGCGCGACCCCACACACACACACCACACACACACACACACACCACACACACCACACACACACACACACACACATCCTGAGCCTGCAGTTAGGAGGAACGCTCCTAATCCACAAGTGAAAAATAAGGCTGCTTTTTTCTCCAGCAACCAAAGCTCCTTAGATGACTATTTTTAGCCTTATCTCAGCAAACAGCTGGAAATAAGATCTTGCCACAAACTCTCATTAGTAATAAAAAAAAAAACAATCTCAGCCTCAATCTGGAGTTCAGTGAGGATCCGTACGCTGACGAGCTACCCGACCTTCTGCTGGTCACTGCTTAAGGTGAGACGTGATAGCGTGGAGAACTACACCGTTTGTGTGGAGGATTAATTCCATGGTGATGCTAACATTTTGTGTTTAAGAGCTTCAACTGTATGTGGCTTTGTTAATGTATTCTATCCGTGCTCGCTGGAAGCAGGCAAGAGGCTTAGCAGAGCCAGGCGGCGCTCGGTGCTGGCAGGTCTGGCTGTGAGAGAAGGGGATTTGGTGGAGAGGAGGCTCTCTCTGATAAAACCCCCTCACAAGACTTCCTGGTTCACGTGGGAAGTTGTGAGAAACGTATGAGAGCAGGCTGGTATGAGGTCTACAGGCTTCTTCTGACAGCTGACATGCTAAGCTCTCTAGATCAATGTGGATCTTAATATTTTACAATAAGAAACCATCAAACCATTAGAGGACACTCAAGCTCTTTTTGAATTTAACTTTGTGTCATTTGACAGAATCATGTAATCTTTGTTAATTGAAATACTATAAATCTGTACCGTAAATCTGAAACAATTAGCTAATTAGGCTCAAATCTGAGGCTCCATCTTGCTGGCCACATTATACCAGTCATACAAATATTTTCTCTGTCTCCAATTCACTTCAGTTGAAGCTCACAATTCAAGCATGCATTTCCTGTTTTGGTCTCCAGCCGGCTCTGACAAACTTGCAGGTCAAAGTGTTGTGTTTGTGCACAGTCAGCCAATAGAAACACTGATGCACAAGTTTAGTCTAGCCGGTTTTATCTTTGTGGTTTGTGCAATATTACACTGCCAGACTACAAACTGCAACATCGCTCTCGCAGCCTTTTTAGTTTGTGACTGTAGATCAATATTTATTTATTACCCCCTTTTGTGGGACAGCGTGCTGGGAGATATTGTTGAATGGTAGACTAATATGACGGTGCTGTCTTGGTACCGACCAAAGTGTGTCTGAATATCGACGACTGACAAGTACAGAAAGCTGGTATCAAATGGTCAGATTTGTAGCATTGTTGATCAGTTTCTGATTTTAACTTTACTTTTTCTAATATTTAACGGTTTTCTACAAAACAATTTGTTCATTTAATAAAAGCAGACCATCATGTTTCCCCGCCCCACACAGAGAGGAGGTGGAACTTGGAGCTCGATCAGGAGACAACCAAACAATCCTGCAGAACAACATGCAGAAAATAATGAATAACACTGATGAATTCACTGGTCTGCGCTAAATACATCTGAAAAAGTGCTCATAAGAAAATAGAAACTTGAACATCTACATTTCCATGACAACTGGAAAAAAAAGATATGATTGAAAGCTGCAGAACTGCTACCAAATGGACCATGAGGTGAGATTGTCTTGCTGCTGTTTCAAGGTTAAGAATTAACTTAACCAATTATGTTATTGTGTCTTTGTGTAAATAGATTTTTTTGCACTTCAGGCCAAATTCATTTTCTTTATGGATAATAAAACTAAATGTGAAGTTAAACTTTAAAATAACATTACTGTATATTGTGAACCCCAGTAGTCCTGACTCACATCTGTACTCTGCGCCCAGCCGCAGCATGAGGCGGATGGGGAAGACCTTGGCCCAGGGCGTTTCCCACTTCTGTATCAGGATGCCGAAGAGGTAGGGCGGGTTGGGCAGCAGTAGGTCCTGCAGCGACTGGAAGGAGGGGCTGATGTAGAGGAAGCCGCCATGCTCCTTACTGCCCAGGAAGCTCTGCGTGAAGAATGAGTGACTCAGGTGGCTCAGCACGTTGCCTTTAGGAGATGAGGAAGAGGGGGAGGAAAGAAGAAAAGAGAGGTTAGTGATATAGGAGACGTGGGGAGGAGGAGGAGGAGGGGTTGGTGAAATAGGAGAGGGGAAGACACAGCAGGGTAGTGGGGGAGAAGGTGGGGAGAAAAGAGGAGTAATATAATAGGAGTTTGAGGGGGAAAAGTATAAAAAGCAGGAAATGACATGAAGGAGATAAAATGAAGATAAAAATCATGTGATGGCCAAGGATGAAAATGAGAAGGAGGGGAAAAAAAAGAAGAGAGAAACCAGAATTCTCATCCTCTGAAAAGGGGGGTAGATTTGAAAGGCGGAGGCTTTATTCCTGGGATAAATGTGTGGATAAGGAGCCTTGCTTAGTTGGTTTTAGGATCTATAACCATGAATAAAAACGCACGTCACCTGCTCGCCCTACAGCCTCATATTACCCACAAAGGGTTCATGTTACTAATTATCTGCAGGAGGGATCGCTGGCTTTAGATGCCACATAACACAATAACTCTAATGGCACGACAAAGCTCAGTGGCTGGGACTTGCTAAAGCCAGCACTTCTTCACGAGACCTGACTGACGGCGAGTTAATCAGGAACGACACACACAATATGGCCCCTTTCCACCCGCCTGAAACTGCTCCAGTGTGAATATGAAAAAGGAAACAGCCAGAGGGGAGCAAGCCGTCAAAGTCACCCAATATTAGCTGATTTTGCTTTGCGGCATACGGAGTTAAAAACGCAAGACAAGCGGTGGTGAAGTGTCACGCCTGGAGGGAGGCGACGTGACAGCAGGACGCTAACGTGTGGACCATTTTTCATGAAAAAGGCTGAGACACAGTTCGGCAGCGGTGGACAGTAACCTGGTTTCCAAATAGAGGACGACTAGGAGCACCTGTCGTCTCTACGGAACAAAAAGTAGAGCTGGAACATTTTCCCCCTTCATTACACTACATTACTTTAGGGTTGGCTCATTTTTAACAGTGCAGCACCTGAATGAGACAGGTGGACTCACCTGTGGACCTCAAGACAGGACTACTAATGAGCTGCTATCTCCCCCAAGAGGGACCCACGGTGGAGGTGGACTAATTTCACAGTGTGCCTCCTGGAGGAGCTGTTGGTTGTGTTCTCACCACTGAGGGCCTCCTGGTAGAGCTGCACAAAGTGGGTGAAGATGTCTTTAGGGATGGTCTTCTCGTCAGGTAGACACTGCAGCAGAATGACCACCTCTGCCTGGCCGACGGCGTGCATGCCCTTAGTTGTCACGTACCAACACTTCCTGTTTACATCTGTGGGTTGAAAGTCATATCAGACACGCAGGAGATAGTTACCAAGTAACATCACAGGCATAAACATTTCATAAGCTCCTTTCAAACAAGCTCATTGTAAATGTGATGGCAAGTTTGTCTCAGGTCGACGGCAAACGTACTAGTTCAACATTTTTGTAAAACTTCCAACATAACACAAGTCTGAATTGAATGCCGTCAGATTGACATAAAGGCGCCACCACAACAAGATTAATTATGCTCAGAGAGAAACTGTCGCGTCTTGCTCCCACTTTCTAAGATAACTCTATAAATTTACTACTCAAGTATAATCTTCTTTGCACAAAGAGCATTAACCTACTTCAATAAACCACAAAACACTGTGAATGAACCGATATTAAGTCGAGAAAATTCTTCTCATGTCAGATCAGTCTTTAAAAGTGATTTTTTTATTCCTTGCGATGCCAAAGAAAAAGAGGTAAAAACAAAACCTACCCTGCTCAACCACAGTAATAATCAGACAAGCTGTCTCCCTCCTTATATTTTACATGTTCATCCCGGCCAACTGCATGGATGAATCCATCCAGCAAAACACTTGCAGCCTGTGAGCTAATAGGAATTAACGTCCCAACTTAACGTCTATCGTAACGTAATGTATCCTTGTGGGCTGTTGCAGATTATACAATAGGCAGCAGAATTCTCAAATAAATGATTTAATTAATCCAAAAATGTATTAGTAGAGTCACTGTAAGAAGTGAACCGAGCATCCCTCGCACTGGTCTTTAAGTAAATTAAGGTTTCAACAGCAAAATGAGTTTTAAAATCCATCGCTGACACAGGAGAACAGAAAACACACTTCTTCCCTCATATCTTTATAGGTTTCAACTCATCACTGCACTCAGCAGCGGCACTAGATGCCAAATATTGTGCGAACAGTGCGGCTCTTTCCGTAAAAAGACCTGTCATGTCTCAATAAAGCCATAACATTCATTTACATGACTCCTTTGTCTGAATAACAAAAAGGCATTAATTTAACAGATAGGTGAAGTATACCATGCCTGAAAAGGGTTATAAAAAACATCCACATGCATAACAAAAATCAGATTTTTTGGTATGTTTGAGCATGGCTCCTCACAAGACAAAGGCTTAATAAGACACAATCAAACATTCATATCGTAAAATATATATTTTCCCTTTTCCTTATATCATCATGAAATCAATAATTTACAAGTAGGTCCACACACTGATTTTTGCTCCACCAGAAGTTCTTTATGCGAATAATGTTTTGACCTGCATTCTTTAAATTCCATCTCATGAATGCCCCAAATCTCTGCTTTGAACAGTAGAAAGACACTGGCTGGGTAACTCACAGTTGACAAGCTTGACCATGGCGAGCAGGTTAGCATTGAGCACGAAGACCAGGGGGTCTGGGCCTCCCTCCTCCAGCTGCTGCATGAGAACGATCTCCGACGGCCTCTCCTCCACTGCATAGTCTGCAGCAGGTGGGTTGGGGTGGAGCAAAAGAAGGAGAGGGGGGCGGAGTCAAGGTAAAGTTAGATAAACAAACAGGAGAGAACCCGAGGATGAGAGAGAGGTGGAGATGTCGGAGTGAGAATCAGGGGGGCAGGTGAGGATGATAAAGGAGTCACAAGGAAATGATGATCAGACCAAGTTAACAGCTAGAGACCCTCCCAATTATTTAAAACACTTTACTTCATCACTGCACTCGCATGAACAAATCCTCTCCTCCCCCCTGTTGGCAATGAGTGGTCGAAACATGAGCCGTGATAACAAAGCACATGAGAAAACACACTTAAGAAGCACAAACACAGCAGCTGTCTGAGCAATGAGGAGGCAGCAGAATGGTGAGGATGAGGGCAAGCACCTGTGATGTGGCCTCCCGTACCTCCTTTGACTCCGGTGGAGATGAGGATGGGAGGCAGCCCGTCCTCTGGGATCAGGCTGAGGGAGCTGCCCACGGGGCTGCCCACCGGGGCAACAGCGGTATGGGCTGCCTAGAGGTGGGGAGGAGGGGTAGGGGTGTAGGGTTAGATGTAGTTTATAACACACATTGAGATGTAACAATAGAGTGGCAGTATCCAAAAAGAGTTCTCGTGGCTGTGATTATATTAGGTACATCTGGGTGCTTTAGCTCATATGGAATAGGTGGTATCTGAACAGTGTTCTTCAAAGTAATGTGCATATAAATAAAACAGGGGAAACACAGAATAATTACTGACAAGCTTCTCAGTTTCTTTTGGCTAAGAAACCAATGACACACATTTATTTATGTGGATTATCATCAATGTTGGAAAGTGGTGGTGTTGTACTTTAGTACTGCATTCCTTAAAGCTGCACTGTGTATTAACAATGGGAAAAAAAAAATCACTATGCGTACTGTGAATGGGGTCCACAGAGAATTATCACCCTGCAGTTCCCCTCTACGGAGCTTTATAGCATCTTTTAGCTCACTGTGAGCTTTATTGTTTTGTTTCACTCTCATCAACCCTGTCTCCAGCAGCAGCAGGCAGCTAGTGAGTTAGTGACTAGCTGCTAAATGCTCCATTATTTTTACCTGCTAAAGAGGCCAGATATTTTTCTCAGGAGTTTGTGGAGACCAAACAGAGAGTGTAAATATTATATACTCTAAGTGAACGCTGATGTAAATAGGCAATCATTGCTAACATGTTCAATACAACTTTAAAAAGGTGATAATTTGCCAATGTTGTTCTTACATCTGTTGTGCTGCCCCCTAGTGGCCAAAAACAACTAAGTTGACATTTTTTAAAGTTGGGACACTTTTGAAAAACAACTGTCAAGAAACTCACTCAAACACTGGATACTAATTGATAGAATCTTTTGATAGACCCTCCCAGCCTCGTGAGAAACGTTCAAACTCCTCGCAACCAGTTTGTAACTCAAGCTTTCTGTTAGAAACGTGTCATCTCAGAGTCCAAAATGAGATGAATAAGTGATTTGATAAAGTTCCTCCAGAGCCACAGAAGACATCATACAATTGTTTTCACAGGCTGAGTAGTACTCACTGTGACCAGTAAATTGATTTTGACATGTCCTACAGGTCTGAACTGTTCTTGCTCACTCTTACCTTTCAGCCACTTTTATTTCATACATTATAAAAGGTGCTAAACCATGACAACAGTTAGAAAAGCCCAGTAGGAGCCCCTGTATATCAATGGTTCACCACTCTGTCACTTCTACTGGTGAACTTGCTGTGAGTGAAACCTTTGGCAGTAAATTCAAATCCATGCATTACTGAGTTCATGCCAGTATGACTTTCATTGTGTCATGTGAAAGTCTGATTTTATACTGAAGTTCTGTCTGTATAGCATCATCAGGCCACCTGAGATGAAGCCATTTAGAAGCTTCAACAATCATCCTGTTCAACAGGCCATGAATCATCATGACGCGTGGCATTCAAGTCCAATGAGTGTACAGCACGACCACAGAAACAACCAGATTCTACTTGCTGTTCTGATATTTGTTGTGAGGCAAACTTTAACTTTAAGCATTTCAGTCTACTGGGATTTCTCACTCTGATTAAGCAACCAAGCAATGTTTCCTTTGAACTCTGTTTACTGCCTGTTTGTTGCAGTCCGGCCAGTAAACCACCAAGAGTCCCACAGAAAGAGTTCTTTGTGGCTTCCTTCAGCTAACTGCAAAGTAGCTAATATGACCATACAAGTTGACCTAATAGCATTAGCTGTGGGATGTTGTTCATGCCGAGCCTACCTCTGAGGATTCAGAAGTGGAGGATTTGTTTGAATACGTGGAGATGGCCAGTGACTGGGAGGGGGCTGGGCTGGAGGTCGGAGGTTTGGGGGACTCTGCTGTGTCTCCATTAGGCAGCACCCCATCAGCAAACCACACCCTCCTCTGCTCCCGTGACAGGGACCCTAAAGGTGAGATGACCACACAAAATTACATTTTACCTCAATGTCTTGGTTGAACATACAGACACATTGAAACACAACAAGGTTACGTAAATGAAAACTAACCCCTACCAGCAAAAAAAACAAGTACTTTAAAAGCAGCGAGGACAGAATGTCATGGTAAAAGGGAAAAGAGCTAAGGGCATTTTCATTCTTGGTAAAGGTTGTACCCTCGTTGCCAGGCTGTTTCAGGACTCCCACGGGCACCATGACGGTAGGAGGAGGGGAGCTGAGCACCCCAGAGGCCTGGGCCTGCTGCAGAGGAGGGATGGTGGAGCAGTACTCCGCTGGGTTGTTGGGGTTTGGACTGTGGTTGCTTGCGGTGGCCGTAGTCTCCAACGATTGAGCTGACAGAGGCGGAAAACATTATTAGTAAAAGTTAGAAAAAAAGTGTCTAAAGTCTGAAAATTATACAAGCAATTCATCAAATCCTACATGCAACTCTCCAACATGCATTACATGTTTAAGATGGGTGGCTGCTGAGCATACTATTCAAAGGTCTATGGCTTTTTTAAAACTGATATTGGCCAATATTAATAGTATTCCCATACACTATTAGAATTTATAGACTTTATTAATTTGTTAAAACTTTTTTCATATCTTTGCTTTCTCTTAATCAAATATTCAGTGATTAAAGTCTTTTTAAATGGAGCAGCATCTTTGCAACACAGTTGCATTTATACATACAAACATGTACATGCAACATGTAAGTTGGAAAGAACTAACTTTCTACTTGCAATGATGCTCACCACTCGTCAGAGCAGAATGACAGGTGACACAGACGCGAGCCTCCTTCCTGTCCATGTACATGAGCCTGCACTTCAGGCTGCAGCACGTCGCACAGAACACCTTAAAAACAGACAGCCGCAAAGAAAGAGATTATTTGTACACATTCACATATTTGCACATTCCTACAAAAGGATGAAAAAAGCTGGATGAAAAAATATTTCTCCAAATGATTTTACTATAACTGTGAAGATTTTTAAAGGTGTAGAATTGAAAATAACTTGTAATTAAGTGTGCAGCAAATGTACCATTTTATGGATATTGATTTCCTTTACTTTGCCAGCACTCCAATGAGCTGCAGCTGTGTACAGGGCACTTTGCTTTCAATGGATTAGCACCTCCTTACACATCATTATCCAGTAACATGTATTTAGTAGAATATTAGACAGTGGGTGAGGATCCTTTTAATTTCAGAGCCTCACAGCACCATCATAAACTGGTTTGTGGGTCTAACAGTCTGGTGGTAGATGCATTGAGGATCCCGCTGCGTCTGTTGTTTGCGGCCCCAGTGCTGGTGTCAGTATTACTGCAGTGCCAGCTCCTCCCTGCTCAAGTGGCAGAGAGTGTGTTTGTTTACCACCATGGGAAATTAAGTAGCAGTCCGGCGATTTTCCAGTGCAGTGTCAGCGACCACATCTTCACTTTAAAGCACTGTGCGGACACCTCGCTGCATGTGTGGGTGGCCATAATGCTAGAGAGCTACCTGCACACCCACTGAGTTTATCTGCAAAGAAAGGCCTAAAAAGGAACTCATCTATCAAAGCACTTCATTTAATTTATCTCCCTACTCCAGCAAAGCTCTTTTACGTTGCTGTTGGAATATTACTCTGTTATGTATGTTAAAAGTTACAATGCATTTTTCATGTTTTTATTCTCCTTGTATGCATGATCTTTGTCTTTTGTTAAGCACTTATTTATCCTGTTTTGTCCACAGAGGTGTTATTAAAAAATTTTATTTGACTTTGTCCAAGACGATTTACTGCAAAATGATACCTGCTTGACTTTCAAACATTAATGTACATTTGTACATTTATCCATTACAATAAATGCAATAGATACAATACAAGAAAGCATTCCAGGAATTACGTTCTGCTGAAGTGTGTAGCTTTCCTTAAACCTGCCTTGAAAGGCCAACATCATTTGGCAATTCCCAGAATGCCCTTTGACAATGCCCAGAAATGCCAGGTACAAGTGTTTAAGTGTGTTACAGTGTTTTTAATTTAAAAGCAGCTCGAGCGCTCCACTGACCTTGCCGCAGGCCCTGCAGTGGTGCCTCCTCTTGGTGAAGGTGAACTTGACATCACATTTCATACAGACAGGAGCCTGGGAGTCGGGCACCCACACAGGGGCAACCTCTCCCAGGGAGCTGGCAGGCTTCCTGCACAGAGCACCCTGTTGGCCTGCCTGGAGGTCATTGTCTGGGCTCTCCGAGGGCATCAGGGGAGGAGAGTGGACAACACCATCTCCGTTCACCCCGACTGCACTCTGATCAGTGCCACCGAGCGTAGATTCAGAGGGTGTGCCTCTCCGACACTGGTTCTCTAGGTTTTTGTTCTTGCTGACGGATGGGCCGAGCTGATTTTGGACCTGGCCTGACAGCGGCTGTGGGATCTGGAGCTTGAGGCTGACCGGCTGCTTTGGTCGTGCCCCTCCGTAGGGAACGCTGACCGGCTGAAGCCGATTGTTGTTGAGTTTTGGTTGGATGCTACATGACCCCACTGCTCCCCCATCACTGCCCTCTTGCTTGCTCTCCTCCATTTCTTTCTCCTCTGTGATAGAGTCCTCTTTAGAGGGGACAGGAGAGGGAGAAAACCCTTCCTCCTCCTCCTCCTCCTCCTCCTCCCCCCTCTCTTCTCTGTCCTTAAGCTTGGAATGGCTACTGCTCTCCTGGTCCAAACCATTGGGAAGGCTTGTTATTCTGAGGAGTTGGTCTAGCTGTCCCTCTGGACCACATCTCCTCTCCTTCTCCTCCACTCCGACCCTGACAGGAGGAGATACACCATTCTCCTCCACATCACAACCAGCCTGAACATCTCTCCCCCTATTCAGGAGACTTTCTACCTGCTCCTCCTTTAAGTTTGCAGTTTGATTTTCTTGACCATTGTCCTGTAAAACAGCTGTAATGGCCTCCTCTTTGACATCTTCCCCATTTTGTGTTGTTGGTTCAACATTTGGATGAATTTTAGGAGACAGGGTTTCTTCCTGTCCTAATCCAACCTCAAAGGTAAAGTGAGTGTGACCGACAGTGGGGCCTCCTCCTCCTCCTCCTCCTCCTCCTGCTGCTGAGGCGGCTCTCGCCTCCTGGTGAGGTTTAGCCTCCTGGTCAGAAGCACCAGGATGGTTGTCTGGAGGAGAACTTATTTCTTTGCTGAGCCCAACCACTTGTGGGCTTGCAGGGCTGGCGGGGCAGCCATTCTCCACAGCACTACAGGCCGTCACAGGGGGCGGCGAGAGGTCGTCTGTGCCCACCAGTTTGCCGATATTGGGCTGGGGGAGGGGTGGGCTGTGTACGTCTGCCGGCCTCTCCTCTACCCAGGATGGAGGTTCAGGACCAGGATGTCTTTTAGGGTCTGGCCCCGGGGAGGCGCTGGAGGAGGAGTCAGGGAGGGTCTTGAAAGGCAGCGGACTCTCCCGGGGGCTGAGGTCTGCGTGGGCCAGGGCGGGGTTCAGAGAGAGCAGGTGAGCTGGCGGGGCCAGGATCTGGGTCCACTTGGCATCCGAGAGAATGGGATTGTCTGTCTCATCTGGCAGAGAAAGAAGAGATGAAAACATACGATTAATATGAATCTCAATTTGTCATAAAACCTTAATCTTTATGTTACAAGTTATCAATTGATCCAATCGTGGCTTTGCTGCACTTTGCATATAATTTGAGCCATATCTTGCATCAAGCAAGTCACCTTTTACCCTCATTGCCTGAATAGCTTGCAGGTTTCTTGCCACGTTGAAAACTTGCAACAGAAAATAGGAAGTGGCTACCAACAAAGAGATCATGAACCTACAACAGCAAGACAGGAAGCCTCAAATGAACTGCCACAGAGAACTAATACAAAGATGCACACTCCCAGGTGATCGAAAGAGCTAAAAATGGCAGGAACAAACCAGGGGACAAATCGAGAAATGAGGTTGGCGTGGAGTGGGAAATTAGTGTATGGATGGACTGGGAAATTCTGAGAAAGTGGGCCAAACGGCTTGGTCACCCCTGGGAGCCATCAGTCAAGCTGACACATGAATGCTGTGTAATACGGGCGGAAATTCTTATAATATGTATTCAAAACGACTTTCTCACACAGCCATGTCAGCTACTGTATAGTGCTCTCCTCCTCCCTCCGCTGGAATTCATGCTAAGCTGTTTTAGTATGTGCTGTACCAGGTTCATGCACATACACACACACACACACATTCACTCATACAGAGTTAATCTGCCAAGCTGGATCTCTGGCAGAGGACACACAGATAATCGCTCACAGCCAAAACACACACTGAGCTCACAGTAACATTGAAATATGCTGTGTGAGGAGGACTGGCGTTTTTCTGGGGTCATCTTCCGTAAATCCAGAAAAAGGGCAGTTTTTCCTCTATAATAAGCAGACTGTTTGTACTGGAGCGCTGGGAGTCTGCAGATACACAGCTCAGTAATGCAGTGTTTACTTTACAATCACCATATATAAACTCAGTGAAAACACTGTTTCAAAAAGGCCCTAACACAATTTCTTTACTTATTGTGAGCATTTAGTGTGGAGAAGAAAAAAGAAAAGACAACCCTCTTGTCTTGCACCAATAACACAGTTTTACACAAGCCTGAGGGAAATGGATAATCCAATTAGTCCTATTCCCTCTCCGCACACCCTCAATCACCACCTGTAAATGTTACTCAAACTCATTGGGTGGTGGCTGATTGTCTGACACCTTGATGACTCACAGGTTAGGTCAAGGCATCCTAACCACAGCTACACCTTGTCCCATCCGTCTTTTGTCAAGCACAATGACTCGTTTGTCCCTGTCTCTAATACAGTAGCTCACCTTCGTTTTGCTCAAACTCGTCCAGCACCTTGTCCAGGTTGAAGGCCTCGGCCTGGAAGTAATTCTCCATGGGTCAGGAAGATCCACCTTGCCGACGGCCGTGTGAACCTGGAAGCAGGAAGAGCGTGTTCTTATTACCAAACCCGTTCACATTTCCATACTGAATGCAGACATTCCCCACAGCCTGAATCAAATCTCCTTTTTCATATCTTTGTCCTCTGCTCACTTTAATATGATTTGTTTAAGTAGAAATATCCCCTCTATCTCTCTTTTGCTCTTACGTCTCATTTCCTCCCATGCAGTCCTCTCTTGTGTGATCACTCTGGGGTCACAGAGATAATGGAAGGGAAGTATGGTTTTGGGTAAGTATGGGTCAAAAAGTCTTTTTGATTAGGAAGGTTGCACAGGACCATCATTTACGTAAAGAGATTCAGTCATCCCAAAATACGTTGCAGCAATATTTAAAAAGATGACATTAAGGCTGTAACTAACGATTACTTTCACTACCGTTTGACCCAGCAATTACCTTCTCAATTAACAAATTAATCGCTTGGTCTATTAAATGTAACAAAATGCTCATCGCAGTTTCCTCAAGCCCAAGACAACATCTCTACCTCACTTATTTCGTCTGACCGACGGTCCAAAACCCCAAAATATTACATTTACAACGTTTTAAAAAAGAGACACATGACAAATCTTCACATTTAAGAATTTAAGCTGGAAAAAATGTCTTAAACAGTAAATTGATTATCAAAATAGCTTCCGATAAACTTTCTGTCAATCAACTTATCGGCTCTTGGTGACACACCCACCCAAATGACAGTATATGATTAATAGTTTACTTCTCCAAGTTCCTCATGGTATGTTCTCATTTAATTTGGGAGAAGGTAAATAGTTAGGACGAGAGAAAGGACATCATTTTGTAGACATTAAGATCCTGCACTGTATGTTTGGAGATCTAGCATTCAATATTCAATATTGTCTTATTATTCTCTTGACAGCTGTTGACAGTTCTCTACATGAAACTCCGAACAGTATGCAAGTCATATCACAAGCTAAATTTACCGCAGTGTAAAGCCAAGCATCCAAGGCAAGCATGCTCAGTAGGTTATCCAGTTATTGTGAACTTTGTCATTATGAGTTGTTTGTTTTATGACTTGGAAATGTCTACACCCTTTTCTTTACATTTCTGACTCTGAAATAATGTTTCTCTCTCCATCAGTCCTCACCTGCACAGAGGTCCTCCTCAGCAGTCCCAGGCGGTGTTATTTCTCAGCGGGTTTCCCTCTCAGTTCTCACTTCACCCAGTCTGGCAAGCGCCCAGCGCCCACACCTTAGACATGAAAGGGAAACACCATTCAGTAAGAGCTTCTTCTCAACCTGTGTGGCAAAGCATGCAGCTTGTTTCACTACGGGATGACACAATGAGTATGGTTACGACAAAAAACAGGGAACTAAATGCTCACAGTATATGAACTTCAGATTATAGAAAAGTAAAGCCAGCTAAATGCTTGCTGGGTGAAATATAAATATAATTAAAATACTTATTTGGCAAACAGAGAGTCTCAGTTATTAAGGATTTTTTAAATAATAATACTGCCTTTAAAACACAAGGCAAGGTCAAACCTCACAATTCATGTAAAAATGAGACAAAGCTTTGAATATTTGGTATTTTCAATAGAGCTGAAATGATTAGTCAAATAATTAATCAGTCGCCAGAAAACAAATCAGCAACTGTTGGATAAAACAAGCAATTTAAATATTTCACCCTGAGCTCCAGGAAAAGATAAAAAAGCATTTGATTCATATTCATGTTGAACTGAAGAAAATGATCACGCTGATGATGAATCAGAACAAAGTGTGGGATACTCTAGTTCACGAACAACGCCTTCAATAGGTAATACAGTAAAACATCTAGCTTATCGTGTGTTTTGCACATTATCATACACAACGAGTCATCATCCATCCACGATCGACAAGGCAATCAGAGTCATGAATGGAAAACAGCTGAAGCCTGAATCACTGCACAGTAAACCTGCCCAGTCTGTCCTTGCTGATGAGGGGACCTTGGAGTGAGGATGTGATGGTGTAGGGCGTGAGGAGGTGTGTGTGTGTGCAGGGCTGCAAATGAGTAACAGCCAGGCTGAACTTCAGGGTCATTCTCATAAGGACAAGAGCGACCAGGGATTACACCAGAGACCAGATATTCCGCAGAGCGAAGGCCTCGGAGAAAGGAGCAGAGTCAACACATTTTCCGCTTAGTTTAAGGTGCAAGCATGAGCAAGATGTCAGCACTACACAGTGAAGGCACAGGACGGGAGGCTGCACATGTTGTGTGTACCGTGGGTCAAACCACCACGAGGCTGAAGGAGAATGCTGCTATTAGGGATGGGAATTGATACGATTTTATTGATACCAATGCCATTATCGATTCTGCTTATCGGTCCGATTCTTTATCAATTCCCTTATTGATTGAAAACATTTGCTAGGCCTGCCTGCATAGCGCTAATGTTATTACGACACAGGATATTTACCCTTGGTAACAGACGCTGAGAAGAGTGTCAAATACATGGCTTTCCTGGAATTTAAGCACACGTCTACTGTAATGTAGTAATGTAGTTGTCTACAACTAGTTGCTAGTTGTAGACATTACAACTAGCACTGTCATCTTTCTTGGTGAAATGAAGCCGAAAAAGGCACAGTTTCTTCCTCTCCATCATGACTCCTTCTTGTTGCAAGTTTCCAGTAGCGTAGACGCACAAGTTTGATGTCATTGTTTTGCAATTTACAACGGTCAGAAAAACATGCCGGCATCGATAAAAGGAATTGATGAGCTCGGAGGTATGCAATTCCGATGGATTGGACAATTTGGAGCCAGTTCTCAATTAGCCCTACTGGGAAAAAAACCCCCAACAAATATTAAAGTTCTTAATTAGTTACTTATGACATCTACCGATTGAAGCAGGATCAATTAAAACAGCAGACATTTTAGCAGAGCCATAGAAAGAATTGACCAACTCCAAGTTGGAGACTAATGTTGTTGATGTAACAACACATGAGCAGTCATATCAAGTGTTGGGCAAGTCGCACTGAAATTTCCTCAGCAGGACAAAGCAGGAAAACAACCAGGTATTTTTAAAATCAACAGGGGAAAAAAACTGAAACTGAAGAGTACAAGATGATCCAGTTTGGTTAGAGTAAATTACCTTCACATCACCTGAACCGGCCAGTGAATGGGAGCAACATCTAAGTACCAAAGTTTAACCTCGTCCAGCCTCTGCACCTTTTAACTTAGCAGATAGGTTTTCCTCTGTACTGAATGAAAGGCTTCTTAAATCGTCTCGCACCACATGAGCCTGAAAAGCTTCAGTGGACTGTGCACGCAAAAACACACCCACACAAACACATGTGAACAAACACACACACACAGACATGCCTCCATGAGGACAGGAGCCCGTCCCTGATTAAGATTTAATTACTCTGCAGAGGCATTGAATAATGCATCTTTAGTCAAAGTGCGTGAAGGAGTTGTATTTTTAGACATGTAAACTTGGGAAGATGCTTTAAAGGAGACATATGTGCATGAGAGGGTGTTGCAGTCAGAGAGCCTGTACGACTAAAGGAAAACGGTCCTGCAGCTGCATGATCTTGTATGAACACGCTCCAACTTCTCAACTAATGACTGATCGAAAACTATGCAAGCAAATATATGTGAAGTGAAGTAAAACAAGAATATCGAGCTGGTGCATGCCAGTGGAGCTCACCTGATGGTTATCTAAATGATCTATGAACTATTTTACAACTAAAGACAAACTAACATCGATCAAAATTTAACAGCACATATTGTATTAAAATTCTTTCTGAATCTGACAAACTGCCAAAATTCTTATAATATGTAACACTGAAACAAGGAGTTCTTCACACTTGTGAAGCCGTGATCAGTAAAGGTTTAATATGTTTAGCCATACTAGTGGCATGGCTCTAGGGAGGGTAATGTTGGTCGGTCCACCACTATGGTCCAGACTGAAATAACTTAACAACAGTTAGATGGATTGCCATGAGATTTGGAGCAGACATTCATGGTGTTGAGAGGATGAGGATAATTGTTTCAGCTCAAGTCACTGCACAGACAATGAATTATGAAATGTGGCCTTTCTAATTTTCTACATGTTTGTGTGTTGATATAACGATAGCAGAAAACATGTACGCAAAAGGGCGTAACTTTGTAAATTGGTGTAGAAGTATAACACATAACGTTGTCATGACTGAAAACAAGACCACGGTCTCTATTCTATTTTTAAATCAAGCGAACTGCAGTTGATCCCCATTCACTAAAGCCATGCTCCAGCCTCCAGTGTAAGCCAGACATGCTAATAATGAAATGGCCTAACAGACTACTAACACGATAAACCATGCCTGACTGGACATCCTGGCATGGCAGCAAAATTAAATAAGACAAGGACGTACACAGTGAGGAAGCTCGGATAAACTAGAATGCTAAAGCAGTTCATTAAGTCCTCGCTGTCAGAACAAGACTGTTTCCTGTTGTTGTTTCCTGTGAAGGAGCTGCATTCACTTCCTCACCAATCAGGTGGACTTCCCTTACAATCATTAGTGTAGTTTGGTTGTGCGATATATTTAGAAATTTACTACATTTTGGATCTGGTTTAGTTGATTAATACTTCCCTATTTTACAAGACAACATACATTTTGATATGTCACAGCAAGAAAATTACAGTTCTAATATCTTTAATAATGGCGTAACAGCATTTAAGAACACTATTTCTAGGATTCTAGTAGTGTAGCATGCTGCCTCACTGGCATGGGCCCCTTAAATATCTCATCATTAATGTTATCAATTCCACCTGTGCTTTTCTTGCTTTGACAAGTCAAAATATCGGTCAAAAAAAAAAAAAAAAAGCTGGGCCGATATGTATAAAGCCAGCCAAGAGTAAAAGTTCGGTCTTAAATACGGCTAAATTCAGAGAGTGACGTATGATTTCTTATTCAAATTAAGAATACATGTCCTGCATAAATGTTCCTAAGTGTTCAGACTTGGTCTCAGCTCCTAAAGTATTTAAGAGAGCACACAAGGAATCATAACCGGGTTAAGAGTCGCCAGGTGATGTGAAGTCCACACACTTACCAGCAAAGAAAATACGTTTTGGAAATATCTGATGATATAAACAAAAACAAGTTGAAGTCATCAAGTTTCTTGAATACAAAACGTGTGAATACTATCAAATGTACAGTAATTCTCTGATACCAAGGTCACGAATGAACATTCATGCTCAAAACACTACTTAATTAATTCAATACAAATAATATCTCAGCTAACATTTCTGATATTGTCAACAGGCCGGTAATTAGTATCATGGGCAAATACATTTTAGCTTCAATCTTGCACGCTTCAATATACCGAAGCATATGTTTCAATGAGTGATGAGGGGGAAGCTTTCAAAGGGATTAATCACGACAAGCTGAGCATTAAACCATGATGAATGGTGTGATGCAGCCTTGACGCATAACCTTTGGAGGCCTACTATTGGCTGATTTAGTGCATAAGGGAGGGTGTTTGGGTAGACATCGCTGCACTCCTTATTTTACTACACTTGGGTGTCCTTCCGTCAGATTTTAGTGTCTTTATTGAAAGCACCTGCGTACTTTTTGCTAAAAATTGTTTCACTTGTTAGTCAAACTTAGGGCCGGTCTTAAGATACTGTCTCTTAAGTTGTATACTTACTGGCCCAGAACATCACCAAGTTGGATGCGAAGGAGGGAGGTACTAGCGATAGGTTATTTTTCTTAGTGTGCTGTAGTGCACATCTGCTAACAGCTACAGAGCTTTGACAATGGTACATGTGAATAGATCTGAAAAGATTTGTTGGTAAATTGAAATAATCAGCAGCTATCAATCAATTGTTCCAGTCAATTTTAAAAGCAAAAATGCAAAATATTTTCTGGTTCAAGCTTCCCAATGTGTGGATTTGCTGGTTTTCTTTGTCATATATGATAGTAAACTAAGTATATTTGTTTTGGACTACAGCTGCAACAATTAGACAATTAATTGATTAGTCGATCAACAGAAAATGTATCAAGCAAAAAGGGCCAAATATTCTGTGGTTTCAACTTCTCATATGGTATGTTATTATTGTATAATTTCCCCCTGGGGATCAATAAAGGATCAATAAAGTATTTCTGATTCTGATATGGGCGGATTTGCTGCTTTTCTTTGTCATATGAGACAGTAAATTAAAAATCTTTAGCTTTTAGAATACTGGTCAGACAAAACAAGCAAATTGAAGACATCATCGTGGGCTCTGGGGAAATTATAATTGGAATTTTTCACTACTTACTGACATTTATAGACAACAAATGAAAATAATTATTAGTTGGAACCCTACATTTAAAACTGCTGCATGACTCACTATGAGTTTTGTATTAGGGGAAACCCTTTTTATCTGTAACTTCTCTTTATGAAAGTGATAATGACTGTGCACCATGTGAATAGAAATTTCTGCACTGCTCCCTTTTTTTCTGGTGCTACAAACTTCCCAGGGCTGCAAGCTCACATGCTGATAAACATCATTTTTAGATCCATACCCGACTCCGCCGTTGCGCTCCAGACGCCGTCTACTTTAGGGTGAACACAGGAAACCTAAAATGATCACTTCCTCTCTTTAAGAATGGACTGACATCACTTTCTAACAACATGATCGCATGACTGAGTGACACATTATTATGTAATGTTCAACGCCCTGACTGGGAGTACACTGGGAGTTGTCCTACCTCCTCCAGAAAGTATTTTTTAATATTGTAATTTCCAAGTACTGCAAGAGATTTATGAAATAAAAGAAAAACATATGAAAGAAAAACATGCCACAGGTTTGCTCCAAACGGTCACACTCCGTCAAAGAAAAAAAGATAATTTCTTTGACAAGAGAGGTTGAAAAGGTAAATCTGTAGAGATTTGAAGAAGGAAAGGTAAAGAAGAGACTAGCTGTCCTCCTGTTACAAAGAGCTGCTCTGCTTCACAGCAAGTGTCAAAAGCTATTATGATCTTCTTTTCTCCCTTATGTTTTGATCTACATTTAACCACCACAAGACAGAAAAAAACTGCAAAAGGAGACAGGCTGCTGGGCTGCCATAAGGGAGAGACTAATACTTTCTGAAAGCATACAGTAACCTACATCTGGGAAGTCTTGGCATGGGAGCCTGTTGGATA
The DNA here is from genome assembly GCF_043641665.1 of Enoplosus armatus. NCBI lineage: Eukaryota > Metazoa > Chordata > Actinopteri > Centrarchiformes > Enoplosidae > Enoplosus > Enoplosus armatus. The sequence continues at coordinate 5,836,751 of NC_092193.1, read as the reverse complement.
GGTCTACTCAATCAGTTTTAATACCACCTGAAGATGTAGTGAGATATCGTATTCGCCTGATCACATGTCATGTAAATGTTCCACATCCAGCAATCAGTCAGTCCAGGCTGGAGTCATGCCAAGTGAGATCAGACTAAAATTATGTGTTATAAAGTCTAAGCCTTTCCAGTAATGTGAATGTTGCACTGAATTACAAGAGAATACACTTTGATATCATCTGATCTGGCTTTCTCTTCTGTGACAAATTCATTTTTAAATTCCTCACTGGTGATGACTATTCAAGGTGGCACTGGGATGGGCCCATCTCTTCATGAGTCCACCTCCAGAACTTGACTGAGGCCCTGAGACCAAACGATGGAGGTAAACGCAAAAGACATGGCACCTACAAACCTCACTAAACCAACTCTCAAGAGAAGATAGATGACCATTAGCTTGGATTATGCAAACATAAGTGGCATTGTGGCTGTTTCCTGATGCCTACAGGCCATGCACAGCCTCAGATGGTAAATATTACTCACATGTAGACTTGAGTAAACACATGGGAAACTACTCTGTGTTATTAAACGCAGTAGGTTAAAACTGAACAGCTACAAAATCACAGCAGTTGAGATTTGTTTGCACCAGAACTTGGATAGTTGTATTAGCTGGACTGCTAGCTGAATTTAACGTCCACACCGAATCCGTTAAAGGCCACGAGTAAGTTTTCAAAACAGTTATCACCAAGCCGATTGAACAAGATGGTAAATATTCACAATTGAGATACCAAATAATGCCACTGTATAGCAGCATGCTGTATCAGGGGAATGAAGTAGCTAGTATTTGCTCCAACGGTTCAGCGGGTAGTCGTGCGCCGAGTGACGGCAGCGACTTGCTGCTCTGACGGACAGTCACAGCGTCGCTGACTCGGTGGGCTTTGTGGCTAACGGCCAGTTTTAACGGTTATAAAGGAATTAAAAAAGCTTTCCTCCTCAGGTTAACTCAGTCCATTTCTCATAGTCGCTGGTAGTATTTTGCCTCCCGTCGCACTGCTAACGTTTTTAATGAATGTTTAGCTAGGGAGAACGTTAACGTGTTGTGTAATTGACGTAAAATAGTGTTACCGTAACACCACCTTCTCGGTATTCCTTAATCGCTTAGCTAGCTAAACAGACCATAAAATACCACAACACCCATCCACACTGACTTCGGCTTAGTTAACACTTGCCGTTGCAATGGCGGGTTGTAACGTTAGAGCAACAACAGACCTGTGAAATGTCATGAAAACAAATTCAGTTACTCACCGGAGGAATCCTCATCTTTACGTAGAGTCCCGCGGAACCCCTCCGTTAGTATCCGTCATACCTAATCGCCTTTGAAAGCTATTTTTGAGTATCCTCGTGTAGACCCTCCGCTGCCTGCTCAACTCAAACAGCGCAAGTCGGAAAGTACAGCCTGTAGTCTACCGTAGTTGTGCGACAGCACTCATGGATCCCTCCCCCAAGGTTTAATATTGGGAAAAATAAGGAGCAACGTCAAGACGACCAGAGTGAAAACCCTGTACTTCCGGTTATATTTCAAAATAAAACCCACATTTATAATAATAATCTTAAAATAATCTTACTTTAAGTCCACCTCCACTCATGTTGCTCACTGTTACTTCACTTGGCTATTTGACCTTCGCTGTGCAGAAAGATGTATAATAATGTAATGATGTTGTTTTTAAAGTAGAAGGATGTTTTTACATTCACCTGCTAAATCCCCTGTGCTCACGTTAAATCTGAGTTTAAGACACGCACGTACAAGATGAATTTGTGACATAACAACTAATAGTTTGGAAGCCAGTTGTGGTCCAGTGTGCAACTTACACATGTGTGATGTATAAAAGGGAAACTTATTCAAAGTCTCCAGTGCACGTACACTGAAAATAGACGTGTGAGTGAAGTATGAGACATCTTGTTCTTAGTACTTTTGAGTAATGTATAAAAATATTTTTGTGGGGAAAAAATGTTATTAAAAGCAGAGCATTTGTTATATGTCTTAAACCATGGAAGCTATGTAAGTACATACGTATTATCAGGAAAAAAAATACTTTAAGTATCAACAGTAAAAGTACTAATTATGCAGCATGGCCCCTCTCTGTATTAAATGATATATTTCATTTGATTTTTATTACTGATGCATCAATGTGTAAGCAGCATTTTCATGTTGTAGCATGTAGTGAAAGAGGTATAAAGTAGCATAACATTTGAAGTACCTCAAAATTGTGAGCACAGTACTAGAATTAATGTAGCCTATTTTATACATTCTACAGCCAGCATTTAAAAGCTTTATTTTGAATACATCTCATCTAATCAGCCCAATAAAAACCGATTCCTCTTTTACACCTCTAATCTCATTATTCATTAACAAAAAGTATTCTTTATGAGCTCTTATTTTCAAGGCGTCAACACACAGTTTCCGGTTGTGATGCAGCTGTGACTGTCTGCCTTGACGCAGCTGTAAAACGGTTCAGCTCCATGCAGCTCCTGCACTGTAGTCCAGCCGCAGCCGCAGCAGCAGCAGCAGGGACATTTTGGCTCAACCGGGGCTGGAGGTGGTGTGGTGAGCCCCGGGGCGGGTCCGCAGCTCCGTCCCGCTCACTGCACGACACACTTGAGCCAAAATGGCACATTCATCCCCGGTAACCTTGTCAGACCTCAACCGCTGAGCTGTGCAGAGAATGACAGCAGCGGCCCATTGATCAGCACGATGCAGCAGAGCAGCGTCAGAGGTGATCAATGAAACGGGATGTGACAGTGTTGGCGGGGTTGTAGTGATGTGTGCACAACCCACCCAAACTCTGTTAACCCCTCCTTACACACCTAATCATAAATTTAACAGTAATTAGTGATGAAAATCAAGACCAATACTAACTGTTATTTTCATTATTGATTCATAACTACTTTGTGAAATAGCTAAATCAATGTGCAAAGACCCTTAACGTTACCGGAACCCAAGGTGACGTAATAGAATAACGTATTTACTGTGATTAACAGACAAAAACTAAGTATTAAATCAAAATAAAAATATACTATAGAAAGTAATCCATCACCTTTGTGGAGTTGTACAGCAAAGTCTGGACTTTTTACTTAATATGATAAATTAAAGTATTTACTCAAGTACTGTTCTTAACACGAGTATTTCCATTTTCTGCTAATTCACACTTGCACTGCACTACCTGTCACAGGGAATTATTGTACTTTTTACTCCACTACATTTATTTGACAGCTGTAGTTATTAATTACTTTGCAGATTAAGATTTATCACACAAAACCTGTGATCAGTTTCCAACACGTTAAGCATGGGTGTGTATCAAACTACCCAACAGTATATGATACTTAAAATTGATACTTTTATTAGTATAATTTGCTGAAAATACTATACTTCTACTTAAGTCAAGTACTGAATGCAGGACTTTTATTTGTAGTGGAGAATATATACGTTTATATATAGTAGTTGTTCTATTGCTACTTCTGAATATTTTGTCCCCCACCGTTGATTGATGTTCTTTCGTCTGAATTCATTCAACACTAATTCAAATCCTCAAAGCGGGCTACAGCAACATAACTAATGAGCAAATTTATCAAACTGATGCAACATTTAAGGAGTTGTGTGGTTTTAACTAAATAAACTTTAGTTTTAAAATGTAATTGTTCGTTTGTAGTGAAAATGCGTCAAGTTTTTAATCAGACTTTTGTGTTGCATAAGAGCTCAGTTATCTATGAATTCAAGGAAGTGTAAAGGAAGAGGCCCAGTGTGAGGCTTTTTATAGGCGTAACTCTTTATTCTATTTATAAAATGAGCATCAGTTACAAATACTTTACATATAAAGGCCTCAACCACTACTTCAAATGTGCTCATCAAAGCAGACACGTAGGAAAATACAATACTGCTGACCTTGCGTTTCCCCAATAGCTGGCATTGAGGTGACAAGTATTCTTCTAGTGGCCAAAACAAGTCTGAGAAGTCAAGTAATAAAGAGAAGCATCAATTGCCCAAAAATGTTTTATTAAATTTATGATCACCACTATAACGTTAAGTGAATTTCTTCACTCACTTTCATTGTAATTTAATAAACAATCTCTTAAATACTAGCCACGTTTAACCATGTAGAAAGTTTATTTCTAGAGTAGTTTGAGTCCTTTGGGTGCTGAGAGTCGTACAGATCCTCGTTTCTCGGCGTGTCCACAATATCACAGCCTACTGAAATTAAAACCTACTGTATCTGCATGTTGCTGTTGTGGCAGGCTAAACCGAAGTGATTCACGTCTCCGGAGATGATGCACTGCACCTTTAACAACCGTTTCCCCACAAGAGGAAAAGCCCTTTGTGAGTCCGTAAGAGGTAAAAAATAAAACGGTTGATGGAGGGGAAAAAAAGGATTCATCAGTTTGCTTCGTTCTTTGAGGCTTCATCAAAGTTCTCCACAAGATCTGTAAGACAGAAAACAACAAAGTACATCAGGATTTTGTTCTGGAAGCAGGCGATTGATAAAAGTGACAAGACCAATTTGTGAAAGGACAGTGAGTGATTTAATCCTTTATTGTCAAAAAACATCTTTATTTCTAACATTCTGCAACTGAAGAGTTATAAACCATTTCGGCTTTAGATAATTTAGTCTGCATCCTCGTTTTCAAATGGTTTATATTAACTCTTCAGTCGGAGAAGTCCTTCACAACACCAAATAGAGAAACAAACCCTTTATCATAATCTAATAAAGTGACGTTTAACGGGAGTTTTACCATAAGCATGATGATCAACACTTAAAATTCAATAATTATCTGCATCTATACCTGGTACATCGTCGTCCTCTTCTTCTGCAATTTCCTCCTTGACTGCTTTCAAGTCCATCGCTGCAAAATATATAAAGAAAAAAAATGAGTGAATCAAAAGTTGAGCTGAAAATTGGCAAAAGTAGATTCTGTGATAATTACTGCAGATGTATGTTAACAAGACTTAACACGCCCCATTGTTTTCCAACAAAATCTCTTTGTAAAATTCCATGAAATTGGCATTGCTTTAACTTTTTAATTAACAATTTCGCAAAAGAAAAAAAAGGTGTTGAGGTGCTGGTCAACATGGACTGAAATGCTCCGTAAAATAAAAATTACAACATCTACAATTCCACGACCTTATCATGAGACTGTTTGGGATAGTGTACTGGTTAAAACCTGCTCATCAGCTTTCACTGGACAACTGTCTACAATGTCACATGATTCGTTGTGTTGCCATGTGGAAAAGCTGCACCTATTTCCTATGTTTGCTTCACTGGGTTTATTTTCATCTACATGCAAAACACCAAGGTCAACTGCTTCAAACTGAATCATCTAGATGCTCGGGCAGTGTGCTGGATACCTGCACCTTTATCAATAATCAGCTAATTTGTTTCTGGTGCTGCTCTTTCCTCACAGTCCTTGTTCTCTTCAGTTTTCGTCGCTGCTATAACCAGTTTCTCCAGCTCACATTTACAGATTTAACCTGTTCTGGTTCTCCAGTGATTCTAAACAAACAAAACGCTGTCACACAAATCTTCATAAGTACACTTAAATGTTAAAGGCAGCATATTCTACTGTGATTCTGTTTTAATGTCGGGGTCATTTACATGTCAGCACTCTGATCCTGTGGTTGAAAGGTGGTTGCTTTTCTCACTACAAACACCCAACCTGCTCATCTAAGTATTCATAAAATCTGATGAGTTGGCTGACGCCTCTCAAACTTCTAAGAATATCCCTGATATTACACGACCACAGAGACCCCTGACATTGTGAAGTGACTATGAGTGTTTCAGCGTGTGTGTACGCTCACATTGCCGTGGGAACTGCTCGGCCAGCTTGCGCAGGCTGCTGAGGCTGTCGGCTCCCAGCTGGCTCAGGATGCCCGGCAGCATCTCCGTCAGCTGCTTGGTCTCAGCGTGGCCAGTGATGGCGAAGGTGTTGGCAGACAGAGACGCCTGCACTTTGGGGTTGTTGAAGTGGATCACCGTCCCATCATCTTTTATCATATTCACCTGAAAGAGCACACATAGTCGGACTTAGAGCCAATAAAACCTGACACAAGATTTTATCCCAAAATCACGAATTTGCCTCTAAGGGCATTACAGAATATGATCCTTAGAGCCTCACTTTGGATAAAAGCTTTTAACAGGTAAAAAGTGCCTTGAATTAGATCTCATTCTAATTTGTATTTAGAATCCTAATCTGTAAAATACAAAAGGTGAATTGAGCCACAACATGAATGAATGAGACAAAATTAATCTTGGGCATCAGGTTAGTGTCTTATCCTCAAGTTGTATCTGTTTTTTTGTGTTTTGATTTATCTGAAACACTTTGTGGGAGCTTGTTGGATAAAACGCTCTAAAAATAAATAAGATTTCATGAGTGGAGAACGCTAGGCTCTCCCTGTGTTTTATCTTTCCTGATCAGGAAGAAAGTCAAATCAGTGCAGCTACAATACAACACTGACATTAGTTTTCCTTTGATAGCTCACCTCTTCGATCCCTGCAATGTTGTTCACTGCCAGTTTCTTCAGTGACCCCTGGAGTTTTTTGTCATCAGCTGTTGCCGTTTTGTGAACAACCTTTTTCTTCCTGCGGGCCGTTCCCTGAGGAAAGAACAGGTGTGGATGCCAAAAAAGGATTAGATGACTGAATGAACCAAAATGTCAAATGCAGTCACAGGGTCACATTAGGAAACGTTTCCATTCTATCTTGGACACGTTATTCACTCATTTCTAGATAACAGCTGTAATGAAGCAGTTTCAATTAAACAAATTACCCATACTACACTGTAAAAGAGCAGTTTTTAAAGACTGTTTTTAAAGTCCGCAATCTGACATAAGCTTTTACTAAAGCAGTGCACTTCTACCAAACAGTGTTTGGGCTAAATCTGTACAGATGTCGTACAAATGCTGTCAATTCTTTTAAAGGCCGTGGATGACTGCAATGAAAAACAGTGAAGGAAGCACTACTTGGATCTGACAGTAATGAAACAAAAAGTAGGTGCTCCTGATGCATGAGTAAGCTAAATATTGTCCGCAAGAAAGGGAAGTGATTCCCCAAAAGTCCAAGCAACACAACTTTGTTTAAGTACAAAAAATCCTTTATTATTGTGGCTACATGACTAGAAATAAGACTCTCCGTAAGTTAAAAGGGACTTGGTAATCACACAGCAAATCATAATACATTGTAAGGTCATTTGCAGCAAAGAAAAGTACTCTGTCTTGAATTGGTTTAGACACTTTAGTTTGCTTTTACTATTTCTAATTGTTTCACTTAATTTCCACTACTTTGAACGCAGGCTCCAGAAGTCCAAAAGTCAAACCCATCAATGACCTCCATTTTTTTTTTTTTTTTTAAATAAAAGAGGTCCATGACTTTTATTTTGAATTAATTAAAGCACATTTTGTTTTTACTCAACCAGAGTATTACTACTCAAGTAGCGACAAAGATCGTGCACACCATAAATTCTAATTGACGAATGCCCAGAATCATAAACTCTTAACTGAGAAGTAACTCTCTTTGTGAGTACAAGTGGCCGACAGTGTGTGGGATCTTCTTGTTATTTCTGGTAAAATATGGATTAAGTAAATGTGGTTGTGTTAGAGGATGTGGTGCAGTCTGGAAAAAGGACACAAGGCCCCTGTCACTGCAAAAATAACAAATAACGCCACCTAGTGTGAGGCTGAAGACCTCACAATACTTTTGAACAAAGCCACAGAGGCCCCACACGAAGGGGCCAATGCTCTCCCCCATAAAGGGAATGCTGAGGTCAGGAGGAAAGACCTGGTAGATGCTGAATGCCATCACACTCCTTAAAATGAGCAACAACTGAGCCAGCGACAGGACAAAACTGAAAGCCCTGATTGAGATTTCAACACTGGGCATTTGACATTTGGCAATATTATTGAATTAACAGACTACAAGAGATTTAATTGTATGTCCAAAATAGTAGCTGTACCTTTCCACCTATCCGGACTTGTGCCTGAAGTTTGGCGAGCTTCTCTTGATTCATAGTGTTCTGTTTTAAAATAAAAAACAACAACATCGAGTTATGTTTATGCTTTTTACATAAGAGCAAATGACAAACAGAAAATACAGAAAACAAGTAGTTTAAGGGAGCACATGCGATTACTGGACAGAGGGCAAGTTAAGCAATCACAGCTACAATAATCCTCATTTCCACACATTAGCACTGAGCTAGCAGACTGCTAACAGATCAACTGACAGTTATACTGAGGCCATACTGACGATGTTGACCAACATAAACTGAATATGATAAAGAAAAGTATTTTGAGACAAATTTTAAAATTACATTTATATCTAAGGGTAACTGTTGCTAGTTAGGTTGCTAACTAGACGGCTAATTTAGCTAATATTAGCACAGTGGCTAAAGAATCAAGATAAACGAACTGGCTTTTCGTTTCCGGCTAGGCAAACAGCTATGGTCAACTTCAAATCGAATCATAAAACACATCGGCTCAGATGTTAGATACAAAATTAAACGATTTTTTTTACCTTTGAAGAGGAATTTAATGACAGCCAGTTGAACTGTTCTCGGTACTAATGAGGCTGAAGAAGTGCAGGTTAAAACCGCGTCAAGCAGCAGCAATAAAACACACGTCCTATTAAATTTTTCACAATAAAATTGCCATGTGTCACACAACAGTACATTTTTGACGTATGCAGTGACCATATTCATGGTAAAGACGAAAGTATCCGTTATAATATATTCAAGTGGGTTTTAATATGTGAAATACCTAAATATGTTTATTTTTCAAATATCTTGTAGCTTTTAAACTTTTGTTTTCCCGGTACTTTCCGGTCTTTGTCTGACATTTCGTTGTCTAACTTGACCGGCTGAGGCCGCAGACAAGGAGCACGCGGTGGTGGGGATATGACGTCATAGGAACAGACACTGCTGACCAATAGGAGGAAGGGGGTGGAGGCATCTGACACACGCGCGCGCGCACGCCCACACACAACATTTCAATACAACGTTATTAGTCAGACTTTTATTGTGAAGTGTTACGGTTATACCTCCGGGGTCCCTGGTTCACGAACAGCCTCTGTCTTTAGCTTCCAGCCGTAGTTGTGAGGAAAAACAGGCCAGTCAAAATGCAAACGTCCCTTGTGAACATCGTCTTATTTTCCACTCTGCACGTTTTATTGTCTTTGACGTGTTTTCAAGAGGTTGTCGAGGCAGCCAGCGGGAAAGGTGAGTTTATGTTTGACGCGAGTGTTAGCAGGATAGCTATGTGTAGCCTGGTCATTGATTGTGTTAGTTACCACAGCCAGAGGAGGGCTGGGATAGCTGTCTTTGTATCAGCATCCTGGATCACAAAGTCTGTGTCCTGGACAGGTAGTTTAATAAGGGTGACGAGCTGTGCTTTGTCAGCCAGACTTGAATTCTGAATTTCCAGTTTTTCAGGTTAACCGACTGTTTTACTGTTAACGCCTCTCTACAGATGCACTATTTCCTTTGAGTTTAATGTTAACGATTATTCCACTGAGATTGCATTAAGATGAGACAACTTTATTCATCCAGAAAGACATTTTTATGCCAAAGATGGTTAGTGCTTAAAATAAAATAAATATGTGCATAGTGTGTATATATATACATACTCAAATAAAATCTAACCGTACATACATGAATTAAGGTGCATGGCACAAGTTATCATTTACAAGCAACGAAAGAAACTGTCCAGCAGTACAATTTTGAGGTAATTTGAAGTATTTCCATTTTATGCTACTTTATACTTCTCCACTATAATTCAGAGGCAAATATTGTACCTCTTTACTCCACTGCATTTATTCTGTAACTTTAGTTACTTTGCAGATTCAGATTAAAAATACAAAATAAAATATGATGTATTGTTAAAGGTTAAAATAAGTCAAGACTAGACTAGTGGATAAAGTAGTTAAAATAAGTAGTTAAAATAAGCCCCACCTTTACCAGCTGCACTCATGCATCAGTAAGTATATTCTAATATTATAATATACATTATTCTGAAATTGGCCATTCTGCATATTTACTTTTGGTTCTTTAAGTACATTTTGATGCTAATACTTTTGTACTTTTGCTTACTTAAGCAAAAGCTGACTTTTCTTATTACTGATATCAGAAGACATTAAATAGGTTTTAGATTGAAAAAGTAATTATCTAATTTTTGCAGTCAAGTGAGACTTTAAGCTTTCCCTTTGCACACACATACCGACAATGTCAAGATGACATTTTAATTTGCCTTCACGTTTAGTCCCGAACATTACGGCCTTGACTTTAGTGGCAGTCTGTAATACTCCAATTAATTATGTATGTTTCATTGGCTTTATTGACACCTACTTGCGAAGATATTTCTGTACACTGGACAACTACATTGAAAGCTTGCATCCTCTAGCCATATATTGTACATTAAAGTTCCCACTGTGAAGGGAATTCAGTTATTTCAAAAACGAATTGCTTGCCCACATGCTTCTGATAAATGTATCTTTATGCAGAAATAGATTTCACATACTATAAAATGTACAGTAGTCATACCAGACAATGTTACCACATGCACTGCAGAGCTGCTGGCTCTGTAATGGTACATTGTTTTGTTCCAATTCAAGCACAGATTAACATGTAACATGTAACTACCTTCAAATGTAAAACGATAAAGCCAAAAATACAGTCTATTGCTGTATTGCCATATAAACCTACAGTGGATATTTCCCTGCAGCTTGATATTAAATTACCACCATTCATTTGCAATTTCCATAGTTTCCTCACAGTTCTTTCTGTTGGTGGTGTATTGAGGGCAGACCCACCCAGTTGTAGAAATATAATACCAGTTACACAATGCTGGTGTGCTCATTAATTTGTTCCCCCACAGGGTTTGGAGACAACATCCACTGGAGGACGCTGGATGATGGCAAGATGGAAGCTGAGGCCAGGTGAGTTCACACTGAGAGCTGAAATATGACAAATGCTTCCTGTAACCCTGCTGAGCCGCCTTTTGTACAACTATTCCCCCGAGGCCTAAAACAGCTTTTAAAGAAACTAATGACTGGAGCAGACTGACAAGTTATCAGCAGCTGCCTGTAACTAAATGTTTTTTTCAAAGATAACACATTGCTGAGTGTATATTTTTATTTACTGACAAACTGAAGTGAGAGTTACTAGTTTTCAGCCTGTGTTCAGTTTTGGTCTTGACAAATGTTTTCATGTGTTTGCATCGACAGCGGGCTGCCAATCATGCTCATCATCCACAAGAGCTGGTGTGGAGCCTGCAAAGGTAAAACAGTCCTCCCTCCATTTTGACCATTCAGACCTCCAGAAATTTTGACTTTTCATAGCAGGAAAGGCAAGTGTTACTAATAACATTAACGATGGCTCAGTTCTGTTCAAGTGTCCCAGGAAGTCACGACACTGAGCCAGCATGCACAATACCAGGACCCTGAAACCGGAGCAGCTAAATTCAATTCAGCCGTCATTCATTTTATTATGTACACCTGTGCTTTTCCTGTTGTGACATGTCAAAATGTCTTTACTTGACCTTGAAAATAGGTAAAGGTTTGGTTGCCTGGACTGTGTGACCAATCAGGTCACAAGATTGATATCCAACAATCTTGTGATGTTTTGTTAAAAGTGATATTCTCTGATACTTATCTCCTGTATGTACATAAACGATACTTCAGGGAAAGTAGTTTTTGCAGAAATCAGGTAAAAGGCATAACTTGTGACCTTAATGATAAAACAGTTCTACAATATTTAAATTCAAGGTGACATGAATATTTTCTCTTAGCTGACTGTTTACATCAACTTTTAAAAGTGAGACATAAGAGCCATTCTTCTCTTTAGATAAAAAAAGAAGCATATCATATGCAGATGAATAAACATCAGTGAGCCTACAAGCTCGGCCAAATCACCATCTGTAATGTGGACAAACAATTCAAACAGGAAATGATTATTAAAGCTGCTTGGGGTAATAGCAGGGCCAGTACTGTATTGTGATGATAATCAATATGATTTGTCTTGGATTTGATGGAAATACAAGATAATGATTAATTGTATTTTGTTGCCTTACATCAGCACTGAAGCCCAAATTTGCTGAGTCCAAGGAAATCTCTGAACTTGCACACAACTTTGTTATGATCAACCTGGAGGTAAGGAAATATTAACTGTTCATTTGCACTTCTGTGTTTTATGACAACATTAACACATATTATTAGGTGGTTACAAATCTTTGTTTCCAGGCTTGTAAATGACGAGTTATCTCTTATTTGAACAGGATGACGAGGAGCCAAAGGATGAGACCTTGAGCCCCGATGGTGGATACATTCCTCGGATTCTTTTCCTTGGTACGGAGGGGGTTGAGTCCACCTTCATGTAAACATTCCTGATTGCACAGTTACTCTTACTGAATAACACGCAGCGTCTGATACAGTTTCAGTGGGATGGATTTAAGTTTCAGTGGCATGGCAGCAGAGATAAAAATAATCGGACACATTCCAAATCTTTACAGGTGTTAGGTAGAAAGAGTCAACCTTTGATTGGACTAAAGAAAAGGCTTCAGATATCACCTGTATGTGATGTTAAATACAACAGTAAACATTTTGACATTTTACATTTAGAAATATGTCCATGCTCAAGCACAACTAATTTATAGTTTTTAAGCTGAAAAGATTAGTCGATTACTACAGATATTTAATTAAGTAATTTGTTTGCGCAAAAGTGCCCAAAATGTTCTGGTTCCAGATTCTCAAAAGCTAATATTTGCTGGTTTTGTTAGTTTTCTATCATAATAAATTGAAAACCTTTTTGGATTTTGGACAGTTAATTGGACAAAAGCAATTTGAAGGTGTGAAATTGGGCTTTAGGGTGTTGATAGGAGCATTTTTCACTATTTTCTGACATTTTATTAACCAAATAATGAATAAATCGAGAAAAAATAATAGTCATTAATTCATAAAGAAAACAATGGCTAGTTTCATCCCTGTATTGTTTGGATTTTAACTTTAATTTGACCAGACCTTTTATTTGGACTCTTCTTACCCCCTCACAGATCCCAGCGGTAAAGTCCATCCTGAAATCACTAATAAGAACGGAAATCCAAACTACAAGTACTTCTACAGCAGCGCAGAACAAGGTAACAATCCAGATTATTATCATTTACCTACAGAAAATGTTATGTTACAATGTGATGTAGCTGCTTCCAGAATGATAGCTGGGATTAAAGACAACTTGAGGTGTAAATTCCCTTTTAAGGAGGTTGATTGATTAAAGGTGTGTGTTTTCTGCCTTTGCTCCCTCCATCCCGCTCAGTCGTGTCCGGTATGAAGGAGGCGCAGGAGAAGCTGACGGGCGACGCCTTCAAGCAGGGTCACACCGGAGATGAGCTGTGAGGAGGCAGAGGCGGGCGTCAGGCTGTAAGGGCTACACTTCCTCTACCTGAGCCTGTGTGTCAGCAACCGCCCTGTAACGTCCCCAAACAAACAACCCCTTTCACTATTTATACTCACACGTTAGACAGTGGGCTGCATCTCACTGACCAAACCAAGCCAACTATTAAAAAGACGTCGGTGCTTCGGTACTTCTTTTTGTCCTGTACGGTTTTTCCAACACGACTACTCATTTTCCTGTCTTTGTTTTTAAAACGTGTGTATTTGTAATCTACTGTTAATTAAATGCCATGTACTGTACTTACTGTCTGTAGAGGACATAACCGACTCCAGCTAGCCAAGTTAACTCATTATTAACTCTCACTTAGATGCGCGGCTGTTGGGTGGAAACTTCACATCTGGAAAGTGCCAAGTTTTCACGACACTCGTGACTAGACGACCATGAAATTTGAGTTTCACCAACACACTGCAGATGACTGTGTACTTCATTTTAACCAGTAGAGTTTTCAGCCAACAGCAATGATATAGTACTTCATATTAGTCAAGACAAATATTTCAACACCTACAGTGATGTGCTTCCAAAGATCCTCTACAGTATGTTATTTTATCTGTCACAATATTTACCACGCACTGCGACATGGGCTCTGTACTTCTGATTTCTATTATCCTTTAAAATAATATGAATTATTCATTTAATCCTGCCAAATTATGTGTACTTATTTAGCTATATCTACATACGTTTTTCTTCCTGTTCTGAGTTTGTTTTGCTGCTCGTGAAGTGACACCACTCAGTTCATTTTTTTTCTTCCCTTTCTTACGGTCTTGTTAAACTCTTTGAATGAGGGATGAAAACATTGGTGAAGTGTCTTGATGTATTTTATACATGTACACAGCCAAGTGTGCAAATAAAGTTTGTTGTAGTGAGTTGTTCGTGTTTGTTTCCATGTCATTGTGAGCCAGATGCATTCATGACACAGTTGTAATAACAGTATATCAAATTTTATTGTCTATCCAACAATAGTGATCCCTTATGGTTTGTCAAACAATATGCAACTGCTGCGAACAGTTAACATCAGTAGATGACACTAATCAAGACACTATTTAAATTCAGTTTGACGGTGATTTAAATAGTGCAGTTACATTAATGCGAGTGCATTTATTTAAGACATTGAATTGCAATTGATCCCATTCCAGACACGACCTTCAAAATGGCTTATTTAGGAAAGAACTCTCTTTCATACTGAGCCATGTCTCAGAGTAAAAAAATGTCTTACAGCATATGATTTTTCATGATAAAATAAATTACAGGGGGAAAAAAAACGAAGCGTGCATCTCTAAATAAGCCTCATTTCATGACATGTTAACAGTGTTTACAGACTATGACAACATGAGAAAGATGAGGAACGTTGGTGGAATGTGTGTCGTCAAACCTAAAAGGCATTCAAAGAAAAAAGCCTCTGTTCTCTGTTTCGCTCCATCTCTCACAAGACGGACGAAAGGCTCGAGCTGAGATGTGGAAGGGCACAGAGAAGAGTTTACAAAGAAAATCACAAAGTTAACGAACATTAGGGATGTGACCGCGGCCCAAGCCCCAACATGTTTTCACTGAGAGGACATTAAAAAGATTTTAAAAGGTTGGAGGGAAATAAGAGACATATTGCTACAAATCGCTATAATTACACTAATTACACAATGCTGCTGCTGTAAAATCAGCAGCATTTTCACATATAAAAAAAGCCTATAAAAAGCTGCGTGATACATCTGTATATTCAAAATGACACAGCGATAAAGTGTGATTAAAACTGAGTGATTCTTCTAAAATTTAAGTTTCATAACCAGTGCAATAGACCACTGTTGACTCATGAGCATCATGAGCTTTTAAGATGCAGCTGTAGCGATGGGGGGGGGGGGTGCAGGGGGTGTACAAAAGGTTTAAACAACATCTGGAATTAATCACCAACTCTTCAGCATGCAGGAGGCAGGTCCAGCGTTGGAATCTGCATTCCACATTTCATGGATATCTTTACAAGATTACAGTGAAACGCTGACATGTTAAACTCCTCATGTAAACCCACTTGACTGAAGTCGACGCTTTAAGACGCTCCATCCGCGTGCAAGGCTACACCTTCAGAAGAACACTTCATCCGCCCCCGTTTGTGCCGTTTGCTTCTGAGGATATTAAGAGGTGAGTTGGGGAAGGAGGGGAGTGTGTGTGTGTGTGTGTGTGTGTGTGTGTGTGTGTGTGTGTGCGCGCGAGTGTGTATGTATGTGTGTTTTGGTGGGGCAGGACCAAATTTAAAATCTTCCCTGCTTGGCGTCTCCGATGGCCCCCCAGACGTCAAAGACAAACTCATCGGGAAAGGCGAAGTCTCCGAGGGTCTCGTCTAACGCCATGGCGAATTCGTCCGGGTTCTTCTTGTCGCGGCCGACCTCAACCATCGTAGCAGCTGGAGAGAGAAGAGCAGAACACTTCAGAGGAACTGAAGAGCTTTTCATAACTCATACTGAGACGTAGCATTTGTCTACTGTCTGCCCTGAATAATAAAAACCAACGTTTAAATCCACTATTTCCACAGACTGCGACGGGACTGGCCTGCAGAGTAGAGTGGAGAGGCATGATAACATACCGTTTTGTTTCAGGGGAACACACCTGAGGCCTGAATCACTTGGCTGAAACTGGATATTAACCCATCTGATCATTTACTCGAAATTAATATTAATGAGGCCACTCGAGACTAATTAGTATGCAAGATATCAGCTACTTTCTTTAAGACCTCTGACATAAAAAATTACTTGGAACTTGACATACATGTATTCTAGAAAGACTTAACCTTAACCTTAGATAATTATTCTGCAGGAACCTCAATATGACAAAATGCAGAAGCAAATCATCTTCCGATCTCTCTGATGTCTCAGTGCTGGGTCATCGTCAGCACAGTGAGAATACATATGAATGAACGTACATCAGAGTTGCCCAGGTGTGAATATTTAAACTCACCAAGTTCAGTGTCTCTGATGCCCATGTAGCTCTCCAGGAGGTCATCCACTTTCTTCACTGCCTTCTCCTCAAACTCTGTTGGCTAGAAAACACAAACAACTCGGTTTCAATCATTCAGTTCCTCAGTTTTACTGAATCTCGCTGGCTTGTTGCACAACACCTCCCAGGTTGCAAATTTTGATGAATCAAAATGTGATTAGATCAGTTTGACAGATTTATGATTCCAGATTTCATTGATGAAGGCGGAAAGTAATACATGTGGATGCTGAGTATGTAACATATTTTGTGAATCTTCAACAGAGAGAACCCTTAAGATTATATCAGAGTCAACTTCGTGTCCGTGTCCAAAGGAAGAAAAGCTCTCTCTACCAGTATAGAACAACCACAATAGAAACGTCAGAGTACAATAATATGGAGAACGTATTGTCTTCCACTGACACTTGCACACTTACCTCCTCCTCTACAGTAGCTGGGCCCTTGGAGCGAAGTCTCAGAGTCCCCCTCCCTGTGCCGATCTTGTTGTCGCTGGCAGGTTTGGCACCCTTTGACCTGGGCTCAAGCATTTCTGTCAATCAGAGGGGAAACAATATTACACAAAGTCAGGTTTTCTGTCCCCTTGCTGAACTTTAGACCATCACAGTCACTCCTGGTAGATCACCAGCTCCAGCTCTTGATAGCAAACCATGCTAGAGTTCCAAAAAGCGACGATACACTGACGTGTTCAGCCACGTAAAACCACAAGTGAACATTATAAAAATCGCCAGTTATGGTTAGTATAAGCTATTTGTGGTCCTGTACCAATTATACCAAGGTATAATTTGACCTTTTTAAAGCACATGGACACACTTTTCCATCTTTTTTTTTGTTTTTCTTATCATGCAAATGATTCTGTAAATGCACAAAATGACTCATGTGTCCTGGTGTCCAGATCCCCATGCTGAGAAACACTGCAGCACAAGATTCTGCCCGCACAAGATGTGTCTCGTGACTGAATCCTGAAGGTGAGTCTGTCGTCCTTTCACCATGTGGGTCAGTTATGTAACGTGCTGATGTGTTTACGTCACCTATACTTCTTCTGTGTCTTGTTTCTTACTCACCAAAGGCCTTCATCGGCTCGACCAGTTTGAGCGTGAAGGTTTTGTCTCTGGGCAGCTCTTTAAGCATGCGGGCGACCTCGTAATGCCGCGTCCCGACGATGTTGCGTCCATTAATGCACTCTACGTGGTCGCCCACACAGATCACCTTCACCCCGTCCACAACACTGCCCTCTTTGATACGCTGCCATGCAGGGGGGGGGGGCAGAAAATGGATTGAAGAAGTCAGAGACAAACATATTTAAAAAAAGTGCCATACAAAAAGAGGTTTGTTTGAAGACAAAAATACAGATCAAAATAAGAGAGCAAACAAACCGAGGACGTGTGTGTGTGTACAAAATATTCCAGGCAATACTGATGAGTGTACTGTATTTGCTCTTTCAGCATGTTATACCAGATAATCACTTTTCTCTTCACTGATGCGAAACCACTTGACTTGGCAGAACACAAAAATAGTTATTAAAAAGGCTTCCATGGAAAGCTAAATAACACAGTTTATTTCTGTGCGAGACTTCAAAAGCTTTAAAAAAAAAAAAAAAAGGAAACAAACATTTGTGATGCAAATATATCCGCTTAGGAGCGTCTGTACTGCATGGAGAGTTTTGGAATATGAATAATACTTTCCTGGTCTTTTTTCTCCATCGGAAGAGAGAACATTTTATAGGAAATGTGTTCATTTCAATACATTTTCTTTTTCAGGCAGATGGTAAATGCTTCCTGACCCACATTTTGCTCCATAAACCTCTCAACCTCAACAATTTCCTGCATGAGACTGTGTACAAACAGTCTGGAAAGGCTGCATTAGGCTATTCATGTTCTCAAGTTGTTGTTGGTTGATGAAGAAGATATATAGTAGTTTCATTCTCCGACATCAAAGGGAAAATATGAATTCATCCGTAAACGTCGGCAAGACTCGTTTGAAACTGTCTTCAAAGATACAGCATCTCTTTAATAGTTCACATACTACGACAGCATCACAACACTGACCCAAGGGATCATCTGGATGCAGTGCTGTTTCGGATCACATGATGGCACATGTGAGCACTTTGTTTTGATGGAGTGAGATGACTGAGACCAAATAAGCTCATTAGGCCCGTCTGCATCAACAGAGGCAACATACCAAGTTGAATTATGATTTCCACTTTGAAAGCAAGCTTGTAAGATTACTTTAAATATGGCAGTCATGCAAACAAGTCGATCTAGTGCCAAACGTCTACCAACTGCTGCTGTTTCGTACACACTCTGATGTCCACAATAAGGTCATTAATTATCCTGAATCAAAGACAATCGAAAGCAGGAAACACTTTAATATTTCACTTTACTTATTAAACTTGCATTTCACCGTTTGTATGAATCCTAACCCTTAATGCGACTTAATTTACCAAATAAGCAAAACACAATCAACACAACAGCAGTTCCTTTTCATTCAATTGAATTAATTCCAGTTAATTCCTTTGTCAAACAAGCCTCGTTTTCTGCCTACTGATGTATTTAATTAGTATGTTATGTAACTGGACATCACTGTGAATTAAGAGGTGACATAAAGGTTGATGTTGGCGTGTTCAGGGTGAGAAGTTCTGTTTATTCGTACCTTTATGAAAGCGTATCCCGCTCCATTGTCGGTGATGGTGAGGCCCAGAGCATCTTCAGATTTATAAACTTCCACCTCCTTCTTGAGCCCTTTAATGTGGGCGAAGATAAAATCCTCGAGGCCGATCTGGCCCCCCAGCAGCTTGTCCATGTCAATCTTGTGGGTGTTGAGGGTGCAGAACAGGATCTGTACACACACAGACATGTAGCAGGCAGATACAGTGCATTACAAATGTGCACATAAAAAGTACACACATTTGATTAAACTGAGCTAAAGAAAAGTTGTTAAAAACGACTTTGACTATATAAAAGCTTTCTAATAGGCACTGAATAAAATTTAAACAGACTATTAATCATTTGTCTTTTAGAAAAAAAGAATAATAAATATATAAATAAATAAATAAGAGGCCCTACAGGGAAGGAAAGCCCCAAAAGCATCTGCATCTTTTATACACAATCAAAAAAAGAATCCCTGTTTTTAGTCACAGCCTGAAAACTGAGCCAGATTCAAAAATAAAACTGTAGATGACAGAGCACTGCCTCAGTATGCTAAATACAGGAGTCATCAGGGAGCTCTGTCTCTATTGCAGCAGCCAAGTCCGGCAGTTATGTCCTCTTCCAACCCCCCGGTTTCATCAGTGTGTGTTGTGTCTGTGCAGTATAACGGAGCTGAGCCTGGACCAGCCTGTGATGAAGCAGGAACAGTGGGTGGGGGGGGGTGACGGTGATATTTCCTCCTGTGCCAGAAATGTAGAAATCTGGCTTCACACCTTGCGGCTGCCACCTCTTGGCAGGACAGAGAGGGAAATGTGATCACCAGGAACACGATACACAAGTGGCCTGATTTAAACGGTACTTTAAACAGAGAGTGGACGGTGAAACCCCGGAGGAGGAGACCGGTGGATGTGAATCATTTATTCTGCCCCAGACAGTCAGTGAAGCTATTAATAAATTCTACTTTAATTTCTATTTACTCAGATAAACCCACTCAGTTATGCCCATATGCAAGTTCTGCATCCAACGTCTACTGTGGGATCAGCTTCTTAATAGGGCTTTGAGAAATACAGAGCCGGGATTTAGTGGCCGTCTTCCGGGTTTGCATGCTAGAAAGGGATTGATTCGTACTGGTTCATCAGGAGGATGACCTTTGTGCACCAATCAGGCTCTGGCAGCGAGGCCTGCCTTGTTTGGGCCTCTTTTATTCCCCCTCTGTGTACCAACAGGCGCTGTTCACACACACATTAGCAGCAGACATGGCCTGATGCGTTGCCTTGGGATACCAGACTATAAAAGAATGGGATCATAATGGAGGGAGGCCGCTAGAGGAGAGGGGCAAAGAGAGTATGGAGGAGACGAGGAGGCAAGGGAGGGGTGTACTGTAGCTGAATTGATGGCTCTCTTCATTTCTTTTTCCATAACAGGGCCCACACCCTCCCCTCCGTCGCCTCCCCCCCAGGCCAGGGCATTACTCAAGAGCGAGTGGGAGGAACAGCAGCAGACGCCTACACCCGTTACCAAGGCTGCCGACTACATTAAGCTCTCGGCACTGCTCTCCTCCTGCTGGGCTGACAGCCGCAGCGCGTTCACACCGCCGGGTGTAGCTAGGATGCAGGGAGCAGCGTCACACACTGCAGTGACTGCCTCTCCTCTAACGACCTGACTCACAACAACAGATACTACACCTCCCACTGCCTGCGCCACACGGACCAAAACCTTGATAACCACATGGGAGAGGGCAAGTGAAAGGAGAGTCACCGCAATCTGTTCAGCATCACCCAAGACAGAGTATTCATGGGTCAGTGCTTTCAAAAGACGAATAGAAACATATGACAGGAGAAAAAACAGACAAAATCAGACTTAAAATTGAGTTTGATTTTGTACTACTTGTACTACTTTGTATAAATGCAGGGTTACCCGCAGTATTTTATAATGGAGGCACCCAGTACCTCCATTAACGTCAGAAGTAATTAAGTTTTTATAAAATAGATTCACTCCAGACATGTTTTACGACAAATAATAATAGTTTGTGTCTCATATAGTTTTTGCACAAGAAATGCAGAATGTTTGTCATACAGACTCAACCCGTAAACTAATATGATCATGGATCTTCTCTCCTGAGCTGGGCCTGAAGAGCTGAACGAAACACACTGTTGTTGCGAGTGTTAATAAAAAAATCCTTCCTCCATTGATTGTAATGTGTATTGGTTGAGAGTGCGAAGTCTCAACCACAAACACTTGTGGTGTTTTTTTTCTGATTACGTGTCCATCTTGCAGTTGTCAGCACCTCCAGCACTGCAGGCATGAGGCTCTCGCTTCTCTTTTTATCACAAATATTTTCATTTAAAATGTTTACTGGTGGACACAAGACGTCCCCCTTCTTCACTGTAAAGTCCGTCCTCAGCGGAGGGGGACTTGAAGCTTTAGGGGAAACGAGCAATGGAGTTATATCACACAGTGAAGGCCACATATTTAATATATGAGGCGACTGTTTAAACCGTCATCTAGTAACTACACTGATGAGGAGATGAGTCAGGATCTGTCTGATTCAGCTCAGCAGGTGATTGTTTATTAAATCACCTCATACATTTGCTTCGCAGTAATTCATCAAGGCACAGTACTAAGTACTATGTAACAAAGTACATTTACTCACGTACTGCACTTAAGTACAATTCTGAGGTATTTGTACTTAACCATTTCAAACTGCTTAATATTTCTTCTACTCCAATACATTTCAGAGGGAAATATTGTACTTTTTACTCCAATACATTCATTTGACATCAAGTTACTTTGTACATCAAGATTTTACACACATAGTATATATGATGCATTTTTATACACAACAGTATATGAAATAGTTAAAATGATCTCCACTGTGACAAACTACAACATTGAAATGATTTTTACACATTGATGCATAAATAATAGTAATACAATAATATAACGCTCTGCATAATGAGTACTTCAGTCTTTTTACTTCAAATTCAGAATAGTGGCCTTTTAAACCTGTAATGGAATATATTTCACATTGTGGTATTTTTACTTTTACTTAAATAAAGGATTTGAATACTTCTGCAGCACGTTCCAATATCGAGTGGCCAACACTTACCACCTCCGCTAACTCATTTCCTGGGAAAACCATGAAATGACTTTTTTTTTCTTCTTTTCTAGTTTTAACAAAGCTTTTGATCTAACCGCTATTGCTGAAACGATCAGTGGATTAATTGATGAACCGATCGACACAATAATCCTATTTTCGCGTTGGACTGTTGGTCAGAGAAAACAAGACACGTGAAGATGTTACCTTGGGCTCTGGAGAATTTTAAGGGCCATTTTTTTGGCAAAGCGATAAATCTATTCATTGAAAAAATAATCATTAGGTTTGTTCACTTCTTCACATAGGTGCTAATAGTTCTCCGGCTCTAAAAATATACTGCAATTCAACTGAATGAGAGCGAATTGTCAAGCAGACATGGTACAATATTATAATACAAGTACTGGTATTGAAATCTCCGCCTACATGTATTCTCTACAGTAATCACTTCCCCTGCCTGTTTGAAGAAAGTAAAGGCTAGATAAATACAGGCTTTAAGTGGTTCTCCCTCTGAGTTGTTGACTAAAAGGTTCGGGAAACCTGTTTCTTTGGCAACTGATCTGCTGTCCATTCACAGCCTCTTCAACAGATCTTTAAATGGCAGAAAGGAGGGTTAGAAAGATTAAACAGAGATCATCATGCTTACACCAGGGATTTACTCGTGTGTAACAGTGGAATAATGTTTTTCTCATTTCCTGTCTTCATCTGCTGCTTTTTCTATTTCTGGGCCGGGTGTTTTTTAGTAGTTAACAGGGAATGCTGATGTAAGCTGTGTGTATTGCGGTGTGGCTCTGTTTTCAGCAGGATATCACATTCATCAGCATTTAAGCCAGTGTAATCATTTACCTAACTGCGGATGTGAGACTCTCTAAGAGGCCGAGGTGTGTTTCATAAAAAATGTGCCTCAGAAAAGCAGCAGCTTGTTATGAAAAGGCTGTCTTGAATGACAAACTCAGCCAGGATCACATTTGCTCTTCATGAAACCGATGAATCTTTTTCATGACCTGAGACGTCAAGCACTGATCATCAAAACGTCAACTCACAGTGAAGAAGACAGATGTGTAAAGACAAAAGTGTGATGTTCACATCCACAGAGCAGCACATACTGAATATATAATATGGAGAGTATAGTGTATGCAAGATGTGCAAGACGTGACATTAAACAAGTTGAAAGTATCTAATAGGACTGCTGGCGGGTCATTCGTTTTATAGCAGAACAATAAGACTAAACTAAAGTTCAGTTGGATTGTCATGCTTGGTTTGTGACATAACAGCCTCCATTCGGAGGCAGTGAAGAGAAACTTGGGAGAAAACTCTGAGTTTAACTCACTTAGATTGACTGAAACACTGGTTTAGCCCCCGGTGAAGCTAAGCCTGAAAAACTGACCCAACCAGGACCAGGCTAGTCTGGTAGGATAGGTTTCCACGGCGACTAAAGTCAGACTTATTTAAACCACTTTTATGAACAGAAATGTATGAAAATAAGCCTGATTTAAACTAAAACACTCCTCTGGATGCACCAAGAAAACTGTGGAATCCATGAGAATTAAACTACAGCTGTGTTGATAAAATAATGCAGTTATTATTATTTATTGCAGCCCTGTGTAACAACCAGAGGTCAAACTCTCCTCCGATACATCACCACACCCATCCCAGACAGGTGATAACACATATAGGTTCTCTCTCTTTTTTTTATCCGTGGTTGTTTTGTCTCCACCGTCACATCGATCCTCAGAGAGGCCGGAGGAAACCTGAACTCGCCTCTGAAAACCTGCTGCTGCTGCTGTTGTTGTTGTTGTTGTTGTTGTTGTTCTGCAGGCTGTGATGCCGTGACAACGCTTTCCTCCGCATCGCTGCTGGTAAACAACCACTTAAAATCTCTATAAAACCAGATTGAGTCCAGTCAGCAGTGAGCGCACACACACCTGGGGTCTGTTTCTCGCAGGCGTGTGATGTGCACACAGTCACACAGGGAGAGTTCATGCTCATTTGCTTGTCACATGTGTAATGAAGCACCATTACTCGTAACTACATGTTCACTGGAATCATTTCAGAACGTGTTATTAGGCACTAATAGAATATAACTGAGCCTGTTTACTTTCTAATGGTGGTTTTAACTGGTCAAAAAGACATTTAAGACACTGAACACCGAAGGTTTGTTGTATCAATTAGACGTATAAATAAACATCTAATACAATAAAATAATCCCACTAAGCATTTACTTGTGTTTTATTTAAATTGTTATTTAAATGTTTTAGCCCATTTTCAGCACATCACATAAACTGATCAGCTGTTTTGTTTATGTATTTTTCTAGCTATTGATTTCATTTCAGTGTGGAACTCAATCAGCAGACTCTTGAAACTTGTTCGAGTTGTTGAGTTGAGCTTTCTCTGGTTATTAAATGTGAGGATTTGCTGCTTTTCTCTGTTTTATTGTTGTAAGTCACAAAATAAACTTTATTTGATTACTATAGAATCATATTGTGATGATATGGATATATGTTGTTATCGTTTTACAAAATTCCATCAACTTAACAAAGATTATAAACAAATTCTGTTTATCAACTAACAAAATGAGTCACTGAAGTTCTTGTTTCTCATGTGTGCAGACTTTTTACATTTCCTATATTGTGATATACACTCAGTGGCCACTTCATTAGGTGCACCTGTAAAATCTAATGCAACAGCTCGGCCAACTCTTCTATGTCTACAAAGATATTAAAGTTTTGATTGACACTTTAAGAGAGGTATTAATGTATGTTTATTATTGATGCTGTAGTTGGCAGTGGTGTTAAACAGGACTGCATTATATTGAGAGGTGTTCCTAATGTTTTTGTTTGTAATTTACATGACATTTGACATATAATTCAAAATATGGCCATTATAGGCTTCGTAAAGGTAGAATAGGCTGTTGTACTGGATTGCATTAGACTGTATATGTTTCCCGAATAAAGTGGCCAGTGAGTGTATATTGTTATCAGGAAAATACTTTGAATATTGTGATGTTGTTCCAGTTGTACTGCCTCGCCCTAGAAATGACATGCCCTGAAGTGTTCGCTACACTGAACTGGGTGTTGTTTCAGACCTGTCCACAAAATAGATTTACGGCTCTTGTGCTCACATCTTGATGGGTGAGAAAAACACTCACTTAACATTCTCTACATAGCAAAGAACATAGCATAGCAAAAAAAAACAATCCACTATTCAAGACAACCTATTTCATCCAAAGTATGTGACATACACAACTGGGTAGCCTTAACTGTACTTCCTCCTGACACTTGGTTGGTTTTTACAACATCTAGGACGTGAGTGCAGGAGCCCGGCTAATACAAGCAGCCGACTCGAGCTCCATCAAATGAGATTGTTTCACCTAATCCCCCGATTTAGAAATGTCTGGCTGCAATCGTGGAAGCACAACAGCCCGCACAAAACAAAACCAAGACGTGTGGTTTCTGTCACATGACTGCAGCCCAGATATTCAAACTGTAGGCAAATGTGTTTCTGGTGAGCGGGGAGCATGCTCACCGCAACAGGTGGACAAGAAGCAAAGTTACGGAGCCACACCTCAAACTCTACAGCTGTAGGGCCAATAACCAGACTTTGACCTGAGCAGAAAGAACACATAAAAACATGCAATTCTTCATCTACAGACTGCAACATTATGTTCATGGCGTTCTGGCTGAGATGTCAGAGACTGAACTGGGTTTACATAATAATGTGTGTGTCTACTGTGCTGTATTTACTGTTATTTGTATGTCAAACAAATTCCTCTTCGCCAGTTCTGCTTCCTAAATAAAGTGACTCTGAGCTTCAGTGTAACAGAAGGACCAGTTTCTAATGAAGGCTCAACAAAAGATGCTCACAGTGATTCAGACATGCTTTCATGCAATGTGATGTCTGTTTGGAAGGAACCGTCTAACCTATTAGGGAAAATTAATACAAGGAAGGCAACGCCATTGTTCATTACATAATTCATATCAGGCTCAGCCAAGCACTCACGTAACCTCAGCATCACAGAGCCACTGGTTTACAAACAACAGCAGCTATAGTGTCTGCGTGGCTCCATGTGCCACTACTTTGTCCTCCAGTTTACTTTATGCTAAATTCAAGACGCAGCATGATAGAACAGTTCCTCAATGAGTGTTAATGATTTGCATTTTCACAGCAGACATCCTGGATTATAAGAGTAGACTGCTCAGCTGTGTCTATGACTTCCAGTGAAGCGACAGATGTGAATTGATTTTACTAAATTTACTACCGTTTTAATCAGAATGCCACAGAATTGACATTGTTCACAAGCATATTTTGATCACTTTAAGTATTGCTTCCAGGTGTTGAAAAACTCTTAACTCCTATTTTTTTGCTGTTTTGAAGGAAATTAAACCAGAAAAGAGGGAGAAAAAATTGAAATAAACACAAATTATTTAAACTCACGATGATGCTTGCATGAATCGTAACACCTGTCATAACTGAATCAGTACGTTTACACTGATTACATGTTTAAAAAACATTGTGTTTAAAATGAAACCATGTAGGATTTAAATACTTTCAATACAGTACTTCTTTTCTGAAAAAGGAACAAAACTATACTTTCAGCGCTTGAGACTATGAGGTCGCCCCATTAATTGTACACTGGACGTACAAAGATGAGATTTGCAACAAAGGATTTATCAAACAACCTCTGACATTTGTTGGGTTTAATACATTGGACGCCATGAGATCCAGCTTCACAGGGACTCCTCTTATCTGAAGGCAGGTGCTACAGTTAGAAAGTCAGCTGTAAGACCTTCACTTTTGGTGTTTTAAACTCACAATGATGCTAGCATAAACCGCAACATCTGTCTTGACTGAATCAGTAATTTTACTCTGATGACCTGATGAAACCACATAAGATTGAAGAAAGAAAGTTTAGTTTGAAGCCATCTTAGATTATATCCTCTCTGGGATGCGCCAAAATTATAGCGTTATCTTGATATGGAGGTCTCTGGTTCATATTTAAATCACATTTTATTTACAGCTGTTTGTGAGATGTTTTAATGTTTTTACAGCTCAGTTACTTCCAGTACTTCCCCATAAAGATTCAAGTCTATACAAGAGCTAAAGCAGATGGCACATTCAAAATATGTCTGATGCTCAGTGGGAAATTTGTCTTCTCAGCACATTTTGAGTGCAGACTGCTTTTGACAGTTCTGTAATGAATAACATGTCGAGCACTCGACCGTCCACTTGCTCCTCACCAACACCCACAGGTAGAGCCGAGTGCTGACCCACAGTACTGACTGAAATGTACCCGTAGCACTGAGTATCAAACTATCAAGTGTCGAAGGTTGGCATCAAATGCTTGACCTGATTCTTAGCCTTGTTTATCTATTCACTTACCAGGTATTTCAGGTATTTTATAGGCGTGTGAGTTAATTGTATTTAGGGAAAGTTCTTGTTCAGCTGCTTGCATTACAACATTTAATACTGCTAGACTGAAACGTTTTGTTAAATGAGAACAAGGCTTAGCAGAAAAATATGTTCATATTCCTTAAAGTAAGGTTTTAAACACATTATTGTTCTGGTATCTTAGCGGCACAAGAATCGAAAATTTGAAGCACTACCCAGCAGCATCTAACAATTATTTTCATTATCAATTATCAATAGTGAAAAATGCCCGTCACACACATTTCCCAGAGTCCAAGTTAATGTTAATGTAAATTGATGACGAACTGTCCAAAACCCAAAGAAAATTAATTTCCAATGATACAAAAATAAAGAAGAAAATCTTCCAATTAGAAAAATTGAAACCGGAGAATTATTCATTAAAAAATCACTTGAAAGATTAATTATTTTTCTGTCAATCGACAAACAGGTGAACCAACTACTTGTTGCAGCTCTACAAGTATCAATACGAAATTAAACTTCAAACTTAATCCCCAAAAAAATTTGTTTTGTCAGACAAATTCCAGTTTATTATTAGGTACACCTAGCTAAAACTAATGCAATCTAATACAACAGCCCTGCAATAAAGCCTTTATGACATTTATAATGTGCGGTTGTTCAAACTGTTTTAGGGACTTGTTAATTCAACTTTATGAGGCTGTCGTTTGTACTGCTGTTGAACTGTATTGCGTTACATTGACAGAGGTGTTTCTCACATATAGTCTATCCTCACAGATTTAAATTGGGTGGACAAAATATCTCAGTAGGTTGAGGAAAAAAAGTATAATTTGGGTATCAGTAGTGAAACCAGTACCCAGCCCTTCTTGCAGGTAGATTAGACTCCCTGAAAAGCTGTGTTTTGTTGGGAGATATAACAAGTATTTTCATATGACAGCGCTGATATCACAGGTCACGTCCAGTCAACATGGGCACCACAGTCACATATGCAGCAGAGGGAGGTTTGGTGGTGTTTATGGAGGGAGGAGGCCCTGGACAGAGCTGCTCCCCTGGGTCCTCTGGGACGCCTCTGGCTGTGGCTGGGACGAGTTATCTGGTTAGATTTTGAGGCTATGCCCACTGATCCGGACGTGAGGGACTTCCTGTGGTAAAAACTGTGGAGTCCAACAACTAACATTGTGACATCACACTCCATCCGCCTGTCTGTCTGTCTTGCTGTCTCTCTGTTTGTGTCACATTTCTGAACAGGGCAGCTCAGAATGCATGTGACACAACTGCTTAACGGGACAGACTGATATGTTGACATTTGCATTGTTTTTCTTTTGCTACCTGCTTGGCAAGATTTGGGTCATTATTTCAGCAGGGAACTTTTCTCATGATATGACAACTACAAAAATAAACACCAATGTGATTCTTTATTGATCCCTGTAGTACTGATCCTCTCTTGTCCTCTCAGAGTTGGCAGAGGTCAAGATCAGCTACTGAACAGTACTGCTAGAGATGGTACAAGATCAATGTCTTGTTCAAAGACGCTTTAGTATGTGTGCTTGCAGCTTGAGACGGAGGTTTGAATCCAACACAACCTGCTGAAAATCTGCTAAAATCTCAAATCTCTTTAGCTCCTCTGTAGTATTGTGCTTGTCAGAACAGAAAGAACACGCCGTGAGGCAGTTTCTGTACTAAAAACAAGTCTAGACAGAGACAGAGCAGTCCTAATGAGTGTTATCAACAGACATGATGGAACAAATACCCATAGAAAATCAGAATCAGGTTTATTGCCAAGTAAGTTTTCACATTCAAGGAATTTGCCTTGTCATTTTGGTGCATGACAACAAACACTGTATCTCTGAGCCACCAGGCCGATAACAGATGGCCCCACCGGCCTATCTAGTCATATTCAGGCTGACAAAAGCCAAACATGCCACTCACACTTTCCTCTGAAAAGAGGAGCTTAAGCAGTTTGGGCTAAGAGGAGGTCACAGAACCTGCTTTTGTTTTCGGGACCTCCTCGTAGACATGCAGCTTCTGCTCTTGCCTCCCTGTTCCCTGCTGGATGGGTAAAAAAAACTGTATCTAAAAATAGAGGTGAAATTAATTTGTCAGGTATCCAGTCACGGTAGACACAGATCTCTCTCAATATTGCATGGTTGAAGGTGTGTATGCTGGGAGAGTTGGCAGGGCGTGCCTTTACAAACTCCAAGTCGCTTTGACACAAGACAATCAAAGTTCCACAGAGCTTATCTCTCAGAAAAGCCACTTTAAAACTGTTTGCTGCAAGTGTGCAGGGGTGGAAGAAGTATTAAAGATTCCTTACTGAAGTAAAAGTAGTGTTACCACAGAGTAAGCAAAAGTATTTAAAAATGTATTTAAGTAGAATGTAAGTGTTATGAGCAATATGTACTAAAGTATTAAAAGTAAAAGTACTAATTCTGCAGAGGAACTGACCCTGTAACTGACATATCATTATATATTACACTATTACATTGTTGACACTGATGAATCAGCCTGAGCGGCATCTTTGATAAATAGTGGATCACTTTATGAAACCATCTGTGAGGTTTAAAGAGAAATTTGGTGTAATTGCTGACAACTCAGAGACATCTTAAATGGGTCAAGGGGCCCCAACTACACACTGTTGGGACCCCTTGTCCCATTTGGGGTATATTTGTAAGAGGTCACAAGCCATAAAGGTTTGGAGCCACTGGTTTAATCTTTAACAATGGATTGTATTTTATAAGCATATCATAATCTTAACCTGGAAAGAAACCAGTTGCCACAAATACCAAATAAATGCAGTGGGGTAAAAAGTACAATATTTCCCTATAAAATGTTGTCAAGTACAAAGCAGCATACAATGGAAATACTCAAGTAGTGTACAAGTACCTAGAAATCGTACATAAGTAAGTTACAGTACTTGAGAATATGTACTTACTTACTTTCCACCACTGCTTATACTTCTGTAAAAGTTTACAAACAAACAATCTGAGAGAATACTTCAAGTCTTCGTGTAAAACCGATGTTTAACACTTGAACGCAACACTAAATCACTTTTTTTTTTACTTGATTTACTCCTTTGACAACAGGTGAGCTCTTACCTCAGGTGGACTTATATTAAACGCCTCTGCTATTTTCGCGTACAACTCCTTCACGTTGGAAAATCCCTCGATCCTGCCGGTGGGGCTGCCGTGAGCCAGCTGCGTGTGAAAGACCAGTTTGGGCCGCAGGTTGGCAGGTGGAGGCGGGAGCCCCGCTCCGTTCACGGCGGATTTAGCCAAGCTCCCGGCACCTGCGTGTCCGCCGCTGACCTCCTCGTTGTCCACCAAATGCTCCTTCGTCGATTTGTTTTTCTTCCTCCATGGTCCCAACGGCATTTTTTTGTCGTCTTCGTTTGTTTTTCGACGTGGAAATTAAAAAGTCCGAGCCGCTGCTATAACATTGAAGTAGCTAACCTGTTGAGTTCAAAGCCCAACGGTCGTGTTGTCCTTATTACTTCCTCCTTTCCTCCCAGCTTTCCTCAATGTCTTCCTTCCTTCCGCGAGCACTTTTCCTTTCCTCACCTGCCCGCAGCTTTTACATTTGACTTTCTCCTTCGACAGCGTCTCGGCCCCTCGCTGGCTAATAAATGGTGTGAATATTCAACAGGTAGGTGGTGAGTACGGGATAAACTCTGACACAACCTGCTGGCTGGTACTCGGCTAACAATAGCCACTCTGTTTGTTTCTCGGCGTGCGGCGGGACGCAGGCGCAGTGGGACGAACCCGGGCTCAACACGGTTGGAGGTTCAGTCCCAGTGCACCTGTGCACCATCACAGGTGGGGGTCATCACTTTAAAACGATTCTCCAGGGGTACACATGCTGAGAGTCAGCATATGTAAAGCTGGTTTCATGGTCAGGGTTTTGGGTAAGGATGAGTTAAATCCATGTGTGTGTCTACAAATCCAGCCCCCCAGGATACACCATTGCTTTTGGGTTTTGCTTTTGCTTTATACTCCATTTAATGATACCATAATTTAATGCCATAAAGATTCAGATTAGGCTGGCAAACTCACATACTGACAAGGAGCAGGTGTGTTTACTATCCCTGGATTATAGTGACTCATCATTTGCACAAATGTCTAATACGTGTGATTTATACACACAAAAGGAGCAGTTTGTGCACCTCGAGGTCTCCATCTTTTTTTTGTTCATCATTTTTCCGAGAAAATAACCAAACATTCTTCTTTAAACAAGATATAGATAGATAGATAGATATTTTCCAACTTCTCCAAAATATGCTAAAAATATGATACTCATTTGTGATATTAAATTAAAATGTGTATGTAATTACAGCCATGTAATAAGACATATGTACAAGATGGCAGTCTCTGTGCCGCACTCAATGGTACCTTTTCTGTTTTTGTTTATTTGTTCAGTTTTCAGCTCTCCCTTTCTGATGACACTTACCATCTATACACCTATTTTTCACTTATTTCTATGTATGTACACAATAGTTCTTTGTTTATGTGTACCTATATTTGTTCGGCTTTGTTGTCCTTGTTTTTAGCTGTATGTCTATTTACATTTTCCTCTAAATTGTTCTGTGTGTAAGTACATTGAGAGGAACTTAAATCTGGAGTCAAATTCCTTGTTTGTGTACACATACTTGGCTAATACAGCTGATTCTGATAACTATCTTATATATGGCTTTAATGGAGCACAAGCACTAGGCAGCAGCGAAGTGGCCCTCTCTGTCCAACAAGGACCCCGCCTCTGTGGGCCCCTGCGCCCATGATGAGTGATGTGGCGTCCCCTGGTGGGAAAATGTAAAGGCCTTTGTGTTGGCAGCTGATAGCCAGCAGCTGAGACCAGACAGCTATATTTACACATTCATAGTTTTACCATTAGTAAGCATTAAATTCAGTCAATGTATTTTTAATGTGATCTTTGCACATCAGACATTTTACTTTATAAGGCTTACAACTGAATCTCCACGTTTGACTATTAAAATAGAACTCTAAAGAACCTTTTTCAGGTGCTCATTTTGTGTAATATTTCTATGCAGACTGACTATAAATAGGCCTAAACAGCATTAATGGTTTAAAAGTGATTATTGTTAATACGCTGTTTATTTATCTCCGTAACTGCACAACAACAGCTGAAGATCGCTTCATGTGGAAATATTTATTTTAAAATTCAAGTTCAGTATCTTCACATGTAAGTTTCTAAAATGCACACGACAATCCAGTTTCATTCAACCACTTTCCTCTTGAATAACCTGTACACACATTTTAAAACAGCCTCCAAATTGAGGCCTGTATCTCTACATGACAGAATAAACATGAATGACAGTTAGGAAAACGTCAGTAATGAAGCCTGTCAAATCTAAATGAGAGCAAGAAAATGTACTGATTGGCACTGCAATTTGTCCCAGGATCACTGGGATGGTTATTTTTGGCAACTTTAGACTCATTCACTACCTAATACTTCCAACTAACAAAAAGATAAAGTGATTGTGGCAAAGGCCCACATACATACAATGTGTGCTTTCAGATATCAACAACCCAGACAGTCTTTCACTTGCACTTATATCACCTTGGCAGCATGCATGGTATTTATAAAAACACCACATAGCTCAAAAATAGAAATTGCACATTCGTCAGGGGGTCCATCTGTGAACTGTCAGAGCCGTCCCTCTGTGTGTGTGTGTGTTTGTGTGAGTGTGTTTGGTAGCGAGGGTGAGCGCTGTCATGCGGTTATCTCCCCCTCGTTCAGTCCGTGTCCTTCGTCCTACGCTGGTAAATGCCGTTTCAGGACGTCCTTGGCGTTGCCGGGCAACGTCTCAGGAAAGTTCACATCAAACTCCACCACCAGGTCCCCTCTCTGCTCTGGGTTTTTGGGGAAGGGGAGACCCTGCCCGGCAACAGTCTTTCTCATGCCAGGCTTGACGACATCCGTGATCTTCATGTTGCACGTCTTCCCGTCTATCGTTGACACGGTAACCGAGCATCCGCACAACGACTGAAAAGACAGGAATATGGAGTGAGAATCAGGAGAACAACAACCCACACATGATCGACTGTGGGCAAAAATAACACGTGAATCTGTTCTTTGGCTGAGATTAAAGCAAAAAGCTTCTTTTGTGTGTAAACTAGTGCTGGGTAATATGGTTCATTTAACATCATGACAATTCAGCTGAAAGTTGATAAAGGATAGCTCTGAATTATTGCCCAACTCTGCTGTAAACATATTTACACACTTTTGCCTTGATCTCAGAATGCAAACATCTATTAACACCATTTTCAGATGGACTTCCTGACCAATACTGGATTTCTTTTACGCCAATACTGACGTCTGGTTTTGACAGTTCTTCAGCTGTAAATACCCTTGAAGCTTGTGCTCCTTGTTGGACAGTTAACATTGAAATGGTCCAAACATGTCTGATTGGAATTGACCCCAATCCATCAGAGTGTGTTTCTGTATTTTAGATATTTGAACACTGAACAAATTATGCAACTATTTTGACAAAATAATCACAATTTAAGGTTCATTTAATAGCTTTTCCAGAGCTTTCAACTGCTACAGACCACATCAGCAGTCTCAGCTGTCGTGGAGATGGCTCAGTTGTCATCACGTGAAAACAGGTGGTCGTAATCTCTCTATTCAAAGATCATCTTCGGCATTGGACACAATCCTTGATCTGTCTCTTGTCTTTTATTTTTCTCTTCTAACAAACACTGAGATCCTGTGGGAAAGCTCTGAAAAAGGCTGGAGACTAAGTGGTCCCTTGAGTTAAGATTATTTTATCAAACCAAAGTCAAGAATGAACTTTCATGCTGAACTGTTCTATTCGATTTGAGTGGCATTGATTGGAAACGTTTAATGTGATTAAAAGGTGATTTAAACTCCGAGTTGAGGCAGTGAGATCCATCTCTGAGCGTAGGAGGACCCATATAAGTACATCTTGAACTGTGTGCAAGTGGGCGGGCGCCGCCTCTCCGCCCTCCCTGAGATACAGCTCCTATTTCTCAATGTTGATGATCCAGATTACATAAGTGCGCAGCCAAAGTGTGTGTGTACTTCAGTACTATGCTCATTCACTAGGCCTGTACTTTCCAGGGAAAAACACTTTTGAGGCAGACTACCTATGGCTTATTGATTGTGACCAGGCTTTTTGGAGCATCAGAGCTTTAAAGCAGCACTCGAAACTAAAAGTGAGCTTGTGCTGAGTCCCCCACGTGTGTGACTAATCCATCTATCAGACTCTATTAATACTTCTACTCTCAGTCAAAGTGGGTGCCAAAATAGAAATCGCCTCACCTGTCGCAAGCTCACGCGCACGGGATACACAATGTTCGAGCCCTCCCGCCTAAAGTGAGGGTGTGGCTTGTCCTTGATGACGAAAACAATGTCAGCAGGAATGGTACTGGGTGACTCGTCTCCCTCCCGCGGGAACGTGATCTTGGTTCCCTCTTTCCAGCCTCGCTTGATCTCGATCGTGAGAATCTTGTCCTCAGTGCGCATGGTCCTGCCATCTGGGTTTAGCCTTTTGCGAGAGATTTTCATCCTCTTGGTGCAGCCGTGGAAGACCTCCTCCAGGGAGACCCTCAGTTCGTGGACGATGGCCGGGTCCTGCTTCCGGCGCTGCTGCCCTCCGGGGCCGATGTGCCCGTCCCGAGGAAATCCGTTCAGGTTGAAGCTGGTGAAGGAGCCGAAGGGGTCGTTTCCGTCCACCTCCATGTCCTCGTCGTCCCGGCCATTGGCTTTACGCCCGAAGAAGATCTCGAAGGGGTTTGAACCCCCGAAGAAAGTGGCGAAGGTGGCGTGAGGGTCCCCGTGGAAGGTGTAGGTGAAGGTGGTGCCTTGTCCATCACCAGTGGGCCCGTTTCCTCCCTTGAGACCTGACGGGCAACAGAAATGATTCATCAGTCATCCCAACATTAACACTCAGCAGTGGGAGAGCTTTCTGCCACGAGTGATGCCTTCTTTGACAATGATACACGATCCAATACACCAGATTGGTTTTAGACCCGATACTGACCTTATTAAGCCGATCTGGTACCAGCCATGAAGTGACCAATCCACACTGAGTACAGTTTATTAGAGCTGCAACAATGAGCCGATTAATCGAATAAGTGTTTATGTGATTTTTCAGGCTGAAATTTCAAACATTAGATGGTTTTACATTGAGTTACACAAAGTGTGATATACAGATTTTAAATTTGGCATAAAGAGAGCACTAGTATCTGTATCGGGAGACTAAAATACTTTACAGTACAAAAGTGGATCAAATTGTGGAGCTTTTTATCGGACAGTAAGGAACTTGGGTCTTTGGTGGACAAATTCTGAAGTTAGTCTCAAGATCTTCCATTTTTTGAGATATTACAGTAAATAATCTTCTCAGGTAATGGGGTTGTCCAGTGGCAATGTTAAAGAACTAATATTTCTGTTACATCATCACCAATAAAGCACACATATAGATGCTCTATCTGTTGCATGACTCGAGTGAGCCTTTGAAGGAGCCATATTGTCCACATTTCCGGGTTCATGTTTTCCTTTTGGGGCTCTACTACCTGGTGAAAAAAACAGCTTGCTTCACTTATTACCAGCCCTTTGTGAAGATGTTCAGCATGTACCCGTTTGCTACATTAAATCCATGAAAAGCACAATATGCCACCTTTAATTTGACGTATGAAGAGATTATCTGTGGTGCTTCTCCCTTCCTCACATCAAACGTGCTTCCCACCCGTAACCATCTGGACTGAAAATGAAACCTTTGTGTTCAGATACTACATTGTAGGTACAACATATTGTACATAAAGGCTTTAACATCATCAAAATATATTATTTATTCAATAACAACACCCAGATTTTTAACAAAATCTGTGGTGGAAATGCTGTCAGGCCTTTTATTCCTCTTATAACAGAGGCTTATAACTGCAGATATGGTGTAATAGCTAATCCTGCAATAAATTGCACAGAACTGGAGGCCCATGAGCTCCTGAACAGCTGTTTTCCAGGCCTGCTGGTTGCAGTGAGGGACTTGAATTAAAGCCAGCTGTGTTTTACATCCAACCATCCAGGCTTTATTACGGGTTTATAACGGTATGCTGAAGGTGAATTAAAAACCCTCACTCAAGGGTAGAAATGTAATTCAGAGCTATGAGAAACACATTACCTTCCTCTCCATACTGATCATAAACTTCTCTTTTCTTCGGATCACTGAGGACTTCATATGCTTCGGCGATTTCCTTAAATTTCTCCTCGGCGGCTGCAGACTTGTTTTTGTCCGGGTGCCATTTCAGCGCTTGTTTTCTGTAAGCTTTCTTAATGTCCTCGTCTGTGGCTCCTTTAGAGATGCCCAACGTTTTATAGTAATCTTTCCCCATTGCTCACGTATCCCCGAAAATTAGAAATAAAATTTGAACAGGAGAATTGCCCCTTGGAGGAGAGCTGGTGGACTGGACTGGGTCGACTGGTCGACGGATGGTTGTCACAGCAGTGGATCGGCCTCAGTCCGGACTAATAAACAGCAAAAAGCCGCAGACAGATACACAGTGCGGGATGAAAACCATTTAGAGGCGGTTAGTCAACGCCGAGGACCCTCTGTTATTTATCCGTGACTGGATGAACCTCTTTAAATAGCCACAGCTGACTGCTCCCTCTCCTGCATCCACAGCGCCAACGTCAAGTTCAACACAAGAAATGAATCTGGTTCCGGTGAGCAGAGACCCGCTGAGTGTGTGTGTGTGTGTGTGTGTTAGCTGCTGAGTATTAATGTCACACTGTAAAAAATAATATGCTACAAGTAAAAGTCCTGCATTGAAAGTGTTACTTAAGTATAATCAGGAAAATGTACCAAATGTCCCCTGTGACTGTTATACTATTAGATATATTATCATTAGATTATTATTACTCATGCATATGTATGGGGCTGCTGGCTAATGATTATTTTCATTATGGATTAATCTGATGATTATCTTGTCCATTAATCGACTGATTGTTTGGTTTGTAGAGGAACTGATGCTGAGGCACGTCATTCACTGTACACACTGTAAACATGACGTCATGACAGCTGGCGCCTCAGTGGAAACAATCATGTTGTTTTTATAACAGAATAAAATCCTACCGAAACAATCTCATATATACAAGAAGCTAATTGTACGTTGGTGTTTTTTTGTAATTCAAGTTTTCCAATAGATAAACAGCCTAATTCATAACATATTACAATAAATTGATATAGAATACAAAATCTAAATAAAGTATCAGAAAAGAAAAGAAACGTACTGTGCTAATTGTAGATAAATGGAAGTTTTTTCCCCCCAATTTCAAAATGATACACATTTTCAATCCGCCTTCTGTCTCTGAAAACTCAGTCAGCAGGTCCACAAGTAGAGGAGGGGGGCACAGTGATGATTGAAGATGAAGACGAAACAGCCACAGCGCCACCTGCTGTCCCACAGAGAAACTGAGCTCTTCTCTGAGCTGGTGTTAAAAGCGCTCATGCTGCATTGGCACTGAGCTCAGCCAATGAGTCAGCGTCAGAGCAGAGCTGCAGGTCAGACATCCCGGATTATTATCAATGCACTATTTCTCTCCCGCAGCAGGCTGCAGGGTTTGTTTGTTTTTTTACATCTTAATCTTTAGTCTGAGGTTGAATTGTCTCTAAATGAGCCATGGATCAGTTTCGTGGTTTATTTGATAAACTGGACCAAAACAAGGATGGATTCATATCGGTGGCGGAGCTCCACAACGAAATGAGGAAGCATGGGATCCTCTCAGCAGATGGCAAGGTCCAGGTAATATTCTTAATCATCTTGTTCTTAATTTTAATGAATAACAGCATGTAGTGTGTGTGTGTGTGTGTGTGTCAGGCTCTAATGTCACCACAAACCTGCTAATGGAAGAGTTTCTTCTCCTCCTAGAATATCATTGATTCTTATGACAAAGACAAAGATGGCATGCTGGATTATAAAGAGTTCCTCAGCTACATGATGGACCGAGAGAGGAAATGGAAAATTTACTTTCACGACCTTGACAAGAACAAGTGTGGTGAGTGGTCAGAGCCTTACCTCTTGAAAAGTGTTATATATGAAATTACATTAGAAAATGCTGTGAAGTACAATAGCCTTGTTGGATACAAACTGAGCACTATGTCATGATTAAATTGAATCTGTTACACCTCCGATTGTGTTCTCCTTTAAACAACATACTGTGTTTTACTACTGATGTAGAAGTTGAGTAGTCCTACCTGGGCATATGATTTATAAACTACCATAAATATTAATTATTTGACAATAAACTGTATTTCAAGGTCACAGAGGAATTGTTTATGGTACACACAGTAGACGACACACTGCGCGGCACTACAGGCTGTGACCCTTGCACTCATAGAGTTTACAGTATCAGACCTTAAGCACAGTCATCACTTGACACTTTGCAGAGTATAACAGGAAGTAGTAGTGCCAGTATCTGTTTGTAATTGTGTGAATTTCTTCTCTGATCAGGGGTGATTGACCAGGAGGACATCATATGTTTGTTTAAGGAGTTAGGAGTGGTCATATCAAAGCCGAATGCAAAACAAATAATTCAAATGTAAGATTTTTTTGCCCACATACCTCATGGAGTCATTGTTGCATTTAAACAAACATATATATAAATTATGTTAAATCTTCACAGATGTAGTATTTGGTTCAACTGAGTTTAAAACACATTTCACATGCTCTTTTTAAACAGGTGTCATATTGTAAAGGTTTTGGCATCACGGTACAAGAAGGCATACTAGTAGGGTTGATAATTGTCACAGATTACTTTATAAATTGTTTTACATCTATTCATGCTTACGGATCAGTGATACACATCATAATGCAAGTAAAATAAGTGTTACATACAACAATAAGCCATCAAGCTGCAGTTACTAATGAATAAACGAATGGTTTGTAAAACTCCAGTTTGGACTCACTACCTGGCAAAGTTGTGTGTTTATGTATTATAATAGTTTATTACTGTCTGTCACAAATCAGTTACTTATTACTGATCAATAAAGACATTACTAGTAACTTTTAAAACCTTTATTAGTATGCCTTTTTGTAAAGTTATGCTACGATGACACAGTTTGATGATGAAACACACAGCCGGTCATTTAGACTCTTCATTGCAGTTTGTGATGAAACAAACCATCAACACGCTGAGTGTTTGCTGTGGCCGTTGTTTTTGCGAACACCAGGATGGATAAGGACAGTTCGATGACGGTGGACTGGGGTGAATTCCTGCACCATGTCATCCTCAACCCTGTGGACAACATCAGGGAGTTGGTGTCCTCGTGGAAACACAGTCTGGTAAGACCTTCTGGCAGCATCACTCTCTCTTCAGCAGAGCAGAGGTGTTAAAGGATGACAGATTCCTCATTTCGTCCGTCTGCAGGTTTTCGATGTGGGTGAGAGCCGTGCGATGCCCATCGAGTTCCCTGAAGAGGTGTCTGGTTTTGGTGCGTGGAGGACGTTTGTTCTCGCAGCAGGACTGGCAGACGCTGTATCCCGAAGTGTAACGGCACCCATCGACCGCCTGAAGACCCAACTTCAGGTCAGCTCCTCTGCCAGGTGCTACTTTATCAAGTGCATGAGTGGATTTATTTAATTTTACGTGATCTGATGAATTTATGAATGTTTGATCGCAAACAAATATCGAAGAATTGTTACATGCAACACTTTTTTGATTGTCCTCAATGGAACAGTAGATTAAATTAATTTGATATGCAATGCAATGTAAGTTTCACAGTGACAGTTACACAGAATCCATGGAAGCACAATGAGCTTTGAGCTTCTGACTTGCACAGGTTTTGTGTGATTGGTGACTAGAATGAATTAGTACCATTTACTGTATAACTTATTCCTGACTTAACAGAGAGCATTCTTGATCTGAGACCTCACATGAAGCCTATTTAACAAAATAATCTACGATAGAAGGTGCACTTACTAGCTTTCAGGGCTTTCAACCACATCTCACAGTGTAACTTGTTCTAATTGCTAACATTCAGAATCACCAAATTTGGAGAAACATGGTTTTCACTGGACAGGAAGGGTATGAACAGCTGTAATCTGGGAAGTAACGAGTAACTAAAGCTGTCAGACAAATGTAGTGCCTATAGTAGTACTAATAGTATTTCCTGTGTGCTCTGTAGGTTCGTGGATCCAAGGCCTTCTCTCAAGGCTTTCAGGAGATGAGGGCAGGTGGTCTGCGGTCGATGTGGCAAGGCAACGCCGTCAATGTGCTGAAAGGAACACCACAGTCAACGCTACAGTGTCTTATCTACGCCCAGGTGAGGCACGCAGTAACAGACAGACTCTCTAGTATGAATTATTGATGCACCAGTTTCCTATTTCTAATTGACAAGCGCACTCAGGGCTTCTCTGCTTTGTCCAGATGAAGGTGTACACCCAAAACAGAACGCAGGAGACTCTGACGGTGCAGCAGCGCTTTGGCTTGGGTTGTGTGTCCGGTGCTGCTGCTCACGCTGTCTTCTACCCTTTAGAGGTATCAGAGATCAGTGGCAGGTCTGAGTGCTTTAACATTTCTGTCCTGTCCCTGTACGAACATTGTTAGAATATAGATTCTTACAGATTGCTAATTTAAATGTAGTATGTAGGAGATGCTGGGTGACTATAATGTGCACAAGAAGATGAAAAAATACCTCATTCGCATTTTAATTGTTAAGAATATCATAAAAATGTGTAAAATGTAGAATGTGTTTAGTGTATCAGTGGAGGTTAATTTTAATAATCCCTCTCCTCTTATCTCCTCTACAGGTGCTGAAGGTGAGGTTGAACCTGCAGCAAGCCGGCACCTACAACGGTGTTGTAGCATGCGCTCGATCTATTTACAGACACGAGTCGATGTCTTCCTTTTACAGAGGATTCAAGCCGAGCATCCTCTGCATGATCCCCTACGCAGGTGTGGAGTGTGCGGTTCACCAGGTGAGACAGAACAACGCTCAAAGATCAAATACATGTTCATGTCACAGATACTGTCTTTAACTATTTGCTTCTTATTTGCAGTCAATCATGAACTGGGCAAAGAGTGATCCAGCCTACAACAGTGACTCCAAACTGTTTTTCTTCAGTTTTGTGGCCTTTGCTTCTGGACAAATGACCAGTTACCCACTGGCAGTGATCAGGACTCAGCAGCAAGCACAAGGTAAACCTGTAAACCTTTTCTGTGACACATTTGAGAATATTTTTAACACTTTGAGATGTTTTACTCATCTGCATTTGTCTCGTTTTCCAGCTTTCAGCTCAGATTCACGTCCGGCTTCAGGTGTATTACAAGGACTCATAGGGATATATGAAAGACGTGGAATTAGAGGATATTATAATGGAATGGGAGCCAGCTTCGTCAGGGCTATCCCATGTGCTCTGATAAACTACACTTTGACTAGAACATTTGAAAATGTGTTTTCCTCAACAGAGTCTTGACATGTAGCAAAGAAGTAGCTTTCTTTGTGTGCTGCATTTCTATAGGATTTGATCAGGAACACAAAGAAACGTAGAAAACTGTGAACTCTAATGTTACTTGAGTGTCCAATAATAACTGTGATTCCTGTGATCCAACCTTTAATCAACTGTAGCTTTTTTAAAGCTTGAGTTAAGGTTTACCGCTGACCAAGAGTGCTGATGCATGGTTGACTTGAAACTTACAATGTGACCAAGTGTACTTGCCCACTTGAGACTCTGCTGTGTAAATGAAGACGTGTGAACTGTGCAATAAACTTGCATTTCATAACAGGCAGGCACCTTCTTTTCCATGTAACATTAAACAGTGTCATGAGTTTCTTTGTTTCTTTGTAATGAGTTTGAACTGAATGCATCTTAACAGGTGTGCAAATATTTGTGCGTGTTTATATATGCAGCCAAGTTTGGAAATAAAAATATAGGACGATGGAAATTTGTAATACTCATTACAACACACAGAAAACGCTATAACAATGTTATGAAGTGTAGACTAAAGCATAACAATCAACAATTGCCATGACAAACTATTTCTTGTTGAAGAACCAGCTACAAAGGGGTATTGATCTCAGATAATATGAGAAATTAGTCAGTGGTGGAAAGTAAATAAGTACATTTACTAGAGTGGTGTACTTAAGTACAATTTAGAGGTACTTGTACTTTACTACAGTATTTTCATTTTATGCTACTTCTACTCGACTACATTGGCAGTTGAAAGACTCAGATTAGACAAAACTGTTTGGAAGATATCGCGAAACTGTATATCGCGAGACAAGATTTGACCGCGAGTTTTCCCGTCTACATCCCGTGTATGAAACCCGCCATCTTGTTGCGCCGAGGAGGAGAAGAGCAGCAGATATGGCTGACTACAGCAGCGTGGCTCCCCCGTCCTCTAACGCCGGTGGCGGAATGAACGACGCTTTTAAAGACGCCCTACAGCGAGCACGACAGGTAAGACGACTACTAAATCAGCTTGACCAAAAATAATTTCGAAGTAAGTAGTAAACATCGAGTTTCGCGGCTTTGTGCTGTTACACACGGCACCACGGCAGGCGAAGCTAAGCTAGTGGACGATGACTAGCTAACGTAGACGGTGCGCCACACTGCAGAAGCGAAAAAAGGAGCGATCCATGCTGCATACGGATATTGAACTGAATAAATTACACAGATGGAATCAGTTATGAGGAACCCAGTATTTGTAAGTTTTTTTTAGCGTTAACCGATCAGCTAAAGTGCAAGTATAAGCTTTCCTTTGTTGGGCCGGACTTCCGGACAGAAGTGTAGGCCCCAGCCAGCGTGCCCGTCTAAACACACCTAACACTAACACCATAGAAATCATCTAAGTTTATGTTTTCTTCGTTTGTTTTGTGTTTCAGATCGCGGCGAAAATCGGTGGTGATGGCGTTGCAGCACCCCCAACTAATGAATTTGGCTACGGAGGCCAGAAAAGGCCCCTGGAGGACGCTGGTGGGTATTTTCCCATGCCTAACCTGAATAT
The DNA here is from genome assembly GCF_043641665.1 of Enoplosus armatus. Taxonomy (NCBI): domain Eukaryota; kingdom Metazoa; phylum Chordata; class Actinopteri; order Centrarchiformes; family Enoplosidae; genus Enoplosus; species Enoplosus armatus. Next base: position 5,793,225 of record NC_092193.1, on the reverse strand, counting down.
CGGTCAGTGACTCAAATCGATTCAATGCAAGTCTTGATAGTTAATGCTTGCCTGTGTTTTTTAGCAGCTACTAAATTGTATTTGCTACTAAATTAAATATACAGTAAATGTGTCTTTATATCAATGTGCATTTTCACCAATACGTTTTAACATTATATTCATTACTACTAACCATACGAGCAGTTCATTTTCATGTTGTTGCTGTTTTCAGTTTTAGCATATGCAGTTTGACAGTTATTGCATGTGTTTAGAGTTGGATGATATTTTCACACTCTGTCCTCACAGCTGTTTCAGATCAGTACCTGGTGATGAAAATAATTGGGGAACAAATATGTTTGATCTCTTGATTTTAATTTTAAAAATGTGGGAGTGGGTGATTGGGATTTTGAGTCATTATACAATTTAAGCAGAATGAGTCATTGTCGGTTTCAGTTTCACTTTGTTAAAACACTCAAGTTTAAAGCGTGCAATTAAGCTTCATTATGAGTGTCCAGGTTATTACTCACACCCTGGATCCAAAATGACTGTAAAGGCACTCCTCTTAAGCAGTTTAATAAAAATCAAACATTCAATTTTCAGGGAGGTAGAATTTAATTGCAGGACTGCATTAGGTTTCGCTGGGCGTACCTAATAAACTGGCAATTGAGAGAATATTCCAGCTCTCAATGTGTTGTAGCTATGCAGGCTTCTGTAGTTAATTATTTTCAACACCCTCTGTCCCTAATGATTTAAATTTCAGGCCATTTACAGAATGAAGAACTGTGTTAGTAATGCAATGATAGGTATAATAAGAAATACTTATGCTGGTTATTATGTCATGTTGTCACAGACCAACCAGAGACAAAGAAAGTGGCTACAAATGACGGTAAGTGACTTGGATGACATAGTTGTAGTTAAATATGCCTCATTTTTGATGATTCCCCATCTAAAGTAATTGGCCTAAAATTAGCATGAACTGGAAGTATGGTGCATGGGTTAATTTTGTATATATTGTAACCCCCTTAATGTATTGTAATGTTTTTTTCCCCCAGCCTTTTCAATGGGAGGAATGGGTGGCCCCCCAAGGTAGATACCAGAGTTACATTTAAATATTTTGGTCATCCACACTTATCCACTTTTATTGCAAAGCCCACATTGATTTGTTCTGTTATTCTCAGGTCAATATCAGAGGAATTCAAGGTTCCTGATGGAATGGTTGGATTCAGTAAGTTTTTGTTCCAACACAACAATAACATCAGTTTAGTGTTGTTGATATTGAATATTTGGAGCTGACACACTTCTCCCCCCTAGTAATTGGAAGAGGAGGTGAACAAATATCACGTCTGCAGCAGGAGTCTGGATGCAAAATACAGATTGCACCTGGTAAGTTTAGATCTCTTTGCTGATATTGTGGATCTCAGTAGTACTAAGAAATTACATTGTTTTGTTGTAACATTTGCATTAACTGCTCTTTCTGTGTTTTCGTTGTAGACAGTGCAGGGATGCCAGATAGATCTGTGACATTAACAGGAGCACCAGAGTCCATCCAGTAAGTTTTAATGGCGAAAACCTTTAGTATTAAAAGCATGTACATATTTTTGGAGCCGGGGTTGTCCGTAGACATGTTGGGAAAATTACAAAAATGATTGATGCTTTTTGTGAGGGAGAAAAAACCCCACAATGACTTCTTGTGTACCATATATTTGCTACTATAGTGGGTGTCAAAGTGTCTCATTTTTGTTGGGTCCTTGTCAAGGATTTCAGACTGATCATTTTTCTCCCACCAGGGCGGCAAAGAGGCTACTAACAGAGATTGTTGAGAAGGGCCGCCCGGCTCCAGCATTCAACCACAACGACGGCCCAGGAATGACTGTCCAGGAGATTATGGTCCCTGCCTCTAAAGCAGGACTTGTCATTGGGAAGGGAGGAGAAACCATCAAAAGCCTTCAGGTGAGGGTCCAGTCAGTTTTTGAGTAGCAGGGTGATATAGGGACCACAGTCAGATGGTCTGTTAAGCAGGGAACTCATTTGGCACAAACACTCTGATGGCATGTTTCTTGTTCTTCCTGTAGGAAAGAGCTGGAGTGAAGATGGTCATGATCCAAGACGGACCCCAAAACACAGGTGCAGACAAGCCTCTCCGCATTTCAGGAGAACCCTTCAAAGTTCAGGTGGGTCCTCGCCCGTGTGCCCATTGCACTTCTAACATTAGTTAGTCTCTGATAGCTTAAGATGTACCTTTTTTTTATGTTTGATTATATATGAGCTATCTCTGCTTTCACCCCTTTTGTTAAGTAAGCCCCAGTAGACACGTCCTTTTTTTTATGCCACATTATTTGTCTCCATGGAGACCAGTGGAGTAGTACTGTAATGAGATGTACTGTCTTTTCAGCAAGCCAAAGAGATGGTGATGGAACTGATCAGAGATCAAGGCTTCAGGGAGCAGAGGGGCGAGTATGGTTCACGAGTTGGAGGGGGAGGCGGTGGCGGAGGAGATACCTTGGATGTGAGTATTTGTTATAAGCAGTTTAATTTATCATTTTGGAGACCAGGGTTTGAATCTATTTCTTTACTTAAGTTTTGTTTTCTGCCGTCATTTAGGTTCCCGTTCCCCGGTTTGCAGTAGGAATTGTTATTGGCAGAAATGGAGAGATGATCAAGAAAATACAGAATGACACCGGCGTCAGGATTCAGTTTAAACCAGGTGAGTGAATAAGGTTGCTCATTTATGAAAATAACTGGCCAAGTCATTTAGAGGCATTTAGGTCTGTGATGAAAACTCATGCACCACGCTGAGAAGCTGATGTATAACCCTAACCCTAAACTATCTGAGACCTGAACACTTACGGAGACTTTGGAGTAACATGGTTGAGACCATAGTTATATACAATCGAGTCGATTACTAGACAAACGTCAAACTGTCTCGATAGTCTCTAATCGTCCTATCTTCTCTCTCCAGATGATGGCAGCACACCAGACAGGATAGCACAGATCATGGGCCCCCCTGATCAGGCTCAGCACGCAGCAGAAATCATATCTGACCTGCTGAGGAGCGTCCAGGCTGGCGGGCCTCCAGGACATGGTGGTGGCAGAGGTCGTGGTCGTGGGCAGGGGAACTGGAACATGGGCCCCCCTGGTGGCCTGCAGGAGTTTACCTTCACTGTCCCAACCATGAAGACCGGCCTCATCATTGGAAAAGGCAAGTGACCGCTCAGCAGCAGGGCTTTTTTTATTGGAAGGCTATGTTACTTAAACTTTCAACAAAGTGGAAACCAAACAAGGTCTTGGATAAAAAGTTGCTAAAAGGAGAAATTGAAAACAAAATGTGTATGGTCTGTGATGAAAACTCATGCACCACGCTGAGAAGCTGATGTATAACCCTAACCCTAAACTATCTGAGACCTGAACACATTCAAAGGTTTTGTAGTAACACAATGTAGACCATGGTTTTATACAATCGGACGATTACTCGACACAACAAACATGTCCCAAGTTGATGATTATTCATTTTGTGGTTACATGAAGAAAAAAGTATTACATCAGGAGACTTAGACAAAACAATGTGGATAGAAGGAGAAATTGAAAACAAAACCAAGTAAATGGACAAACAAGACCCATAGACAAACAAAACTTAGTATTCCAGGGCCACTAGATGTTTACTCAGTCTGCTGTTTAGTCCTCCAGGCTCCTCTTAAGGAGGGAGCCTGGTGAATTCATTAGAGGTAAATGTTTGTTTCTGAACTCTTCAGGTGGTGAGACAATCAAGGGCATCAGCCAACAGTCTGGAGCCAGGATCGAGTTACAGAGGAATCCTCCACCCAACGCTGATCCCAACATCAAAATGTTCACAGTTCGGGGCTCCCCTCAACAGATCGACTACGCCAGGCAGCTGGTGGAGGAGAAAATTGGGGTATGACATTACAGTTTGATTATAAACCCCCATGGAGACATTTATCTCTTGGAAGCTTGTTTACTGACTGAGATGTGATTGTTTTCAGGGACCAGTCACTCCAATGGGAGGCCCACACGGCCCCCCTGGTCCACATGGAGGTCCGGGCCCACATGGTCCTCCTGGACCACCTGGACCCCCTGGTGCTCCCATGGGTCCGTACAACCCTGGACCATATAATCAGGGACCTCCGGGACCACAGTAAGTATAGTGGCCGTTTGTTTTTACCACATATTTTTAAGCTTGTTGAGATAACAAGAATTAATGGACACGGCAAAGTCATTTGGGTGCAGTTAAGAATGTGTATGGTCCGTGATGAAAACTCATGCACCACGCTGAGAAGCTGATGTATAACCCTAACCCTAAACTATCTGAGACCTGAACACGTACAAAGACTTTGGAGTAACACAATGGAGACCATAGTTTTATACAATCATAGACAAAACACAAACGCGTCCCAAGTTTATGGTGGTTCATTTTCTCTCATCAGTGGTCCACCTGCACCATACCAGCCTCAGGGATGGGGCAATGGCTACCCACACTGGCAACAGGGACAACCTGATCCAAGTAAGTACCCACTATCAGCTGGTACATTTCACATTTGATGGAAATTGAAAAAGCTTACAGTTTTTAATTTTGGCCTTTGTTTGGTAACAAAGCCGAATTGTGTCCAGATAAAGCCGCAGCCGATGCCAACGCAGCAGCGTGGGCAGCCTACTATGCTCAGTACAGCCAGCAGCCGCAAGCTCCCATGACCCCGACAAGTGGAGCTCCTGGCACGACTCAGACCAACGGCCAAGGTAACTGAAGCGTTTCTCAATTAGAAGAAGCGTCTGTGCTTCTAGAAGGAGCAGAAACCAATAAGACAAGCGTAGAGCAGTGTAGTTTACTAGCTTTACTTTAGAAGTGTACTATGCTCGTGTCTTCCTGGTGTCGCTAACAGGAGACGAGTTGGTTTGGTTTCACCTTTTAAATGACCTTGCTCTTGCAGAGCACCCTTTTTTTTACTTTTATATTACCCCAGGACAGGATAGCCCCCCCCCCCCCCCCCCCCCCTAGGCTGACAGCTCGACGCAGGCAGGTGGAGGACAAACGGCTGAGAATGATTCACTAATTACAAGTACCGTTTTTTTTAACAGGTGACCCACAGGCTGCAGGTCAGAGTGGACAGGCAGATTACTCCAAGGCCTGGGACGAATATTACAAGAAAATGGGTATACGAACGTAGCTTCAGTGTACACCTATTAACACAAGACAGTCTAAACAGCTACTGGGCTTTCAATCGGCTTCTTTTTCAGGTCTGGGTATTTTTCAGTATTGCTGGCCTGCTGTGGAGCGTGCCTCCACTTGGTTTGACATTTGACGCCTGTGCTGTTTAGACTGCAACACTTTACAGGACTGAGCTGTCGACACAGAACCACCTTTTTTATGAGCTTAGAGAAGCTTATTATGTAGACTTATCTTAGGGTTTTATCAACACTGATGGCAGAGTTTTGCCACGTGCCATGAATGTGTTACTGCTACTGAATGTGTGTAGAGTTTAAATGATGCAATGTAGGATCAATGTTGTGAAGTTGTTTGATTTCATTCAACATTTGGATGCATTGACACATTTTTCCCTTCTCTTTGCAGGTCAACAGAGTCAACAACCTCAGGACTACACGAAAGCCTGGGAGGAGTATTACAAGAAACAAGGTTTGTACTCTTCATACAGGGATCACACTTCATTTACTGAATATTTTACTTCCCATTCTGAAGCCTTAATTTCAAATTCGATCGCTCAGCTACAGATAAGTGAAGTTGTAACGTATACATTGAACTGTTCTTTTTGTACATTTATAAGGTTAAACCACTGAACTGCACCATTATGACAGCGCTGCCTTATGTTTTCATGATGGAAACAATCAGATCAGGAAACTGGAGTTGCAACAATGGTAGTAATATTTCAGTCAAACCTCAAAACAGTGCAACACAGTTTGCAATATATGTGAGGAAAGTGATTTGGGAATTAAATGTGATTCTGGTGTTTTAAAAGTAAGGATGTGTGATAGAAACATTGTACTTGTGTGATTCAGAATCTGTCCTAGCTAGAAATAGGAATGTCCCTAAGTAGAGACACTAGTTATAGGCAGAGTTGCCTCTTTAACAAAGAATAACATCCATAAAATGGCTGATGTACAGTAGTATGAAGTGTTCCCCTGTTTTTTAATGTTTAAGGGCGGCTGTGCTCCTCTAGCAGCCCTCTGTAGTAGAGTACCTGCTCTCTCAGCCGCCCAACAGAAAGGCAGAAGGTTTCTGACCTGCCACCAAGAGAAGGTGGTGGTGGGTTCGTTCGCCTTCTCATAAATGTTACAAACACTTAACTGTTACTGTGAGATTAGAAGCAGTTGAAACTCTAATTATTGCTGAATATGTCGCGATGTATGTAAAGTTTGAATGAAAAACTTATTTTGACTTGTTGGTTATTGTCCACACTAAAGTAAACAACGATAAAGCATTTACATAAGAAACATCTAATAACCTCAAGTGACGGGCCTATGCACTAACGGGTTCTCTGTTGTTTTTACCCTCCAGGTCAAGCGGCCCCTCAGGCCACAGCAGCGGCTGCAGCAGCAGCCTCCCAACCTGGAGGCCAGCCAGACTACAGCGCTGCCTGGGCGGAGTACTACCGTCAGCAGGCCGCTTACTACGGCACAGGCAACCCTCAGACGATGGGTGCAGCACCACAAGCCCCTCAGGTACACCCCCTATAAGAATCTGCCCGCCACATCCACTGAATACCCAATTCTTTTGTGCTCTAACCCCCCTTGCTCCCTCAGGCTTTTACAGGGTTCCAGTGACTGCAGCAGCTTCACAAACTTAACCAAAACCACTTCCTCCCTACACAGGTTTTTAGCTTTTTATTTTGGGAAGCTGCGTCCACTGTTTCTGCTGTTAACATGCAATGTATCTTCTATGTATTTCTTTGCACAGGGCCAGTAATGTGAAGTGGACATAAAGTAAATGCTACATTGTCGAAACAAAATCCTTTGTTAAATGTTTGGATGCAGACGCCTTGATGAAGATCTTAAATTTCCTTGGTTTGAAAGTGTTTCACATAGATGGCAGATTACCCGGCGAACACGTCCTCTTTCATTTTTTGTTTTGTTTTCCTTTTTCTTGTAAATGCTTTGTTTTTAGTGAGGTAATTATACATATGGTCATTCCAGCCCTGTATCTACATTAAATGTGGTTAGAACTCATGTTTATTAAACTGTAGACATTACCATGTAAATCATCTCAGTTTTAAAATGCTATTGCCTGTTGTGTTTTTGCAATAAAACAAACTGAAACCTCCTGTGTTGGTAAGTTGGGGTGGTTTTAAACCAAAAGGGTTGTGATGAGTTTCTGTATGTTTTTTTTTTTTTTTTTTGTTTTGTTTTTTTAAGGGGGTAAAAAAGGTTAAAATGCAGGCTATGTGTGGGTTTCATTGTCCAAAAAGGTTGACTTAAAGTTGTGCTGTCCTGTCTCTCTCCAACTGTCTATAAGGCTCTTAGATACATTATGTGCGTGCAGTGATCCCGAGTGGTTCAGACCAACAAACGTCCTTGTTGATAGACACTTTTTATACACTTCTGTTTGCTGACATTGCTCTGACTGTAGCAGTAGACCGATGTTTGTCATAAGAAAGTCGTATCCCGTAACTCATGCATTAACTGCGTTGCTTTGTGGCACTCTTTTGAATTTTACTTGGTTTGCTGACATTGTTGAGGTAGTATGCACTGTATTTTGCCTTGATAGACAACTTCCTCCTCCACAGGCAAGTTTAGAAAAGCGGTAAGCAAGTATCCTTCTTAACATGTTCCTCCAGAAAAACGTGGTTGCAGGAAATGTTGCATTTTTAGTGTTATATACATTTTTTTTTACTTTTTGTGCTGTTCTTTTTCCAGGACAGTCAGGTAAATTGCCACTGTATCGAAAAATGCATTGAAACGTGTGTCTTGCCCATTTCAAATTGCGAACTAACTCTCATGTATAAATTTGTTTTTTAAAAATGTTTTTTTAATATAAAAACATTGCAAAAATCGTTTTTTTATTATTACTGTGCCCATTCTGTTAGTGTTTATCCAATATGAGAACATAGATGTTGTAGGGTCGGGGGTGGCTAAGCAGTCTTCATCCTTCAGTTGAGCCCTCCTATACTGTAAGTACAAAATTGTGACTGACTTTGAGAGATACCCTATTTTTGATGCTTTATAAACTGCAAAAGATGTAGTGATTTTTTTTTTTGTCCAAATGCCATTTTCCCCCATGTCTCTCGGTAAGTATGAAATGTTCTGAGGAGAGGAATAGTACTTTAGACTCTTGTACCACATGTTTCTGAGACTTACTTCCCCTTGTGTGATTCCACTGACTGCACAACATTCAGACTTTGAATCTTATGTCGATACCTTTTGTGTAGCTTGTTAGACTCTGTGTAGGTAGCATTTCAGTGCCAGTTGGGATTTCTGAACTGAGGGTTTGAATATCAGCACTCTGTTACACTTCTGGTAGGAACTGTTTTTAAGGATGTCCATGTGGTTTTTTTTGCGTTTCTGAACTCCTGACCTGCTAAGTGCCATTGTCTAGTTGAGACTGTTATGTTAAATGCCATTTATTGCTTACTGCATTACTCCAGTGTAGCATGCTTAGGTTTCTGCTGTTATTACTTTAATGTCCTATGTGAGCATGTGGAATGCTAGTAGTGGAAGAGCTTCTGACTAGTTCAGTAATTGATTTGTGACATTTTCTGAATGAGCACTGTTGTTGAAAGGCTGTTAATTTTATAGTAAAAAAAGAAAAACAAACTGCATTGTTCACTGATGGCAAACAGTGCAATATATCTGATCTTTGCAGTGTCGTCCCAGACCTTGCACCTTAGGTTCTGCTGCAATAACACAGGTAAGCGAAACCTAAGGAAACCAGTGTTTTTGTCCAGTGACATGACCAATATACATGCAAAGAAATGCTTACCTGTGTCTTTAACATGCCTCAATGCATTTATGCTTAGTCGTAAAGAAATGTCCAGGATATCTTAAGTATGAACAGCCCTTTTTTTAAAGATCTGCTTTCATGAATGAACTGCATGATGTCTTGTTACATGAAGTGACTTTACCCAGAAAAAGTTGTTGCATAGGCTCACTGAGGAAATGTTGTCATTGTCGTATGTGCATAATATTTGATGATAGCTTTATCTGTGCATCCCGGTAAGTCTGACAGTGACTGTAATATCGATGCTCTAGACAACTTTGACACCGGTGTACTAAAATGCATGCCATGCAAACCTGCTGTCAGAAGTCAGCAATGTGCTCAACCGCTAGGTCACAAAAAAAACAACGGTGAAATACATGATTTTTAATTTCTGTCGTGGTGTGAATCTGCCCTCAAGTGCAGTGCAAATCTCCTATTGAAATGCTGCTGCCTTCACTTCTCGCTCACAGTGTTGGAGGATGCTGCAAGCTTAGGTCATAGAATCAGGCCCTGTCGTAGTTTGTCCCCAAAAGGAGGAATCCTTTGAGTCAATCCCACTGCTGAACGTAGACCGTTCAAGAGCTCCAGTAATAAGGTAAAACAGCAACGCAATGAAATTTAAATTCTGTGATTGCAAAGTGTTGGTCAGATACATGTTTTTCCAGCTCGGATAGACTGTTTGTTTCCTTTAACCATGATGCCATAGTGTATTTAGAGTTGTCTGTTGGTTTCTTTTATCGCTTGAATGCTTTCATCAGTAACTTTTAGTCAATAGGAATGTGCTTTAGAAAGTTGGATGAGGACAGGAACTAATGTACTTTCAGTTACATATGCACTTTTTATTGGCAGTAAATTTGGGGTAATCAGTTTAACATCACTTCTCTGTAGTTAAGGGGGTCACGTATTGTTTGTTTTTTGAGGCTGTTCACTCTGTATGTACATGTGAGATGCTCAGTGTTTCAACACAGAGTTCGTGGGGGTGTAGAAGACAAAACAAGGAGCATGCCTTAGAGGTAAAAAGGTTTCATGTGCTGTGTATATTATCAAATCTACTGTTTGTTTTTTGAATCCACTGTTCTGACTTTTGAAATGTTGCCATGTTCATTAATAAAGTTGTAACAAATAACAGACTTGTTTACTTGAGTTTTATTTTACATTATCAAGAAGAATACAACAAAAACTCAACACATTTTTATCGTCTTTATTTACTTAATTTATACACAATGTGAACTCACAAATGTAAAACTTTCTTCCCTGAAATAAGATCCATCTTAAAGTCTTTCTTGAAACGATACTCATGACCATAAGAACATTGAAGCTTTATGTTCCTCCTGTTGATACCGGCCGTGTAAAGGTCCCTTTCTAATGTGATTCCATTTAAAGAGCTGGGGGACAAAATCCTTAGTCTGTAGATCCAAAACCATCTAACTAACTTTCTTTTTGATAATTTAATCTATAGAGTAGCACAAAAAGCCCAGCATAAGTTACTGGAGCCCATGGTGATGTTAAAATGCCTCTATAGACCATTAAGAAAACCAGAAAATATTCACATTTAAGAATCTGGAACCAGCGAGCTTATTTGGTTGTTGCCAGTTTTGCTTTAAAAATCAATAGTTGATTAATCTGGTGATCGGTGGTCATAGCAGTACCAGTGTAAAAAGTACTATTTATGCAGAATGGACAGTTTCAGAATAACATTAAGTGGAGTTTTGAGTAAATGTACTTCGTTACTTTGCACCACAGATCTTTTTATCCCCCATCACTTACATTGGAATTACTTTAGGAAGATTCCAGAAGTACTAATCTGCATGTGGGTGTTTACAGAAATCCTGTAAAAAGGGCTGACGACAACTGACAATGTCCCCAAAATGTTTCTAGCTTTTGTGGAATTAACTCTTCGACTTGTTTATTCGCGCAGTAACTCTGCTGCTCAAAGCTTTCATGTTGTGCACGGCAGTGACTGATCAGCAGAGCAGACAATAGTTTGCATTGTAGTGATTTTCAGACTGACGTACAGTGATGAAGACGAGGCTCGAGTATGTGTATTGATAGTAAGGCTTCTTGCGTGTTTGCCCGACGTGAAGAACAGAGTGGCACAACTTGTTTAACAGCTGTAAGATTATGCAACACTGATGTATAATCTTTTATTTCCTGTAGCTGACGGTACGAAGGGATTAAGGGCCTTGTAGGATGCATGTGCCAGGCTTCATTTTAGATATTGCATGAAAGTTTGAGTCCTGGTGCCAAAAAAAACAACAAAAAACTTTCCCTTTTAAGTAACAATGACCGATCAAGTCAACACATCTTACATTGCATGTCCCTCTGTTCAGGGATTTCCCTGTGCAACATGTGCTTGTAACCAAAACACAAAGTACATTTAATGGTTTTGCATTGCTGATGCTCATTCGGATGTGGAAATACATCTAATCTAATCTCTATCTGGTAAAGTTGATTACACGACATTGGTATTCATACTACTGCATGTTTGAAGCTGATCACATATCTATTGATGTATACAGGTAAAACTACGACGTCTAAAAAATAAATCCTGCATCATTTAGCTGTATAGTAAAATACCTTCATTTACACAGCGTAACACCTACCTGTTAGTCCCACAGCAAATTTAAATTACAGATATTATTGCTATGATATTTTATAACTAACGTGCACTGCCATGGCACAGTGAAAAGGGGGGCTGGGAGAGGAGGCAATGACCAGGTGTGAAGGCAGACGTCTAATACAGTTATATGGATCCTCGGTGAGGGCACACAACATGATGGGAGATGTGATTGGTCCGACAGTCGGTGTGAACTCACCCCAGAATAAATGCTGAGATTTCCACGAGTGTAGTGTTTGATGACCCGGGGTCTGTTTGGAGACGAGTTCCCGTCCCTCACTGCACTCGTGCCTCCAGCAGGGCGCTGGGCACCAGCTGCACCTGCGGGAGACTGCAGCCGCTGACGTGCCGCAGGGAGTCGGCTCCCAGGTACGCCAGCAACAATTCAGAGCGCCGGTGCAGCAGGTGGAGCATGTCCTCCGCTAGACTCTCCACACAAGAGTAACGCACTTTGTCCAGGTCGAAAATGTCCTTTAGGAAGTGCAGCACCTGATCCTGAAGCAAGAGAAGCATTTGTGAGTCTTTCAGAGGACGGGTGCTTCAGAAACGTCAATGAGGCACTTTAAATACACAAGATGCTGTTCTTCAGTATTTCTGTAGACTTGAACACATTCATCTTTTCTTGGTGAGGATACTGAGCGAGCTTGATCTCTTTAGTTTTCATGTTTAAAAGAAAAAGAATAAATCAGGGTGGTATTATTTTGAATATTTGAAAACAGATCAAAGCCAGATTTATGAAAAATGCTATTTGAAGTTCAGACTTCTTTTGTACGTAGTTTCTCCTGTATGACGAACAGTTTCATCTTGGAGAAAGAATTGGAAACAATTTTTTGATTAAATTATGGTGCAAATCTGCTTTCCAATCCAATTTAAATCCATTTGACTACTTTTTCCACTGAAAATCTACAAAAAGTTAAGATCGGTGTCCAGTGTCCTACAATGAAAGGTATGAAAAAGGAAAGCTTGCTGAGGTAGAAACATGAGTTGAGTCATTATCACGTTACTTTCTGACCTTGAAGAAGCAGCAGAAGTCATGCAGGGAGCTCTTGGGTCCCAGGAATCCCCAGGCCAGAACGGGGCTGATCTGTTCACACACAGCGTAGAAATGGGCGATGAATCCGTCAGGTACCTGAGACACAGAGCAGAGGTTACTGAACTGTCCTGAACTACAAAACATAGCCGTTATCTGGTTGTCTGTGTAATAAATAAAATGTAGGACTTGTTGTCTGTTGTCTATTAATTATTGTAGGTGAATAAATCACACAAGGCAATTAGTGTTGTGTCTATAGGAGGTAAAGCAGTCCTGTTCCAGTTCATCAGAAACAGTTTGAAGCTGTTGTACCTTCATATGCTGTCTCTTCTGCTTCATCACTGACCAACAGCTAGAGGCCACCGCCTGTGAAACACATGCAGACTAATGATACAAGAAACCCATAAACAGTATTGTTCATTTTATCCTTCAATTTAGCTTTTTGTATTTGTCATTTTCAAACCAACATCTACAATTTATATGCACTTATACAATCAGCGCTGTTGTTTAGGGGGTCTTTGTATTGTTCTGTAAAATATTTACTATACATTATTGTGGTATAATCATCTAAGTAGTACACTATAAAGAATATAGCTATTGCCAGTGATCCACCGATGGCTGAGAGAAACTCTGTTCAAGTATTGTATGTGTTGACTCACCGTCTCCTTGAAGGAGCTGTTGAGCCAGCGGTTGTTGATCACGTTCTGGATGGAGATCGGTGGATTCTCCAGGTCCTCAAATGAGTCCATCAGGATGTAGTCCAGCACTATGTCATAGAAGTTCAAGTGCTTCACCTGGTGAGGATGAGTATGAAACGTTATAATGTAAAAAAAAAGAAAAGAAGAGAGGTTTGCGATCAGACATTTTATAGTGAAGTTTAATAACTTGGTTAGGTAGCTCTCTTACCCCTCGTGTGGCCAGCTCCACCTCTGTGTTTTCCCAGTGCTCCGTGTGCTCCAGGAAGGAAATCATCTCCTCAAACTCTTCCTCGAATCTCTTCGGGCTCTGAGAACCAAATGCTAACCGTCAGGAAGGGGAAGCACTCATTGAAGATGCATCTTATTACTCACTAGGTTCAGTCGTACCTTCTGTGCTTTAACAATAATGGAAGACAGTATTTTCTTTCCCGTGTCGGCCAGAAACATCCTGGTCGTTCTCTCACACAGAATGAGCTGGAGAAACAACACAAACATTTTACTCAAATGGATCCTTTTTTCGCTTGAAATGAAGGGCGTTGAAATTCAAATTCTACACAAAGTGGCTTTCAGTTAGTGAGTTAAATGAACTCCAGTGACTTTATTCCTTCCTGGTTGTTTTTTGGTTGAATTTCCATCTGAATACTAATTGTGTTTTTATACAAAACACCAATTACAAACAGCTGAAAACCTTCTGGAAGGCTGAAAGAGTGAATCAGCTTTTAAAATGTTTTCTGGTGTATTCAATCCACTTATTACACAAGTTTCCCTATGTTTACATCATTATGATGGCTTTTAATTCATAAGGTTATACTGTACCTGACATGCCTGCCGCACACAGTGCAACTTGGCCAGGAAATCTACGTCCCCGAGACACTCCAGCATCTCAGTCCTGACGCAGGAAAGTCAAGAAAAGACCAGATTAAAATGAAGGAACTTTCAACACAGTTCCAGGATGTAGGCTCGCTGTATTTCATGTGTGTGTTATAGTCATTAGTGTATTTACCGCAGCACCCTGCAGGAGATCTTGCCATCCTCGGCCATCTGCAGCGCCTCCTCGTAGAAAGGGTGATGACCCAGAGAGAGGACACTCCTCAGCTCTCTGTGCTCCGTCAGCTGACACAGAGACAGACAGCAGAGGTTATTGTGGATTAAATAATGATTTCAATCCCATTCCTGTCAGAAAGAAGGCTTCATGTTTGTGTAATCTTTCCACTAGAAAAAGAAAGTGATGCTCTTTATTCATAGTGCATTATGTCCTTCGGTGTCCTCCTATGATTCTTGAACACCCACGTAAAAATAAAAAGCTTTCAGGTTCTGGGGGCTGACACCAAAACCTCTGAAGAAGAGAGATACAAAAAACTCTTAATATTAAGGCAAAACAACAAAAACAAAAGTGGGATCCGGATAGTTTCTTTTCTCCCACAATAATCGTTTATTCACTGTTTCTGTATTTTCTTCTGACAAAATGTTTAAGACAAGAGAAAGAAAAGATATTTGTAAAGTTCATCTGTATTCTAATCACGGTGCTAAACATTGGGGTCAACTTGGTCTCAAAGGCTGAACCCGAGGTTTCTTGTCTAATCTTTATCTAAAATAAATGCAGGTTCACCTTGTCCTGGATTACAGATTTACTTCTTGAATCATGTCTGACCTCTGTGCTTTTACCGTTATTAGTTATCAAATTGTGCCGTTTTGAACAGTATCAGAAAGCAGCTCGCGAGCAGACAGAGGCCTCTCCATGTTGTTGTTGTTGTTGTGGTGAGTGGAAGCTACAGTGAAAACAGCTGCAGAGTAATTGCGAGCTGTATGTTGTTTCCTGAAGAATGTTGAAGGTCTATTTATAGTGACTCTGTAAGAGTGCGAGTGACCCAGTTTGACTGCTACCAGCTCCACCTGTTTAACTTTTACTGGTCTGTACATGTTCAACAGGTTTGAGGGGATAAATACCTTCATTTGAAGCTTTTTAAAAATAAGTATTTACTTAACTGTTGGTTCAGGCCCAAGAAAGTTTAGTAGCTTAACAACTATTTACATCAAATGATGTGAATGTACATAATAATTAATACCCAATCCTCGTAGAGATACACAGCACCTTTAGCTTTCAGTAGGCGGCCTTTACCTGAACATTTCCCCTTCATTTCAAGGAATTTATCTGGTCGCTTCAGTAAACAAATCAGTCATTCTTAACCAGTTTATTTTTGCACTTTGTGGGTCAAGTGCACCAGTAGCACCGGATTCACAGCCTGAGCCCCCACAGTGACTTAATGAGTAAAAGAGTTAAGCTGCGTACAGGTAAACACCGGGTGGTGAACTCACAGGAAGAGCTATTTGAATCAAACTCCTGCTGTGAGCTGGTCGTAGATTTGATGCATCAGACGGTTTGAGATTTAGATGTTTACTTGTTTCTCTTCTAATGAAACTCAGGAGCTCACCTGTGGGATTACGAAGCCTCTTATCTATGACACTACTAAGGTTTGAGAGGATGTTCTTTGTAGGAAAAATAAAGACGGACAAAAAGTGAGTGAGTAAGATAATTAATAAAAACAGCTATGATGGTGAGTTCTTCTCTCACCTCAGCAGCAGACACAAAGGAGTCAGTGGAGGCGATGCTGATGCTGTCTCTCAGACAGGCGTCGTCCAGCTCCTCTCTGGCCAAAACGTCTGCCATTTTATCTGTGATGGAGAATAATCATTGTAATGTGTTGCATAACAGGTGGACTTAGTAGTATATCCTGTGTGGATCATGGAAATGACTGTATCAGTGACTCACCCATGCTGTTGCTGTGGGATGAGGGCTCCGACATGCACAACACTCCCTCAAACTCCTCCTGGAGGCTGTAAGCCCTCTGCAGCAGAGACTTCAGCCTGTGGATGAACTCTGCACTGATGACGTCCTGCGCACAAAAACATTAAAATTGACATACGGAAATATGGCTCATAAAGCCAGGTCCTAAAACCTACCTTTATAAACTAATTCAGGAGAAATGACCCATAAAGAGTGCACAGTTTACTACATAATTGCATCAAATATGATTTACAAAACAGGCCTGGTTAAAATTAAATCGTATATTCTGAATGCCATTACTAAATTGACAACTCCCTTTTGAAAAGTGCCGACTGGGGGAGAAGTAAAATAAAGAGACTGCATTTATTCCTGTTTCACTCTTAAGATCTCTTACTCTCTCAGTTGTTTCTTGAGAATCCCCTGTGACTGACTTTTTAATAAACTTTCTAAAGAGGCACAAGAGAGAAGGGGATACCCTATAAGACTGAGCAGCAGACTAGACGTCTGTTTGGGTGCCCAAGCTTAACTATTTAACCCGCACTAATCCAAAAACCCTTCCAGGTTAGAGAGCTAATGAGTTAGCTGTTCCAAACTCTGTGACACCGGTGGGAGTGCTGGTTATTCATATGTGTGACCTGTCGTGGAGTCTCTGTGGGCAGTTCATTCCTCTGATATAAAAGGATACACAGACAGAAAAGAAATGTGAACTCCACATAAGTTAAAACCTAAAAAGCATTGTCTGGCTAAGTCCTTCACTTCTATCCTAATTAAGCATGGCAATTAGTGTTAAATGTAAGGAATTCATATCTTCAAATGATGAGTGTGTTTCTGTGTTCACCTCCATGCTCTGCTCAGCGATGGCGTCTCCGGCTCCAGTTTTGACGGACGCACAGCTGGCGTCGTCCTCGCTCTGCCTGCTCCTGAATGTCAACGCTTCCTCCCACCGCCTTAGAGCTTCCTCAAATAAATCCATACCTGCACATACACATCACATAAACTCAAGAGTCTCCCAAAACAATCAAGAACTCCATTTCAAAAACAAAGCAACTCACCAAAAAGTGATTATTACAAGAAATTCAACGAGTATGATGGACTGAATGCTTCAATTATTTCAACACATTTATTACGTGGTCCATTCTCCTTATTACAAACACAGTGAGGTGACATAGTGTGGCTTTACCCATGAGGTACAGGTTTTCAGGTGTGGTGACAGGTAGGTTGACCACACTGCAGAGATCAGCTTCCCCCACTCTGTCCCAACAGGTGGATTCATTTGCGCAGGTGCTGCTGCTGGATGAGTTCATGCTTTTTACCTGCACAGACCCAGAAGGAGACCACGGTTAACTTCCAAGCAGCGCCTCACCACAAACACAGTGTAGGTCAACCCCATCAACTCAGCATTTCAGTTGTGTTTTTCACTATCGAGTGTATCAGTCTGTCTCACCAGATGTGGGCTGCTGGGATAAGTCTAGTCGCCATTCTCCTCCCCTTCCGCTATCTGCGTGTTACTGTTTTCAAAGTCGCTACGTGAAACAACATCAACAACCTTCGAGCTAGCAGTCTACATGCTGACAATGGCAAGTTTTGGATCGTTGGTGGTTTTAACGGGTCCAGTAAGCTCCTCCAGAACTTAAGCATAGGAAGGCTTCCCCTCTAGGACACTGATGAACAAGTTATGTTTTTCTTTTTTAACAGTAAACGTTGTATTGCATATATCACACACTATTTTAAGCTGCCTTTTCTTTAGTGGAGATTTAACCATTTTCATGCAGGTGCTCGCCTCCCCACGTGCGCATGTTCCACCAAAACAACACCCCGACACTATTTTGCTCAGCTCCGCCCAGAAAAAAGAAAAACAAGCCAGACCTTTCTCCAAAGTGGTTTGGACAGAGGAAAGTATATCAGTCGGCGTGATCGCACACATTCGCATAAGTAAATTGTATTCTACTTTTCCTTCCTTAAAAATTGTCCCTCATTATTGCATTATGTTTTGATATTTTGGATAAA
This sequence comes from Enoplosus armatus, assembly GCF_043641665.1. Classification (NCBI taxonomy): domain Eukaryota; kingdom Metazoa; phylum Chordata; class Actinopteri; order Centrarchiformes; family Enoplosidae; genus Enoplosus; species Enoplosus armatus. The sequence continues at coordinate 5,775,171 of NC_092193.1, read as the reverse complement.
ACTATCTACTAACATAATACTCTTTCCATTAAAACTATGCCTTTGTCTTACCGAGGCCAGGCTCAGCAGAGACCCAGACAGCTTCCTGTAGTCTCCTGTAGTGAGAACCAGACCAGAGGAGCAGCCATTCTTGGAGTTGAGGGAGAGAGTGATGTTTTGACTGGTGTTATCTGGGTAGACAGAGATGATAGTTCAGAGATAATGCTAAATGGAAAGATCAGAATACAGCAAACACACTACATGAGCATGTAGCAGGATTACACAGTAGATTAAGCCATGTTTGATAATTTGATGACTGTAATACCACGACCTGGTTCACCTGCTGCTGAGAGCTGTTTCCAGCTCAGATTAAAAAAAAAAGAAGCCAAATTCATACACAAAAAAAGTCATCAATTTATTTATCATTATCAGGGTAGTTAAAAAGATTGAATTGCCCTGACCAACTGCTCATTTAACTCCATTTAATCCTGCATTTCTGTTAATTTCTCTTTGGGACTCTAATCAGTGGTAAATCTTCCTAACTGAGATTAAATGAGGCAACGCATTTATCTGGAGCCTGCTGTTTACAGTTCAAGGTAATACAGGAGCAGTCTGATTACATCACAAACCAGCAACTGGGCTAATATCCTTAACAGAGATCACAGACCAGTGAGCTGCTGGTTGAGAGGAAAAAGGAAGATGTACCGTTCCGTGCTGAGGCCGGGGAGAAAAACTCAAAGCCAGCCTGCTCCCACTGAGGGGAGTGAGCCTTCTTTCTGCCCTTCCTCCTCTGGAAGCGGCGCGCAAGGAAGAGGAGCGAGATGGCACCGAAGGCAGTGGCTGCCACCAGCTTCTTGGTGCCTGCGCTGACACTCACCTGGAGGACAGGTAGAGGGAGAAAGAGTTAAATGTGTGTGTCTTCAAAAGAAGCCTGAGCAGCAGATTGGTTTCTTTTCTTAGTTTGTCTGGGCAGGGCTCATGTTCCTCTGTAGCTTCACATCTTGTTATTAAATTATCACATCCCCTTTTCCTCACCGAGGGAATTAGAAAATACCAAAAAACTTGACAGAACACATTTCCTGTCTGATGAAACTCAAAATACAGTGGGTACTGATGACATAACAAGCAGCGCCGAGAATCAGCGACCAGCCTGTCGTCTAGATTTTAAAGACTCAAATTTCAGATAGAGTGCGTAGCCCCCATCCGTCTATAGATAGAAACACTGAATGGCAAGGGAGATTATCCACACAGACACCGCTGCTGCACATTCCCAACAACTGGAGATTACATAATACTGACTTTGGAGCTATGACAACAGCCATAATATTGACTTTTTTGAAAAGCTGCTAAATGGGCAGGGATGATTAATGGCGATACAGGCTCTGCAGGCCTCTGTTCCTGCCACATGTTGCTGCATGCTCCTACCAGATCCATAACGATGTCAGATCTGCTACGTGACTCGGGCCACACACACTACTCGTAAACACTGTAACATGAGGGTCACTATGAGAACATATTGGTGACTATCCAGGAGGACAAGACCAACAAAGAAAAAATATTCAAGGGAGTTCAAGAGTACTTCTTTATATATATTAATATTTACAATCAGCCATTTTAATTTGTGCTTTAATTGTGCACATGCTAAGTATGAATTGCATTAGCTCTACATTTTGTTGTAAACAGAAGACTGTAGGGCCATTCATTCCAAATGGCCCTATGATATGTGTGCACTTTGTGTTCTAGTTACAAGTACCCACTTTGATTTTCGATTTTGATTTGCCCCTTTCAAAAAGATCACATTCAACACTGTTCTCTTTTTAAGTAGATTTTTTATAACATGTTGGCTCCTAGTTTGGTAAAATATCCATGAAGAAATATTACTAGCATGATACTGAAGTGACTGTTCATAAGCTTTTACAACAGTATTCACACCTACAGTAACAGTGCAGTCAGTAGTCATGGTGATGGAGAGCCAGACACTGAGTTCTGGCTGTCCTTACTCTACGCCCATTTCATGCACACACAAAGCCTTGTGTTAAAGAGCTGAACTGCTCAAACAGGTAGTAGTACTGTACATCTAAACAGATGCAGCCAACAGCTCTCCTAACCGGCTTAGAGGGAACACTGTGAATGGAGATGCCAAATTCAATCAGATCAGACCTTCAGACAACTCACTCTGCCACATGCAGATACATTTCTGACCACAATGACATTAATAAAGTACAAGAAATGGGAAAAAAAAGAAACATCATGTGACAAAACTGGTTAAACGAAAGCCTTTGGAATTTTTGATTACTAGTAGCGCTGGAAGGTTTTGTTGAGCAGGTTCTACCAGCATGAAGATGTAAATAAACAGGTGACTACAGGAGCTACACCTTCCCTTCTCCAAACAACCAAACACTGCAAGCTCACCAATAACCAAAAGGTATGTCCAATAAATGACATATTTGTGAAGTCATGCAACTCGTGTTTAATCCTCCGATTCACATTTAACTGGATAATGACTATGACTAACTATGATATGAGTCTAGATACTGTCTGAGATTTTGGAGCATAATATTATGGTGGGGCTAGTCAAATTTAATACATTTCTTACATTATCAGTAAACTGCCATAAATGTCTGAGCTAGAACACTTCCAGCCAAGAGAAATAAAACAGGATTCAATGCTCCTGGAAACATTTGATTTGTTTTTAATTGCACTCAAGGAAAAAAGTAAAACAGTTAATAGACATCAGCCATGTTGGAGACAGTGTGGATATTTTGATATAAATCAGTGACATATTTTTGGAAATGTCAGAACATAATTGTGTTTTGGGAAATGGTATATCAAGTATTACAACAAATACCAGAACACTAAGAGTTTTATGGCACTCTATCTCTGTATTGTTTTTTGAAGTTGTACAAGCAACAGATATTTGCTTAAAATAGTATTAATAGGTATTACAAAAAAAGCTATTACGAGGAACAACACCCACGAATTTTGGTCCAATTATTTGTTTAGGCCAATATTAGGACTATGCAAATCAAATAGAAACAGGAACACAGCCAATGTTTGCAATACTGCTACAACTTTGTAAATGTCTAGGGATAAGGGAAGCAACATACAGTTAAGAAAAAGGGAAAGAACCATCAACAGCCTCACCTCTCGTGACCCAGACAGTAAGAACTCCCAATAACAAGGCTGTTGACCAACACCCACCACTTTCAAACACACCCTCACCTGTGCCAGAGAGCCGTACACGGAGAGCGGTAGGTCGACCATGCGCAGGGCAGCAGCCTTGACAGACAGCTGGGAGCTTGTGAGGGTCTCATGTGTCATTGTGGCGATCTATCCATGACGTGGAAACTATCTTGTCCTCATCACCATTCTGCTGGAGCTGAGGAAGATGACAGGAGTGAGTGCTAGGATTTAACCTTGGCAGATCCTGATGTTATTACATAAAGCCTCTGACATACAGTATGTGCAAGTGGCATTGCTTGCTTGATCTGAGTAGAGTATCAACCACTTATATATTGTTATCGTACTTCCTGATTACATAAAATTTCAGTTCTATCTTGCATGAAAACTATCAGGAAAAAACTGAGAGACTGTCAAATGTATGACACCAACCAAAGGTATGAGTATACTCCCAACCTTACCTTACATTATATACATGCCTGAACAAAGCGGCTGTCTGAGTACATGAAAATTACAGGCTTTATCTTTCTGCAAACATAGCATTGCATGCTCACTATAGGACCACATCTTTTAAGCCGCTGTTTATCCACCTGACAAGACAACATGCAACATCCAATTAAGTTTGCACAAGAGACTCATGTGGCTCATCACATGGATGATTATCCCATTTGATGCAGAGTCTTCCCCAAAGAAAATGTTGATTCTTGTCTCAAACATTTAACATTGCTCATTAAGTAAAGTTTTTGTGTCTCTTCACATGTTTTCAAATTCCAAGTTTGCATTTTGTAAACATGAATGATGTCCCACATCTTGAGAGGATAGTTTGCATGAGAATCTGCAGAAGCACAGACACAGAGAGTGCCTAAAAATATGGATATGCTACTGACAAGTAAACAATAACAATGCTAAAGAGGCAGGGATCTGGGTATTTAATTTGGTCCTTTCCTGAATGTCTGCATTAAACCATTAGCAATCTATAAAATCAAGATTCAAACTAGTTTCGAAGTTATCTTTATAAATTAAGACATTAATTAGTACAAGGATCAGACATTTGCATGTGGAGCACTGTGAATTGCCTCTGTGCTATACAAATAAACGTGCCTTGTCTTGATACTGATTATTTTTATCACTACTTTACAAAGACTCAAATATCTAAACTTATAGCTTTCATTCAGTAGCACAATACCAAAAACACCTTCCAGTAAATTAGCAATTTCTTTCAAGAGTTTTAAAATATGTCTTCAGGGACGCGGACGTGAATAAAAGCAGCACACTAGCTCTGAAACAGTCTGTCAGGTTAATCATATTAGCACATGGTTAGAAAATGATAGCTCTCAAGTGTTATTGGCCTGGCTGAGCGGCTAACGGCTAACTTATCTAACAAGGCTAATAAGAGCTAGTGGTGTTAGCTAAATGTGTTAAACCAGCTTGAATTAAACAGTCTAACAAATAAACTCGTCAATTTGGTGGTTATTTTCTAACTGAATGTGATAAGCCGAAAGTAAACATTATATCACCGGTACATTTTGAGGTTTCCTCCACGGGCTCTGCTCCCGGTAGTTCAGCCGGTTGTCTCTGACCTCAGCTGCTGCCGAGTGAAGGACTCGAGCGGCAACACGCGCCCATCTAGCGTGACTTTCAAAATAAAAGCACGGTCCCTGTCACCTTAATGGAGTTTTTGCGCCCCCTCTTGGCCAATTTAAGTATTACAAATATATTCCTGTCATGTTTTTACTGTAAAGTAGGTACCGATGAGGGCTTTTTAGCTAAAAAGTTGAAATTCGGAATTATTATCTCAAACTTTTGACTGACTCTCTTAACAAAAGTCAACATTTTGACGTATTATCTCAGAATCAGAAACTGTTTATTGCCAAGTAACATACATTACAAGGAATTTGCCGTGGTCTGAAGGTGCTATTGTTTTGACAACAAATATGTAGAATATAAAAGGTAAAATAAGAATAAGAATAAAAAAAAAATAATAATAAGATAAGATAAATAACAAACAGTGCAGTGACCAAAATAAAGTAAAGTGTCCAGATAAGTGTCCATTAGGGGGTGGGTGCGTTAATGTAACGCAGGGGGGACAGGGGTGATGTACGTTAATATAACGTGTAACTTGTGTTTGTGTCGGGGGGGGGGTCAATCTAAGTTTGTCAGGTTGACTGCAGAGGGGAAGAAACAGTTTTGGTCCTGATGGATCGCAGCCTCCTGCCAGAGGGGAGGGGGTCGAACAGATGGTGTCCGGGGTGGGAGGGGTCAGCAGCGATATCTAATCTTTTTGACTCTTCATCTAATAATTAGAATTTAAAGTATTTTTTGTGTCATACTTTTGACTTGGTATGGGTTACGACAACATTTTGACTTATTATCTTATAAAATTACTCAGAATATCTTACTTTTGAGTTTATGACTTACTATCTTAGAATTTTGACTTCTTTTGTTATCATTCTTGTCATCAATTTATTTCTTTTCTTGGGCTTCCATACATCTTAAGAAATATTGTTTATTACAGAAGAATTACTTATTTCCAAGTTGATATCACCCCCCCCCCCCCCCCCCCGTCTTACTTTCTGTGTTTTCCTCCTGTCAGCTTACAAATAAGCAGCCAAAATCATTTTAAATACACATCACTAAAAAATATAGGAAGGGAATAATATCAATCCCAAAACAGAAATAAATATTTTCCTAAAATGTCTATTCCTCAAAACACATTTTGATGTTAAAAGGATGTCATGGGATTATTTAGTTAAATGTATGTAGAGGGTAATTCTACACGCTAGATGGCGCTTGGGATGGGTTTACTGTATATTGCCCTTACTATTTTCATCACCACGTGACCACTTTGTATTTGCTAATTTACCCATTTTGTCTATTAATAACTATTTCATAGTTATTAGGTCAATCACATTGTTATTGAATACATTGCTGCTAAGCATGTCTTGTCACGCAAGTATTTCATTGCTGTCAGTAACAACAATGTGTAACACAAGCTAATTAATGGTTGCTAATATTGGGCTCATTGTGATACTATATAAATATAATTATTTTAAAGTGGGCATAAACGTAAAAAATCAAATGTACTTTACAGTAGGACGGGGAGGGTTTATATTTTTTTTTAACCGGAAAGGGGCGGAGACAGCTGTAACGTTAGCAACCACGCCGAGAGACAGGAACGGTTATCGTTTATGTGAAGAATCGTCCTTTGAAATATGTCTGTAAATACAGCCTGAATCTGTGTCTTACACATCAAAACAATTGGATCTACCAGAGAAACGTCTTCTCTTTTTTTCGTGCAGGTAAGGGTCGAGGCTAACATTATTTTTTGGATGCTAGCTAGCTGCTGCTGACTCTGGTGTAGTCACTGTGGGATCGTCGGTGATGATCATGTAATACAGGAGCGTTAGCTGGCTACCATTAGCTAGCATGTGACCAGAGAGATGGTTATCAATAGCAAACCGTCTAACTCCAGCGTTATCTTATGTGGCCAAATCTACACACTGCTTGCTTTTTACGCTAGTACAAGTGTTGTGGATAGCTTTGAAAGCAATAGATCGATTTGATGACCAAGAGGCTAATGCTAACAGCTAAAGGTTGCTAGTCAGCCTGTGACGCTGTCAACGCCTCGCCTGGGTTTGACAGCTCAATCTGAGCAGTGGACAAGGCCAAAGCCACACTTATCTGTAACGTACGCTGTCTACCACAGATTAAATTGGCTAATTAGCTGAAAACCTGACCGAAATAAGTTGGTTGCTAGTTTGCTAAAAACATCGTTCTGTCGTAGCGGGCAGTATATTGCAAGGTAACGTTACGTTTTCAACATGATGGCTAATGCTACCCTGGATGATCTACTTGCTAAACTGTGCTGTTAGGGTACTTGAGTTTACTAATGTTGTGCCTTGCAATGTTAACGTAGTAGTATTATTATTATTAGTGTTATGGTTAAATAGGATAACACAGAATCTGGCAGCCTCGGTCTCATGTGCACTGCCTGGTTTGTGTCAACGCCCCACCCTGACTGTACCTCCTTCTTTGTGCAGAATTAAACCTCCTGGATAGTAATTATGATGGTTGTGAAGACAGTGATAGGGTGAGGCTTCTTTGTGATGGTGAAAGAGTTAGAATATTCTGTCCTTCACCAGTCGTGCGTAAAAGCCGATGGCTTGACAGTGAAACCCCCGGCTAATTCGATTTTCCTGGTTATTAACTATTAGCTGTGATAGTAAGTGTTTACTATTTGAAGCACAGTGAGTTTGTTCATTTCACCTCTTCAGGTCAGGTTCAGGGGAACTATAGGAGCCTGTAACACAAATATAACTGTAGTTGACCTCTTATCAGTTTGTTTTGGATTTATTTACACTTCACTCTAAATTATGTAAACCAGTTTGAAATAGAGTCACAGAGAGCATTGATGAGGTGAGGAAACAGGCAACAGACTTGTGTGAGACTGAACACGAACATGCTGATCTCCCACTTGACCTGTTGTTAGGATACATGGTGTGTGTGCATCCACATCTTTGCGCTGCAGAGTAATATCATTGCCTTGCCCCGAATCAACCAAATGATCACTTGATCAATCATGAACATACACAGTATCAGGTGGTGTGATGTTTTGTGTGCTTTTCCTCATACATTTGCTCTTGTCGGCCGTCTTATATGTTTATTTGCAAGCCAAAGCTGTGCATCTTAGGTCTGAAGACGGTTGGTGTATGCTGTGACCCTCAGGGCAAGTGCTTTTTTCCCATGTTGGTGTGGCTTAAATGTGCTGAATCACTTGCAGCACAGTAGAGAGCTGTGGCCTAGGCTCTGCTGTCGTCATGCCATTGACACATGAACACTCCTTGAAAGCCTGAAAGTCAATGTGCAACCTCTAACAAGATCCACATGCTTTGTAGTCTTGCCACAGGCAAAGTGGTCACACATTTAATGATGTGGTGTGTGTGGGTGACAGACATATTGACATTACAAGTCTGAGGTCTGAAGAGACCTTTCAAGCCTGAGAAAGTTGCTCAAAAAGACAAAGAGGCTTTGTCACTATGATCAATCTTGTTTTTAATGAGCGTTATTACAGTATAGTATAGATAAAGAGTGAACTATTAACAGCTGCAGTGACTGCTGGAATACATTTGCTGGTATGCTATTTTCATTATGCAGCAGAGTGAATGCTGTCATTTCTTACTTCCAGTTTTCTTTCCTTACATTTTAACCTATTCATTCACTGCATTTTTAAAAGGTGCTTTATTTTGACAGATGTAACTGTTCCCCTCAGAGGATGTCTTAAAAGCATTAACCAAACTGTGCTTGTTAGTCTCTTAAGAGACATGATTTCTGCTCACACTCAGACAGTTGTTTGTTTAATGATGCAACAGTTCTTCAAATACAGGACTCTTGATAGACAGACCCCACGTAACCCATGTCCTCTATCACCGACAAGCGAATCCCCTGCTCCCCTAAGGGCCATCTGAGGCAGTGCATGAGCCTTGTTTCCATTTGTGGAGGAGATGGGGCTGTGGCCTTCTCAAGAAGCCTGATATTAGAAAAAACCTCCAGTGGTTTCCTGTCATCCCACTGTGCAGGGCTTGTACATCTTGTCTGGTAGCTGGCGATCTTCCTCTTTTCATACATACTGAAAAATAGAAGTACAGTAAGAATTCATCATAAAGGTCTGAAGTCATTTTTGATGGGATAATCATCCTAAATTAAAAACTACACTAGAAATCATTGACACACATTGTTAGTATGCTAATAACACTTCATGTATTATCAGAATATTAATTGCTTCCTCTGAACAAAGACAGGTATTTGTGGACCAAAAGGGGCAAAATTCTGCTTTACCTTTTTTCTGTATATAAAAGCATAAAATGAGCTACCAGCCAGAGCTAATGAGGACATTAGTTTTTTTCTGCCTTTGATTCCTCAACATTTCTGCCACTCATCTCTACTGACTGAGTGATGATTGTCAACACATTGTTTATAATCATAAGTTCAGTTGATGATGCACCTGCACGCATGGCAGACAGTGATCAGATACTTGGATAAGGTGTTTGCATACAGTATCATGGCCGCATGACCGTCGTTTGTGCACATTTGCAGAGCATGTCTCCCAGCAGGCCACCCTTTTATACCTTGCTGTCATGGGAAATGGAATAAAATCACTGGAGTTAACATGAAGATAGACATGTTTTTACATTCACTGGTTGAGCTTTGGTGATTAGCATTTGGGCTGCGTTTGCAGAAGATTTGTTCTAACTTGTTCATACATCTAATAGTCTCTGCTTTTTTCTGCATCATCAGCAGTAAAATCATTTATGACGACGGCATTCAGACACCGCTTGCTCCACATGAGTTGTTGACAGCTGTGGTGTGATGTGCTTGGTGCATCAGTGTCTGACAGTGAGAGGAATTTGTCAGTCATGCAAGCATGGAAAAAATGTTGTGTTGTGGTTATTCAGGTTACAGTAGCCTGACTGTTTTACTTGTCCTCTGTGTTGTTCTTTTCTCCTATTACTCTATCAAGTAGCAGATGTGGAGTCGATAAACATTCTTCTAAAACAAGAAGTCCTGCATTGTTTTATAAATAGGAACTCCGGTAGTAACCTGACTTAAAATGCAAGTTGTGTACTGAAGGTCCTCCATCTCTCTCTGTCTCTCTCAGACCTGAAGGTGAGAGATGCCGCCGGCATCCAGCTGTGACTGCCCCCACCTGGACTGCGTGGGGGAGATCACCAAGGAGGAACTCATTCAGAAATCCCATGTGAGTGACCTTCCATCATGACCCTGCCCACTGCCCTATTCATAACTTACCACTCTTATTTAAATCTTTTGATAACAGGATATCTGCAGGTCTTGGAAAGACTTAAAAAGCTTTGAAATCAGTTTTCTCTTAGAAGGTTTTAAAAAGTCTTAAATTAAAATTTCAAAGGCTTTAATATTTTCTCTTACCTGCTGTGGGCAGTAATGTTAGTTGTAAAATGTTTTCTTATCTGTTTGCTGGCTGTCAGGAGATGTTACACACTTATAAACTAAAAGTGGGATTATTGTGGAGGCTGTTGAATTCCTTTATGTGGAGTTTCAGTCAGCACCATCAGACCTGTAGCTAACACAGTCACTGGTGCAGGCTACAGTAGCAAGCAGTAGTGACAGTCTTCGGCTCAATTTAATTAATTCTTAAATTAATTAATAATTTTTTTATTGGTTAATCCATCCATCTATTTTATGCCGCTTATTGGGGTCCAGGTCTCATTAATTTGATCAATTATTTTCATCGTACTTTCATACTTCATACTATGTCGACTGTGATCGTGAAACAGGTATTAAGTTGCATTCTCTGTGGTGTTAAAAAGGTCTTAAAAGTCTTAAACTCGGTGAACCTTTTGTATCATTTTACCAAGTCTGAATATAAAGCCTAATTTTTGACATAGTATAATAGTCTTTCTGTCTGTTATTGAACTTGGCCGCTGCCTTGTTGATTTTCATTTTAAAACACGTGACTCTAACCTGACTGTCGTCATATTTTTCTAGGGCCAGTGCCAAGACTGTAAAGTTGGAGGACCAAATTTGTGGGCATGTTTGGAGGTAAGACACCAGGGAATAAAAACGTTGATTTGACATGTTTGAAATACTTGAAACACGTTGCAACCTCTGTTTGTTTTTCCTCTTCAGAATGGCTGTGCATATGTGGGCTGTGGAGAATCTCACACGGACCACAGCACTGTGCACTCGCAGGTGAGAGACCTCAGACCTTATACTGATACCCTGAGGAAGTTTTGACTGTGATGTTGAATAAAAAGATGTAACCAAAAGAGGAGTGGATGTGTCAGTAGAGAAGCAGAGGAGGCACATATGGCAGGACAGGACCAGGAGTACCACTTCAGAGTCCCAGGAGCCACGACTCGGAATAAAACTGGCTCCAACACAGCTTTATTTTTAACATTTTTCTCTCCACGATCTAAAAGCCAGCACGTGCACCTTTTAGCTTTTGAAGTGCACAAATTGTTAAAAACCATCAAAACCAGCTCTGTCTGCCTACACCTCCACATTCAGCCACATCCATTATTAATTGCCATTCCTCAGGGAGGTGGGGGAGATTCAGTGGTACTGTCAGTTCCATGGTAGTATCTGCCCCTCCTGGCTGCTCTGAAGCTTTACTCAGCCTCTGGTGTTCCCAGTGTTGACTAAGGCTTTTCCTCCAGCACGTCAGGGCCAAGTGGGGTTAGAAGGAGAGGAATATGAAAGCAAACATGTAATTTGCTCTGCCTGTTAGTGTCTTGCTCATAGCTGCTCAAACCATTGTCCAGAAAGGGTCTGTTCAAGTGCAAACCTCTTCAAAATTTAGAGCTCTCCACCCAGATGAAAGACCCATTTTGGATAGAGAGTGTGCTGGTAAAGAAATGTAATATTAGCTGACTTATTTTAAATGATATCATCACTGGCTTTTGTATCCATCCGCTTATCCAGTACATCTGTCTGTGCAGCTCGCCAGCCGCCTTTTGTGTTGAGTGGAAGCCATCTTTAAGACTTGTAAGAAAGAAGGCCATGCTTAATTAGTGCTTTGGAGGCCCTGAGGGGAGGGAAACATTTTAATCTCTTGACTGTGCAATGAGAAAGACTGTTGTTGGATCAGATCGAGCATTAATATGTGAATGTAAACATGAGTGACTGTTTCAAAGTGTTGAGTTGGAAGTTGCAGCTGGATCAGCTAATTTCAGAAGTTTTAGCTCCACTTCTGCGTGTACTTTTGGTAACCAAATGGGACACATAATTAGTATTTACATGTAGATTGTATTTCAAACATCATTATGTACCAACAAGGACTTCTGAAGCCAATTCTAGCAATGGTAAACTTTGCAAGTCCTTCCTCATATTGCTGATAAGGGATTGGAAAGTTACCACAGCCTGACAGTTGCTTTTGGTCTACCAGTATACCTTAAAATACCAGATGTGTTGATCAGTTCTTGAGCGGTTTTACATGTATTTGTGCAAATCCCCATACAGAATCCCCGGGAAGAATAGCGGCCGCTGGCGCTTCTTATTACTTATTGATTTCGGTCAGGGATGTCTTGTGTGCTTAAGGCTAGAGAGCAGACATTATTTTGCAGACAAAACCAGACTCAACCTTCATCTGCAGATGAAGCAGGTGGTGAATCTAAGCTGGTGCTGCAACATCACAAATGTTTTGCAGTGTTTATATTTGGATAGTATTTGTGAGCATAATATGAGTTGCTGACACGCTCTGACTGTTTTGCATCATTTCTCAAGGATTATTCTGTGTGTGAGTGTGTGTGTGGAAGGAGCACTGAGGATTTGCTTTGCTTGAATACAATGTTGTTTTTAAGGTGTTGCGTTGAACATTTTAGCAGACCAGAAGTAAATCAACATAACAAATGATCACTATGAAAGCTACAAAACTGTTAATTGTAATACAAAACATTATGTGGGCTGGTAAAAACATCCTCTGAGCCCTACAAATCCAGCTTGTTATTAATGGCCTAACTGGTATACTTTCCTTCATAAATTATTTAAGCTTGGGAGTTTCATGGCTGTGCTCAGTCTGGTGTGCCCCCTCTGCCAGCTCTGCTCTGCCCCGCTGTGTGAAGGCTAATGCAGCCCTGATGAATAATGCAGGGTCTGCTGCTCGGCGGCTGCTCACGTTCCGTCTCCTGTCGACCTGCCAGGCTGCTGGTGTTTGTCAGAGCATCAGTGGGTCAGCAGAACTCGGCCATGTTTCCACAGCTGCAAAAGTTTGCCCTGCTGCAACCCCACCTAAACCTGTAACCTGATTTGTTCAGAACTTGTGTCCAAAATCTCAAAAATACAACTTTAGACACAGTAGTGAGTAGTGTATTCAAGGCTTTGTTTTCATATTTCGGAGGGTGAGGAGGTTGATGTTGTTTAAGTGAGTGCTAGTGTTGAATGCAAGCTTCTCAGGAATATACTTGTTATTAAGAAGTGAAGTAAAAACATTGATTAGGTAGACTGAATATTGTAAAGACACTTTTCAAGCACAAGTGCCTTCTTATGATGAACTGAATGTCTTGTGGTCGGACAAAATGTGCAATTTGAAAATGTAAAATAGGAAATTGAGTTGGGCATTTTTCACAATTTTCGGATATTTATTGAAAGAAAGGATTAATTGACAGTAATCAGCAGATTATTCAATGAAATATTTGTTGACTAGAGTCTTAATGTCTTGTTTACATGATAGGAGATGGCAATTTCACCTGAAATGAGAACTGCAATAGTTAAAAAAAAGTCAGAGTAATTTGTACTACTTTTGGTCAGGACATAACACTGACATTTTGTCAGTGATATAAACTAGACCACAGTAACGGATTGTTATTTATTGGACAGAAAGAGATAGGATCTGATATTACCTTATTTGGGCTGAAAACATTTTGTTCAGCTGGACTGTGAGCAGCTGCCAGAATTCATCATATAGGTTTATTTGTACACCGTAGATCAGGCAGACCTAGCCGCCAGCAGGCACACCTGTATTCGTTATATAAGAGCAAAAGCAACCTGTTGATTGTCTAATGAGATGCTGATTGGTAGATTGTGATTAAGAAGCGTCTCGTTGATAAGAAAGCGCACATGTGCTTTATCAGCTGTTCTTGGATAAATAACATTGTCTTCTTGTTTGTACGGTCTGATGCGTCTATTTATTTTTCTTGAACAACTTTGTGTGCAGGAGACGAGGCACAACCTCACAGTGAACCTGACCACGCTTCGGGTGTGGTGCTACGCCTGCGGCAAGGAGGTTTTCCTGGAGCGTAAACTAGGTCCCCACTCTCCCCACCCCAACAGCAAACCCCTCCCCTCTCCACAGAGTGCTGGGCAGGTGAGAGCCAGGTCCCCCTCACACCTATAGCATCGTGTTTTATTGTCTTAATATTGTCAAGTGAAGAAATTCAAATTCCTGAATTTAGATTTAATGCATTCTTTTTGCAAGTCTATGTTGTCTGAATAGACAGGTTTACATTGCATGTTTACTGCATAATCGCTTACTTACCTAACTATGTGCTCTCCTGTCATACTGGCAGAGTTGTACGATAACAGTTTCCACCAGTCTATCTTGAGTGACAGTCAAATTGTTTTTGGTTATTCATTTACTAGATAAGAGTTTTACGGTGAGGTCTGTTTGTGTGTTTCTCCAGGATAACAGCAGGGCCCCTGGGAGCCCAACCTCTCTGAGAGTGCCCCCTAATGGAGGCTGTGAAGACCTGGACATGGAGACAGAGGAGGAGGATGACCTGCGTGCCAGAGGTCAGCTCACAACCACATGAAAGACACACATAATTAGTTAGTTTTAGGAAGTTTTTAAGTTATTAAAATGCTGTTGACTCATTATATTGACAGAAATATGATGTCAACACAATGCTAGTTGTTCATATCAGATAAAATGTTCTAATCTACAGTTACAGTGCTGCTGCATGCTGACACATGTTTCTTGCCCAGATTAGCGTTTTAATAATTAAAATCATGTACTTTTGAAGTCAGCGAGCTGGCTAAATCTTAATAAAAAAAATGTAATTAAAAAATGAACGTTGCATGGATGATTTGAGGTTAAATCTTAAACACAGGAGCTCAGTTTAGTTCAAAGCACAGGTTATGATTTGAATTAATAAGAGCAGTAAATGGGTCAGACGAGTGTTTTTAAAGACCCTGACACACCAGACTTCAAAGTACCGGGGCTGACGAACACCAACTGATGGGTTGCCTCATTCTACCTCAAGTCTTCTGTTAATAGTTGAACTTGAACACACCATGAAAACTATAGCCAACATCCAAAACATCATTCAAAAGACAAACAAAACAAACTAGCCAACGATTTACACACAGCTGTGAATATGAAACAGTTTTGTCACATGCAGCCGCCGACAAAGACTGACGCCGCCAAAACTACAGGCAACAGAAAGCCCCACACAGTCCCTAAGCAGGACTACAGGCCACTCCTGTGTAGCTCAGTAAGTTGAGCCAAGCACTAACACTTCAGTGTTGAGGGCTTCGGTCCCACTGGAGCCACCAATGTGAATAATGTTTTCAGTCAGTGCTGTGAGACACATACAGGCTCCACCAAACAGCATATGTTATGTTAAACCTCATGTGGTGCAGCTCAGGCTTTGGCACCAGTCACTGCCTTCGTTATTTTTGTCACAAATACAGATCATATGATCAGGAGGTGGAGTAAATAAGCTTTGTAAGACTGGTCACATAAGATCAGAGGTTTTCAAACAGTGAGGCGCACCTCCCCAGAGTTGAAGGAGAGTTGCAGATGGGGCGCTGAGGGAGAGACGTGAGGCAAGGATCCTGTGTGAGGTGAATGGCTGCTTATCAACGTGGTCAACAGTTGGAGCTCATGGTGGCAGTTTAGCTTCTTTAACCTGATAGCCACAATATGCGGAGTCACTGACTCACTTTCTGAG
Source organism: Enoplosus armatus (assembly GCF_043641665.1). NCBI lineage: Eukaryota > Metazoa > Chordata > Actinopteri > Centrarchiformes > Enoplosidae > Enoplosus > Enoplosus armatus. The sequence continues at coordinate 5,759,590 of NC_092193.1, read as the reverse complement.
GATTGTCATTATCTCCAGTGTCCACTGCGAATAAATGTTATGAATCTTCTTTGAAATCGTAGAAAAAAAGCTCTTACAACTGCAGAACTTGCCTGAGAATCATCTTGTTTTTAAGTTTTCTTCAGTATCAAATTAATCCACTCATAATTGTAATACATCCATGGGTACATTGCAAACAGGAACTGCTAGTAGTTAATTTGGCATACTTTTAATGGTGCCAACAGCTCATAACTCATTGAATCCATGGAAACATTACTTTCATCCCTCAAAGCATTGTGGTAACTGTACTCCAAAACTGATAGCACAATAATACCCAAATAGAAGTAAGACAAAGAATAATAATAGGAGTGACAAATCCATTCATGTTAATTGTCGTGGGGGTCGGGTTACGTATCTCTGCTTTAGTCATAAAAATAACATTTGAGTCCATTGGCAGTGGCTGATTTAAAATACACCAGGTAGCCACATTTTCTGCTCCTGGTGTGAAATGTCAATCTTAGAAATGGAATGGATCTCTATAACAATGTAGAGGCTTTCTGGCTGCCATCAAAATGTACAGGCTTTTGATGAGTGGCTTGTTTTAATTTCCCCGGTGTGTTCTGTCTCCCTCAGGCCTGACAGGACTGAAGAACATAGGCAACACCTGCTACATGAACGCTGCCCTCCAGGCCCTGTCCAACTGGTGAGACCTCTGTTAACCTGCCTTCTGTCCCCACATCTACCTGTCTACCCTACATCACCTCCCTCCCTGACAGTGCCCTTCACACTCACTACTTCATTTCAGTAGCCATTTGCTGTTTTATTCACTGCCTGGTTCTTGTTGACTGTGAAAAAAACGACTATGGCAATGCTCATTTGGGAGAGTGACGGCTGAGTGAAAATTGCTGCAGTGCACCATTTGAGATGGAAGAAATGGCCTTTTGTAGTTCCCTGTAGGGTCTTGTGTTACAAATGAACACCAACTCTTTCCCAACCTCTTCTGTCTCTTCTCCTCCTCCCAACTTTTCTTTTACCACCATGTCTTTTTATGTCTCCCTTTACTGTTTCTCTCCCAGTCTGCTGGTTTTGTTTTTGTTGTTTATTTAATTTCCAATCCTTCTGATTCATTCTTTATGATTGGATTGTTGGTGTGGTCACTTAAATTAGGGTTCCGCTGCAGATCCTGAGGCCGCGTTATTACCTACTTTGTACCTCTTACTTTTTATTTTATTTTTCATGGAACAGCGAAGCACAGAAAACCCCTTCCTCTTTTCTAATACTAGCTACCCATGGGCTGGTACATTTAATTTAAACTGATGATGCCTAGTCTGGATAGAAGTCAAAATGGGAAAAGATGTGGGTCAAAATTTGCAATCTAAATCACATTCCAAAAATAGGAGGAACTGAGTCACGCAGCTGCGGAAGGAGGGACCTTTTTCTGAAACTTTCCTTTGATGTCTGTTTGTGTGAGCGCTGCTTCTTCCAGTTACTGTCGGGTCATTATTCAGTTCGAAGGACTTTTCTCCTGCCAAGGGAAGGGAACACTCCATGCCTTATTCATTCTGTAGTTTGTCTCTTTCTTGTAAATTCCTGTCCACTCTGTATCCGTCAAATGAAATCCCCTCAGCTGTTTTTCTTTTCAGCTATTTCCGATGTCCTTCAACTTTCAGCTGCGTGCAGAGTTTTCTTGCATGAGACAGTACCTCTGGGAATTTGTGATATTAGTGAAATATGACTTTAATGAAACAAAATGAAACAAAAACACAGGCAGAAGACAGCATCATGTAGAAATGCTGAACTGAAACTTCTCCTATTATTTTGTACTTCTGAATTTTATCGTTGTTTCTTGGATTTATGGAGGATTATGTGGGGGTTTTTCCGAATTAGCCACAGCATTGCAAGCTTTTTGGTTATAGTAATCAATCTGTCAAGGGGCAGATATTCAGTAAAAGCTTGCTTTGTGCCCACATATGATATATTTATCCCTCTTTCCACTGCAGCCCGCCCTTGACACAGTTCTTTCTTGAATGTGGCGGCATGGTGAGGACGGACAAGAAGCCTGCGCTCTGCAAAAGCTACCAGAAACTAGTGTCAGATCTTTGGCACAAGAACAGGTAGGCGTTTGTCACTTTTTTAGTTGTTGTTTGGATCATTCCTCTTTGACTTGAAACAGCATATAAACTTGCCCACAAGCCACAGTGGATTTCATAATTCAGTGGTCACTTTCATTATCTTCCCATGTTTAGAATATGACTCCAGAGCGACACAGTAGTTCTGTAGCTTTGCTGTTAAACTCAACATCCACAGCCAAACCTGAGTCGCATTTCTGTAGCAGCTTGTCTTAATTTCTACACCACACAAGATTATAATAAGTTATTGTGATATTGTGTATTACAATACTTGTTCAGCAGGCTGTGTTTTGTCACATTGCAGACCCTCCTACGTGGTCCCAACCAACTTGTTCCAGGGGATCAAAGCCATAAACCCCATGTTTAGAGGATATTCTCAGCAGGTGGGTCATTGCAGATGGTGAAATAAATATGCAGCAAAGTACATGTGCGCACATTCATTATGTAAATAAAACATGGAGACACTCAGTTGGAGACATATTCAACAATATTTTTGTGACTTGTTTCGTTTATATGTTGAAAAGTAATCAGCTGTTGTGAACTTGCTCTTACCTCTGTGTTTTGCAAATAAATATGAATACAAAACGTGGGTTAAGGTTTGAATTGATTATACAGTAGGTGGAATATTATCATGTTTGTAGTGATGTGTGGGTGTCTCAAAATGTTCAATGGTGTGAGGATAATGCATTATTTTTCTCTGCTTTTTTATGATAAATGACAGATATACAGTAATACGCCTAGCATGTCATACAAAAATGTCTGTCGCTAAACTTTTTCTCTTTTCGAGATTTTCCTTGAATTTGATTGAATTTGTGCTGAGCTGGGATTATTATGGGTCTAACGCACAGACTATAAAGTTGTCCCAGATCTTACACAGTCTCTCCTTTTTCTCTTCCACTCCATGTCCCTCAATGCTCATTCCTTTACAGAATTACATTAGCTCCAGCTCAAATAACTCAGCCAGATAAAGTGAATCCTCTGCCTTGCAATTACTAACTCAGAGTCTCTGATTCTTCTTCTTCTGACACACTAAACCTTAAGGTAAATCGCTTGATTTGACTCCAGGATTCCAGAAAGAAAGGATTTACGTGTTATAGATATAAAGGATTTCAAACGACTTTTACTGGAGCACGTCTTGTCTTTGTCCTGTATCTGTAAATAAAGGATTTATAGGCCTGAATGGTGAAATGATAATAGGGCCTGTTTCCTCTTGGCTTGCCAGTGTTTGTTCAGAAGAGTTAGCTGAGGAATATTCATTTGTCACGCCATGCTGGGCTGCACAGCCTTGGAATTAGCATTGCTATGAATGAAGTTAACATTCCAGGTCCTGGGAGAGGAGGGTTCATTTGGCTGGAGAGGGAGATTGGATGTCTGAGGTTCATTAAGTTTGATTACACATTCATGAGCATTTGGTTTCGGATGTGTGATGCAGAATTAGGATAAACAAGGAGGTGAAATGGTTGTTGTTTGTAATTTTGAAAAAAAATTAGCTTTGGGAAAGCTTTGCTGTGTCTGTCAAGCTCGATTATATTTAGGAAGAATTAGTGCTGTGTTACATTTCAATGTTCTTTTCAGGGAGAGGAAATTAACTATTTTTTCACAGACAACTGTGTCCAAAATAGCTGCAAAAACTGCAAAATTTTCCCAGCTAGAACTAATTTGCTGCCTCAAATAACATGTCTTGTGATTATCCCCACTCTACCTCCAGGACTCCCAGGAGTTTCTGCGCTGCTTGATGGATCAACTTCACGAGGAGCTGAAGGAGCCGCTGCCAGAGCCCTACGACCAGTCCAACGGCATCACCGTGGACGACGGCCCTGAGGAGGACAACCGCAGTCAGTCAGACAATGACTTCCAGTCATGCGAGTCCTGCGGCAGCAGCGAGCGTGCTGATAATGAGGTACAGGGCGGGAACGTGCTGATGGACGTCACCAACGAGGCTGAGATGCTGATTCCTGAGCAAGATGAGATCCAGGCCAACAGGGAGTGGCAGAAGGAGAAGAACATGATTAATGACTTTTACCGCTCCGGAGTTAATGGTGTTATGGGTGGAAGCACTGGAGTGGACATGGACAAAGATGTTGACACCACCACTGAAACCATGCCAATTATCAGCAGCCAGGGGGCCATCAAGGTTCAAGGCAGAACATCAGGTAATTATAGAGAAGAAGAGAAGAGATGATTTATTTTTCCACAAACTTGATTACATATTCAGCATCAAATGTAGGGTATTGAAACTCTCTAATATTTGGCCCGCTCTCAACCAGATTCCTTTCCAGACATCCAAATGTCTAACACCACAAGACCACAGAGTCCAGTCCTGATGGAGGGACACATTCCCAAAATGTCCAGCAGCCCGCCCAAAGCAGCCTCAGGCTGGCCCAGCCTAAACCCTGCACACAAGAAAGGTACTTCTGCGTAATCACAGGCAGTCATATCTACATTCAAAGCTTTAAAAATCTGGTTTTGGTGAGGTAGTTACATACTGTGTCTATCTTTGCTGCCATACTGTAAAGCACTATTCTCACATTTCTCTCTCTCTCTTCCCACAGCAGTGACCACATTCTCCCCACCAAAGCACAAGCGTCAGAAGAAATACCGCAGTGTCATCTCAGATGTGTTCGATGGGACCATTGTCAGCTCAGTTCAGTGCCTCACCTGTGATCGGGTTAGTGTGGACTACAATTGTTTTTGTTCTTTATTGAGGTAACAGTGTTGCGGGGAGGGTGCTACAGACAGTAACGGGAGCGCTAGAGAACATGACATTGTTTCATAAGTTATTTCAAGGTCCTAAAAATGCAATGTTATGGAAAGATCCACTTTGGTGCTTAGCTCTAATGTTCCTGTACGCTGTTGATGCAGTTGTACATCCACTGTCATGTCACATATTGTGATATTTGTGCTGTAATGAGAATAATATCTGCTACAAATTGACATTTCTTGATAAAACCATGTTTAAAAAAAGGACTGAAATGAAGATGAAGCTTACTGTCTGTGTGTCCTGTTGCTGTCAGGTGTCTGTGACTCTGGAGAACTTCCAGGATATCTCGTTGCCCATCCCAGGGAAGGAAGACCTGGCCAAGCTCCACTCATCCACCCACCAGACTTCCCTGGTTAAAGCCGGCTCCTGTGGGGAAGCTTATGCACCGCAGGGCTGGATTTCATTTGTTATGGAATACATCAAGAGGTATGTTAATAATATACACACTGTAGTTATTTACATTGTTCACATGGAGCATTAGTAACTCTATACTTTGCTCTAAAAATTTTGTTCTAAAAATCCACCCTTCTTCTATTTTTTCTATTCTTAGTTGGTTCTGGGGTCCAGTCGTTACGCTACAAGATTGCCTTGCAGCTTTCTTTGCCAGAGATGAACTAAAGGGTAAGCAAGTGGGCGTAAATTTGTTCTACCAGCACAAACATTAAGATTGATGTCTCAGTAACTGTGTTTGTTGTTTTCTAGGAGACAACATGTACAGCTGTGAAAAATGCAAGAAGTGAGTGCCTAATTCTGAGTGACTTTGCTGAATACTGGACTGCTAATTTGTTTCACTTGAACAGAAACAGAAAAACTAAATGTCTGGGACTGTAATGATTGCCTGTCTTCTTCTTTTCTTCTTAGATTACGAAACGGAGTCAAATTTTGTAAAATGCAATGTTTGCCAGAGGTATGCAGACAACTCAAGTACTTCATATCATGAAAAAAACAACATCTTTTTCCCTAATGTCTTCACACAGCGTGTTTCTAAAGTAAAACTTTGTGCGTTCCTCTGCTCCAGATCCTTTGTATCCACTTGAAGCGCTTCAGACACGAACTGATGTTCTCCACCAAGATAAGCACCCACGTCTCCTTCCCGCTCGAAGGCCTGGACCTGCAGCCTTTTCTGGCTAAAGACAGCTCCGCCCAGACCTCCAACTATGACCTGCTGTCAGTCATCTGTCACCACGGCACCGCCAGCAGTGAGTGGGCAGAGTCCCTCCTCTTTCTGCTCAGACTGAGGCATCTGCCGTCAGTTGGCACAAAGAGGAGTGTCCTGCATTCATTAGCCTGCACAAATAAAATCACATGTACTTGTTAGGTTTATGAATGCTGCTCTAATGCTTTCCCCTGTCTGATCCCAGGTGGCCACTACATAGCGTACTGCAGGAATGATGTGAACAATCTGTGGTATGAATTTGATGACCAAAGTGTGACCGAGGTGTCTGAATCCTGTGTCCAGAATGCTGAGGCTTATGTGCTCTTCTATAAGTAAGCCAACACACAAGACTTCAATAGTTGTAAACAGGAACCCATTCATCCCTGCAACATTTTAAGATTCACTGTGCTGCTTTGATATTCATAACTTACATCCTACTTTTGATTACTCGGTTGCAGTCGGGATTAATCTGTGGTCTGTTACTGTCACAGAAAGAGCAACGAGGACGCACTGAAAGAACGTAGGAGGGTGTCAGGTTTATTCAACATGATGGAGCCCAGCCTTCTGCAGTTCTACATCTCCCGCCAGTGGTTTAACAAGTTCAAGACCTTTGCAGAGCCGGGGCCCATTTCTAACGACGACTTCCTGTGTTCGCATGGAGGTGCGTATGACAGCGTCGTCGTCATGCTGCAACCACTCAGAGGTCAAACTGTCCCTGAACAGGAATCCTTTTTTCTTGCCCCTGTGCACAAGAATTTAGCGGAAAAAATTCTGCTCTAGCCTCTCCTAACATAGCTTTTGCTTTCATCCTTGCCATGGATGTTTGAATTTGACAAAGACTGCAGAGTATTCCCTTCACAACATAGCAGACTTCAAAAGGGGGTTTTACTTCCCTTTGTGCAGATGATCCTTCTTTCTCATTTTAGTAGAGAAGAGGGAAGGATTCGAAAGGGGTTTGTGCCAATCAAGCTCCTTTCTTTTCAGCACTCTGTTCAGAGAGCTGGAAATGATGGATTTGAAAATGAAGTAGGAAAAACATGAACGTTTATGATAATTCTGTTAGAATATAATGGCAGCAGAGAAAGTGCTTCACTCTGGAAATAAGCACCTACAGTTTGTTTCCTCCTCCTTTGCAGCTACCAGCACATAATAACTGGCTAGTCAGGTACATAAGAACTAAGTACATTGTGTTGCAGGACCAGTTGTTTTATTTTCAAAGTAAATCTGAAAGTGTCACAGTTTATTTTCACTTTCCTTCCTAAGCATGTTTGAGAATACATTTTAAATGATTTGAATATAAAGATCCCACTACACTGAATGGCTACAGATAATTGTCATTATAGATCTATTTAGCTTTCAAGCGTCACCTTTCATTATTCAGTTCATTATCTTATCCTGACACACAAAAAGGGTCAAAACACAAATCACATTGTAAAATTAGTGTTTCAGGTGGGATTACTGTAAAGGTTAGGTCTGGGGAGAGGATGCCATTCCTCATTTCATACTCATTTGGCAATTCCAGGTCAAGATGACAATTTGACCCTTGCTAATTTTACCGCTCACCAACGTAGTGATTCCCAATCTTTTTGGCTTGTGAACCCTTAAAATGGGATTCTGATTCCCAGTCACAGATTTTGGCTGTGAGTGGTTGTTTCTTATTGGATTGTTTCATTGGAAGAATTTTTAAAGACTCGAAGAGGTGAAACCATCCAAAATGTTTCACAAGAAAACATACCCCTCAGATTTATTTTGGGACCAAACTTGGGGGGGGGGGGGGGTTAATACTGACTTCAGCGTTTTTGTGCATATTTGTGCAAGCTTCTTGGCCTATTCAACATACAACATACTAGTCACAATGTTTCCAACAATGATCCTTAACAAACCTACATTATGTGTGATGTCTCTACGCACAGCCATTAGCCTTAAAATGTTACACTGTTAATGTCTGATGGATGTTTCAATGTGTTTCATCAGGTGTGCCACCCAACAAAGCAACATTCATCGATGACCTGGTAGTCATGCTGCCACAGAACGTGTGGGATCACCTTTACAGCAGGTACATACAGTAGACAGGCCAACTGTGAGACTGTATACATTTTCAGATCTCCCGTTACTGAATGCACTCACAGTATCATTTCCTTTTGTAGAGTTGATTTCATCTGTTAATGTTAATGTGGACTGCTCCCTGCAGGTATGGAGGGGGACCAGCTGTCAACCACCTGTATGTTTGCCACACGTGCCAGATTGAGATAGAAAAACTGGAGAAACGACGCAAGTCAGAGCTGGACATGTTTGTCAGGGTAAGCCTTTTCAACCATATGTTCACCAGCAAGACTACATGAGCTGCAAGGAAGATAGAGCTTTAGCCAGATACAGTAAAAATTGGTGTGAGTGATAATGCATTGTGTGTCAGTGAGCCTCTGTGCAGCCAGTACTCATGGGTGTGTATAGGCCTATTCTCCTGTCTATTGAACCAGTTGATAGGCTGCATGTGTTGGTGCTCTTCAGCCCGGCAGGAGATGAGAGGTGTGAGCCCGATGAAAGCCTTATCATTAATGCTTTGGGACAGATGCAGCAGTTATTGTCTGCTCAGTCTGAACACTCACACAATGGCTGCTCAGAAGGAGATATAGAGAGTGTGTGTGTGTGTGTGTGTGTGTGTGTGTGTGTGTGTGTGTGTGTGTGTGTGTGTGGGTGTGTGTGTGTGTGAGAGAGTGTGTGAGTGTGTGTGAAAGAAAGAGCTTCAGTAAGCTAACAACGGGAACAGGGATTGTGTCATTTCCAAGAAAGATGAAATTGGTGCAGTGTGGTGCTAAGACTGTCTTCTAATTGGAATAACTACCAGAGAGAATTGATTAGGTTTTCCATCTCCTCTCCTCTCAATCCTTTCATCCTCACTTAATTTTTTTCTCCCCCCCCCCCGTCTTCTCCTCTCCCATTTCTCCTCCCCATCCCCTATCTCTACTGCTCACTCCTCCCCCATTTCCTCTCTCCCTCTTCCCTCTGCTCTGTAGCTGAACAAGGCGTTCCAGGAGGAGGAGTCTCCAGTGGTCATATACTGCATCAGCATGCAGTGGTTTCGTGAGTGGGAGGGCTTTGTCAAAGGAAAAGACAATGGTAATTGGACAGAAGTCTTGCCTTTCCACCCCCAGTCCTGTTTAAATGTCTGATTAAAAGGCTGTAGTTCAAAGTTCATGCTGCATTTATTTATTTTACAACACGATTAAATGAAAGATATAGTCCCTTTCTCACTACACTCACTGAACATGTATAGAAATTAATATTTAAAATTAGAATAGAATAAATAAAAAGAATATATAGAGTTACTTATACATATATTATACAAGGTAGTGATATGTCAATGTTTCCCACTGGTGATGGAAAAGCTGTTGTGATTTTGATGTACATTTCTCCTCGAAAAACAAATGGCCTATGATAGGTCTATACATTTATATGGATAGGCAAATACATTGTTTTATATGGGACATCCCAATTCTCTTGTTACCAAAAGCTGCTCATGTGTGTAACTGTGAAGTCCCATTTCTTCTCTTGATTTATCTTCAAAGAGTTTGCTTTAGTCCCTCGAGTCAAGTTTCCCTCCTGCTACAGCAAAATGAAGTGTCAAAATATATTTCAGTTTCTTGCACTCGTTCTCATTTCTTTTTTGCTTCCCTTGCTTTGTATTGTCATATCTATTTATAACAGCTTACATCTGGCACGGCTGCAAATGTCTTTTTTTCTCTGACTTCTGCTCCTCTAATATTTGTTTTCTCTCTGTAGCAAGTGGGGAGCAGAAATTGCTTTTCATGGTGTGACAAAAACATTTGACATTTTAACATTGTTGCTCTTTGAAACAATTAGGATTGAGAATATATCTCTGAAAAACAGACATTACTGCTGTATATAATGATGACACCTAATTGTCTTTCTTCCTCTTTAAGATCCGCCGGGAGCCATTGATAATTCCAAGATTACAGTAAACAAGAATGGCCATTTAACACTCAGACAAGGTACTAACTTTTATTGTTATTATTGTCATTGAATTAGTATTGCTCTACTTTTATGCCGTTGAAAGATGTTGTTTTGAATCTTTGTTCAGGTATATTAAGAAGCGTAAAATAAGTAAAGTAGAAAAAATGTAAACTGATTAAATAAGGTTAGATAAATAAAGCTCTTGCCGAACCTCTGTGGACTGTAGTAGTATCTTGAGCTATGCAGATATTAGTGATATTTAAGTGTGTGTGTTTGCACTAACCCTGCAGGAGCTGACTCGGGGCAGATTTCTGAAGAGACGTGGAACTTCCTCCACTCAATCTACGGCGGCGGTCCACTTGTGACGGTTCGGCCAAACATCAGCCACCAGGAAGCAGAACCGTCGCAGTCGGAGGAGAAGATCGAGGTGGAGACGCGCTCTGTTTAATCAAGCACTCTGCAGAAAACAACGGAAAACATTTAAGAAATGAAAAGCCTTTTATTTTGCACTTGACTTTTATTTCAAAAGCATTCAAGCAAAGGACCTCATCTTTACTGCTACATGACAGCCTTTGACAGCTGACAGAGGGAATTAACATGTCGGAAAAAGGTTTGTCATGTTGTACAAATATGTATAAAGAGCTCTTAAATTTCTATTAGCACTGTAGTATTCATGTGTCAGGTTGTTTTCAGAACCGAGCATTTAAATTATGTGCAGCTAAAAACTTCCACTGAATGCCATATTTCTTTTTTTTTTTCTTGACCAAATGAGCACATACTGTATGTCCATGTGTCATGTGTTGCTGATATTGATGAATCACAATACATCTTGCTGTAGATATATCACACATTTTTCCTGTTGTAAGAGAATATTGTCCAATGAATGGTAAGGAGAGCAAAATGTGACACTCAAAGTGATGAAAAGTATAAGGTTATGAAGGGACTAATTACTGAGTAGTCTCAGGAATGAATTTTGTGTTTTGCACTGTTCTGTAGACGAACAAATTGGCATGATCACGCAAATATCTGGTTTGCATTTGAATGTACCTGTACTGATAGTATGTTGGTCAAGATACAGCACTTGGTTATTTATCACAGAAGGGAGTGATTTAATATGATGTTAATAGATTTTTTGTAGAAAATATGTGGCAGGCAGAGTCTGTTAAGAATGCATGCTTTAACACTCAATCCCAGTTTAACATCACATGTAACTGCATGTAAATGCAAAGCTGCTCATAAAATGTGCACGCAAATCACAATCTGGATCTATCTTCTCTAAATTGTACAGCTACAGAAAGCATATTGCAGTATGTAATCATCAGCAGCAATCTAATTAATTAAAGGCATTATTTTTGTGTATGGGCATGGTGTTGCTTAATGTGTTGGCTGATAGGGGGTAAACAGAATGCTGTACTGTAAGTTTTTGCATATGGATGTCACATGAGTAAGATCCATCCTGAGTTTGGCTGGCTGACACTATTAAAACTTGATGAAAACATGTTGAACGTTGTGGTCACCTTAATTTCGTCACCCTTATCTGATTTCTGTTAGGTAGAGTGGTTGTTAGATGAGAAACAAGGGACAAATTAGGAAAAAAAAAGTCAACTATGCCGTGTATTGCCCATCATGACAAAGTGTCACTAAATACTCATCAATTAAGCGAGGTGACCCGGAGATTGTGTGACCGATTGCACTCTTGGCAGGGGCAAAAATGTACAGTATAGTGTTGCATTTTGACGAGCGCGGTTGAATCGGCTCACACACCCCGACTAGTTGACTGGATTGAAAACATGGCTGCGGCCGAACGTGCAGCAAATTTACGGAAGTGAGGTATGTGTAATTCTTGAGCTACAAACGCTATTTAGAAGTGTACCTCCTGTTCGGTGCTTGTTGTACAGCAAATGACAAAACCTGAATTCGTTAGTCCACCAAAAATGTCTATGACCGGCATTGTTGGAAGTACACAAATACATCGGCAAAGTTATGCGCGGAACAATCAGCTAGCTTGGCTAGCTAATATTAGGCTGCCGCGGCTAGCCGTAGCTGCTAACTGGTTACCAACTGCCGTTATACCGCTTGGTTGCTAAGCATGCTGCTTGTGTCTGTGCGCAGCAGTTGAAATGTAAACCTCGGCGAAACATAATGTTAGTATCGATTCCCTCCTTCAGTATATGTATTATTGGTTGACTTGTCCGTATCAGTTGTCAAGCTAGTTTAGCTAACATGTACCCGATGTCAGTAAGCTAACGCAACTAGAGGGGCTACATCTGAAATCGCCACGATTCTTTTCTGCACGATGCAGTTAACAGCAAAACTAGCCGAGAAGAACTAGCGAAGGTAACGTTAGCCAACTTGGCTAACTAGTCGTTCACAAGAAAAAAAAAAGAAAATTGGCTTTGTTAGATTGTAGTGTACTTGTCCGTTGGGTGTCATGGGAAGCGTTTAAGATAATATTTGAATTTCAAGGGTGCAACAGTCTGCACCTTGGTGTCTCAAGCGTTAATGTTTTATATTTAGCCCAAGAGCTAACGGTAAGTTAGTTTGCTAAGGTTAGCCCGCTAAACGGCAAGCTAGGTTTAGTAACGTTTGCTTGGAAGTTGGTCCATGCTAACGTCTACCTGGTTCGCCAGCTCCATGAACCCACTGGGTTGTTTTGCCTAAACGTGTGGTAGGAGTTTTAATCCTGAACTTTAGAGTTCACCTGCTACAAACTAGTGTTAACTTAACCGGCGGCACGTGCAGCTGCAACGTTGTCTAGTCCCGCTAGTTTATCAGACTCCTCGTTCCTCCAACTTTGTCGACATTGAGCTCGCGGCAGCTGATTAGCTGGGATGTTGGGATTTGAGCGATTCTCATCGGTATGTATACCAACACCACTCCGTGGATTTTTTGTTGCCAGTAGGCCCCATGGAAGTGTTGAACTACAGGTCAGCAACAGAGATGAAAAGTCCAACACGACGGTAAAACAGCACAGAGCTTGTTTGTTTGTAATAAAGCAAAATTCTCATCCCAAACTCAGTTATGGACGTTAGCTTAGCTGGTTTGCCAACAATAGCCTTCACACTTAGCTTGTGAGGTGTGTGTGTTTACTTATGTACAGCTGGAGTTTACAGCCTTAAAATCTCATTGAAACAAATGTTTCGCTTAGTATGGCAAATGACCCATCTGCAAGTCCAGGTCTGTCATGATAATAGTAGTGTAATTACCACGTGTTAACATAACTTCACCACCAAACACGCGCTTTAGTGAAGAACAGGAAGTGGTTTGATTGAGAATTACAATCACACATGGGTCCTGTCTAGGTAGTTGCACTGACTAATAACAGGCTTTGACACTTTCTAAATGGATGGTTAACAAGCTGCATGTGAGCATAAGTTGTTATTTTCCTATTTATTATTAGCTGTCTTTACCATGTCGGGATCATTGGCGAGACATGGCAGTGTATTGTGTTAAGACTGTAATTAAGTTGCTCAAAGCTTATTACAGCAAAATGGTAAATTAGTACCTGAGGGATTTACTGTGAGGGACCTGGTGTGCTGAGATGGTCCTTGAAAGGACAGGGATTGTATAATCTCTCTTGTGTTTTATTCAGTAGAAGTTATCACGGTTACTTGTTTATGTAGGACACAAAAGATACCCACAAAAATATGACATTTCTCTCTGGATCACTAACTGAGCACTATCCACTGCCATATACCCACCAACAGTAGAGAGTGAACACAAATCAAATGCTGGTCTGTGGTGTAAAGCAGCAGTTCTCAACCTTTTTGGCTTTTGACCCCATAAAACAAAGCAATGTCTTCTTGCGACCCCTCGTCAGACATTATAGCCTTAGCGTTGACATGAGTTATAAGCAGTTCAACCAAAGACTGGTTTAGCAGTATCAGATTTTTAAATTTGAAGCACTTGAGTTACTGACGAGTTAAAAGTATCCAGTACTTCACGAGAAATAACAAAAATTGAATAAAAGTCTGAAAAATTCAGCAGTGTGTATCAGAAATATTTCAATAATAATACTTACTCTTTTTATCCCTCAGAATAATCTTTTCCAGGCATGGAACCACTGGCCTAAAGTATATCTATTTAAATGTTTGTAGCGTGTATACTTTGGGGGAATCTATGTTGTAACTTATGGTTTGATGCTAATTCACTACACATCCCACAGCCAAGGAAACCCCTGTCATTTAAGGAGTTTATTAATTATTTGCTCTCAGAAAGATGTAAAAAGTTCTTGCGTATTTACTTGGTAACAGTGTGCACTGGAAAAAAGCAAGCAATCCCTCACACTGTCTAACCACTTGCACTGTATTTTACGACATTCCAGTCATTGCACCTCTGTCAGGCGTGTTTTACATTAGTTGGAGCCTAAGCTTAGATAGGGTAGTCAGATTTTCAAAGTAATTACGACTTGCTTTGTATCGTACCATGGGCGCAAAACTTTTATTCTGATATTTCCAACAGGCACCTGAAGGCAGCATTAGCCGTGTATTGATTAATTATTAATTGAGGCCTTGCCAGTTATGCCAGCAATGTGTTAATTATTGGGACAAGGAAGTGTAAGCAAAATTTTCCTATAGTTATTCATCTAAACTGTAACCCTAATCATTTTGAAGTAGTGATTAGTTTTCTGGTTTTTGAGAGCAGGTCAGATGAGGAGGCTTAATTAGTTTTGTCGATTTGTGTCTGAGGGTAAGTGCTCAGTCTGAATAACCTTCCCCCTGCTCCCCCCTTTGTGTGTTTCTTTCTTTCTCGCTCTTATTTTATGCATGGACAAATCACATTAGCTTCCTCAGCTGGAGTCTTTAGCGGAGTGTGAGTAATAGGTGCATGTGGTATTTCTTATTCCAGGTGACTATTATGTTAGCTCCCTGAAGAAATATTATCAAAATGTATTTGTAGCCCCGGAAGCCACTGGCTTTGATGTTGCTGTGTTAGCACTGTGTCCCACACTGTGTCCCACACTGTGCTAACACAGGGAGGGAGGGATTGTCCGAAGAAAGGCAACAGAGAGCTTTTAAATCAGTTATGACAGAGGTCGGCCGACGGATTGATGTACTTGGAATTCATGTAAATGAGCTCCATGTCCGCAATGCTAATTGATGCAATAATGTCTTTATGACTATGTCTCATCTTCTGCAATACCAAGTGAGATCATCTTCCCCAGAATGTCACTTTAATACGACCTTTACCACGTCTTGTCTTCATTGTCGTCTGTTGTTAGATTTATTACTTGATGCTATCATCTAGAGGATACTTCAGTTCAGTTGTGTGACTGTGTGTAAGTGTGTGTTGATTGGGAATTTTGATGAATACACGTGTTCTAACCAGGGCAGGCCGTTTTCTTTATCCTCCCGATGTAACCTTAAAATTTCCCTCTGCTTTCATTAACTGCATGTTTAATAATTACTAATTACTGTATACCTAGATTAAGATTTATAGATGATTAAGGTTACAGTCGCAGACCTGCCCACTAAAATGAGTTGTTTTGTTGTTGGTTAATGTCTGGAAAATGGAGCAACTTAGTTTGTGTATTCTTTATTGTTCTTCACATCGATGAATTTCCAAAGCAACGTTAACGTAATCTCTATTATTTGAGGTGTTATTTGTAAAATGAAAGCTACTTTGCTATCAAGGTTTTAGTCTTCCCTCACCTTCCCGTTTTCCTTTTTCTTTTTAAATACATTGCTTTGTAACCGCTTCACTCTATGACCTTTATGCTATGTGCAGCATCAAAATACTGAGAGAAACCAGAATAAGATGGCTATATATATGTATGTATTTATATATGTTGATGACTAACCCAGCTCTGTTAATCAAGGTCTGTTGCCTCAATAGTAACCTTGATGTGAGTGAAATAAATGTAAAGTAAAGCTGTCTTGAGTGAAATTATAGTGTTTATGATAGATTGTCTGACCCAGATTACATTTGAATTTTTAGTGTCTGAAGACTATCTGTGAAATTGATTATTTAGTATAGAATAAGATATCCAAGATTGACTATTAGTGCCTGGTAGCATTTGAATTGTGTTAATTTTGACACTGTAAGCCAGGATTTCTGTTCTGATGCACAGTGATGTACTTCTTCTGCGGGATACCTCAGGCGACACACAGAGCGAGTTTGGGATGGCTTTGTTGTCCCTTAAATTGTGTCAGGAAGTGAATCGTCATGTGCTAAGCCTCTATGGTTGTCCACACTTTAAGCCTGTAAGCCTTGTGTAGGATTCTTGTTGTCAGAGCATTTCAATTTTTGTACGTTCTGATAAGTTGTGGAGGGATTGCAGCCCGTTAGTCCTCTGACACACCAGTTACAAAGAGATAAATAGCCTACAGTGTGTGATGACACACCTATGTCCGCAGTGTTATCTCTGCTGAATTGGGTGTAAGAATTACAGTGTATCTTCTGTGTCAGTCAACCACTAAACCATATTTATTCTTTGTGTGACAGAACAAGCAGTAATCTCTGCAGGAAGGAAATAAATATTCCCTTACTGAAACATACACACATTCTGTATGATTGCTTGTTTGCTATTATTTTTGGTTTTAATGTAGGTAGTCTACCTTTTTGTCAATCATCTGCTTTCCAGCTTTGGGGGCTTTTCCATTACTTAAAATGCTTGCTGCGCTGTAGTCACCTTTATCTCTTGAGTTACAAAGCACATACAGATGAGCCTCAAAGCTGTGACATTTGCGAAGTGTCGAAAGAGACTGTGTGATTGGTCTCTTAGGCTAGATGGAAGATTGGACCTTATTGTTTCTGTTTTATCTTGTGCCAGTATAAGATCTTCCACCTTTTTAAAATGTAGGTGGAAGGGCTGTAATTTGTACAGACCTGGGATAAGACATAGTTTTGCCTGTGGACAGAAGGTGTTGCTTAGCTACAATGACAGGAGAAATCAATACCCCTCTGGTGTGATCTGAGAAATGACCCGAGCGATATTTAACACAGGTCTTTTGTTGAATGCTTTTGTTTGAAACACCCCAAGGTACTGTTGATTTCATTTTTAGCTTGGCTGGCTGTTGAAACCAATCAAACCTATAGCTGGTGCAAAGGTAGTGCTTTGGTGTAACCACTGAGCTGTAAAGGTTTGCAGTTTTCAGTGATTATTTTGGCTTAATACAGTGCATATATCTGTGTGTGTTTTGCAGGTGCCCACATTCTGCTGCAGGGGAGAGAGCACCAGGATGAGGAGACTGTAGGCACACGCCGTAGTATGGCCGCGTCCCGTTCCTCGCGTGTCACAAGGTCGTCAGTGGGGCTCAATGGATTGGATGAGAACTTTTGTGGTCGAACCCTCAGGAACCGCAGCATCGCCCAGCCGGAGGAGACCTCCGTGTCTCCGCCAACTAGGGCCCGCTCGCCCAAGAAGAAGCAGGAGTCGAAGCAGGACGGCAAGCAGGAGTCGAAGCAGGACGGCAAGCAGGAGTCGAAGCAAGACGGCAAGCAGGAGGGCAAGCAGGAGTCGAAGCAAGAGGGTAAGCAGGAGTCGAAGCAGGACGGCAAGCAGGAGTCGAAGCATGACACCAAACAAGACGTTAAGCAGGAGTCAAAGCAAGACGTTAAGCAGGAGTCAAAGCAAGACGTTAAGCAGGAGTCAAAGCAGGACTCCAAGCAGGAGTCAAAGCAGGACGCGAAGCAGGACACACAGCAGGATGGCCAGCAGCAGGCCTCATTGCAAGGAAAGGTAACTGACCCAAATGCTTCTCCAGCTGAGGCGGAGCAATGGACCAGCTCCAGGAAGCGGGGCGTGTCCTGTTTAGAAAAAGACATTAGTCCTGAGAACTGTGATAGAGTGAAGGGGGCGCGGGATGCCTGTCCTCAAATCAAAAGGGCCAAGCGGTGCTCCCGCTCTGGAGAGTCTCAGGGACACGAGGAGGACCCTGAGCCTTTGAAACCTGAAAGTCCAGTCTCTGTCCCAGAGCCTAACAAGGACAACAGTTGTGAAGAACTTCCCAGCCAAAACTCTGCTAACACAGCTCCTGCCTCACCTGTCCTCAGTAAAGAGGATTGTGAGCTGACAGGTGGGAAGGCAGAGGATGGCCATGTGGAGTGTGAGGGGGCAGCTCAGCCCCCAAATGCTCACAAGGCCTCGAATGGACTCAAAGAGAATAAAGCAGAGGAACCTAGCACACTGACTGAAGAGCCTAGTGCAAATCCCACCTCTGCCACCAACTGCCCGTCTCTGCTCAACGGTAGTCAGACGGGGGCTCCCTCATCCCCTGACCCTGCTGTGCCTTGTAGAAACTCTGTCCCTGTGCAGGTGGAGGTCTCTGGCTCAGGGGAATCGCCAGCCTCATCTGCGCAGACAATTGAGGCTGTTCCAGAGGATCCTGTCCCTGAGTTGATAGTGGCCAAGGAGCAGGAGGTGGAGGAGGTGGAGGTTGACGTGGTGGGCGACTCGTTGTGTCTGGCCCACGAGGAGCAGGTGATGGAGAGTGAGAATGACACCAACGGCCGGCCGCTAACACCAGTGCAGGAAGCTGCTGCCTCCACCTCCTCCACGACCATCAACATAAACAGTAGTCCAATCAACAACAACAACAGCAACTCAGGAGAAACTACACCCCCACTAGCAACAACCCCCTCCCCCACAGAGCCAGGGTGCAACCCCTCAATATCCAGCACGCCCCCCTCTTTCACAGAGCTCTACGAACACAGATACACCCTGCGGACTTCACCCAGGAGGGCTGCCACCGGTGGCAAGGCCTCCTCCTCCAAGCTCAGCTCTCCTCCCAGAGACAATGGTCCCTTGAGGGAAGAGGGGGAGGTGGTGGTTGGGCTGGAGGAGGATTGTCCTATGGTGGAGGAACCTGCTCCCTCAGACTCTGTTGGCCCCTCCTGTGAGGAGCTGGTCTCTGTGGAAACTGGGGACAGGGCAGGTGGTGAGGATGGTGGGCCTGTGGAGGGCAAAGAGGCCGAGAGAAGCAAGGAGCTGACACAGAGCCACGCTGCAGAGGAGGAGGAGGAAGAGGAGGAGCCAGACGTGTATTACTTTGAGTCGGACCACCTGGCTCTTAAACACAACAAAGAGTATGTGGAAGCTCCCCGGGGATTCTGCGCTCTCCTCATCTTTTGTTGATGTAGCTCTCACACATGTTGTTCACTGTATGCTGTGATCATTGCGTTACTTATGGTCTTTGGTTTTGAATGAACCACAGATGCATTTGAGTTGAGGAGGATTTATATGTGCCAAGAATATTATGATGTTTTGAAAGTGCTTAGTGTGAAATACGTAGGAGAATCAGTCTTATTGTATCCAAAACTATGCTTGTGTCCTGATTATTTAAGCTACTTCAGTAGTTCTCAACCTTTTTGGCTCTGGTGTGACCCCCTCCTCACAGGTTGAATATGTTCATGAGTTATTTTTCTCCTCTAAACCTTTTAGATTGTTTCATTTAAATACCAAAATGGCGACGGCCAAAATGCCAAACTTGAGGCTGCAAAACGGTAGTCCACAAACCAATGGGTGTCGTCATGGTGGCTACGTTGACTTATGACTTGACTTATATTTGTCTATTTTATATGTAAATGTAAGGGGGGGGGGGGAAATCATTGTTAGCCTTTTTGGTTAGCAGGCACTCATCCCTTACTTCCAAAAACAAATGAAAGAAAACATGGAATTGGCATACAAGTGTAACTGGGTTTTTACACCACCAACGCATAGACAGAATGTTTAATTATCACATTTATTTTTGGAGTCTTTCATTTGTTATGGGAAAATCAGTGAGCATCCAACTGTAGCTCCTGTCTTATTGTTCAGGTTTTACATGTTTCAGCATTTAATTTCCACCTTCAATCTGGTGCTGTGATTGTGTGAATTAGCTGCCAATTGTCCAGGGATTGGATGTTAAAATTACTCCTCTGATTGCCTCTGTTTTCTCAGTAAGATGAGGATATGGTGTGTTGTTTTTTTTCTTTTTCAGGGGGAAATGATTTTTCAGTGTCAGGCTTTATTCCTTGTGTTGTTGACAGTTGTCATGCGAGATGGGATGTTGATGTCTGTGGACAGGTCCCATGCTGCGCTCAGTCGGGCACTGCTAACTGCACTGTGGCAGGGCAGCTGATTCATGATGCATCATCATAGGAGGAGGGGCAGAGGGCTGTGGGGGCTTGGAGACATCATCAGCTGAGGTCCCTTTGTCTTTGACACCAGTATTGGTGATCGTTTCAAATTTGGAGATTGACTATAGAATAAGATTTCACTGCTCTCGTATTTCAACGTAATTCGATCAAGGTCTGTGACATGCCAAGTTTTAGGTTTCTGCTGAGTAAGGAGAATTTGTGAAGGCTCAGATCAATACAGTGAGGAGTCATTTTTAGGGAAGCATGACTAGGCATTTTACAGTTGCTCAATATGGAGAATTGACATGACTAATGATGTATACACAGAACATCTTGTATTTGCATCTTTCAGCTCTGTCTAGTTTTACAGTTCCCTCTACCTACCAGAAGGCTGTCCTTGATTATCAGTCATTAACATAGCAACACTATTGCCCTGGCCGGCTTTTCATTTGGCACCAGTGTTTGTCAGTGGACCTTGGGCCCAGTAGGTGGCAATGGAACACCAGGCTTGTCCCTGGACACCTGGAGGGAGTCCAGAGTGCTGAGAAGCACAGCCAAGTCCTGCTCATTTCCCTCAAACAGATTAATGCACAGATCATCTGTTTATCTGAGGAAATCAGCATGCTTTCTTTTGCAGAGACCTTACATTTGAATCAGAGTCACTCTGTAGTACAGAAAGCAAGCAGGAGTATGTTTTGGTACCACTGCTGCAGAGACAGATTTACAGTTTGCCTTGAAGCAGAGCAATGCTGTACAAGGTCACCAGAGCTTTGCGTAGTGTAAAAGGACGGTGTCTGTAACTAATGAAGGGATTCGAGGTTAAACATAGTTGACGCGTTTGAACGTTTTGCTTGTAGGATTTTCAAACCACCGGCAGCCGTTGAATAAATTGTGTCATGTGCATTGATTTTCATTCATGTCCTGTTAGGGGAGATTGATCCACTCTGCTTCACTGAGCACCTGCAGTAGGTTGTAGCCATGTAGGATGCTGTCACAATCCTGTCGATTCCTGCAGCTCTGCTCACACTGTAAGGCCTCTGAGTCAGTACCACACTTAGTCACTGACAGCTCAGTTTGCAGTTCTCCTGTTGCCCCAGAGGGTGTGAGTGGAAAGGTCAGCATGGAAGGCTCCTCAAGCACTACAAAAGCCCAAGTGTTTGTCATGCAAAGGTTTTTATATTGCTGTAAAATCACAGAGTGCACAGTTACAGATCAAAACCCTGTTTTAGAGGGTGAAGTGTATTTTCTCTTACCATTTGAATTTTTATTCACCAGCTGCAGTTCTTGATGGGCTACACTAGAAAAGAAACTAATGGTTTTAGGTAATTGCCAAAGCAGCTGGTTTTAGATGCATAATTTCCAGCCACTGCCAAGACCTCTAGCACACACAAACACCTGTAAACACATTATTTGCAAAATAGGTGGTAAGGATTGGGGAATGGCTCATGTCTTGTGCAAGTATTTAGGCTCTCAGCATCATGGTTGAATTATGCATGGTCTGGGGTCTAAAAGTTTGATGCATTGCAGCATTGTAAGTGTCAGGTTAAATAATGTAAGCAGTCCCTTCCTTCCACATTTGTCTAACCTCGCTTCCCTCCGTGTAAGTTATCAGAGGCTGCTGCAGACCATCGGAGTTCTTGAGGCCCAGCGCACGCAGGCCATCCTGGACCTGGAGACGCTGGCGCGTCAACAGAGAGAGGCACTCACTGATCCCATCAGCTTTGTGGAGCAGCTGCAGAAACGGGTAACAGACAGTGTCCTTGTTTCTTAACTCTGTGTCCACTTTATTAGGTACACCCGTACAGTCTAACTAAATTAATGTAAATGGGAAAGGACAAACAATTACAATCACCTCAATATAATGTTGTACAACACCATCATTAACTATGACCTCAATAAAAACGTGTAATTGAATTTATACATTTCTGAGAACATTATGAGCTCGGTAAAGATTGATGTTATATAAGGGGCCACTGAGAATGTTTTTTTATGTGTACAACAAACAACTTATGCAAATGAGTTGTATAAAATGTGCAAAGACAACGTGCATGTTTTAGTAAAGTTAATTTACTTTTAATCAACCTCTCTCTGAGACGTGGCGCGAAAGATCTTGTTCTTGGTTTTTGCCTGAGGAGTACCTTGCTGGTTGAAACATTGCTTGAATAAATATTTGGGAGCTTGTAAAATTCAATGTGCAGACCAGGACTCCTTTTCTACTATATCACTATTTTTTGTGCTGCACCTGTTCACAACTGGGCCAGGATTTGCACATTGTCCACCTTTTCTACTTGAGATATTTTTGACTACTTACTCAGTAAAATATCAAGGTAAATTAATTAATGAATTAGTGCAGTCAGGTGAATGTACCTGATGCAGGTCTTAAGGCAAGAACCTGCTTAACAATAACATTTTTTATCATAAGCATATGTGAATGTGTTTGCACAGAGACTGATACTGCGTATACAAGAAAAAGAAAATGAGAGTGTGATCATATCATGTGGTGAAAGTTTTAGTAAAGCTCCTTATGAAGATGGAGGCCCTCCACAGCACACGTTTGACCATCCATCTCTTGAATCTATACACATGAATCACTAAAAAGCCCCTGTTGAGGGAGCTATTTGAAAAAAATCTCAAAAAATGACAGTAATATGTGCCAACTTGAATTATGTTAAGCAATGACTAGACTGAAGGCAGGATTATAAAAGGACGAATTACAAAGTTATCATATAAGAATACCCAACAAAAGTAGAAAATTGCCCAAAAGTTTGTCTTGCAGCGTCTGTTGGTTTCTCATGTTGTGATATATCTAACCTTTTTTGCGTTATGGGTTAGAGAAGTTATGAGGTTATTTGTTAATGGATTTCGACGCCCGATTCTTGTGACCCTCAGGTGAATTTGGGCTTGCCGTGTCCTCAGCGAGTCGTCCAGCTCCCTGACATTGCGTGGGAGCAGTACACCTCAGGCCTCGGTGACTTTGAGAGAGAGTTCTGCGACAAGAAACGCAAAACCAGGCGGCTAAAGCTGATCTTTGACCAAGGCATGTATACTTTTTATTTGCCTTTTATCTTGGTGTAAATATTCTCATCAAAATAAACACAGATTTTTTTTGCCATTTAAAATGACTAATTCTGATCATTTCCTCCTTTCAGGTTTGCCAGCCCGACCAAAAAGTCCCGTGGAGCCCAAGAAGGAAGGCGAATCCTCCACCATGTACTCCCCTCTGCCCACTAGTGACGCTCTGGAGAACGGCAGGCAAGCGCAGGTATGACTCTGCCTCTTTACTAAAATAATCTGCACAACACACACACTCCGCTATATATCTTTAGTGCAGATGTAGCTACATCCGTTCCTAACTGTAGCTGGTGAGTCACCGACCTCCTGCAGGTTGGCCTACAAATCATCACGTTATCATCACACACACTGCCTGGCCTCCTCCAACCTCATCTCCCCCATTCTTACTCCTCGGCAGAGTTAAGCATGCAGCGCATGTGAGCACAAAAGATGGTATCTATGGAAACATGAGGAGCCTGCCTCTCTGTTATGTATGTGGGTCTTTTTCCCACATTGTATTGGCAGTAAGGTTTCAGTTTTAATTGATTGTTGGCATTAGACAGTAGGCTTGGGCAATATGTATTTTTTCATACCCTCCTGACATTTCACCAGGGTATACGGTCGCAGCGCTTCCTGCCCGGCCTGCTGCTGCTCCTCTCGTGGTCACTTCTCCTCCGGAGCCGCTCTGAGCTAGGCGGACAGGCAGGGTCTCCGCAGGGCCTGGCTCCGAGGCTCCGTAGTAATGTTATCCCCACCACTCACAGTCGCCAACTTTCTCAGCTCAGCTGCCTGTTCCACCAGTAGAGACTAACCTCTGGTGGCACTTGCTGTGCACTACAATACATCACATCACTACAACATCTCTGTATCAGTAGAGGAGTGTATTTTTGACGGTATTGAAAATCTAAATACCCTGGTATACCGTAATACCTTGATACCACTGAGGCCTGTTAGACAGCGCCATGTATTTAGCACTAAGCAAACAAGTCCTTGATTATTCCTGTTGCTCTCTCTGTTTATATTGTGAAAGCACATTTGCTTTCTCCCGGATTACCCTCTGAAGTCTAACAGGATTTTGTTTGTCAGTCAAAAGAGTTGCTGTTTTTCTGCGTCTTCCCAGTGACAAATCTCGAGTCACATCTTTTGTCCGTCAAACTGATGGATTCAGTGTGCCAGGCAGATCATATGCACAGATCTCTTCAAATGGTGGAGTGCCCATTATTTTTGTATCGTCTCAGTCTTTTAACATGGCTGTCGCTCGTGTTTTCTTTGACAGATGATCAGGGGGAGGATTTGTCACCCAAACAAGTCTGACACATTTAACCAGCTGTGGACTGTGGAGGAACAGGTAGGTGGCAAGTGTGTAAGATGTTGCACTGTATTTTATCAGAATGAGTGTGTGAAGAAACGCTTGATGACACTAGTATTGAAACATGTTTTGGTTATTTGGTGATTGATTGATTGATTTATTAACACATTTCTCACTTTTTAGAAAAATATTCTAAATGTATTATTAAATATCTAACATATTTTGTGAAATGATGAATTACAATCTCTACATTTACCCACCTGTTTTTGAATGGTGCATATCTGGTTTGTGAAAAAAGCATATTAGATACATTAAATAGAAATGTACCAGTGCTGCGTATTATCATTTACGCAGTAAAAACAAATGTATCCCTACTTGTTTTCACCGGCTGTTTTGTCTATTTTGGTAGAAAAAACTGGAGCAGCTTCTTGTTAAGTTTCCTCCCGAGGAAGTCGAGTCCAGAAGATGGCAGAAGATTGCTGATGAGCTCGGCAATCGAACAGCAAAACAGGTGACAAAGAGAGTCGGGATTAACTGAAAAAAATGCATGTTTGTTTTATCCACACTTATGACATAGTTCAGAATATTTGGTTTATTTGTACATAATTATAAAAACATAAGAACAAATTACAGAATTTGCTATGACTTGAGAAAGAATTCACCTCAAAGAAGCCACAAACTTGATGACAACCTGACTTGGCTAAAAGTGTATGTCGCCAGCTAAACAACATATTTTCAGTTGTCTTTGAACCGGTTGCACCACTGTCCACGTTTGTTTTTACTAGCATGTCCTGACATTGATATAGCTGTGTGTCTTTGCTATGGAAGGAAACTGTTAAATTGAGTGTGGCAGTTTGCAAAAAGGCAAAGACATACTTGTGTGTTAACTGCACCCCCTGCAAGTACCTGGATCACACATTTGCGTGACCTCAATTACTTCAAGCAGCTGTTCCTCAGTTGGAAATCATTAACGCAGCCATTTTTCTGTTAAAACATTCCAGGTTGCCAGTAGGGTTCAAAAGTACTTCATCAAACTGACAAAAGCTGGTATCCCTGTGCCTGGAAGAACACCCAACCTGTGCATGTACACTAAAAAGGTAATTTACCTATTTACCAAACCCCGAACTGAGTTAACTAATGTCAATTAAACAAATTATTTTCTTCTTGAATGTTAAGTGTCTGTAAGTAAGGAGTGGGCAATTAGTTCCCTGGTGTGTTTTGATTGTGGGGGATTGTGAAATGTTCTCAGAGCGAACACGTACATTTGAAAAATAAACTGCACTCTGGTGAACAAACATATCTTAACTGCAATATCTCGTTATCTGTCAGCCAACATAAGCTGATACCGACGTAGCTGTGATGATAAAAATCAGCTGGTAATATCAGCTTATATTGTGTCATCATTTGGCAAAAAAAAATGATTGCAAGCACTTCAGTATCCATTTAACAAAATCTGTTCATTGTGTTGAGCATCAGTGTCATTATTTCTTATCTAATTTTGCATACTTTTGCCACATCAAGGTATATTGATATTGGAAAGTATTGCCCAGCCCTACTTTTAAGCATGTGCAAAAGTGCTATAATTTTAATATTGACTTCTAAGAAATGACTGTGGATGTTTAAGGGGACCTGTTTAAAACTGCCTGCTCTTATAACTGTACCTGTTTTGTTCCTCAGGCATCCAGTAAGAGGCAGCACCACCTTAACAAGCACCTGTACCGGCCGTCTACTTTCCTGACCTCCTATGAGCCTCCAGTCTTCATGGATGAAGACGATGAGCGCTCGGCTTATTACAGCAGCGTGCAGGACCCCTCTGCTGATGACTCGGTCAGTCCTCTGTCACATCACAGAACACTAATAACTCGAGGCCGCACTGCTTGTTCTTTATTTCTAAATATACGTCTTTCTGCACACGTCCAACTCCCATTTATTTTGTCCTGGGAGTTTGTCTTGTAACTGATTATATTCCCCTGACTTTGTCGTGTCACTGATCACCGACCAGACTGTGGTACTTTGCTGCTTAATTAAGGTAATCACAAGCTCACATTTCCTCGTCTCTCTCTCACCGTCCACAGTCTAACCCCCTCTTCCTCATGTAAGATAAAGACGGGGGAAAAAAAGCACGTTATGTGCCTTGGGGAGCTTGTTTTATACCTGACCAGTTTATTTAAATCCATTCCAGACAAGGCAAAGCAAGAAACTGCGCCCATGCTCCGTGCCTTGTCACTTACGTCTGCTTTCATATGACAGACTGTCCCTCTCCCTCTTAACATCCACCTTTGGATGAAATAAGGCATTTGGCCCTTGATCATGCACGTCTGAACCCTTTTTTTCCAGCTTCAATCATGGCAGCATGTACATTTGAAAACGGCTAAATCAGAGCAGGGGGCCCGGCCAGCCTCGCCTCTCCTCTGTTTCCATTTGAACTGCGCGACTCCTGACTCTCGCCGTTACCCGAGCGCTGACATTTTCTTTTTCTCCCTTTGATGGCAGTAGCCTTTTAAGTAAAACCGGGTCGCTGTGCCCTGCTGAGAACACAGGCTGCTGGCTCCACCGGCAAGCAAAACCTCTGACACCGCCAGCACGAAGTAAAGTCATGAAGGTGTTTCCAGCATGGGCCACAATCATTTCTCACTTCACCAGGTTGTCCCTTACTTCGTCCGTGTTTGCAGGAAGGAATGACAGTCTGCTGAGGGCAAATTCTCACAAAGCCATTTCCTGTCAAGACCCGGAAGTGGGACTGATGGTTTTGACAATAAAATGGTGCACTTAGCCACTTTTTTCATTTCTGAAGCCCCCCGTAAGAAGGTGGAGGTTTGTATAGGCTAGAGCTAGCAGACGTCAGGTGCCTTTGTGAAGGAGACACAGGTTTGCACTCGTACTTTCAGCTGACTACAACATTGCTGCCCAAACAGAGGAAAACCTAGACTGGTTTTTATGGATACGTTGCTCTTGTTCAGCTAAAATTAGATTGATCAATAGTGGCAGCAAATATGTCTGCAGGGTATAAAACATCTAGAGATACATGACTCAAGTGATCAGATTGGATCACTGGAGTCATGTAGAGATGTTTTGTCTGTGCATGTCCTGATGCCTATCAGCCATCTCCTCTTTGTTTTTTTTTATTTCTGTGAGTGTGCACGTTTATGAATCTGTGTGTGTTTGTCTTTCCCTCCCCTTACACTTAGGACGAGGAGGGTATACCTGTGGAGTTAAGAAATCTGCCAGAATACAAAGAGCTTTTAGAGCTGAAGCGACTGAAAAAACAGACGCTCCAGGAGATCCAGGAGGACAAGGCCGTGGTACGGCACGTAGGCTACAAGGTGAAGACACACTGACAACATTAAAGCCAGTTTTCTACACACCTGTACACCTGCCCTCAATGTTCAAGGGGTAATGTTGTCCCATCCCATGAGTCAGAGGGATTATACTGCAAGTTGGTCAAGAGGGACAAAGTTTGTGTCCCAATTACATATAAACACAAGCACAAAAAACAGTACGAAGAGTGTTTAAAAAGGACTGCGTCCACCTTTTAGAGTTGATAAAGTTGCCACAATGCAGCACACAACAAAAACAGAGGAGGATGTCAAATAGGAGAAAGATGTTGCATCTGTTTACAGCTTGGAATCAAAAAATAAACCACTGAATGATAGAAAATGCATGTTTTACTTTATTTGTGGCATTTTCAAGCTTCACATTGGAAATAGATTACAGCAGTTGTAGCTTGATTTGACATTTCAGAATCACAATCAGAAACTGTTTATTGCCAAGTAACATACATTACAAGGAATTTGCTGTGGTCTGAAGGTGCTATTGTTTTGATAACAAATAAGTAGAATATAAAAGCTAAAATAAGAATAAGAATAAAAATTTAAAAAAAACAGTGCAGTGACCTGAATAAAGTAAAGTGTCCAGATAAAGTGTCCAGTAGGGGGTGGGTGCGTTAATGTAACGCAGGGGGGACAGGGGTGATGTACGTTAATATAACGTATAAGTAGTGTTTGTGTGTGTAGTGCGCTCTTCCTGAAGTCTACAACCATCTCCACTGTCTTTGAAGCGTTAAGCTCCAGGTTGTTGTTGTTGCACCAGGTCACCAGATGGTCAACCTCCCACCTGTAGGCAGACTCATCCTCTCCAGGGATGAGTCCGATGAGGGTGGTGTCGTCCGCGAACTTCAGGAGCTTGACGGACATTTCACATTATTAGTATTATACTAATATAGTGTTACTGTAGTATTACCATTTCAGAAATACTAGCTTATCCGTGACACTTTATGTGTCTCATAAAGACATTCAGATGTTATTGTCTAAAGAAATCAAAGACAGTTTTTACCAGCATTGAATATACGTTTTATACGGTTCCAAAATTATGTTCTGAAGGTGTGCGTGTGTGTGTGTTTTGTGCAGTGTGACGTCTGCGGCATGGAGCCCATCCAGGGAGTGCGGTGGCACTGTCAGGATTGTCCGCAAGACAACTCAGTCGATTTCTGCTCCAACTGCTCCGACTGGTGAGACATTTTTCAGTTTTGCTGAAGTGATGATGGATCTTTGTATTTGTGAGGTGTTCAATTCACTTGATTCACCAAAAACTGACTTGTTTTGTTATTTTATTCATAAACAGTTTTTAATAGATTTACAACAACCAAAATATTATGGCTATGGATGTCGCAATCAAGTTTTTTGTTTTGTACTGTATTTGCTATTAAGAAAGAGAGGAGATATGTGTTGAGAATCTTTGAATTTTGCCACCCTCAGTATCTGAACTCACACAAATTATTTCATGAAATAATTTCAAATCATTTTTACGCAATCTAATATTCACTTGTGTATGCAGATCGCACTGTAGAGCCCTGCTGTGATAAAGGAGAGCAGTGCCACAACACTAGCAAGCTGAGGTGGACAAAATGCAGCAGAATACAGTAAAGAAAGGATCTGCATTTTAATCTGGTTAATATTAGCCGATACCAATCTATTAAAAAATGCCAGTCATCAGTGCTGATATCAATCCAACGTCCATAATTATCATGACATATATCGAAAATCCAACAAGTGCTCTGTGCTATCTGTATAGATGACAAAACATGGTACGGTCAGCAGGTATTGGTTTTGAATACACAGCCCAGTTGAAGTTGAAGTCAGTAAAATAGTTTAGCTGCTCTTTTCTCTGATGTTTATGAATTCTTCCTTCACCACGGGATCGTTAGACAGCCAAGACAGTGGCTCTTAAACTGACAACATTTCCCCTTTTTCCCTCTCGTCTTCCAGCTTGTTCAAGACCGAGACCCACAAGCCTAACCACCACTTGGAACCAGTGCACCAGACAGACACCTTTCTGGACAGGGACTACTGCCTGCCGCAGAGCACGGGCTACAACTACCTGGACCCTAACTACTTTCCAGCCAACAGATGACAGGGTCCCAGGCGCCTCTAGCTCCAGGCTCTCTCCACATATCCCACAGGCCACTCTGTGCATGGCTCCATCCTCCAAGTCCAAGATAACCGCTTAACCCGCCGCCAGGCAGGAAGGCCAGCAGGCAGGCAGACAGCCAGGGGCCTCAGAGCAGACCACGGTGCTGCTGGTGGTTGGGGGGGCTGTTGGTAAACTGGCCTCCCTGACTAAAGCAAAGGGCGGCCATGTTGGTTCCTCAGAACAAGGGGGAACCCCGCTCCACCTCAGCCAGGTTAATCAATGGATCTGTGATTTGAACACACTATTTTTAAAAAAAGAAACAAAAAACAAACAGAAGGCACACCGACATTCCCGAGCTCTGTGACTCCAGGAGGGCCGTCCCTCTTCCCCTCACCGCCCTCCAGTTACCTCCCTGTGCTGCTTCAAAACTGGAGAGTTGACGATCAGTCTGGCGAAGCGCCACCTAGTGGAGATGTGTGGTCATAGTGGACTGTGAAGTCATCAACTGAGATACACAAAGGCGGTTTGTATGTGTGTATGTGGTCTCCGTGTTATGCAACAGTGAAAACAATGTTCTAGCTAGGTATCCGTAGATTGAGTATTTATGAGTCGCAGCCTCCTCAGCGGGAGTTGCGGCTGCTGCGAGAGAAGTTAGGCGGTGTGGAACTTGACGCCGAGGTCGGTGTGTTTTTGGCTGCAGACTGTAGGAAGTTCTGCTGCTGACCCACATGACGTTCTGCAGACACACCTGTATGTGTTAACAGGATTGTGCGCCATGTTTCAGCATGGAGCCATCCCTACCACTGTCACACAACGCTGCTCTTTACTCCCCCCTCACCTCTCAAACACACACACTTTCATCTGTATTTCCTTTCCCTTTGCTCTCTCCACTAAAACATGTCTAACAAGGAAGCACTACAGAGCGGAGAGCAAATGTTTTTGAAGGCAGGCGAATGGGAATGTATGGAAAAGTACACAAGACTGTGTTTTTGTTTTCAGTTTTCTTTTCTCCTCCCCCAATGTGTGCCGTTGTTGATCATGTTGAGTGTACAAGTATATGGTGAAAAGTAGCCAGCGATAGTTGCTGTGTGCCATTTTTAAAAGAGAAACTTGTTTTTTTTTCTTCTGGGGGAATTCCACCTCTGAACCTGGCCACAACTTCTCCGTTCCCACGGGGCGCCATCGACCCACATTATCCCACGTTATCGATCCAGTCATCATGCCTCTAGATCTTCTTTAATTTTGCAGTCCACTTTAAAAAGGTCCATTTAAAAGATTGTATTTTTATTAATCTATTTAAAAAAAATGAATTGAGGTAGAGGTTGGTGCCTCCACAGTGGAACAACCCACACAATTTTATACACATAGATTTTGTTGTGCTTGAGTAGACACCATTTTGTATGGTTTTCGTCTCCTTCCTTCACCCCCTTTGCCCTGCTTCAATATCTGTGTATAACAGTCTGTTCTTATGTAAAAAAAAAATAAAATAAAAAATAATGTAAAAAAAATGCTAGAGGAGAAATGTGGAAATAAAAGTATGTGAAAATAGTGTTTCTACACCTGTGGTTCCTGTTTAATTATTATTATTCTTGAAGGTCACTTCAACTATTAGTCGATAGTTGATTTGATTAGTTCAGAAAAAGTAGTTGAAGATCTGTGATGTGAGTTGCTGCTGTGTTTGTAATCTTTAGACATTTGGTCGAACAACAAGACATTTGAAGAGGTCTTCTTGGACCTAACCCTAAACCAAAATGATTAATCGATTAACTGAGAAAATAATGAGTAGATTAATTAATAATGGAAATGATCGTTAGTTGCAGCCCAAGTGCAATTGTGGCTAATTTGCTTGTTTTGTCCAAAATCCAAAGATGCTCAATTTACATAAAAAAAACTAAAGCATCATGTTTGAGAAGCTGGGACCTCTAAATATCTGACAAAATGTTCTACATTTTCATAAACTTTAATATCTGTGAAAAGTCGAGAGTTTTTGATGAATAAGACTTACTGTAGAAGTAATTGTTCAGTATCAAAAGAAAACTGAAAATGTGTTTTCCCAGAATAATGCCAGACTGGTTACCGTTCATTTGCAGAGAATCACAATGAATGACTAATTTAACACCTCTTCTACCTGCGAAAAACAATTAAAATGCTGTTTGTTCGTCTGTGTTTTTTTCAAATAGTGATGTAAAAGAGGATTTCTTTATAGCAGTTTCGAAACCTGCAGACGTTGTCAAGAAGATGTGAAAATGTTCCCTTTATGTGCCCTTTGGTGGTCACTTCAAACACTCCCTGACACATCGAGTGCTGCAGTTAAAGGTCATTTTGCTGATGTTTGGATCCACCCATCGTATCGGCTTAGAGGCGGACACACTGACCCCTCATCACTTTATTACCGTTCATATAATTTCAGCACCTTTTTTGTTGCGATCTTCTCACCAGCAGATGGGGCTATCAGATCAGCTGTGACCATTCCCTGTCCTCTCACTCACACACAAATCACCAAAGCACACACTCAGAAATCCTCCATTTAGCAAATGCACTGGCTTTATTGAATGTTAAATACCAGACTCAAACAAGCACCTGCACGATGAGCTTGGAAACATACAAATGCAATATTCCTTAATACTCTTAATTCTCTTTTGCTTTTTTATTTAATGCACAGAAGGCAGTTAAGCTTGATTGTAATTCTTGCATGCTTGTTACAATATAAAACATGATGCTGTGCATGAGAGCATGAGCGCACACTGACATTTCCACTTTCTAGCATGGCGGGAACTCTCTCTCAGCTCGGAGAGATTTCACATTCAACTAGAAACATGCTCTCAGTCACAGCAGGGGATGTGTATTTATCTCAGTACGGTTATTTGTCTCGGTCCGGCAGTTGGCAGCATATATTGAGGTCAATGTAAGAGAGAGACAATGCAAGTAGGTGAAGCAGATTGTGACAACCAGGCGCTTCGTCAGTGTCAAAAGCAGAAAGAGGTTTCACGGATTGCTGGGAGTGTTTGGGGACATGCATACCTATATTCAATTAGCGTATGTCTGGTGCAGTTGTGAGGGTATGTGGGTGAGTCTCTTTGGAGTGATGCAGCAGAGAGAGAAGGTGGACCTCCAGGACAGCAGAGTTTGGGGTGGTGGTGGGGGGGTGGTGTTGAGGAAAATGTAGAAATCAGAAGGTCTCCATCGCCTGGCAGATCCGGGCGAACACTTCATCTGGCGACCTCTCGGCGTCAATCTGCAGACGGAGACAAACTGGCTGAGACGAGGCCTTTCACAAACCATCAGTGTCTCAACGTGCAGTCGAGGACATCAGTCTGCTGCAGTGCAAACTCACAGCAGCCTGATTACCTCAATACCTCTCGTGGCATTTAAACGCTCAAGCAGCTCATTTTAAAGGGACAGTTCACCCACAAACCGAAATTGTGTGATGATCTACTGACCCTCATGTCAGTGGAGGCGTCAGTGAAAAGCACCAAACGCTCACTGACCTTACAGACATCAATCAACTGCTCTGAAAATAATCCCAAATAATCTCCTCGTTTTAGAGATGACTGAAAACTGTGCAGTCGCTAAACTTGATTGTTTTTAGGTTAATTGACTTTGTATCAATAGCTTGGAAAAGAAGGAAAATTGGCCATTTACATAATCTTTGTGTTGATTTTTCATAACAAATGCAGATGCTTCAGGAGTCACTGACTAATTTGATGTGTGAAAATGATATGAATCATATCTAATGGCCTTCACGGTGACCTGAAGTGGCCACTGATGGGAGATTTTGGATTAACATGCCAGATAGCGCTCTTCATCCACCACCATCATCATCAAAACACCAAATGAAAGAAGATCTTTTCGAAGAATTGTCTTTGTCACCTGCAGTCGAGTTCAGACACAAGAAGCTCTGAAGCTGTTCCAAAGACACATGATGGCTTTTACTTCATATGTATTTGCTACATCTGTTATTTTTGAATTTTGGCATGAATGTCTGAAAATCTGTGTATGTGTCATTTGGAAATACTATACGCTTGTTCTGGATCTGTTTTATATTCACTGTAAAATCATGCAGACTGGGCATATTTGTATGCATGATGCCTTTTTTTTTTTGGGAGAAAAACATTTTGCTGTTGAAAAGAAGGCTGTAATGTGTGTTTGAGGGGCCTTTAAATGTAAATGAATTTCAGCTGAGATGAAGTGAATATAAACGAGCTAATTCTCATGAGGAAAGAACAAAACCTGAATACAACTTCCTTCTAAAAATAACAACCTTACCGCGTGCAGAAGCTTCTTGCGTTCGTAATGAGATGCCACCGCCTGGCTGTCGCTGCAGAAGCTCTCAGCCCTCCTGCGCAGGACGCCGTCTCTGTCTGAGGCGGGGTGCAGGCCGGAGGTGGATCTGCCACGACACTGCAGACGACTGGACATGGTGTCGGCTGAGCAGTTTAGCAGGAGCACCGCGCTGGGCTCCCCCATCTGACACACAAGGCACAGGAAAAGGAAAAGTCCAGGTGACGGCGGTGAATGTCAGGCTACATCTTGCCTTTTACTTTATTCTGTATGTCACTGTGCTGTTGTCCCATCAATGTGTCTGTATATAAAACTCTGCTTCAGTCAAAAAGAGACATTTTCTACCAACATTTCCATCCTTTTCTTCACTCCTGCATTAAATACTTTAATGAACTACATGTCAAACATGTTTCAAAATCAAATGAGCAGAGTGTAGTTTGTCACTTCAGTTTTTGTGGATGCATAACTTGTGTCTACTGGTGGATGACTTTTTCGTCTTTTATTCGTGTGTCTGTCAGTCCCGTGCTCTGACCTTGGCCTCGTACTCCTCTGCCCGTCTCAGGTCTCTGGGGAAGCCGCTGATCACGAGACCTTTCCCCTGACGTAGCGACGACGCCACCGCATCACACAGCAGCTCCAGCAGTGTGTCCTGGAGATCAAACACACACAAACACACATACAGTACAAGCATGAATTAACACACAAACCCCAACTGATGCCTTGTATATGAATCAACTAAAAAAAAAGCAGTGATGTGCATATACAAGCACGTACAAGTGGCTAGATTACCAAACAAACAAAGCAGGTAATTGCTGGTGGCTCCTCCAGGGGCCCCAAGAGCTTCAGGTTCACTGTGTGTCAATTAACAGAAAATCTGTGGTAATTAACAGCTAATTTGTTTGGGAATATGCTTGACTAAAGCACAATATCAACTGAAATAAGAGCCTTAAAATGATTCTTGAAGTATTTCCTGTCTAAGAAGGGCCCTGCCTGGTGTCAGAATGTAGTTATATGATCTTTATTATGTTCAAAGCTGTGCTTACATGGTGTATAATCCTAAATAAACTTGTGAAAACAGCTGCAAACAGCTGATTTTAGCTTTGATAATTATTTTCATTTTCGCTTAATCTGTTGGTTAATGCCAATTAATCATTCACTCTATGAAATTAGGTTTTGTCATCACATTGCATGTTTTGTTCGACCAACAGCTCAAAATCCAGCGGCATTAAATTAGACAGGAAATCAGCAAATCTTCACATTTGGGAAGTTGAAACCAGCAAATGTTCGACATCTTTGCTTAATAAATGAATTAAATTATTAATAAATTATTTAAATTGCTGGTGATTAACGCAAAACTGGTCTCAAGCAGTTCTGGGTAAAATATAATCGAGCTGCTGCGTGTGTTCACTGCACATTATGGGTACTTGAAGGCAACATAATGAGCCGTTTCCTCAAGAGCATCTCATATTTCTCCCACCCTAATGTGGCATGCGCATGCATTGATATGTGCTTATTTACTGCACATACATAACTCACACAAAGTATATCTGTGGTCGCAGGTATACATGCATTTATATACTGTTGTATTTAGGTCTTGTGACTGAAAGGTTGCTAGTTTGAAAGCAGGCCTGAATACAAAAAACGTGTGAGGACAATCATTAAAAAATACACACTTCATTTGAAAAACAATTTGCTTTGTTATGCATCAGGTGGCTATTTGTCCAACTGTCATCCACTAAAATCACTGAACATACAATCTGTACATTTCTTATTAGAATATAATTGAATGCACATCATTTCACTGACATTAAAAATATAGTGTCTAACTTGAAATAAATGCATTTGTTCTCGAGTATTTTCACATTACGTCTTGCATATGCACGTAGCTAGCACAGCAAGCTAGTTCAGGCTACTACACATGTGACAAACTCTACTCATTGGCACACAAATGAAGCGCACCCTCTGCAATGAGCCGGTCTATATAAAGCTGTGATGCTCCACCCGCTCAGTTACTTTGCTGTGCTGCTGATGCTGCGCTGCTAGCTTCCTAACTCTGCTAGCGCTGCTACAAACACTTGCTGCTATGTTTGCTGCTCTGTGAGCGTTTTCTAATCAAGCTAATAGTTGCATCGTGTTGCTTCAAGGGGACTTTGCAGACTTTTCGTCATTGGAGGATTGTTTGTCATACTAACCTAGGGATAGGTAGTCGACACATTTTATATTCAGCCAGACATTAGAAAAACAATTCTCCTCACAGTAATGCGTTTATCTGACGGTGTGCTCTTCCTCATATGATAATTACATTGCAGCTCCTGGTCTACTGTTTATGCTGCTCTCCACTAATCGACGTTTATCTGCTGCTTATCAACGCTACATAACTTTTAAAAAGAAGAGAGTTCATTGGATCGTAATTAGAGGAAGTTAAGAGTAACTTGGTGCATAGTTAATGTGTCTGGTTGCCGCATATAAAGTGATTGCTGGGTTAGACAGTACACTCAGTCTGAGGTACGCTTTGCTAAAACTAGTGCAGTCTAGTACAACAGCGCTGCAGTGAAGTCTACCTTCACACGCGTGTTTGCAATAATTTGCCCACCCCATTTATATCAATCATGGTAGACTAGATATTAGAAACAATTCAACAGCACCACAAACTGCAGCCCCCAAAATGACCATAAAGTTGAATCAACTCCTCTCTGAACAGTTTAATCAAAAACCGAACATCATAACCTTCATGAAGGGAGGATTTATTGCAGGATTGTTTTATTCGACTGCATTAGTTTTAGCTAGTTGTACCTAATAAACTGGCAACTGGGTGTATATATTCCCTGCATTGCATTTTATTGGGCATACAAGCTGTGCTGAAAGTGATTTCTGCAGCTTGTTACTTACAGTACTCTGTATTCACATAAAACTGAACTTTTTAATGCCGTTCAAAGGAGTATTTTATTCGACAGTTATCAGTTCAGACGACGTGAAACATGGAAAGAGATCGAGGGGGAAACATGCAACATACTTTTTAAACAAAACCAAAAACCGATGGTGACGGATGAAGTTGAGTTTGCTAACAGCCCTGCAGTGGTCTGCTCTACTGGTCTGCTCTACTGGTCTACTTTAACTGAGGTTTTTAAAGTTGGTCTGATAGCGTTTTTCTGACTGTATCTAAAACTAGATATTCTGATTGAAACCTCTTCATCTCTCAGTCCCTGAGCACCATGATTAAGACAAGTCCTTCACTGACTTTCTTAAAGTATTTGCTGGTATGATGATCTTCACCTTCCAGAGAAAAACTCACAGGAAGGAAGAAGAAGGGGAAATCGTCCCGGTAGTTTATATTTAGAGATGACATGACCTTGTCAATAAGCCAGATATGCTCTTAACTGAGTATTCATGACCAACTCTTTAACCTGGGCTGAGTCCCTGAGCTGCCAGAAGATGCATCCAATCATGTGCACACCCACAGGAAAACAAGCTTTGGCTCCATTACAAGTAAAAGTCATGCATTTAAAATCCTACTTAAGTAAAAGTAGACAAGTGTTATCAGTGAAATGTACTTAAAGTATCAAAAGTACTTGTTAGTGCTGGTGCATCAACATAAAAGTAGCATTTCACTGTTGTAGCCTCTGAGTAGAAGTATAAAGCTGCATAAAATGGAAATACTCATGTAAAGTACCTCAGATTTATGCTTGAGTAAATGTACTTAGTTACGTTCCACCACTGCCTGTTTGAGTTCTCTATATGTGCAGACTTATAGAGAGCACACATGTGGCCAGACAGGAAGCCGACGATCTGCAGAAGGATTACAGTTCACAGGCATCATTAAATAGCACTTTCGGTGTTGCCAGGCAACAGTACAGTAACATTTCACAGAGTCAAACTCTCACCATGTCTTTTTTTTTTTTTTTTACAGTTTTACACTCACCGGTGAGCCGCACATGACAGCATTTTCATCTCACTTTGAGATGAAAACCTGTAACTCTGATGTGGGCGTGATTTTGTGTTACAGTAGATTTTGTAATGTGTTCTTGCTGTAAAACCGGTGAGTTGCACTTCAGTAAATCCCAGTGTGGGATTATTCATCCTCTCTCCATAACTAACTCACTCACACAACATAGAAATAAGCGTTTGGCAGTGACTGTTAGTGAACACATGGGACATGACCTCAATGTGCTGTAAGAAGCTTAGACAGCTGAGCCTTGCTCGAAAGCCATCGGGTTTCTCCACTGACATAACGGGAAGTAAATCTGTTCTTGGGTGTCTTTTATTTTGCTTGCAAATCTGTTCAATTTTCAACCACTTTTTAAATCTTAACATGACAGAAAGCCTGAATATCCGGGATTTCCCAGAGTTAATGTTTTCTATTGTTGTATCTATTGTTTGTGCTGCTCCCTAACCAAACCTAATGTCCAAAATGTGACGTTTCAGAAGCTCCCACCCTGACACAATGGAGGTGAATAGAAGTTGATATGTGGAAAAATATGTTTTGATAAAATCAACCCATTTCTGAAATAATCCACAGTCGTCACCCTGAAGAGTTTATTTTAGGTCACAGGTATTTGCTGTGGTGCCCTTTGACCCCAGCAAAGGACCATAGCCTTCTCTACGTGTTCTCAGTGGTGTATTTTCAGCAGTCCATAATTATCATTTATTGTGGTTCTCTACAAGGTGAGGACTGTCAAAGAGAGTGACGTATGTCTTACTAGTGTTCACATTCTTTGCTGTACATGCTGTATAAAAGGAGCAATTGAGTTGCTGTCGGGGCCGTCCGTCTGCAGACGTGAATAAACCACAAGAACTGCTCCCTTGTTGCCAGTCGTTTTTCCTAAAATTCCCACGATAGAACATAAAATAGTCCTTCAGAAATGGTATTTCAAAAAATATGCAATTTTGTGCTCTTTACAATATCTGTTATCTCTTATAGTTTTTAACCCTTTCATGCATGAATTATGACAGCCTCAGTCAGGATTTTGACGAAGTGTTTTTATTTCTCTTTAGGCATGAAAAAAAAAATTTAACTTAATTTTTTTCAAATGTTCATTTCACACAAAGTTCTTCACATGCATGGACAGCATGCGTTTGAGTTTTCAACTGAAGAAATATGTATTTAACACACCAATGAATAAAATGGAAATTTTAACAATTGTATTACTCCTTAGTTGTTACTTGATGTTACCAAATTTTATTTACTATTTATTATAAATTATAAATTTATTTAGGGTCTCCTACTATTGAAGGATTGGCAAGGTATTCCTGAGCTGCTCAGCGTTTCTGGCCTTCCGTTGGCCATCTTGGTTTTGAGACATTTGTGTTGCGCTTACAATGGCTGGCCAGTGGGTGGCAGTGTATGGGATGACGCACTAGCGTCCACTGTGGTGGTTGATGTGCAACTACACCATTAAAACCCATGCATATACAAGAAAACAGCTTTTGAATAGCTGTCCACTGTAGTGACCACTATGCGTGAAAGGGTTAAAATAATAATGTGTCCAGAGACAAATGTGCATTCTTTGCTTCAGATTAACTTTACATGAATATCAGTAAACTGTAAACAGCTCCTTGAGGCAGATATCCCCAAAGTCTTTTTATATTTCCTCACTCCTCTGTTCAACATTTCACTTTCCAGTCGACGGATTTCAACTCTTCAACTGAAATTCAATCACTATAAACTGGTTATGAGAGAAGCTGGCTTGTAACTTGAAGAGATCAGCTCAGGAAAAAGTGTACAGAGAAAGTACACGAGTAACAACCACCGTCAAAGTGTCCTTGCAAAGACATTAAATCATCTGTGACTTTTATTTACCTTTGCTGCAGACTAAGGAACCGCAACAGTGACATCTGTGAGTTTTCATATTTTCACGATAGAGAGGAGTACGAAATCAAACAGAGGCCTCTAGTGAAGTAATATATCACAAAATCTGTCGTGTCATTTACTTTTCTGGCTCCAGAGTGAATTTTTTTTTGTCCTTGTAGCAGAAATGTGTTGACATCAGCAGGCTGTTTGCTCATAGAGGTTCAGGAGGGGTGAGCGTGTTGTATATACAGTCATGTGTGTTTTGAGGCTATAAATCTCAGCATGTGGATATATTCTGTTACTGCTGTTGAACCTTTTCAATCTGCTTTTTTGTGCTCTTCTTAATGCTGTTAACGACTGCAGTTAACCTCCAAGATTCTTGTCTTTATGTGACCTCAATACTTGTTGGCAGTAGCCGTTTGATTATTTTAATCATAGATTGATTCGTCAATTTCATTAATTAATCAATGAACTTTTCTGTCTGTAAAATG
Source organism: Enoplosus armatus (assembly GCF_043641665.1). NCBI lineage: Eukaryota > Metazoa > Chordata > Actinopteri > Centrarchiformes > Enoplosidae > Enoplosus > Enoplosus armatus. The sequence continues at coordinate 5,719,205 of NC_092193.1, read as the reverse complement.
TCCAAAAATGGTGTAGAGCTCAATTAACCAATAAACATTTACTGGTTCCAGCTTCTTCAATGTGAGGATTTTGTGTTTTTCTTTGTTGTGCATAAAGTAAACTTAAAATCTCAGCTTTTGGGATGTAGGAAATTATAACTTTTAATAGACAAAAATCAAGAAAGTAATCGATAATGAAAAACATAGTTGCAGCCTTAAAATGGAGATAAATGCTCATCACAATTTCCCATATCTAGATATAAATCTGCAAATTGCTTGTTTAGTCTGACCATCAGTCCAAAAAAACCCAAATATATTCAATTTACAATCATATAGAACAGAAAAGCAGCAAATTCTCACATTTGAGAAGCTGGAACCAGTAAATAATAGGTTTTTTTTGTTGAATAAAAGACTTGAACGATGAAGCTGGTGCTATACTATATTTTCCTTGTTATCAGCAAATCTCATGAAAATACCAAAATCAACAATGTGTTTGTTCATCTCCGAATATCTGACTGACGTCCCTTCCCTGTCTGTGGTTCTCATCCTCAAACCCACTCATTCCTACTGACAATCCTTAAAAAACAGGTCACTAATACATACTTTTACTCTTTAGAAAGGCTAACTGATTTCCCAAAACAGATGACACAACAAATGTTACTCAAACAAGAATTAATTGTGCATTTGTTGGGGACTACTTTGAGTGGTGGATTAATACACATTTGGTAGCAGCAGGACAGTGTTTGTAGGACTGACTCAAAATAAACAACAGTGCTGGTGTTCAGTGTAATGAAGGAACATGTCAACAGTGTGGCTCGTCGTGGGGTTTGTAATAGTTTTTGGACAGTGGAGCTCTATGGCACAGAGCAATAAGATATATCAGGCTTTAGATACACAGACAGGATCGATTCATTGCTGGTTTTGGTCTTTTCATGGTGTTTGTTGAGAATAAGAGAAATACTAAATATTGCCAGAAACAATTATCTATTAGTCTACTGGTCAACAGTTGCATTTCTCTGTGATCAACAGGCTGTGTGACTTCATGAATGTAGAGCACATTGTTCAATAAATCCTCCCTGGACAGATAAAAGGCTAAAGATCCAGACACCAGTTTATCAGGCGGACTGAATGGACTGAATGTCTTTTCAAATTTGTTACATGCGGAGTCCTACTAAATATTTGGTAAATATCCGACTGTTTGTGTGTGAGAGTGATTTCCACACAACCAGCGAGTTGAACACGCATGTGTGTGTACACCTTTGAACATGTGAAGCAGGGGACGTGTGTGAGTGACAGGCGGGAGACGTTTTAATGTGAAATGTCACAGACTCTGCGACCGTGCAGTTCAATTAAAAAACTCCCTGACAACCGCCAACCAAAATGCATCACTGTTCATAATCTCCGCAGTCGTGATGAGAGATGAGGACCTGGAAAACGAGGCCAGGAGGCTAAATATTTATTACCTCTACCTGCCACACTGCATTTATAATGTGATTTAAGTTCGGAAGCTATTAATATTTCACTGGAAGGTGGGTAGTAAAATATGTGCCTGCTCCTTTGTAATTTACAGGAGGAAACAAACTTTATGACCTTCGTTACCAGCTGGCTTATCAAATGATTTATTTTAATATTATTATTATTTATATTAAAGCCCCTATTTAACTATCGCACGGAGATGTTTTCACTTTTCAATCATCAGCACTATGTGGGCGTGCTGCTTGATTGACATCTCCCCCATCTTACGTTCGGCGTTCGTACATGAAGGTGCAGTCAGACCAGGTTTCTGCAGGTGACATTTAGCGTTGTGATGAAAACCAGGTGGGTTCGGGAGCTAGCGTGACTAGCGGGAAAACAGCAGCAGTGTGAATTAGACGACTTCTTACCACTTTCATTAACCGTTGTCACTGTCTTTGCTCTCAGTTATATAAACAAGAATATAAACATTGATTTCCAGCACCTGTGTGAGTTTCTTTTTATTTATCAGGTATCAAAAAATGTGGGGCTGCAAATAATGATCATTTTCATTATTGATTAATTTGCCGATTTTTTTTCTTCTTGACTGTGAGATGAATCATTCTTTCTTTGAAATGTCAAAGTTGTGAAGAAGTTGTAAAATGACTTGTTAACCAACAGACAGCACAAAACCTTATGATATTCACTTTTCTATTAATTATTAATTATATTCCCAAAAAAACAGCAAATCCTCACATTTTAGAGGCTGGAACCAGCAAAAATATGGAATTTTGTTCTTAAAAAATGTACACGATCAATCGTTTCTCAGAATAGTTGCCAATTAATTCTGCCAGTTGACATATTGATCAATCGACTAACAGTTTCAGGTGGACGCGTGAATTCTGGGACACTTGGGTTGTGTTCAAGCTGTGAGTGTGTTCAGCGGAGGTTAATAAAGCCTTGTGTTAGTTCAGTTAACTGCAGCTGCTTGATTCATGCTTCATAATCATTGGCTTATTCACCAGTTGCTTGGCTACCAGCAGACTAGTAACGTGTGGCCATTTTCCTTATGTGCTATATTTTTGGTATTGTCATTTTAAGTGAGATACGACGTTCCTGCACGTGTTTGTAATGAGGGGAGTAGTTGTCCAGCTCCCTGTGCCAAATCTAACACATAACCATTCGCTGTCTCCGACTGAAATACACCTTTTATGTTTTTGATGGCATGCTAAAGTTCGTATGTCACCTTGACATTTAAGCTGAAAGTGCAGCTGTGCAGTCATTAGTTCTCGAGGTTTCTAGTCCAGGTGTAAAGTTTGACGTCTCGCTGTCACCAGATGAAGAGTCAAGGGCCGGTCGTTAGGAGTTATCCTCCTGGGACCGTGAATGTCTAAAGAAAATCTCATGGAAATCCATTAGTTGTGGAGATAATTGACTGTGGACTACGGTATTGAACTCACAGGCTGACGTTGACGTCCCCAGAGCCACGCTGTTCACTGACAATGTGTTATTATGATAATGCTATTCATAGTGGACTCACCTTCAATGTGCTGAATCCCATCGCATTAATATAGAATTTTATTGGATTACTGCCCTGCTTATACATTTTTAAAGTCACCCTCCATTCAAAAATGTGTTTTGCTTATTGTTATTTCTCTTGGATGTTTGACCTTCACTATGCAATTAACGATATTTGCATTTTCATAGATTCGGGATTTTTCAATTAGGGAGACGGAGGAGATGTAATTTTAAGAATTTGTAACAAAACCATATCAGACACAAACTATTATTTAAAGCGAGCGAGAGTGTTTTTATGTCTTAAAACCAGTTGTTTACTAAAATACTGTACTGAAGTACAATTCTGAGGAATTTTTACTTTAGTTGAGTATTTAAATTTGACATTATACTTCCACTCTTCCACATTTCAGAGGGAAATATTGTACTTTTTACTCCACTACATTTATTAGATATAAGATTTTGCAAAGAAAACGTGATCAATTTATAAACTATGATATTGTGCTATAGATGAAACTATCCAACAGTATATAAAGTAGTGAAAATGTGCTCCACCTCCACCACCTCCGCTGTTTAAAACCTGTCTGGAGGGGATCTTTAAAAAATGAATGACTCCCTCAGTCCTCTGTGGATAATCTCACATTAACTACAATATTATAGAGAATTGTTGAACTTTATGGAATCATGTTAGTGACTCGAACAGACTCCTGTCGTCATCATCAAGGTCAGTTTTCACTATATTGTGAGCTTGTCAACATGGCAACAGTGCATTTTAATGAGCTTCCGTGTTTGCCTGCTGTATATCTCCCATAAACTGCAAATCGTCCAGTGTCTGCCGGACGATGAACATGTTTACGTCTTCTCAGAAAATGTGTTTTCCTCTGACAGTATTTGGAGTTGTAGATAATTTATATGGTTTACACACTTTGTCAGGGGATTTCTGCAGCCGTCTCCAGCTCCAATATAGGTTCAGACAGCCGTGCCAGCTCGGTCTGGTACACTGTGTATAGATGTGCAATCTCTGTGAAAGCCATTTTGAGCACTCTTGGCTGTATAATATTTAAACCGCAGTCCTCCATCTTCTATTTATTTCATTAGGCCCTTGGCAGGAAAACATGTTATGTAGTATATCATTATTTTCTCAGCCTGAGAGCTGTGCTGTCACATTTTCCAGTTACATCATGGAGGGATTTGTCTTTCTGCTGTTTTCCGACTGAACTTCATCTTCAGCTGTCTGTCTTTATGAAATAATCATCTGTAAGGTCTTTTTAAAAGGTATTACTTTGTTGGACTGCACCGTGCTCACTGGTCCGCCCAGAGACCGTGTGGGTGGTTCCTTATGCTCGTACTTATCCTGCTCTTGTATAAATTCCAAACAAACCACGTTTTTATGTGAAATGCACCACTTGTGGACACTACATACAAACATAGATACAAACATTCTTGCAATTGTCCTTCTAAAAGCTAACTATCACCGACCAGCAAGAAATGGGCACACAATATTTTCATAGTTCAGATTTTTCTTCTTGCACTGCAAAACTACTTTACTGACTGTAACGCAGTGGCAAAAAAGAACTAATTAAAGTAACTTTACTTATGTACTGTTCTTAGGTACAATTTTAAGATTTATTTCCATTTGATGCTACTTTATATTACTACAACGCTACATTTTAGAGGGACATATTGTACTTTTTAACGCTGAAACAGTGATCAAACAGTCATAATAATCCAATAATGTAATGTCTAAAGTATAAATGATATAAACTAGTATGGTGTGGTAGAAAAATCCTTTGGGCCCCAAAAAAGCACATCCCTCATAAACCACCATCTTCCTCTCAGTCTGTCAGAACAAAGTCTGAGGTTCAAACCAGCAGGTTCAAGGAAAGAGACAGTACCACCAATTGGTACCACCTTGAAACATGGTACTTCAGGCGGCCCTGGTCCCATTCAGTTTTCTCATTGACGGTGTTATGTGACTCACAGTTGGAGCTCGTCTGCAGCTCAGATGGACATGAAACTTGAAGCTGATTTAATCATCAGTACAAAAGATAATATATCTGGTTGTTTGATTAAAAGTTACAGCCAAGTTAACTACGACTCCCAAGGTGCATTTCGGCAAGAAACATCCAATAACAGTGTTTAAAATTTTTAAATGTGCTGCTAAAGATGACGGTTTTGAGAAAACTGATAACGCAGCTGCTTAATTCAATTCACTTTTGAATTCTGGGTAACTTTTGGACTTCAGCAACCCTGGCGCTGTGTTTTGTTCTCAACTGCAACAACGAAGCGTTTGAGCGCACTGATTTAAACCTGTTTAACCTCTCTCACTTCGCAGCTCTATAATCGTAGCTCCTTTTCTTTGGTAGTGGAGTGAAGGTACGACACTGACCTCTGGCAGCTGCTCTCCTCTCTCCAGGACGTCCCGCAGGTGACGCCCTCTGCCGCCTTGAGACAGCAGCTCGTTACACAGCAGGTCACCCAGAGCGACACGGCGCAGGCCGAACCTCTCCTCCATCCGCTCGCACTGGAGAGATTTACCTGAGCCTGGACCACCTGAGACACAAACACACACACACACACACACACACACACACACACACACACAGAGGGTCAGTCCATCGTCACAGACAAGTAATCACTGAGACAGAATACAAAGTGAGGAGAGGATGACAAGGAGGAAATTGAGAGGTGAAAGAAGAGCATGAAAGTGGGAGAAAATAGGAAATAGAGTGTGTGTGTGTGTTTGTGTGTGTGTGTGTGTGTGTGTGTGTGTGAGAGAGCTCCGTCTACATACAGTATTTGTGAGAAGAGAGGGCAGAGTCAAAGAGGGAGGATATAAGAGAGGAAACAGATAGCAGGTGGGTAGATGAACAGTGTGTGTGTGTACTGTGTGTGTGTGTGTGTGTGTGTGTGCATGTACGTGCACATCACAGGTCTGATTCATTGCCGGGGGCTCAGAGGCAGGTTATCACAGATGACTATCATCTTCTCTCCTTTCACTGAATCTACCTGCTCTGCCACCTCGGTTCAACACCATAGACCACACACACACACACACACACACACACACACACACACATACACACACACGTTGGTAGTTTTATACTTGTGAGGTCATTGACATAATACCTAACCCTAACCTGTCATTAACCATAACGACGAAAACAGACCAAAAGTACACAAAAGTATGTGGACAAACGTATTAATAGTAAATTCTAACTACTAGTTCCAGCTTTTGGACCCTTGTCAGCTTTAAGACGCCCCCCGTGGTCCCCACCATGCTTCTTCAAGAGTGTTCCCTCCACACCTTTCTGACATTACCGTTTGAGAAAACTATGAACACTTCTGATTTCCATTGCACTAGTTATTTTCTTGCATAACTTGGCCTTTAATAGATTGATCAATAATGAAAATAATAATTAGTTGCAGCCCTTAAATGTACAACAACGAAGCATAACCCTAAACTAAGTCCAGTCCTCCTAACCTTAAAGCCATTTCCTCAAACAGGCCCAAAAACTCAAACTGGTCCCCACAAAGATAGATAAGGGCACACACACAGGCAGCATAGATCTTAACTGACACAAGAACACAAAATTTTAGTCGATTTCCTCTAAAGAATTAAAAGATATCTCAGCAGTGTCTGTGCTCCACTGCTGTGCTGTGAGGCCTGTCTGTGTTTTATCGCAGGTTAACTGTATTAGGTGGCCATGAAGCTGTGTGAAGCATCAGTAGGAAGTGGTGATTTATCATAACCAGCCTTGAGCCCAGTAATAAAACTCAGGATGTGCTTCACATTCATCAGTATTCTCCTCGCCGCCCTCCGCCAGCATCCAGAAACAAACGCTCTCATCAACATTTCCTGCGAGAGCAAGGACCGATCTGAGCAGGGCTCGGTCACCCAGGGACGACCGTGAAGTCAGAAAAGAAGAAATCGAGGAGAGGGTGCGGCTATGAATTTACTCATTGTACATTCAGAACATATTCACTGACTTAATATATTTCACCAGCCTCAAACACTGTACAGCCCCCCCCCCGCACCTACTCGCAAGAAGTATTCCTCTGCTGCTTGACACCTCGGCCAGGAAGTAAAATAATGACCCACCAGGGCTGAAGCAAAAGCCCTGAGAGGCTTGTTAGGGACTCTCCTAGTTAGTCGGGTCAAACTCAAACCCGCTGTATAAACTGGCTCTGTGGGTAAAAATAGTTTCCTCATTTCAAATTTAGATTAACTGGCCTCGACAGTCAAAGCTTTAGACAAGATGAAGTGTGTTTGTAATTCCTCTGTGCTGTTTTATACTGCACTCAAATCTTTTTTGAGTTAATGTTCAGCTTCTCCACTCAGGTTAAATGACTTACTTACTATAAATACAGGAGTCTTTCTTGGTGCTCAGGAAAAACAGGACCTTTAGAGCCTTTCTGAAACCTGAAATATTTTTTTGGCCGCATCCAGCAGTTACAGCGACATTATCATTAGTTTGGAGTTGTGTTTCTGGCTACCTGATAAATGTCAGTCCAATATTCACTCTCTTTTAGCTTTGTTTCTGAACTCTACCAACTCCTGAGGGAAATATCTGGGAAATATCTCTTTAGCTGCTAAATACTCCACTATGTTCACCAGCTAGTCGCTAACTGTGTTTATCTGCTGTTTGGTGCTGATTCGGGTGATAATTCTCTGTAGGTTCATCACTATGAGTGACCCCTTTCACATTGTCACATTGTCTTTATACATTGTTATAAAAATATCAATTACAGCCGCTTTAAAAAGTATTTAATCAGTAAACAAAAAGATTTGGCTGAAATCAAGTTTAAAGATATAGAACACATTTTGACTCTGACCAAACCTCTATATTAAGCTATATATAAGCTACTGCTTGACGTCAGTGCAGCATTTGAAACTGTTAATCATGACCTCCAGTATCAGATAAGCATCCATGACTCAACTTTGGGATGGTTTCATTCTGATTTGTTCAACAGAACTCATCGTGTACTTCATAATAATAAGCTCCCACAGTTACATCTGGTGTACCTCAAGGCTCCATCCTCGGTTTTCTTCTGTTCTGTATGTTACCATTAGGGGAAACCCATTCGTAATTATAGGTTCCATTTCGTTTGCTATGCTGATGATACACTGTTATACGTGTCAATCCAACACAGTAAATCCATTAGTCTCTCAAATCGGATAAAACTGAAATGCTCATTGTTGGACCATCCAAACGCATTTATTTAAGGATGTCTCTCTGGATGGTTGTGTAATTTCTCAGAGTAAAACAGTTAAGAGTCTTGGTGTCATATTTCACCTGTCCTTGTTACTTGAGTCCCACATTTAGTCTACTAGACTTAAGTTATATTGAGGCTTTACAAGTCAGATCATTTGTTGAGTGTCGGCAGACGCTTGCACGGTGCTGAACAACTTCTACTTTCTCTGCTGACGCTCCGATACATGGAGGTCTAGATTTGAGAAACCCAAACCCACCATGTGTGAACAGCTCTGTCACAGCGTTGTCCTCGATAAGTGCCAAAGTGACAGATGGATTTTATTAGACAGAGATGGGGCAGGAGACAGAGATGTAAGACAGAGGACAGAGGACCATACAGAGAAAAATAATCGCTCCAGTAGTTACACTTTTGAATCCATTCCTGCTACATGATCATTTTTCCTCAAGGCTTCAGCAGGTAATACTTTAATGTAAAAAATAAATCCGTCTAAATGACAAATGGGCTGCAGACGAGACAAGCTTCCCGCCTCCACTAACACAAAAATGGTCCCTCAAACAGATACGAGTGCTGCATTGTTTGAGTGCTGGATTTCCAGAAAAGATGATTGAATCTGCTATGAAGAGATTTTTCCCTTCCACTGTCACCATCTACTACGTAGAATAGGACTTAGAAGAGTGTCAAAATAAATGATTCTTGATAAGTGATAAGCATAGACTGTATAAGACGGGCTTAATGACGTTGGCCATTGGTTTCTGCAGAGACGCAGGGTTTGGGTTTGTGCTCACTGCCATCTTGCCAGTTGTTTTGAGCCAGAAACTGTAAATTTATAATAATAATGCCTTATTGTGCTCTTAGTGGAATAGAAATGTCAACAAATCTCACTCAGGATAAGTGATTGTACTGTAGCTATTACTACTAGGGAAGCAACTTGTCGACTAATTGACTCAATCCTTTAACACTATTTAATCTCTATCCTCTTGTGGGAAGGAAGGCTGATAAAGTTGGCGACTTTCTATATACTTAACAAATTCCCTGAAAAGGCCGAGACCCGAGATGTATTGATCCTGCTAGTGCTGTCTGTGCATCCAAAGCCTGAAATATCTCATTCCTCTGAGCCATAGAGCTCAGAGGAGGAGAAATGATGGGAACAGAGAGAAAAGAAAAAAGGCTGAAAGCACAGGCATCAGTGAAACCTCACATTAGCATTTCCCTCAGGAATCATCACCTCCTTTTTCTGAAGCACCGCTGCAGAACGCTGCTTCAACTTCTCCACCAGTTTTTAAAGTCAGGCAGGTTTTGGATGAGTAAACCCACATACAGTGAAAACTCCCAACTTTTAATTAGAGCAGTTTTGAGGACGTAACTTGTAGCATTTAGTATTCCTGAATGGGCACAACAGACTTTCATTAGGTCTAATAAGAGAAGTCAAGAAGAGGTCATAATTTAGACATGTTTTAATTTAATCGCTGGTTATAATTCTACCTTTACGTGTTGTTCTGCTGATCTGATGATTGGCAACATGACAAGGAGGCAGGAGGAGACGTTCAATATCAACCCCAAAAACAGCTCCAAATTGTATGATGTTTCTAAAAGAATTTTGAACTGACAGCAAAATACACTCATGACCTGATTTCACAAAGCAATGCATGAAACAGTCTCTAGCGGGCAACTAAGTCTTAATCTAAGGACACTTCTGTATAGATTTTCAGCATTTGTGCAACTTATGTTCAACAACATGTTTGTTACCTCAACACATTACTTTGTAGTGTTTTCCGTCAACTCCAATTTGAGTATTTATCCACTTTAAGGTTGGTGACCTTACACTATCACTCCAGAACTCATATAAACTCCTATATAATGCTGCTATTTTCTTTTTTTCCTGATACTCACTTTCATCAGCATTTCAGAGGGTAGGTAGATGGGCAGCAAGTGACTCTGAGCCCTTCTTCACCAGATAAGAGAGCAGAGAGTCTGACAGATAACCTGAATTTCCCCTGAAGCAGCAGCAGCAGCAGCAGAGGAGGAAGTGTGGTTAAGAGCGACAGCAGGAGACAAGGGGTCGGCGAGGGGACATTAACTTTTTATTTAGCAGTGAGTAGTCACTCATGCTGTGTCAGGGAGTCTTGAGACTGTGTTTTCAAAGTCAGCATGTGACGTGGCTGGAGAGAAAACCTGTCCTGTGAGGTGACACAAACACAATCATACAGGCAGGATTTACTTTATGTGGTGCGCCTCCCTGATTACACAAACTACTTGCTCCAGAGTCCACATGAAGAATTAGCTCAGTCACTTTTCGTAGTGACCACATCAGACAGTTAACTCGCACTACATAATTTAGTCCTTGCAGTTGGTCCTTGTTCCTTTGCAACTATATTGAAAGTGCTGAAAAATGCTATAAATAAAGCAAAATTGAGGGATTCAATCATTTTATTTGACTGAACGTTACGATACGTCTCGGAAACAGACACCATTTTGTTGTTTTCATACATAATTGTGCCCAGATATCCTTGAATAGTGCGGTGGCAGTGCTGTAAAAGGGTCACTGATTACCCTTTTAACAAGGGGGGTGGTCCACTTAAATTTATTGATGATCATTTGACCCTTGCAAAGAATTTGGACGTAAAGTTTCAAGGATTTATTACCTTGTTGGACTGACAGGCTGCTTTGAATTTAGGGTCGGACTGTTTTTAAAGCTGCACAAATCAACATTTTTATATAAAAATGGATAAAATGAGTGTGTCATTTGAGTTTCCCTCAGCACTGGGGAGCGCTTTAGTGTCTTTCAGCTAATTTTCCGGCACACAACTTTAATGTCTTTAAGGTTCACTCTCACCAACCTCATTTTTCAGCCACAGCAGGCGGTTGTTTTTAGCTGAAAAGCTCAGATAAACCCAGTATAGACAGTTTGGCAGCCAACTTTCTCTCATCAGCGGCATTGCAGACAGCTGTTTTCTGTGAAAAAGCTCTTATAAACCCACTCTACACTAACCTGTTCAGCACCAAACAGCATACAGACACAGTTAGCGACTAGCTGGTGAACATAGTGGAGCATTTAGCAGCTAAAGTGCCAGACTTAAAGTCACCAGATCGACAGATGCTAACGTTGCTCTGTGACTGCTGAAAGTCTAAATAATAATCTGATAATCTGATGTTGTGTTTACGGCTTGTTACGCTGCTCACAAGTGGCTAAATTATTATTAATACGACATGGTGTTCTTTTTTTTAAATGACCTCAATAACTGAAACAACATGACATCTACAGTGGCTTGCAAAAGTATTCAGCCCCCTTGAACTTTTCCACATTTTGTTACGTTACGACCACAAACAGAAATATATTTTATTGGAATTTTATGTGAAAGACCAACACAAAGTGGCACACAATTGTGAAGTAGAAAGAAAATTATACATGATTAAAAAAAAAATTTACAAATAAAAAACTGAAAAGTACGGTGTGCAAAAGTATTCAGCCCCCCTGAGTCAATACTTTGTGGAACCGCCTTTTGCTGCAATTACAGCTGCAAGTTTTTTGGGGTATGTCTCTACCAGCTTTGCACATCGAGAGACTGAAATTTTTGCCCATTCTTCCTTGCAAAACAGCTCAAGCTCAGTCAGATTAGATGGAGAGCGTTTGTGAACGGCAGTTTTCAGATCTTGCCACAGATTCTCGATTGGATTTAGGTCTGGACTTTGACTGGGCCATTCTAACACATGAATATGTTTTGTTTTAAACCATTCCATTGTAGCCCTGGCTTTATGTTTAGGGTCGTTGTCCTGCTGGAAGGTGAACCTCCGCCCCAGTCTCAAGTCTTTTGCAGACTCCAACAGGTTTTCTTCCAAGATTGCCCTGTATTTGGCTCCATCCATCTTCCCATCAACTCTGACCATCTTCCCTGTCCCTGCTGAAGAGAAGCACCCCCAGAGCATGATGCTGCCACCACCATGTTTGACAGTGGGGATGGTGTGTTTAGAGTGATGTGCAGTGTTAGTTTTCCGCCACACATACCGTTTTGCATTTAGGCCAAAAAGTTCAATTTTGGTCTCATCTGACCAGAGCACCTTCTTCCACATGTTTGCTGTGTCTCCCATATGGCTTCTGGCAAACTGCAAACGGGACTTCTTATGGTTTTCTTTTAACAATGGCTTTCTTCTTGCCACTCTTCCATAAAGGCCAGATTTGTGCAGCGCACGACTAATAGTTGTCCTGTGGACAGATTCCCCCACCTGAGCTGTGGATCTCTGCAGTTCGTCGAGAGTCACCATGGGCCTCTTGGCTGCATCTCTGATCAGTGCTCTCCTTGTTCGGCCTGTAAGTTTAGGTGGACGGCCGTGTCTTGGTAGGTTTGCAGTTGTGCCATACAATTTCCATTTCCGGATGATGGATTGAACAGCGCTCCGTGAGATGTTCAAAGCTTGGGAAATCTTTTTATAGCCTAACCCTGCTTTAAACTTCTCCACAACTTTATCCCTGACCTGTCTGGTGTGTTCCTTGGACATCATGATGCTGTTTGCTCCCCAATATTCTCTTAACAAACCTCTGAGGCCGTCACAGAACAGCTGTATTTGTACTCAGATTAGATTACACACAGGTGGACTCTATTTAGTCATTAGGTCAACATTCGATCATTTAGCAATCATCAGGCAACTTCTGAAGGCAATTGGTTACACTCAGAGAAAAGGGGGCTGAATACTTTTGCACACCGTACTTTTCAGTTTTTTATTTGTAATTCTTTTTTTAAATCATATATAATTTTCTTTCTACTTCATAATTGTGTGCCACTTTGTGTTGGTCTTTCACATAAAATTCCAATAAAATATATTTAGATTTGTGGTCATAACGTGACAAAATGTGGAAAAGTTCAAGGGGGCTGAATACTTTTGCAAGCCACTGTATCTCTACATATATAACACGTTCATGTTCATGTACATTTTAATAGTGCTGCCAGTCTGTGAATAGTTTCACATATTGCTGCTAGCAAACCTGCAGGCAGAACAGTGGGTGGTGAAAGGTTTAAGAGAGATCTGATGGTTCGAGCTAACAGCTACAGTATGAAGTGACAGTCAAAAGTTAGAGCAGGTAGCCACAGCAGGAGAAACTGTTCAGCTCTTATCAGATGAGAGAGCAGAACAGAGGAGCTGAAGGCCATTTCTTGTTCTGATGAATCCCACTTTCTCTTCTAACACGCTGATCCTAATTAGCTGTAAGCAGAATAAAATCCTGAATATGTAAACCGGTGTGGCCCACCTGTCATTATATGGTATAAAATCTGCTCAGGAAACACATTCGCATGCGGGTGACAGTTGTTATATATGCAGCTGCCATTTTCCCCCAATTATCTGCTCCTGCTGAGGGAAAGCTCCGGGTGTAACTCAACATCTGTTAATCAAATATTCAGACAAACTGGTGTTAATACAGATCAGTGGGGATTTGCCATGTTGGTTTAAACACTAACTAACACTAAACACACAGCCGTGTGGGTGTGAAAGAGAGCACTGATTCAGTAATCTTTTAATGATAGTATTTTTAGTATTTTTCCATGGTAACGAAGCGAACAGTGGTTAATGGAGACTCTGTGTGCCCCAGATCTCTCATTAACGTTCATCTCTCTATCCTGTCTTCAAATAGCAGTAATAAATAAGTACATTTACTCATCTGCTGCACCGGAGCACAATTTAGAAGCACTAGTGTTTGTGTATTTCGATTTTGTGAGACATTTTATTTTTATTTGTGCACTTTCTTTTAAGAGAAATTAAGAGGCCATTAAAGTTGACTATTAAGATTTTACATTCACCATAAGCTCATAAAATACTGTTGTCGGAAAATAATCTCATATTTCTAAATTGTAGTGCTGCAAGTGACAAATATTTTCATTATCCGGTCAGTCGAGTATAAGATAACACATCCAAATTGCTCAGCTCAGTGACACAATTTTATTTTAGATATTGTCCAAAGAGATTTAAAGCACTTTCAGGAGGAGCATGTAATCCTTCAACTGATCTGAGAACAGGAAAATAGCCCCAACCTGACTCCAAGATGAGTGTAATTATATGCAAAATCACTGCAATACGGTAAAATACTACATACTATTTTTATGGCTTTTGTAAGGGAAGTTTTGAATGGGGACTTGGTGTATTTACTCCTGTCACTTCACTTCTGCTCTTCTCTTCAAATAATAAGCAATGTCTTGTTTTCTAGTATGAAAACGAGCTGTTAAATTGTACAGGAGCAAAGTTTTATGCTGAAACTTTTTTAATTACTTCATTAAGTTTCCTTCCGTCATCTGTGAGACCGTCAGAGAACAGACATCTGTTGTTTCCCCTCCAGCGACGCTCCTGAACGAAGCTTTTTCATCAGAGCTGCAGTTCAGTTTTAAAACATGCAGCTGATCAACTGATCGGTCCTGTTTCTTTCTGCAACGCTTGTCTGTGCCGTGTGTGTGTGTGTGTGTGTGTGTATAAATGAGGCCAGTTTAACTAACAGCCAGCCCAGCAGTCAGCAGCTGCTCATTATTATCCTGACTGTGTGTGTGTGTGTATGTGTGTGCGCTTTCAGCTCTTTATAATGAGGTAGGCTCCACCAGTGCTGAGGTGAGTGTGTGTGTGTGTGTGTGTGTGTGAGCGAGCGACGGACTATATGTACGTACCCATCATGAAGATGACCTTTGGTTTCTTCTGTTCTGTACAATAACCTGTCAGAGGAAAGAAAATCAGAGTTTAACATGCGGTGCAGATCAACACACACGCAGCATACTGTACATGTGCGTGCGCACACACACACACACACACACACACACACACACACACACACACACACACACAAAGGTAAATAAGATTCCCCTCTTTAGATGAATTAGGAATTTAATGCATGTTAATGTGCCTCTTCATTTGTAAAATAGACTAGAACCAGACTTACTGGGTATTTTTGGACAAATACCAAAAATAAAGAGTTAAAAAAGTTTGATGATGAGCACATAACATAAACAAACAAGGATCCCTTAGATTTACTTATCGAAGAATTGTGACCAAGATATGTACTGAGCACATTTAACTGTTGAAAAATAAACAAATAAAAGCAGATATTATGAACATTAAACAGCCTTTATATGGACATTAAATAACCTGCATTATGGACATTAAATAGCCTGTCACCAATGACTAATTCATTCTTATGTATTCATTTATCCTTCAGTTCCAAGATTTCACAGCTTTTAAAGTAATGTACTTTACTTTTTTGTACTAAAAGAACTTATACAAGACGTGGACTGGCAGGCGTCAAACTACATCACCAGTGAACACACCCAACCTCAGAGATTCAGAGATTTTTGCTGTATACAAAATTAATTTCATGTTATGAACATGCAAATTTGACAGCCAACGTGCCGACTAAACGCAGAGTTTGTTGTCCTTTAATCAGACGAGTGTCGTCATTGTCCTCCTCCTCCTCCTCCTCCTCCTCCTCTCTGTCCTCTGCCTGCTGCAGGGTGATGTTAGCATAGCGACAGCTAGCTGACGAGATAAACATCAGGTCGAACTGGCAACACTGAATCAACAGACGAGCCCTCCTCCCCCTCCATTACACAATCAATACTGTTGATGCAGAGCAACGCTGATGAAACCACACACACACACACACACACACACACACAAACACACACTGCAGGGAGAAGTTCATTCAGGCATCTGCTGAATAACAGTTACATGACACTTGTGACATTTACTAAGATGGAACAATGTTTGTGTGTGTGTGTGTGTGTGTGTGTGTGTGTGTGTGTGTGTGAGATGAAATGCTGAATGGAGTCGGCTGCTAGTTTATGAAAGAAGGCAGAGGGGGATAAATATGTAGCTGCTAATAAAAGCTCCAGTGATAAGATGTGACATGATGTCGTCACCTGCAGCTTACAGAAGAAAGGCGGCGAGCGTGTTTGTGCAGACGATCAATCAAAATCAATTATTTCATCAACTCACTTTCTGTGGTTCCTTCAGCATACCCAACCTCTTCCTCCTCTTCAACCTGAAAAGACAGAGAGGTTCAGATGACGACTGTTTTCAATATTTGATTTATAAATGTTCTCATGTTTTTTCTTCTTCTTTAGTATGTTGTGTCATCTGTGTGCTTTTCACACTTGACATAAAGGAAGAGACAGACACACATGGCCAAAAGTATGTGGACACGATACGGCTGAAACAATTAGTCAAGTAATCGGTCAGTTGATCAACAGAAAAATACAGTTTTAGTACATTACTTGATTAACCGTTGATGACAAACTTTATGAAGTACCAGTTTCAGTTGAACATCTCACAGTGCAGTCGACTGAAAATCTCCTCACTCCTGTATACTTGCTGTACATTGTTCACAAAGCACAAATTATGGGCCATGTTTTCCCTTTTTATTTGTGTTAAACTGTCTAGCTAGCTTGCATTAGGCTAATCTAAGAACAAAACCAAGACTAGACTAAGCCAACCGGCCCCTGGCTTTGTGCATGAGTGCATTGTCACATTGCAACAATAAAGACTCTTCCCCAAACTGTTGCCTCACACTATTGTTTAAAATATAATTGTATCCTGTTGCATTAAGACCAGAAGCACGTGGTGTCCATGTATTTCTGGCCATATAACGTTGTGAAAAAGAGACGAGACTAAACCGAACAAGAGACACAAAGAAAAAAGAAAGACAGTCCACACTGGAACGTCTTAGTGACCAAGACAGAAAAGAAAAGATGAAAGAGTATTTGAGAAAGAGAGAATAAGACAGACTGCTGAGTAAACCCTCAGTCTCCCTGAAGCAAACACATGGTCTGAGCCTGGAGGAGGACTGAAACTCTCAGCAGCCTCATTCACTGAATCATCATTACTGAGTTACAAACACATGTCAGAGTCAAGCCGGGGAAGAAAAATTGGCTAAAAGACATTTTCCACTTCGTCTGTTTCGAGAGGAAATCTGATTCATTTGATTCAACCGCACGTCAACTACCTCAGATATTTGAGACCGTTTTCAGAAATAATATCTCCCATCTCTCCCTCATTGCTGCAGGTTTCCATGGTTATCCTCCTCAGTTTTGGGCATCTGCTTCATTCTGGCACGAATGACCTGCTATTGACTCGAGTGTTGGCATTAAAAAATCATGAATTCTTATGATCTGACTGTCTGATGACCCCAGAAACAGACAGACATACTGCACAGCTGATATTAAAAAGTTAATGATTACATTGGGATCACTGCTGATCTTTGTGAAGTGTGTGTGTGTGTGTGTGTGTGCAGAGGAGGATAATATTCAGAGCCATGACAGAGATATGAGCAGGAATCCTTTTAGTCTTGCTAAGCCAAAACATTCATGTTGTCCTCACTTAGTATAAGCTTTGTTTTTTAATAAAGGGAGGTAAAATTTAAATTACAGACTCTGCAATTCTCCTTAGCTTTATGAATCAGTGATTGTTACTTTAACTTAAAGATACATTGATTTTTTGGCCACTTGGGGGCAGCAAAACAACACAACATTGACATATTATCACCTCAGAAAGTGGATATAATCAGCAAACAGTTGTTCATTTACACATTCAACAGATCCAGATCATTAGCATTCACTAGGAGCCAAACATTCACTTCCTTTTTAGCTCTGCTTTGGTCTCCACCTGCTCCTGAGGGAGCTAGTTGCTAACTGTGTCTTCCTTCCTGTTCAGTGGGTTTATAAGAGCTTTTTCACAGAAAACAGCTGTCTGCAATGACGCTGATGAGAGACTGAAACAAAGCAGTAAAGTTGGCGGCAAAACCAAAACAATAAGCTGAAAGACGTCTGCAGAGTTGAGTGATAATCCTGTTTTTCATAACTACGAGCGACTGTGTTCACGTTACACAATTCACATCTGACTCCAAGCTAATTGCTAAAATTGCTCAATTTCTCACTTGTCCCAATTTATGTTCTTATAGCCATTAAGTTCTCCAGAAGCTTGAGGAGACATTTTGAACATTGGCAGTAACAACAAAGATATTAAGGCAATGTAATCTGTTGTCTCCATGAATATTAATTAAAAAAAGTTTACTGGATGTCAAACGTGACACCATATTTAACAGCGGACTCCCAAAATGCAGTATGTCCAAGTATTTCACTGTAAGTATTCATTTGAAAGAATGCATTAAACAATTTGATTTGAATAAAGGGAAGAGAATAATTATATTGAATGGATGGTTTAATAATATGAGTGAATGATTTGTAATTTGATTTGGGACAATTTGAGGGAACAATTCATCAAATATTTTCCCTCCAGGCGCCTAATGGACTGAAGTTAAGTGCCGCCTCATTCCTATTCAAATGATGATGAGGCAGAGATGGTTCATAATTAGACGGTTTTTTTTTAAAGACACACAGAAACTGATCAAGTGTTGGGAGTACGGAGTGAACGTGACGAGTATAGATCAGTTTCTGTGTTTGAGTTCCTCACCAGGATTAGTTAGATAAGTTATTTTAAAAACGTAGACTGATGTCGTCATTGTGTTTCTTTAGCACAAACTGAGACCTCGCTGCATTATCCAACACAACTTCCAACATTAGGATGTTTGTTGGCAGTAGAAACTATTCCAATTGTGCAACACATTTACAAAAACCTAACTAGGAACATAAAAAACAGGCATTTATTGTCTCTACTAGCCAGGTCTCTCAGGCATGCAGCTATAAAAAAAGAGTCCAAACAAAACATTATGTGCCTCATCACCTCCCATGTTTCCTTTCACTTCCCACCAAAAAGCAATTGAATGTGTGAAAACTGAGCATCCGACTTCACATTTGAGACATCTAATGTGCACATAAATGCAGTGTGAGATGACTGGCTGCCAGCTTAGTGCGTTCTCGCTGTTCTCGTTCTCATACTGTGCCCAGGTAATTTAACTGAATTGTTTTTGCAATTTATGGAAGTATACACATCCTAATATTGTATCAGGTGCAAAAAAGCAAAAATGATATCAAGAAAAAGGCGTCTGGACTCCAGCCTGTGACCAACAGGGTCCACAGGTAGATGGATTCAACCTAGATGTGAGTCAGAGGTTGAGCCTCAGTTACGTCAACATGTACACATGAAGTTATTAACAGTATTTACAGCACAACACTCCCAAAATATCAGTTACATATCAATCGGTAGGATGTAATCAGAGGCTGTCAAGAAGAACGACAGCCAGTGTCCCAAAACGTCATTTATGTCATGAGCAAAGGAGGAAGTCAGGTGACGAAGTTGTAGAGCGACAAAACATATGATTCTAACACGGAAGACCACTGGTTGTTGATGTTAAAGCTCCCCTAACTTTAACAAAGTACTTACACAAACTGTGATCTTTCCCTAAACTCCCACCAAACCTTGATCCTAAAGTTGTCACATCATGGAACAGATTTATTTTTCAGTGATTTGTTTCAGAAGACTAATGACGTCGTCCTGCTGATAGAGGCGTCAGATCAGAAAACACTTCTACAGAACTCATTTTGGTTTTACTTTGGTTTTACTGAATCTTAGAGTTGTAATAAATGTAATAAATCCATCTTACTAAGAAGATCTGGACACGAGATACAGTAGTGGCAAACATGTTAACGGCCTCGCAGTGAAGTGATGCTGTGTGAAATGCATATCGCTCTCCTGGTTCTCATACTGTTCCCATCCAACGAAACTGACACTTATTTTTCTGCAGTGTGGAGACAGCTGACCGTCCGAAAGCAGCTTGGCATCATCTGCGGACAGATGACATCTATCATCAGCTCTTGACCTCACGCTGAGTTAACCAGCGGTTGTGTTTTAGACGGCGTGATGTGGAGCTGCAGTGACATACAGCAGGAGAACAGTAGAGGCACAGAATCAAGCGAAGCAGAGCTCCGTTAGTGCTGAATAAATGCCGTCAGTGTGGGGGAGTGCTGGGTGCCAACGACGAGCCAGCTTGGCATGTGGGTACACCAACTGGTCTGATGACTCAGAGAGAGAAACACATGCACAGCACGCATTGCTTACACGTGATGGAGACGAGATATGTATATAAACACACACACACACAAAGAAAAATACTGTTTTTCTTAATTCTTAATTAAATTTCTTGTTACTGTACGGATGATATGGATGGTATGTGATACACACAGCGACGCATGTACAGTCATAAAGTTGCACTCCTACGCGAAACCTCCAAAAACACCTAAAGCCTGTATCCATGTGAGCAGCTCTGTGATGCCGTGATGCTCGTTACACAACGCGAAACCAAACCGTTGAATGGATGCTGGCGAGACAATCTTTTCTCTTGGTCCAGACCGAAATATCTCAACAAAAATTGGACGACAAACGCTGGATAACCAGATGTTTTTGACTTTTTGACTTATCCAGAGAACTAAATCAATGTACTTCATCACACTGATGCAACAATCATGTAATCCAGTATTGCCATTCGGTGCTGCTCATTAAAACATTGTCCACAATAGTCTGATACAAATATTAAAGCCCCCTCGGTAGAAACAGAATAGTTAAATCTCTACTGGCTGACAAATCTCTATTGTGTCATGATGCAGATTTCTATTTTCTCAAACATTTGTAAACCACTGGTGAGACTCTGGGGCAGTTTCTTGTGTACACATGAAAATAATGTCCTAAACGCGGTGCTAGCGGGCAAGTCGGGGGGTTAAATGGTTCCTCCACAGGGGAGAATTAATTATTTCAGAAAATGTCATGGCTGTCTGCCCTTTGGAATTTGAGGCATAATAATGTGTTAAATCGTGAATACTTTCCTCTGAGATTAGATGTATGAACCTTCAGGGAATTAATGAATGTGTTTCGCAAGTGTTGCAGGCAGATGGAGACCAAAGTCATCTTGATTCATCTTCTGCTTGACATAAATATCAGTCGTTCTTTTTGGAGGTTTTTTCTTAAGATTAATTCTCCGACGACTGTCAATGTGTGCACTAGGTCACACAGCAAATTGTTGAGGCCGACGTCATCATGTCCACAGCCTCTTGTGTGGCTAAAAATCCCACTAACATCTAATAAAGCAGGATGACGACACGTTTGTTAGCAGCAGCACAAAGTGTCTCTCAATCTTCATTTCTGCTAATAATTCCTTCACATCAGACTCTCCCTGTGAGTCACCTGTGTGAGCTAACCAAATCAGCCGCGGCTGTCCCCCCTCAACTCATTATTTTCAGACCTCAGGACCTGTTGTGTCTGTCACAATGAGTCTGGAGACGCTCTGGTGGGCTGAAGAATGCTCATCATCATCATCATCATTGTGAAGAAAGCAGCTGCATGACGTCCTAATGAACTAATCGTCTATGTTGCTCTTTCACTTACTGAAGCAAAAAACAGCTTTTACACAAATAGTTTTTACATTTGACAAATCCTCAGTCTTTTGTATCTGCAGTGATCCACTACATTTCCCACAATGCCTTTCAACAGTGTCCAGAGAACTAGCCTGGGGCTGTTGAATTTCATCAAAGTTGTTGTTCTTGTTGTTCTACTTCTTCTATTGTTTGACAACAGAATTTATTTTTCACTGTGAACAAATAGATTGTTCCTTTTTTTCCAATAAATTAGCAAATAGCCTGGGAGCTACATGAAGGCACTAGCTTGACAGGGAAGTAATGTATTTAGTTGAAAACATGGATCATTGTTGGATACTTTACTTGGAGATTTTTCAGTGTAATATGTCTGTAATGTAATTGAAGAAATTGCTCCTATGTGATGGATTTCTCTCCTGTATCCTTAATGAAAACTAGAGACGCTCTTCTTCTTTGATTCTGAAAGACTGACACCATAACCTGATGTTTATCTATTTATGCTGGTAAAGGTTCTTGTTACACTGAAAGAAAAACATTTAGATTGTTTACATTAGACAGATGTTGATGGGAATATGACAAATACACCATCAAACAACAAATGCAAGGAAGGCACATCCACGTTCGAGGTTGAATGAATTAGAGGAGGTGGAAAGCAGGAAATAATTGGAGGAAAATGTCCATGAGATTTGACACCAGAGACCCAAAAATAGCCGCTCTGCCCGTCTGTCCCGCTACTCTGCCACCTTCTGTGGATCGGCATGCTCACGAAATCCATCTCCGTCTCACATCCGAGGCCACAAATACGGGATGACAAGGCTGCACGGCGTCTTCGTTCCACTTCACTAAAAGAAGAGTGTCGCTGCTCGCCACAGGAAGGAGCCGCTCAGGGACGTCGCCACCGTCTTCAATGAGCCGGGTTGTTGTTTGCACTCTCTTCGTCCTCCAGCCGCTCTGTGGTCTCCTCTACAGGGATTACCATCGTATTGATAGATAGAATACGTGTCTGAATAAAGATTTGTGGGGGACATTGGTCAATAATTGTCGATCAGCCTCGCTTAAGGTTCACTTTTATCTGACGTGACTCAGTGTTTTATTAGGAAATTGCAGCCGGCCAAGCAGCCCAGGAGACACCCAGCAGGATGTTGGCTGGCAGGTAACGCCGGCTGTGAGAGTAATTCTGTTTATGAACATGGCTGGTGAAGATGAAACACTGTGACGATAAACAACACATATCAATACAGACTGTAGCTTTTTGTAAGTTTAATATCACATCGTGCTACTTCTAAACTTAATAATGAACATTATCTGACAAACAGCAGCTGCTCTGAGGTTTTGTCCAGATGTGAAAGCTTGAATATTCCTTAAAGCTGGAACTGGCTGTCTGGTGCTACTTTATACTTTTACCACACTTCATTTTTTACTTGACTACATTTAGCTGCTACAGTTACTAGTTACTTTGATTATACGTGCGAAACAGCTGCTTTTCGTACTGTGACATATATCTATTTGTCCTGATCAGTTCCACACACAGAGTAATATTGATTTTAGATTGAAAAAGAAAAAGTACTGGTACCAGATCAGTATTCAGTTTCAGCTAACGCCCCACATTTATGTGAATGTCCAACTCTGGAATTGGTCCATCCATTTAGAAGGGGAGTGATTCAATGAGATTTGACTCCCAAAACATGAAATAGCCCCTTAAACTCATTAAGACCAGCTTTGGACATTAAACCTCTCCACTGAAAGACAACAGGGGGCATCTATCTTATATTTTAGTCGGAGTGGATTCAAAGCTCTACCAACTGGCCCACATCGACCTTTTAGATAAACTCCGCAGAAGCTCATGAGGAAAAACTCTGTATAAAGTACATCTATTATTACGTAGGAGAAGGAGAAAGCCAAAAGTAAAGTTATCACGAGCAGCTCCCGAGTGTGAAGTCAATGCATTGTATAGAAGTGAAGAGATGTGCTGCTGAAAGAGAGAACATGCCACCAGGCAGCAGCTCTCCCAAGAAAAGAAAACCACCTCGTGTTAGAAAAATGAAGTGGAAGATAAAACAGAGAAAAGCTGAGAGAGAGAAAGAGGCTGAGTGAGCTGAGCAATTTGTTTCGAGACGCTGGGAGGATGGAAAATGAGACAGAGGGTCAGGGTTATTATGCTTCTCCGCAGCGGCAGGATTGTGTGGAGGAATGATGCTCGTCTGCACTCTGGCCAAACATTACACAACAACAATCTCCATCTCTGGACATGTGCTTCGCTGAATCACCCGGCCTTTGAAATGAGTTCACCGGTTGCCATTTTTGAAAAGATCATTTGCAGATTGTCATTGGTTTTTTTTTTTGCAAATAAGAAGAAGGCAGAGAATGAGAGCAGAGGATGAGGGGAAACGGGGGGAAAAAGAAGGTTTCTGCTCGTTAGCGGTAGGGATTCAGAAATTAGACTCTGTAATAGGATAAAAACATCAACGTGAAAGGACGATAAGATTGTTATTAAGTTACCGCAGATGACAAAACTGGAACAAGGTTGCTACGAAGATGATTGAGGTGAAAGGACAGCATTTAGATGTTTGACATTTAGCTCACGCTCAATCTTAAATGCATTACACTGAGTGAGTTTATGGCTTCAGTGTCTCTCTAAATGCTGCTGAGGACTGTTGGATTAAGTTGCTGCTGGTGGGATCGAACCTTCCTCATGTAATGATGTTATAGTTAGAAACTACCAGCTGTATTCCTCTGCTTTGGCTTGGGACTGTGGCTGCGTGTTCAAACAAGTTAGAGTAATCTGAATAATCTAATTTCTTTGTTAAAAGTTAAATTCTATTAAATTCTACAGCATGATGGGAAAGTCATCCCAGTTTGTCTGACTTTAATAGCACTTGTTGTCAAACCTTAATACTTAGAAATAAAAACAGTTGAGAATCAAAACTAAATTTAATGATTTAAATACCGGGTCTTGTTTGCATATTCTTTGATCAGATGCTTACAGTATTTTAATACAACATTAAATACGTTTGCCTTGTTCTTCTTTGTTATCTGTACCAAAACTCACACAGTTAAAAAAATGAATCGTAATCTTACCTCGTCGTACTTGCAAGCGACATCTGCCAGGCTGCTGGTTTCACCCAGTAGACTGAGATCCAGCTCACTGGGACCTGAAGCCAGAAAAACAGAACAAACTGTGAAACTCAGACATTCTGTTATTTTTAATTTTAACTATGTAAATAAAGATTTTGAGACACTTGCTCGAGTGACCTTTGGACCTGTTATTTAGAATAAATAAATATATAAATGTGCGTTCTGTATTTTAAAATTCATGCAACATTGATCTTCATTTGTCCTCGAGACAGATCAGTTGCTGCCGTCATGAATGCCACATTTCATCAGTCTCCATGCAACACGTGTCTTTTACATTCAAATACGAACTGCAGATGTTGCGCTTCATGGTCGGCCTTTTAATAACACGTGCGCCCTGATTATTTTAACTTTTCAATACTGATTAATCTATTACTTTTTTCAATTAATCATCTATTCTAAATGTAAACAGATAGTCCCAGGTGACTCCTTCAAACTGCTTGTTTGACTGAAACATATCGGTCCAAACATATTCAGTTTAAATGATATCCATCTAAATATGTGACGTTATCCGAGGCCTTCAGGTGGTCCGCCGCCCCCTCGCTAAGACAGAGGTATGATCACATTGTCCCGTTTAAGGTTTGTTTCCAAATGATTTATTTCCCCCAAATAAAAAAAAAAGGAAGACACCTGTAAGCGTATCGCTAACGCCAGTTCACTGGAAGGAATAACTGAGAGTCACACCCATAATCAATGCTAGGTATCATGTGGGTAAGAAGACGGTGGAGGAAAAAGCAGCAGATCCTCACATTTCAAAGGCTGGAAACAGAGAATATTGAGGATTTTTGATAAATGATTCATTTACTGTTAAATTGATTAATTTTCTGTTGGATGCCTGATCGGGTCGTTTACTGATCCACTGATTGTTGAATTCAAAAGTCACACCTTATATCTGGAAGATTTAAACAGAAACATAACTGGGTCTCATTTGAGATCAAACACGAGAAAATCAAAACCGTCTCTTGGATCGTTATTGTGTACTGTTAGCTGTCGCAGCCACATCACCTGATCTGCACGATCTCTTTACGTTAGAGCTCATTTAGTCCCCGTGTGTACCACTACAGCACGCAATACCACGACAAACTTCCAGATGTGAACATGCAGCTGCACATCTGCACTTTGATGTTCAATCTGAGCAAAGAGGAAAATAAAACATCCACAAATCGAGGTTGATTTTGGCCCCATAAACACTTGAACCTGAACTGAACCTGAACTTCCTGTTGTCAGAAATCTGCCGAGGGTGATGCTGTGATAACATCTAACACGTAGCATCTTCATCCTCTTCCTCGGTGGAAATGGGTCGTGAATAACACTTCCCCTTGGCAGATTTTTTTTTTTTTCCTGCACGCCAGAACAGAGAACTGGGTTAGATTCAGCGAGGATGCGGCTTCAAACGTTCAGGCAGATTCCAGAGAGAGATGGCAGCTGTGAGTTTCTTACATGCATTATGTTAAAAGGCGTCAGAATGAACCAGATTTACAGAGAAACTGTCCTGTTCCCTCTCTGCAGTCCAAAGAGTCAGCAGCATGTCAGAGTGCATCCTGGAGAGCGAGGGGTAGAGGTATGACAGTGTGGACATTTTTGTTTTGCTGCTGAGGCCGGTGATGTCAGGTGGCTGAGGCTGCAGCCGTCAGCAGCACTTCACTTCACGTCTACATGTGCTGCCGCGATAATCATCCTCTCCTCTCCTGGGAAAAAATGTGGCACTAGAAGCAGCAGATGGACTCGGAGGCAATTTCTCTTACTTCCACTCTCTTAACTCCTGCCAATCTATGATACTTAAATTTCACTTGGTCTCCGCAGCTTTTCCTTATACTTTCCTAGATCAGCTGATTCAATTTACAGACCTCACCCGAGAGGATGTAAGGTTGACACATGCGATTCAGATTTCCAGGTTTTTCCGATGTGTATCGAAGAATTTCATGGAGCAGAAATACACCTTTTAGTGGTCTTTGCGAATGGCACGCCACTCAGGATGTTTTTCTTTTGATTCCTGGGTGGAACACCTACTGCGAGGCTCCATTAAAGAAAATATATGGCGAATATCATTTTGACAAATGTACAGATGTCACGTGGCTTTTAAACGCATCTCAAAGTGCAGCTACATGACTGCTGTGTGTAACTGGATTCTCGATGGGAAGCTTTCTCTCAGTCAATTATGCCCTAAATGAGGAAAAGATTTGTATATATTATCTTAAGATCAATATAATGAGATTTTCCTACATGATCGTTTTTTTAGAAATCAGCAAACATTAAGAGGATGAGTGATCATTTATCTATTGCTTAATGACAGCTTGAACATTTGCATCTCAAGTGGTACACCTGCGTCCGTTTGGTATTTTCGGTGTCCTGTCATGAGGCCGACTGCTCTCAAGTGCGAGGAAGCGTGTCAGGTAGCTGACTAGCAGCACAAGGATCACTGGGGGTTTACAAGGTGCTTTACAGGGTAAACACAACAAACAACAGGAGTCATGAAAGTGTTAACCATAAAAGAATGAAGATAATTGCAGCATCAGTAAAACAATAAAAAAAATAAGCATTAAAACATCAAACACAGTGATAAAACATAACAATAAAAACAAATGGAAGTGAAGGTAAGACAGAGGGATCACAAGAAAGCGAGAGTATAAAAGAAGACGCTTAAATGAAGAGGTGGTCTCAGACATCCTAATCTCCTCTGGAAGGTTGTTCCAAAGCCTCGGGGCTCTGATGGGAAACGCTCTGTCATCTCTGTTCTTAAATCTGGATTTAGGAACCTCCAAGAGAGCAGCGTTTGAGGACCTTGGGGCCCCGTGACGGCAAGGTCAGAAATATAACTTAAACTTAAATTTTAAAATGAACTCTGACAGGCAACATGTGCAAAGATGAAAGGAAAGGTGTGATATGCTCTGCATGATTTTCTGGTTAAAATCTTTGGCGGCTGCATTTTGGATTAATTGTAGAGAGACTTTTTTTTGCTGGAGATGTAGAAAAGGCAATAATCTAGACGCGATGAAATAAAAGCAAGCCTAGAGGTGGAAGACCTACACTCAGCAGTACGGCACAGAAAGTCCTGCCTGTAAGGTTAGACTTAAACCGTTCAAAGGCCACTGATGCCCACCCGCTGCTCTGAGCGGGACAAGAGGACGGTGTGATCCACTGTGTCAAACGCTGCACTGAGATGTAGGAGGACTATAATGGAGGGAGACATTCATGACCTTAAGACGGGCAGTTTCTGTGCTGAGGTGAGCTCTAAAAGCTGATGAGGTGCCCGGCCTTCATCACCTGATGTTCAGATTCCAGAGAGAAGCTGACAAACTGTTTTTATGGACGATTTGTAATAATGATGCCACATCCAAACGGTCCCTACCTCTCTTAGGCTGCTCACTTACTGTAACACCACCCAACTGATCATTTTATTGAGCAGGTGGTCTCATGTCAGAACTCCTCCTGGACTAGTGTTAGGTGCCGTATGACCTCTCAACGGGAGGTCGTATGATTTCTAATGTTGTTGACAATATTTCGGACAAGTTTATAACTGTAAAATGTTGCGCTATCAAGTGGAGTCCAGGAAGTAACTGCTCACGGCCAAGAAATAGTCTGGTACATAGTGTTGCTTTGTGTTAATTAGCGAGCTTTAGTGGGCTGATTTTATGGCCTTTGGACAGAGTCAGGCTAACTGTTTCCCCCCATTTCCAGTCTTAATGCTAAGCTAAGCTAACTGGCTGCTAGATATGAGAATGTTATCGATCTTCTCATCTCTCCACCAGGAAGCGAATAAGTGTATTTCCCCAAATATAGAACTGTTCCTTTAATAACCAAATTTAAGGGAACTGTATCAAACGTATCTGCCCATGTTATGAATTTATCATGAACAGGTTTTGATCTGTATTGGCCACAAAAATCCAGTATCGTCAAGCTATATGTACAACATACAGCGAATAACTATAAGACAACACAACTACAAAGTAAAGACATTAACCAAATGAGCTGCAGCAGGTGAGTGAGGCAGTGAGCAGCCGAAGTGGGATTTCTGTGCAGAACCAGCTCAACTCTGTGCCAACGGTAACATTTTTCATTTATGATCTGTGCAGAGCGCCGGCTGATCGTGTCTTTTAAACCGACAGTCAGTCAGGCCTTCAGCGAGGGTCGGGAATGTGTCTCTGTCTGACGCGCCAGTAAAAGATCAGGTTTTTACATAACACATATAGTCTCCATCACACCACCTGACTGATCAAAGATTGACTCTAACCTTGTTGATTCTGTATTTCTCACAAAGCGTGGCGAACCCTGCTTCCCCGGTTGCCATGCCAACTCCTGTGGTAACCAGGGAGCTGGTGGGTGATGGTTTTTTTTCACTTGTTCTCTCTTCTTGTGTATGTGGGCTATTTTGGAGAAGCCTTTCTACACTGTACATCATATTTCATCATCATGCGGCCCACAGCTACTGTAAAGAATGCCCTTTATTAAATTATAGCACACGTAATATAATGATTTTTTTATTTGTTATGACTGCCTACAACATATAATATCATTTAGCCAGTGGTGGTAGAAGTACTCAGATCTTTTAATACCACAGTGTAGAAATACTCTGTTAAGTCAAAATTTATAATAAACAAAAGTATTAGCATCAAATGTACTTAATGTACAAAAAAATACTGATTATACAGGATACAGAATAATGTTGATTATATTCTTGGATTATGATAATTGATTCCTTAATGTGTCCATCACTTTAATGTACAACACATCATGTTTAATGTTGGGCTACGTTTAATAGCTTTATACATCAGTCAAAGATCAACGAAGTCTTATTTTAAGCTATTATAATATGTCATAATCTAATTGTTAAATATATAATTGATAAAGATCTAGTTTAGCAGTTTTTAAACATGTCTGTCTCTTGCGTTGTCTCTCTGTTTTATAAAGTTTTATAAAGTGTTCATCTCACCGGCGGCCGGCTCTTTGGAGGGAAACAGCTTGTTGTCTAAAGTCATGCTGATGTCACAGAAGACCTCCTCCTCGTCTCGGTCAGCATCCAACTGAAAGGAGAGAAAAAAGTACAAAAAAAAATCATCCTTGACGCCGTGTTTGACCTTTTTAGTTTCTTCTGAGAGAGCTGGCAGGAGAGCTCGACAGAAATATGACGGATACAAGAAGTCACAAAAAGATCTGAACCTAGAACAGCACGACGGACACGCTCAGTCTTTTCAAGGCACCATGACATCCGGAGTCACACTCATTATCAGGTCAAACGTAAGACAGAAACGATGCTGGGAGCGACGCACACACTGAGAGCTTTAATAACACTAGATTAATTAGCCTCACTTCTGTGTCAATTGGTCTCTTTCGGATTATTCGGAGGCCGAATGGCTTCCTTCGCACGTACAGTACTCGCAAATTGACCATGAAGAATCTGTTTTGGGGGTGAACTGGAAGTTGATTGAAGCAGACTTCTCCTCCTCCTTAATCCGCTCTTTGCTCCCCTCTGCTCTCATCAGGGTCTGATGACAAGCAGCTGAAAGGCGACCTTGTGGATACAAAAAACGGCTAAAAACATAAACAAACTCTGTTTCCTCCTGCATCTCCATGTAAACTAAAAGAAATGAATGAACGTCAGCTGTGGGAGTGGAGGTCAGGTGAAATGTAAGATAAGGATAACAGCACAAACAACCAGCTTCCTCCTGGGGTTTCCATGGTAACAACCTAAAAAAGAGAGGCTGGTGTCTGCTGTCTGCTGTGTACTGCGTGGGAGAGTCCCCTGAGCCCCCGCGGGCCCTAAGAGTCCACCTGCCGAAGAAGAGCAGAGGGGGATCAAACCGAGGATTCCCCCGGAGAGCGTGGCATTCGAAAAACCCATCAGGGTACTCAGACCTCTCAACTTCTGGCATCATGTGCTGAAAAAGCGTCCGCTGTCACACTGCAGTGTCTTTTTATAACAAAGAAATGTGTTCTCCACTTCAACGGAGAGGCGCCGTATAATCCATTTATACTTTACAAGAAGACTCTCCAGAGAAAGTGTCAGTTTTCAAGGGTAGATTAGTGGCTTTAACTTTTTGGAGAAAAACTTGGCTGCCGTCTGGATGACTCATTGTCACTGCAGTGGCTCTTCAGACAGGAGACAAGGACTGTCTGTGTTTTCAGATTGCCTTATTGCCAAAACCCAATATGATCAATGTGCAATATTTGAGCTTATCCATACTGTTAACTTCCCTTGCAGTGCAGCAGAACAGAGTTTATATAAGTGCACTCCGTCGATCAGGATAATAAACAAAACTAGACTTTTCAAGTGGTGGGGGAAGTATTCACATCCTTTACTCAATGTTTAAGCAGTATTTTTCTCTTGTAGTTGGTTGAGGCGGAATTTTTTAAACTGTTTTCAACTTCTACACAATTAAACACCTTCACATGTCTTGTTTTGTCCGAACAACAGTCCAAACCTGAAAATGATTCAGTTTAACTGTAATTTAAAACAAGAAAAGCAGCAAATCTTCACATTTGAGAAGCTGAAACCATAAAATGTTTCAGGGATTTCTGCACGTAATCTAAATGATTCTGCCATCTAACCTGCAACTGTTTTGATTACTGATTTCATTGTTTAAGCTCAGTTTTTATATACTGGTGGATATGTTTTTTTTAATAAATAAATCGTCTTAAAATTGACAACAGCAATTGGCAATCATGTCTTCACCCGTTATTAGTCAATATTATAATCAATGCAACCCTACAGAGGACAGAAGCACATGTCAGAAAATGTCTCATCCAAAGAACTGTTTTACCTCCATGTGCTGAACATATCTAAAGTGTAAATAAATGCATCTTCTTATGAAGTCCCCTGACGAGGCGAAGCGAAGTAAAAAAACCCTCCTCTATTATCTGAAAGATCTCCGAAAGAGACGTAGATTAAAGGAGGCAGGGAGCTTAAAGCCGCAGCTCCTCTTGGACTGTGCGACTCTTTTCAGGAAGATGTTTGGTGCATTCAGCGTTTCCTCTTTGATCATCTGAATGAATTCACTCCTCAAGAGTTTGAGCGAAAAACAACTTGGAAAAGTGATTCTTGTAGCTTCCCCAGTACATCACAACAATACATATCAAGTTACTTTGAAGTTATGTAAATCTCAGTGTTGTCACTCTCTGAAGGGGACAAACAAAACAGATAAGTAAATAAAAAGTCCCAACACCAATATCAGGTTATTCAGTCTTTCAGAAATTGAAATTCAGCAGAGAGTTATTCATAATTTTACTGATTGGTTGCAATGCCGGCATCTCATTTATATTTCAGGAATGATGAAGAATACCTTGTAACCGTCCCTGGGGAGATAAGAGACCTATTTGTTTACATCTGCGTGGCATCTAGCAGCATGTGGGGAGGAAGCTGGAGCTGAACTCACTCAGGGAATATTTAATTAGATTGGTCCTTTTTCCTAGAACGACAGGACGGCTTCGATTGAGGCCACAACAAACTATTATCTCTCCCTGCTGCAATTTCCGGTCAGGCTTCGCTGTGGAGGTGTGCGTGGGTGTGTGTGTGTGTGTGTGTGTGTGTGTGTGTGTGTGTGTGTGTGTGTGGGTGTGTGTGTGTGTGTGTGTGTGTGTGTGTGTGGGTGGGTGTGTGTGTGTGTGGGTGGGTGGGGGTGTGTGTGTGTGTGTGTGTGTGTGTGTGTGTGTGGGTGGGTGGGGGTGTGTGTGTGTGTGTGTGTGTGGGTGGGTGGGGGTGTGTGTGTGTGTGACAGGTTGATTTATCCCACATGAAAAAAAACAGACCTTCATTCGTACATCATCGTCACGTTTCAGATAATCACAAATTTGTTTACAGAAAACTGACAACAGCTCAAAAATGAAAACAGCTGAGCAAAACTGCCCAAACTGTCTCACAATGACAGAAATAATACGACTTAATTCAATGAAACATTGAGAATTAATAGACGTGTGTAATTACAATTCAGTCATTCCAATCCAGCGTCTATGAAGTGGATTGTGCTTTTATAGAGTTATGTCTTCCCATATTGGACCTGAGATTTAAAATGAAAAGATTATTTTCACATAAAAGCCTTTTGCTGAGTGAACGCAGTTAAGCCTCCGAGGTTATTGCATTCATTAGTCAAGAAACCATTGAGTCCTTCTCCCGGGATAATTACTGAGGCGCAGGAGGAATTTACCCAATCAGAAGTTAATCTAATCTTTAAAAACGAAATACTGTTCACAAACGTTACAAACATTTTTTGTGCTTTGTTTTAGTTCATTAGAGGACAGTTGGTTGCTGTTCAGACAACAGATTAATATAACTGAAAGTTTATATACTACACAATATTATAATTAAGTTGTATATGGTTATAGTGTTGCCTTTTACAAAGAGGATGCTGCTACTTTGTTTTGTTGTATGGTGAGCTGCAATAGTTAGTCCATTAATCGATTAGTCAGTTGACAGAAAAATAGTCAGCAAGTATTTTGATAACTGATTAAAATAAATCTTCTATAATAATCTTTGGGTTTGGGGCTTTTAGTCGAACGAAACGAGACATTTGAAGACGTCACCACAGGCTCTGCAAAGTTTTTCTTCTTTCTCTGCTTCTTTGTTTTTATATAGACTAATTAAT
This sequence comes from Enoplosus armatus, assembly GCF_043641665.1. Classification (NCBI taxonomy): domain Eukaryota; kingdom Metazoa; phylum Chordata; class Actinopteri; order Centrarchiformes; family Enoplosidae; genus Enoplosus; species Enoplosus armatus. The sequence continues at coordinate 5,686,048 of NC_092193.1, read as the reverse complement.
TAATAGATAATTAAAATAATCATCAGTTGCAGCCCTAATTACATGCACCTAAGTAACACGGTGACAGTCAAGTTCTTATATGTCATTTAAACGAGAAACACAAGTTAATCCATTCATCATCGAGCAGAAAGATGCTTCTCAGGTGGACAAATCAGGTATCAACTATAAACGGACAGAAGGATCCCCTCGAGGTCTATTATGTTGCTTCTTATGACTAATAATCCATTACACAGCTGCGTGGTTTTATCCTTTAATGAATAACAGTATTAATCTGTCCTCCAGTCAGCGACAGCCCCTCCATGTCTCAATCTACAGACATTCATGTAACTTTCAGGAATCTCAAGACTGCATTTCTGTAATTTCAGGAAGTTGTGCTGGTGGTAGACAGACGACTGAATAAAATCAGACCATACCAGTTTCATGTGGATAAAGATCCCGCGTCGTAGACTGCTGCTGCTTCATCTGCTCAGAGCTGACGATAGTCTCTGACTGGAGGGTTTTATTTAGATATTTATATATTTAGTGATATTTAGATAGAGGGCACATCAGTCAAGGGTCTCATAAAAACACACAAACGCAATGCACTCAAGTTCTGTGGGATTAAATGCTGCAATAAAACAACGTCCTGTTGTTCAGCAGTTCAAGAGCTGAAGGCGTGAGAAGACCAAACACACTTCTGTGCCAGTGGAAAGAAAAGCTCTCCACATACAATCTGATTGACAATCCTCCACACATCTACTGTAAATACACATATATACAATATATATATATATATAGATCTTTTGATTTTATTTCTAAAGAAGGAAACTGGACATCATTTGTCGTCAAGTTGTTTCTAAGAGTGCTTCAGACTGTGCCAGCCTCTGATTTCCGAGTTGTCAGGCCTGTGTGATTGCAGGGACTGTTTGACGAGCAAGAGACAGACAGAGTGTCTGAGGCTCGCTGTGGCGGCCTGTTGACGCTGCAGCACCACAAAGAGAGAGCAATTCACAAGAGGGACAATCCATCAATAAGCTCTCAAAATGTTCAAATCACTGTGAGTGAGGACTGCAGACTTCTTCCATTCACAGGTGTGGAAGGAGAAGAAATTGTCTTTTTACAAAAACACACCTGCGTTCTTGGTTGGTTTCGGAGCTTTAAATGTTATTTCTGTAGTTTTTTTGCAGATGTAATAAGTCAACTGACATATGATTTACAGCTCTGTGTCAGTTGACCACAAACTACAGTAGAGAATTAACATGTATATCTTGTAACTGTACATTTACAGCACATTGACAGTCTCATCCAGACCAACCTCATTATTCCTCTTACTAAAGTGAGGAGGGCCAAACTGTCCTGATAACCAAGGTAAAAACTGTGGCTGTACTATAGTACTACTATAAAAAATCTCTGAAAACATTACATGACTAAATAAGCAATAATCAAGGTTTCAAGTTCAGAAACAACATCCTTTAGATATCATTTATTTTAAGAGTTTAACATTCAAACATTCAGCTAATCAGCTTCATCAGGACTGTGTGGTTTGACCACATTTCATTGACAGTTTCCGCCCGGTTCAAACCAGTGAGAAGAGCTCAGACAAAAACACAAATACAGAATCAACATTATAGTGTGTTCACGTAGGACGCCATCATTCATAGAGAGAAGCTGATTGAGAACATAAGTTTCAGGGCCTTTGGGACATTTTTCTTTGTACACCCCTGAAAGTTATATGCTAACAGAAAATAAATATGGTACATGATTCATTTTTACTTTCCTTTCCTGTTTCCTAAGAGATGTTAATATGACACTATGCTAAAAATGTGGTTATACACTTCGTACGCCTGCACCTGACAAAGTACTTTATAATCATTCACTCAGTGTGTCTTAATCAGGTCGATCCAGCGGGAATGCAGGGATCATGTGGAAAGATTCGCAGGAGGTAGAAACCTCATCTCTACTCCAGTTTTACATCAGTTCAGATGGATGGCTTTTGGAAACCTTAACTTGAGTGTAAACAGAAAATAGATGGATGGAAGAATGAATGTACAGCTGGAAAACATTGCAAATATATAGTATATACAGAAAGAAGATCCATGAACAGTGAACGAGGGAAACAAGAGAGCAGGGGAAAGAGGGAGACAGACGAGATCGCAATGAGCAGAATATCAAAAGGGCAATATTCCAAAAGAAATTGGAAAAGATATCACAGAGGAGAAAGTATAAGTTTTTGCAATAGAAAGACAGCCACTGATATAATTCCAGGGTGTCTGGAGTCCCAGAGTCATTAAATATTGTTCGCTTCACTGACATTTTCACTTCTACTGTTACAGCATCGACCACAGAAAGCTAAAGAGACTGAAAAGCACGGACGCACAAACTGCAGGCTCTGACCTCTGGAGGGCATCTGATTACGATCTCATTTTCTCTAACATTAATGTGAGAGCCCCTGGAGTTTTGTCCTGAGCATTTGATTTTAAGATTCCCCCAGACAACAATCTAAACGCATACAAACAAAATGACGATGCTGCGCTGAGACTCGGTTAAATCAATAAGACTCCCACTGGAAGAGTGGGCAGCCGCTTCCTGTTGGCTGCATAGCTCTATTAGCACCTGCTTCACTCGCACCGAGGGAAACTCGACGCCCCTCTGCACCAAACCACAAAATGTAATGAAGATCCCAGTGGTCTCCAATTAAGACGCCTCCATTCCAACCTCACAAAACAATCAGGAGCTAAACAGATACAGTTCGTCTGCGCACACCTGCTGCTGCCTTTTGGGCCCTGCGGCCAGACTGAAAGTTAATACTGAACAATTCTACAAAACTGCAGATCACGTTCTGCACGTACTGCCAGAGTGCTTTACAGATTCATATTGGGGGGGATATTCACCTTCACTGGACAGTTGATAGTTTAGAGACAGATAGGAAACAAGGGGAACGAGAGAGGGGTATGAAGGTCCAAGACTAGAATTGGATTGGGGACGTTTCAGTCCAATGGTATGCGTCTTAACCACTACGCTAACGGGATGCCCCATTGGCTAGGAAACGAATGTGCTAATGGTAAACAAACAACAACAACAACAACACTGATGTGGGAGTCACTGTAATTACCAGATTACTTAAATACAGTTCCTGTCAATCCAAGTGGTGACTATGACTGGACTCGAAGTAAATATAATAAACATGCAAGTGTTAAAAGTAAGTGAATGTTAATTTAATGTGTAGTGATTTATTGACCATGCACAGGATTGCTTACACACGACCAACTCATTCAACTCATTGTTCAACCTAAGATGACTAATGTTACCCACTTTGGTGATAAATCATTTGTTAGCGAGATAATATTATTGACATACATGTGAGAATTGTTGCTAACGTTTGTGTTACTTGTTCTAGTTTATTAATGTTCACCATAAGACTGACTTTCCATCCCACATGACGTGATCATAGAATAACTGTTCGTCTGTGCCAGGAACTTAATATCAGTCCCTGAATGCTAGACTTGCTAAATGCCCCTCCATCATCCCAACCTCCACAACCTTACTTCCTGTCACATTACACAACAATCCATTACACACTGCTTCCTGTGTTGGCACTGAAGGTTGTAAATCATGGACCGTAGAATCATTCAATATGAATGTAATTTATAGAGAAAACGGGCTGCTTTAAGACGCCTTACCGTGACAATAAGGCCCCTCTCCTGGAAGTATTTGACCAGAGGAATGGTGTTTTGTTTGAAGTTGGTGAGGCGGCGGTCGATGGCCTTGGGGTTGTCGTCCGGTCGTCCCTGCTGCTCGGCTCGTTTCTGCAGCCTCTCCTTCAAACGGTGGTTGGTGCAGGCCAGGAACACCACCAGGTCAGGGGTGCAGATCTACCAGGAGAGAGACGACGTGTGAAACGTTACAGCCAGACCTCAATCGCTCGGATTAATATTTTGATATGCGATGTTCATGATGTGACCCAGAGGAATCTCAGGCTCACAGCTGCAAAATGGGGGACAAACTCAGGGTCGGTCTCATTTTTAAATTCAATGCACTCAGGTCGAAATGTCAAAACTGCAAATCATAAAAGAATAAAGACTTCATTCTCAGTAAGGTCTGAAGAGATTGGATATCTTTTTTTTTTTAACAGTACAGCAGTTGTTGAATTTTGTCCACCACCTGAATTTCACTGGATTGAGTCAGTGTCACGAAGATTTTAGAGTGTAGCCATAAAAATAGCCTGCAGATGCCCCACTGATGATGCAATTTTAATACAGGTAGGATTATAAATCAAACATGATTCTGTACTTTCCCAACAGGAGATGAGAACATTATTACCTCCCACACACACAGACGGATTTTCTTTGTTTTCACTGTGTTTGACAAACAGAAGAGAACGAGACTGTAGACGTTCACAGGGGAAGTATTTAAAAGTCAGTTTATTCTGTGAACATGAGTAAAAGCAAATGACATTATAGGTGCGATCACACATGCAACCTTTTCCATAACTGTGACGGCAGTTTTCTATTTAGAGATCAGACATGAAGAGGAGCCAGTTATGAAGTGCTCAAGACGCAACGTTCCCTCACGTCATCCGCACTCGTGTGAATAACACTGTGATGTTCATCACGCTTTGTTGCTGCGGCTGACACAACCATAAAGCTTTACCTTTAGGATGTGTTTTACCTCCTGCTCTGCTTATTCCAAAACAATGAAGACTGTTAATGCATACAGATGTTTAAATCTGCGTCAAACTGTAAACACAACTAAAGATGATAACATATCAAACATGTTGGCTGGACATGCTTAGTTACACATCCAGTTTCATTCATTTGTAGTCCAGTTTTGGACCAACTGTTTGGTGCTGAGCAGGTCGTGTACGGTGGGTTTTTAGAGCTTTTGCTGGTTGAATCAATGCTCATGAGAGCGGTGAGACTAAATTATAACAGTGGTTGCGCGTCGTAAAACGTAAACAATGACCTGAAAGATGCTGAAATGCTTCGTAGAGTCAGGTGATAATTACTTACGTGTGTTTGTCACTATGAGCAACCCCCTTCACATCACACATAATAATTTCATCTGTTGTTAATATAAGAACACTGATAATTGCAGCTTTAATATATTTTCAAAAGATAATATGCAATAGAGCATTTATTTCTGCACTGAACCTTGTTAGAGACGCTCAATTACATGTTGACAAATAAAGCTTTTTACATTCACTTGTGTTTTTTTATGATTGATGAGGCTCTGAAACCTCTGAAATAAGTCTGTAGGAACTTTATGCATTTGTAACTTGGAAATGATAAACTGAAAGGAATGTTAACTACTGTGTGCCCATTAACAACCTTTAACAATCAAGTTCTGAGCAAAGTGATCTCGTTCTGCTCAAATTACTGCAATCAGGAGATGATGTAACAACTACGACAAGCTTACGGAACTGTTGCCAAGATATTATAGCAAGCAAATAAACACTGATTTAAAGGAAAAGGTCAGGCAACAGTACTGACTGAGGTCTGAGTAATAGAGATGTAATTTGTGACACTCCAATGAGCTCGACTGCCTCTGTTATACAAAGTCCAAAACACATTCCTTAGTAACCAACGAGTATGTAAACTACACAGGCTGACGTGTGCGCTGGGTATTTAAAGATCTGAAAGATGTTGTTAGCAATCTAGTGCAAAGCAGCATCAAAGGGAAATAACTTGGTTTCTATGGTTCTGACCTATTAAAGTGAGGCACCTCCGCAGAGGGCAGAGTGTTAAATACTCTCCTCATCTTGAACCTGACGACTGGTCGCCCGGCTCACCACCAGCGGCATCAAGAGCGGTGTGTTACTATTCATACTCCGTCGTTTGTTTTGCTCCTTTGTCAGATGAACTGCACACGTTGAACACTCCAGAGTCTGCATTTGATCTGGCGCACTGCCAGAGCCAAAAATAGCTCCAATGGTGTTGTTTATTGAGAGGCACGCCGCTCCGGCAACGAGACTCAGTTTTGAGTCTTGCAAATCAAAGTTTCCGTTTCCATGGTGAGCACACTTGTGCCCTCGATTTCTCTTTTTCAACCAGGTTGTGCTGTTAATGTGGAGCAGCAGTCGGACGCCTCAGCTGTTTCGTAGTGAGAAAGGGTTGTTGGATTAATCACCATTAAAATGTCTCCAGAAATGTATTATCACATCAGCATCTATTTCCAGAGACGGTTTTAATGCCGGCAGTTCTGTCACTGATACTATCGCTCTCGCTTAAAGGCCAGGAAGCATGTGGTAACACACACACACACACACACACACACACACACACACACACAAGGTGTCCTAAAATAGGTGCAGAAGCAGGCAGATGTTGACCTGAACACGACAGCTAATACCCTTTTAGGGATGTTCTGCTGAATGCACTCCATCAAAGAAATAAAAAGCAGACAAATAAACTGATGGCAGTGATTCAAGCGCTGAAATGTGGCTTCCTGTTCTGCTGCAGAAGAAGGCGGACACCCTTTCTGAAGAAAAATGTAAAAGCTAGATGATACTGATACTGTCACTTACAAAATATTGTCTTTAAATACTATTTTAGCATTTGAGGGGTTTATGTGGCACATTCACTTATACAGTTTATTTAGTTTGGTTGGAAACATATTTGTACCACATTTACTGATAAGAGATAAATATTTAAAAAGCAATCTTATTCCAGCTGAAGTTGTTCTTATTCATACCAGTCAAGGCTTGAAGAAAGAGCTGAGACTACTCTTTGTCTTTGGTTCATTTCGTTCTGCTCTGCCTTTCTAAGCATGTGGAGATGCTGACTATCAGACGTCTCCATCTGTCTCCATAAACTGCAGCGTCCTGGGATCGTTTCCTCCATCCAGCAGTTCACATGGAGAACAACAGACTCTCAGGAAGGTTTGAATGGCATTAATCTTACTTATCCAAACAAACAGAACTAAAGCAAACACATAATTTAAATACATCTCTCGTACTTGGACAGTATGGACATGTCTTATGTGTGGGCAGCAGCTGTGTTCACTGTTGGGCTGTAACAGATTATTTTCATAATCTGCAGATAATTTTCCCAGTTGTAGTTTGGTTTATAAAATGCCAGAAAATTGTAAAAGCTGCCCATCATAATTTCCTGAAGCCCAAGGTGACGTCTTCAGATTGCTTTTATCGTCCAACCAACAGACCAAAACCCAAAGACTTTCTATGTACTGTAACATAAGACAAAGAAAAGCAGCACATTCTTACAACTGAGAAGTTGGAACTAGAGTAATGACTTAAATGATTAATCAATTATCAAAACAGTTCCAGATTTATTTTCTGTCGCTCAACTAGTTCGACTTGTCGTTTCATCTCCAGTTCAGTGTCTTCACAAGAACATCTTGACAACTTTCGAGGCTGTCACTGGGACCAAAACAGTGGCCTTTCTATTAAAAGACTCTCCCGTTAACCACTAATCCCCACTTATACCCCATATAGAGGTTATTTTAGTTAAATCTGGGTGGTCCACGATCCATGAATTTTGTCTCAAAGTGACCAGAGAGGCTTTCATCTGTGATGCTAATAAAGGGCGAACCTCAATCTTCAACTATAACCTGCACAGATTTTGTAAATGTCACCTTCACACTTCTCTTGCTTATTCTTAGCAGATATGTATCTGGGCACAACTTCACAATGAAAGGAGTGAAAACAAAGCACGAGAGCTTTGTTAGCTTGCTAAAAGAAGAATTATATAACGTCGCTGTCTTTACAGCTTCCCTGTAAGCCTCCAGAAATCTCAGTCTTGCAGGAGGAGGTGGATGAAGCCGTGTGCACTTGCAATATGCAGTAATTAATTCTTCTCAAAACATAATGTTTGTTTTCTCTCTGCTGCATGTTCAGCATGGACGCCATAAATCTCTCTGCACATTCCTCTCTGACATCAAAGTGGCTGCTGCTCTGTTTTGCTGTGGTCCTTTGTTATAACCAACATGATGGATGAGTATTTACAAGACAAGATGACAGCTGCAAGAAACAAACTGATCGATAACCAGTTACAACCTTTGGCAAATTGGCATTGTCTCACAACTTTTTTCATGATCAATTACTGTCTTGATTTTTTTTCTTTTTGATCTGTTAACCATTTAGTCAATGAAATGTCACACAACGGTGAAAATTGCTTGTCCAAAACCTAGTGGTATTGATAGATATACATGTGTGTTGTGGAGTTAGACACCCACGCAGATGGATTGACAGGGATGACTAGATAGACTGACGCCTCCATAGTCGATAGGAGTGAAGGTAAAAAGGCTGGAGGGGAGGATGAAGGGATAGATGGTCTCTCCGGGCAGCTATAAAGAGGAGCAGGCTGGTTGTGGCGGCTCATAAATGGCTGCTGTGATGTTATAAAGGGCAAAGTAGCAGCAGGATCACTCGGTCACCCCAGAGCTCACATTGTGCTGGGGAATATGAGATCCAAAATAAACCTTTCAGAATATTAACTATATGATGCTTAAAGCAGCACTGAGCCTGCCTGAAAGTCATTCAGAAAGTCAATGAATAACTCAATCACATCTAACCCTTGTTTAAGGTCTCTGCAAACATTTTGTGGCCTGAAGCTGTGTTGTTAATTTCTTCTTCATTCCCTGGATGTAGGCGATGATTCGATGATGGAAGGAAACTCCGCTGATACTGACTTTTCACATAATATTCTTTATTTGCATCAAAGTTCAGGATCAACAGGCATGCGCATCTTGGCCTGGACAGCACCCGTAGCCGAATCAGTACTGCTGCCCCGAACACTGTTCAAGCTCATCTTTTATACCTTTAGACATGCATGGGGTCCTACTACAACACACAAGTCTGTAAACTTCCGTTCCCTATCTAGGGGTCAGGAAAAGAGACCTCTCAGAATGATGTTTCACGTACCTTAACCTCTCAGAGATAACTTTTCACATACCAAGGAAGATCTCGTCTAAACAACAATGCATCTTATCTTTAAGGTGCCCCAACATCTGTTAATTGTTTACCTGGAACATTGCATTCATGGCAACTTTGTACTACATATCATTGTCTGAAAAGACTACCTCTATGATTAGTATCAAATAATACACATCAGCTGCTCAGAGGGGATGGTTTGTGCTTAAATTCTGTGTATTTAAGCTTGACCACTTTCATACAAACAGTCTCAAAACAGTAAGAATTTTCTCCAAAATTGGCATGTTGAAAAAATCCTGTAACTGTAATTCAGGCTGACATGGGGCGCTAAACAATCCAATGCAATAGCCCCACTGTAGATACTGACATTATAAAACCAAAAAACAGACCAAAAATGCTCAATTGCGGTTGTTGCTTCAACTTTATGGCAATGTAATGGCTGTAATTCTTGGTAGGTATTGCATATTTAACCCCATCACATGGAAGGTGTTGCTGTTATTTTTTACACCCTGTATTGAGATTAAATATATATACAATATACAATATATAATACGAAAAAACAACCCACAATGTGCAGCCATTAATTAAATGAATTAAGCTAGTGCAGTAAGAAGGAAACTGGATTCACATAAGTATAAACTCACTGTAAGATTAGATTACATTATCTCTCATTGCAGCAAAAAACAAAACAAATATCACCTGTGAAAGATCAACATCAAATCTACTGAACATAGTTCACAGAGTAAAAGTAAAAAGAGTAAAATACATAACAGTTAGCCCAACAGTAAATGAACAGTTACTTAGAATGTTGTGTTAGCAACACATTAGCCGCAGACAGCTAGATAGTATAATGGCTAGCTTGGTTAGCACTAAACAGATCGCAGGAAAACTAAAGTAACGAATCAACAATAACAAGACGGCTATAATATAAAGAAGACCACCTACAGACAACGTTCCAGCAAGAGCATAATGGGGAGAAGATAAAAGATGGCTGTCAATATTTTGGTCACAAATCTAACAAAATGGCGGACGTAACAATGTTAACGTTCCATGTTAAACTGCTACGGAACCTTGCCTTGGTGGTTGCTACTAGCAACAGAATGTTCGACTGAAACCAACTGCTGGTGACAGAACACACGTTTCAACGCCTCCTGAACTGACTCTAAACACATCTGAACGTTAGGGTTCACTTTATTCAAATTACATGCAAATTCATATTGTCAAATTATTTTCCAGTCTGCCGTTGTGTCCACACACACTGCATCAGCGCTACTTCCCTTCCCAGGAATCCAAACTCCTGCAGTTTCCCCCACCCTCAGATTAAGTTTCCAGACTCTCTGTGACTTTGTAGCTGAGTGTGTTACTTTCTGTCCCTCTCCATCTGTCTGAGCCCTTCATCTTTAATCACAGCGGCCTCTCTTTCACTGTCTCAGCTTTCCTTATCTCTCTGTAATGAGTTCAAGTCGTAAGTGTTGCTGCTACTAATGAGTGTGTTTTGAGTCGTGTCGTCAGCAGCCCCCGGGACGTTAAACAGCAGCACGACAGGGTCGCTTAGAAAAAGACTATCTGGCATTTTTGTGTTCAGGTTCAGTGCCTGTCCGGTAGAAATGACACTGGTCTGTTAGTTTGATGGTGTTTTTTTTCTCACCAAAAATGCCCAAAAATTACTTATTCCAGCCACTTATTCCATTCAAGATATCCTGCAATAGTTTGTCTTATATGACAGATTACTGAATATCTTTGGGTTTTAAATTGTTTTAGGACAAAACAAGCAATTTAAAGATCACCTTGGGCTCTGGAAACTTGTGATGGTACTATTTTCCAACATTTTATACACCAAATAACGACAGCCATAACTAAGTGTATAGTAAACATTTTACTAAAAAAATCCTGTTCTGCACTAGATTCTCTGTGTTTAACCTTATTTTCTATATGTAGAATTATCCTACATTTGTAACTGACAGTGCCTTGATTATATATATATATATATATATATATATATATATGTGAACATAAAATCACAGTATACTGACTGCCTAAACACAATAACTTCCCAATTCATTACACTTACACTTACAATTAGGTAACCCATTTTCTGTTTCTACAAAGAAACCACCAAGGCATCTTTTTTTGACATTACCAGGTGTAGATAACATGGATTCGCATGAGATTTAATTTTGTCCTGATATGACAGCTGATTGGATTTGTAGACGGAGGAACTTCAGATAAATGTCGACAATAAACCAGATTCAACAGTCACACTAAAACTGGACACACAAAGATGTTTCTTAGCAACTGGGAACTATTTATTTCTTAGGCCTGAAATGAAACAAACAAGCTTCTTTCTTTGTTTTATTCAATCAATTGTTTTAACAAAAATGACATTGACAGTAACCATTCTAATCCCTGAGTAGTATCTGCAGGTAGGTCAATTTTGATAATATAGCCCAATACCACTTATCACAAATAATAAGTGTATTTCTCAAAAGGTCAAACTATATCTTGAAACCACTCCAAATGTAAATATTACATTACTGTATTTCTATGATAAGTAAAATAGTGATTTTATATTACTGAAGGTCAAAGCTGCAAACTGGGAGCTGACTATTTGAGATCTGTTATTTTCTCTCTTTGCTCCTGAGCTGCACAAAAGGCCCTTTAATAACCAGTTGTCACTTAATTCTATTGTAAATCCCAGGGCTGCTGCATCTCCGCATTATTGGCTGAGCGGTCGTCAGCTCCTGTCCAATCATCGATGACTGTATGAGTTGTTTTTGAACGGTTGCCTGGACACGGTTGTAAACACAACTGTATTCAATATGTTATCTATGTGATTTAATCTCCAGTGAACTTCCTCGGGTCCTTATCTAACCCCGGTGCCCATTTGCAAACTCTCATCAACCCTTTTAGCAATCCTTTCATGCGTCCATTTAAATAACATTGTGACAATAAAAAAATCTATTCAGCTGATCTGAATTTCTGTGGTTATCTATTACGAAATGTAATTTATCGAATTATACGATGAGAGATGGGACAATATTTTAATTATGAGACTTCCAGGCTCCTTGAATGTGGACATGCCTGTTAGCGAGTTAGTCACTTACTGTATGTTTATTTTCTATTTACAGCCTCAGCTGTAGTGGAGACACCGAGGGAAGTTTATGTTTAAACACATCTAATCTGCTCCATGTTTGAAACAGCTGGAAATGCTGATAATAACCATAGTAATAGCTCAATAGTGAGCTCTACTTGAGGGGGGAGTATGTGATTGTGTGGGTATTGTCTGGTTAGAAATACCTCTCTCTGAACATGAGCCAGCGACATTTATCATCTCGTTTCTTTTTTTTTAGTTTCCTCGTGCAGCTTTCAGACAGGGAACATGTACTAAGTGGAACCTGCTGTCAGGCGAGGTGGACGGGGAGACAGCAGCAACCACATTAAGAGCACTCATTACGCCGAGACTTGGCCTCAAAAAGAGGGAGAGCATGTACAATTACCGGAGAGACGAGAGAGTACAGAGAAGACATGAGAGAGAGTTAGCTGTCCACTGTGGTTAGAGTGATGAGTTAAAGAATCCAATGCCTGTAACAGTTTGCTGTGCAATAGATCAGGTATGCCTGGAGGATTCAGTAGAAGACTATTTCTAATAAAAAAAATACACAAATGTGGAGGAAATTAACTCTAATTTGTAATCTAAAAGAAATTAAAATAAAGGAACAGAAGAATTATTTACAGTAGTTATCTATAAATGTATATGTTAATCACCGATAAGTGAGTTTAAAATCTGGTGTTGACATTTTTGTTCCGACGCAGCCAAAAGCCTTTATGGTGACAGTTTTAAATCCACCAAATTATAGGTTCCCCTGCAGTTTTCTTTAATTTAGGGTGGCATTTTGGTCATTGTGGGTCACTGAAGACCCACACTCATAGCTCTTTTAGCAGCTTGTTGAGATAGACAGACCCACCACACCTATTCAACTGAAGACAACACAAAGAAAGCAGCATATAATTGCAGGAATGCTAATCTCCATCATATCTGTAGCGCATGATTCTGACTTAATTGTTTATACCATGACTCAAAATATGACTCATCCCGATTCATTCATAAAACATGAAATGCAAAGTCGACAAGCCAATTAAAACCTCAACTACAACAACTGAAGAAAGATTCCCAAAGCCAATTTTTAGCTGTGGCACTAAAAACAGAGTTGGTAGCCTGCCGTGACTGAATGAATGCAACTGAGAAAAATACTGTATTTAATGTGGATCGATGTCGCTTCAGCATATTGGATCTGTGCATCCCTGTTCTTCTGTATATTTATATGTGTGTATGCGTGAGCTTGTGTGAACCTGTGTTTGTGTGTGCATAGTATATGAGTGCCTAAATGTGTGTTTCTCTGTGTGCATATACTCTCTCTCTCTCTATATATATATATATATATACATATATGCTTCCATGTGTAAATATGTTTGTGTACATGCACTTTCATATATTCACTGTATGCAAACATATTTAATTGAATGTGTGAATATGTTTGTGTGTGTGTGTGTGTGTGCGTGCGTGTGTGTGTGTGCGACATGAGAGACTGTCTTTTGCACCGTTTGTTAAACATAACTGACTGGAGCAGACTGACTATACAGCCAGCTGATTGCCCATGGCTGCCTACATTCAAAATCCATTTACATGTGTTAAAGACGACGAAATAAAGCGGCACACCATCTTTCAGTAAACTGTACCTCCAGAAGAGCCCCATCTGGCTTCCCCTGCAGGAGCCCACAAACACACATTCAATCCCCATTCACAGCCAACGGGGAGCCCCAGTTTGTAGACTCTACTGCTGTTTGATATTTACATGCATGCTCTACTTCAATGCTTCAGTGACACATCAACAAAACACATCGCTGTCGATGGATACGCCCACTACAGAAGGGAACGAACAAGTTGGTTTGGCATAGTGGCTATAAATAGAAGTGCACGTCATGTTATGCCGGCAGGCCCAGAAAACCTTTTTGCCAGACACATCGATGGACTCACACGTGGATAACTATTAGTCTCTCCAGAAGAATCAACCAATCCCCTCAATATTTGTGAGAATTTCTTGTGAAGATTACAAATCACTTGTGTTTTTTTTTGGTATATATTTATATATATAATCTAATATCTAAACGAAGCATGGATTTATGGGCAGTGCTATACCGTGAGGCAGGAAGCATTCAGGGAAATATGAGTTCAACATCCTTGCTCGATAACTGCACATGCTAGCAGACAGAACAGCCCAGGAACAGGTCATTCCTACATTTCTAAACTAATTTTACTGTCACTGGAACGTATTATCAGTGATTTCTTAAAGAAATTTCTTCACAGTTTCCTTGAATATTGCATCAATTTATCACAAAACAACACAAATTTAGTGAGAAACGCCACTACTAATTCAGTCATTTGGGGCAGCAGTAATTACACAGGTAGTCAGTGCAATTGTGGAACTGGACTGGACTACGAAGACAGATTCACTCACACTAATCAGTTATATAATATTAAGCAAACTAAATAATATACCTTTTATAATACATTTTGATAAGTCTCCTGCAGAGGGTCACTTGCTTTTCCTTCAAAATATCTTTATTTAGCACATGAATTATGAGCCACCCCCGTAATTTGACAACATCTGAAATACCATCTGGAACAATGACTTTAGTTACTCTGGAGCAGCAAATATTCACCTCCTCCTGGAATATTAATGTTGTCCAAATGGGACTTGAGACCCTGATGTCCATCTCCCTCGTTCCCTGTAATGCAGCTAAAAAGACCGGATTATAAAGTCAGGCTTTACTTGCTCTGACCCAGATGGACCGCAACCCAATCCCCAAGCACTCTAAAAGTCCTTGAGTGCTCATTTAAAAGTTGATAAATGTTAAGTGAGTTTAAATGTGATAAAGAGAATCAATCCTTCTAAAAGCAATCGACCGTTGCGTCACACAATTGGTCACTTGATTGTAAAGGATATATTGACATTAGGGGGCTCCAGCTTAGACAAAAACACTGCTATACAATATATACTGAAGCTATGCTGTCAGAATAACATTTGCACAACAGCCATTTATCATTTATCATCCTTGCGTTGCAAATTGACATTGATGTTTTCAATGGGCTTCGCGACTCTTCATAGAAAATGCCTTCTTAAAACACACTCTTTTCTTGTCTTACAGCTAAAATAAACTGGTATTAAAGCTTCATTGATCCTCAGGAAAAAGATCAACACATGCAGGTATTTCCAGTCTTTCTCAAGGACACTTTAGTAAGACAGAAGCTTGACAACACAAAGACTGTGGACCAGTCTGCTAGTCAAAGCGAAGTGTGCCACAACCTGAGACACTGAGCAGTGACTGGGCAGAAAAATGGAAAACCAGTGTTTCACTGTTGAATAGCTGTTAAGCAGCAGCAGCTTTAACACGTTGGCATTGTGAGCTCGAACAGTGTGAGCTCAAGGTCAATGCTGACATAATGAAATATTACACTCGAGACGAGATCAAACAGTCAATGTGACGTTGCAACGACACTGACGGGTTTATAGCTCATATTCCAGATGCAAATGAAATATATGTATTCATATCCATACAACGTATGGTCTATCTATCAATGAGAGAACAAAATATTACCCAAATACCATCAGTCAGTATCTTTGAGGGCCTCTGAAACACTTAAATATCAAACACTCCTAATGAACCCACTGTAGGCTGCAGACACTGCTGCCAAAACTTCAGGGATCCATATGGGGAAATTTATGTTGCTGATTTAGAACTGAACTAAAAACGCCTCTGCAGTGAGTTATAACTGCTAGTGAAACATTTTCTTCTTATAATAGGTTCAGATAAATTCGATAATAGCGAAATTACACCCCGGTGGTCCTTTAGGCTGTTTTAGGGGTTTTAATTTGAAGTCCAACTGAGATAAAACTTCACTTTTGAGACTAAGAAATCAGTATATATATCCTTTGTGTCTTTAGGGGGACGGAAATTTCTTCAGACCAACATTGTTAGCCGCTGCCTAGTCCCAACTGTGATTTCAGGACCTCCTACATTTCTCTGTTATGTGGGCTTGTTGAAAAAGGACAAAAACATCTTGTATCAGCGTTTGAAGGCTACAGGACTGCGGTGTTCTCTAGTCAGTAGAGCACCAGAAAGTTAGCAGTGTGTCTCCAAACAGTGCTGGCTCTCAAATTTCAGTCACACAAAACATGAAGAGAATCTAAATTTCAGCTGACGCTGATGCAAAATAGATGCAGAAATATTATAATAATTAGTATAAATTAGATTAAGTGGGGAGATTTGTGGGCAAAATGTTTTAGATAAACTTATAAAACCAATGAAATATTTATAACTTGTCAAAGAGTTTAAATGCCGTGACAGTGACCTCTAGACGCTGTGCAGACATCAAACATCAAACCCCGGCGGTGTGACTGAAACCACCGAGCAACTGACGCTGCCATCCTTCGATCTGACGCTATTGGAGATAAAACCTGAGAGATAACAGCTCCAGTGTGTGGTGTGAGACCAACTCATTTACATATTTGGTTTGTAGCAGGGGCCTCTTGAATAGCTCTTTGTGTGTGTTGGACAGACAGACAGATAAGAACTTCTGCTGCATCTACATCACGAAATAACCACAGTGACTCTGAAACTTGGATGGCAAAAGAAACACATCATGTGTTCCAGCTGGTCACAGGTTGAAACATCCATAGTGCAGTGAATAGGAAGATGATTTAATGTCCCATATATTGTAGTGTTAAACTTTTTTCACATCACTCTGTCTTTCCTTAGCCTCTACTTAAGGTGGTTTCAACCTTCACACAACTGGAGAGGTTTTCTTAACCTGAGGCTGTTTCCTTTGAGAGTTTGTCACATGTGGTGAAGTGTGAAAGTTGTTGTCTAACCAGGTTAAAGTCCTGAAAACCCGTCTCGAACCCAGCACCACAACGGTGGTCTTGGGGTTTGCTTCGAGCGAGCTCTCATGTTGTCCCACATAGTCCGCAGTCTGCTCTATGCACTGTTGAACAACGTATTACATGTCTAAATGACACATTCATGGCGGCTGTTATCACGTACAATACCAATAATAGTGGGGAAGAAAGGGATGTTTTGGTTTGCAGACAAGACAAAGTGTCTACTTTTAATTTGGACTGAAGAAAATACTTTGTCAAAACTCAAACAAAAAATCTGCAATATTTACGTATGTTAGTGAACAACTGAAAGACTCCATATCTGCAGAACTCACCAATGTGACGCACAACTGATTCACAATTAGACAAGATTTTCATGCATGAAAAGACGCCTAAGGGAGACACCTGAGTATGGACTCGAGCATCTGGACAAAGTATGAATTTGAATCTTCTGGTAGAGACTCACCTGGTCTTCAAAGGACAAGGCCTGTCCGACGTCTCGAGGGAACCCGTCTATGACGATACCGTTAGCGTCTGGGATCTTCATGATCTTCTGCTTGATCTCAGTTATTGTCGTCTCCTGGAAAACAGTGAAATCCACGTGATTCAGAATCATCATCACTCTGTGCCTCAGTTTGTGTGTAAATGTCAGAAGAGCAATCATTTCTACTGCTTGATAACAAATAATTACCAAACTGGCAGGAGGTTCATTGGATTTACGATCAATACAAATAACTCAACAAGTCACACTTCACTTTGTCACGCTGTAAATGCTAAACAATGGGTGCAGTTCTCTGAGTCACAGCACATTTCAGCTACACATTATTATAGTTTATAGTTGCTTTTCTGTTCTGTTGTATTGTTAGATTCATTAAGGTTGTAGATTAATAATGAGCAGCTGATTTAGACTCATAAATAAGGTGAATGGAAACCATGACAGCACATCAGAGAATTGTTTATCCAATTGTACTTTAATATATCTGAATGCAGCAGAACAACTGTTTTGATTGCACTCGAGGCCAGAGACTGTCAGCATCTTTTAGCATCACTTACTTCCTCGAGGCTGGAGGAGGTCAACATGTTCAAATGTATTTCTCTAGGCAGAATGCATCATATGATATGGCAGAGATACGTGAGCAATGCTCCAGTCTAAAAATAACGTCCGTGGCCGTGCCCAACGCTGAGTAGCACAGACGTTTAATTTCCCTCCACCCACAGAAGAAGAGCAGTGGCCAGACAGACTGTTCAGAGATTAAATCTAATCTAGATTCCATCGAACAGATTAATATATGCGTGCAAGATAAAACGAGAAAAGCTACTCTAAGAAAAGCCCTCTGATCCACTGCATGGCTTGATGTCTGAGCTCTCGCAGGAATACCAGCCATCAAACAATCATCTCGTTGCCTCGTTCACACAGTAAATTACTGAGATAACCTGTCTTGCTCCTTTTCACACATGCCATGACAATGCCGGAATAGATAGGACAAAAGATGGTCCAGCAGATGGTGGTAAGACATAAAACTCAACAGAAGGAGAAGATGGGACAAGGCTGGGCGTATGTGCACGCGGCGGAAGACGTGTCTCTTATTATTTTCAGTGACATGGCGGCCGAGGACCTGTGTTTTTTGTCTGGTGCCAATGTCACCAAATCACCCACGAAAGGAGAAGAACAAGCCGCGGGTTCAAATACGTCATCAGTGGAGTCTTGTGATTGGTTCGCTCGCCCCACGTGAAAGCGTCTTTCATCAGATGGACATAAACCTTTACGTGCTTGTTCCAATGTTACTGCTTTCATTCGCAACACAGCCGAACCGGCATTTTCCCTGAAATTTTACTAGGTCTTCAGGTGGGAACAGATTTCCCTGAATATCGATTCCTGCTCCCATTCACACATGACCCCATGTGTAGTTGTAGTTGTGTGTGTAAAACGGAAGAAAATTTCATTACCAGTTTCTCTCGCCCTACACACACACCTGTGTCAACGGCTGTATTGATTCAAATAAAAGCCCGTTTCATCAGACGCGTATGAGACAGACGACTGGAAAACACATCTGAAAGGCCTCCTGTGTAGACAAACTAACTCTTGCTCAAGGTTTATCAAAAAATTACTTTTTTAAAACTCAAATTTTTTACGTAGCCCATGAAACACAAGACGTTTTGAGCTGCATCCCAATGACATACTAGACACCACTTCTAAGCAGGTCTTGAACATCTCTTGGTGTGAGACGTCCCAA
The DNA here is from genome assembly GCF_043641665.1 of Enoplosus armatus. Lineage (NCBI taxonomy): Eukaryota > Metazoa > Chordata > Actinopteri > Centrarchiformes > Enoplosidae > Enoplosus > Enoplosus armatus. The sequence goes on along the minus strand of NC_092193.1, from coordinate 5,667,011 downwards.
GAAAAAACTAAAAAAAAAAAGTAAGAAATAACTTTGAACGTCTTCATTTCTATGACAATTGAGCCACTCCATCTGCTGAAAAAGAGGTCAAACGCTCTGTAACAACAGGAAGTGGACCTTGAGTTGAGGCTGTTTTATCAACTGCTGTTTCTAAGGTCAAGAATGAACTGTCAAGGTTTTCAGTCCAAGTCTGGTCACACTGGAAAAGTGACCAATTCAGTTTTTGGTGTGCTGCTGATGGCAATGCAATGCACAAAGGAAATAGAGGAGCTACAAACAGCTACAAAAAATATTAGTAATTGCTGATGATGATGGTGAGACGGCCCCAGAAAGAAGAAGACAAAACAATCCGCAATAAATCTTTGGAAAAACATTTTGCTTTCTCTTTCTGAAGTTTAACTGTCAGTGTTTTTCCAAAGTCTCAGTTTGATTGATCCACCGTTGCACGTACTGAATAATTTCCTCATATTGCAACTGCTACTGTGACAATTAGTATATAGAGCATTATAGCACAACATATACTATAAGTATCTAGTAGGGAATTGGTACACAGCTTTTGTTACATTGAGCTTTTCCTAAAAACAAGAAACAATGAGTAAACAAAACATTGTGCTAAAACTTAACACCTCAGTGTTTTGACACTTTGATTGGCCACATATCAGTGAGTCTTCAGCTGATTCTTTAAAAGGCGCCGCTTGAATATTTCCACAGTCTGAGGATATAAAAGCAAAAGTGCTATCAGTCTTTAATTCTAGACCAGACTGGCAGACATCCTCTTGTGAGGAGACCCGTGGGATTTCTGAGGGAACAGAAGTTCAGAAATGTAGTGAGTCACATGACCTTGCAGTGAGTTACAGACAAACAGCCACAACTTCAAGTTGATTTGATGTTTGGCTGAGAGTCAGTGAAGTGAGACTGTGTGTTTGCTGCATTTTGAATCATATGCAGCATTGAAAGTGCTTCACAGCTGAGCAAGGTTACAGCAATCCATGCTACAAGAGGGAATGGGTGGATTACTTTTTTTCCAGCCTGTTTACAGAGAGAAATGTCTTGAATTAAAGAAATACATCTTTAAAGGAATAGGTTGACATTTTAGAAAAATATGCTTATTTGGTTTCTTAACTAGGATTAGATGAGAAGATTGATACCACTCATGTGTCTGTATGCAAAATGTGAAGCTCCAGCCAGCAGCCAGTTAGCTTAGCTTAGCATAAAGACTGGAAACAGGGGGGGACAGCTAGCTTGGCTCTTTCAAAAGCCAAAAAGCAACCTATTTGCAAGCAAAGGTAATTTAAAACTAATGAACACATTATATCTTGTCTTGCCGGACTATTTCTTTGACGGGCTCAGTGACTTAAGGCCAGTGTGGCTGTTTCACCCTGTTTCTGGTCTTTATGCTAAGCTAAACTAACCGTCTTCCAGGTGTAGCTTCATATTTAGAGTAAAGACATGAACGTAGTATCAATTTTCTCATCTAACCCTCAGCAAGAAAGCAAATACGCGTATTTCCCAAAATGTCAAACAATTCCTTTAATTTGCTCTCAAATACATATAACGCTCAAATTAAACACCCAGGTTTCTTGCATGACTGACAAACTAACAAAATGAGTAACTGATAATTGATAAAGCTATTTGGATCACATGGAATAAAGGAGGAGAGTAAAATCTATGTAACTTGGCACCGCTAAGAACAACCTGCTGATGTCACTCAACACATTATAAAACAATATTACAGTATTATACACGAGTAATGCTGTCATCAGGGCTTCTGTTTAAAGTAACTGAGTCTTTTCATATACTCAGGAGTATTTTGCCTCTTCCTCTCATCGTTACATACAAAATCATTAAGAAACCAAACACAAATCTGCTTTGCTAAACTAATCATGGCAGGAAATTAAATGCCCAACAGCCGCAAGTCACTTAATCATATCTAATATGTCTGCAACTTGGCCTACTTTGTTGTTTATCTCACTGGTTCCTGGACTGACTTCTGGTGAACGTCCAGAAGGGAGATGCGATGTCGTGCCAGATATGCAAGGGAGGGATGAAAAATTATGAGGCTGCCAGTTATTGAAGATAATTCATGAGGGGACGCAAGCTAAAAACTGCCAGTCACGAAGCAGGCGGGGGCTCGGTGTCAGCCTTGTTACAGCCTCGCTGCATCACCAATGCATCGTGGTGGCCACGTTGATAATAAAGATCACCCTCTCAGGTGTTATTATCATTATGTTAATCAAAGTGTATCCAGACAACCAGACAAACTTAAATGGTATGGAACCCATTTCATATATAAGATAGATGCTTTTATCCTCATATGGACTGTGTTTAATTTGTCCTATAGAAGAAGAAGTTTTAGATTGACTTCCCCTCTTCCATGGGCAGGCTGCAGCGTACACATGTGAGCTTTTGTGCCCATATACTCAGATGCTGCAACAAGTCTCTGCGAGCACTCTCCTGGTCTTTACTTAAAACCACAAGCATTTGCTGCCAGAGCCGCCAAACTCTGGAACAACCTCCCTGTTGAAATGTCTCTCGCTACCACAGTGACTTCCGTTCTTCATATATAATGGACCTCTTTCTCTTTGTTTTGGTGTGTGTTTTTTGTATGTTGTCCTGTGAGGCAACTTGTTACTTAATTTTGAAAATAGAAAATGTTTGTTATCTCTGTTATTGCCTTCCTGACAGCCGCTGGCGTCTGTTTATTTCAGGAGAAATGAACTTTTAGGGAGTTGAAAGTTGCTCTAGTGATGCCATCCATCATATCAAATCCATCACATTTCATCTTTATTCTTCGTTATATAATGTGTGTAAACATTTCTAAAACTATTGTTACTGGTGAATTTAATGGTCCTCCAGCATCTGACATTTGAGAGTTAGATAATAAAAGGTTGCATTCATGATCTAGTTATTATCATAAAATTTAATCTGAAGGACAAACACTTAGAAAACACAGATGTGAAAAGAATACGTGTATTTCCTGGTCATTTCTTATATTATAAAACTTTGGTCTCAGGTCAACACGCCGCCTTGCTTCTTGGGCATGAAGATTCATTGTTGACCTTGGGAATATACATACTGTATGTGTGGTAAAATACTCTAAACTCAAGGTTCATTTACTAGCTTTTCCAGAGCTTTTGTCTGTGTCCCACAGCCTTCTTCAGCAAACTAAACTTGATAAGGTGTCATATTTCCATACTTAGGTCACGTGATAACAGGTGGTCGAATATGACCAATGCCGAAGACCATTCTTACAACCACTTATGATGACTGACGAAGGCCTTGGGATACAGTCGAAAGCTCTATAAAAAGCTAGTAAGTGAACACAGATTATGGGTTTTAAATCCACCTGCATCGCCATGTGTTGATAATCTTTCTTGGACCAGAAAATAAATGAATAAATAAATAAAAAACCAATGGCTGTCTGGATTAAAAGAAATAAAAAAACCTACGTTTTGTTTTGGAAAATAATTAGCAGCAATGCAAAGAATATGTGGTTTGTATTTAATGGGCTTAAACATGAAAAACTGCCTTACTGGTTAGTTATAGTTATGGTTTAACGCTCTCTCTGTTCTTGAATGTGTACAATATAAATTGTAATCAACGTTGAAATCTTAACTAGAAGTGTAAGGGCATCATATGCGTTTTCTATACAGTGTTTGAATGAATGGAGCAACCACAGGGGGCCTGTGCCCATTTTCTTCCCAAGCAGAGTCATTACAAAGAAGGATGCTAATAAGACGGATAAGCAGCTCTCTCTCCAGCACGCGTGTGATTTGGATGCATCTAATTAGTCCCTTGTAACAAGCACGCTGTGATAATGACCTGCGAGTGACTGGACACACTCGGTGCTCATCCTTCCTCTCATATTCTCCCTGTTTCACACACACACACACACACACACACACACACACACACACACACACACACACATACATACACTTCCCCCCTCTCCTTCTCTGTTTCTCTGTTTGCTACCTGTGGTGCCAGCTCCCCATTGGTGATGATTTTAGCGATCAGGCTCCACTTTCTGTTGCTGGTGGCGTTGTGGATCATCTTCTTCCTCAGCAGCTCGCCCACTGACACGTACTGGAAGCCGTAGCGCTCTGCAATCTTCAGGCACTGTGTTCCTTTGCCGCTGCCAGGGCCACCTAGGGACAGAGGGAGAGCTGTTGATGTTTTGGGAGAGATTTTGTCGTGTGTGTGAAATGAGTCTGTGTGAGTGTGAAACATTATGTGTGTGGGTGTGTTAGCGTAGGCGCATGTGTGCATTAGTGGGAGAAACCCAGACTATGTGAGAGTTGTGTGTGTGTGTGTGTGTTTCTTTCTGCGTGACTGTGTTTTGCTGCTTCTGAGTGTTTTGCAAGTGTATGCGGGGGAGAAGGGCATGTTGGGGGGGGGGGGGGGGGGGCAGATGAGAGAAACAGGTATGTGTGAACCTCCTACATTTGCTAATAAATCCTCTCTTTATTTCAACAGGAAAAATGATGTGCAGAGGAGCGACGACAGGAGAAGACAGCTCTTAGCTTGATGCTGGATAGTTTGGTAAACACCATTATGATTATAGGTCATGTTACCCTTGTTTTAACGTTAACACATGAAATGATCATAGTTCCTCCAAAAGTAAAAAGTGCAAGGGTTAAAACCATTTAAAGTTCATATTTTGGGATTAAATTGCCCTTAGAGGATCTTGTCATGAACAATAATGTCCTAATGGCGTAAGATAGACATGCTATATGAGCTGAAAGGCATGTATAAGTGCCTGTAAAAGCCATCTGACAACCTGAATGCTGCATTTCATTTCAGAAAGGCTACTGTTACCATAAAAATGTCAACCGCTCCAAAATTGCTCCTGGTTCAAAGCCAGGCCAGAGTGAAGTGAAATTAGTCGGAGAACAAGCTGTGTGGGTAATATATTCTATCGTGGTGTTACTGTCAGAAATGATTATTTTTAGGAATGAAGAGAAGAGTGTGCACCCCAGTGCAGAAAAACATTACAAATCAGTGATTGCGAATTATATTATTTGGTCGGATTTAATTAAGGATCCAATTTTGACAGCCGTGAAGTTACTGTAATGTGTCCTGAAAGCTATACTGAGTTCAAAAAGATGCTCGTAATTGTGTAAAAAGTACCCTACAGGTATTCAGTGTCTGGGTTCATCTTAGAGTTGGGTTAATAATCAGGAATAGGATAGGTTTGGATCACATGTAGGGTTTACATTTGGAATTAAGGTCTTAGTATGCTTCAAACTAATTGCTTGTCATATCATCTAACCCCCTTAAACCTCCCAACCCTCGTCTGCCCTCTTGGAAATGCAAGTTTAAACTAAAAACCAGAAAGTCCGTCACACATCAACTACATCCCTCACTTTTCACGTGCACAACCAAGTGCAACACAATGAATGTCTTTGAGTAAACTGTCCAAAAGTGCACCTTTATCCACATTTGTATTATTCATCTTGTCACGCCACTTTTTATGACAGCGGGACTTTTGCCTCGCTGTGGTGGGATGACACATCATACAACCTAGTTCATTCGAAGCATACTGAGGCCTTTAGAGACAGGCTGAGGATATCATTCATGGTTGCTTTGTGCACAAAAAAAGGCAGCTGAAACTCTATTGGATATCTACTTTCTGTCAGCTGATAGATCTGCAAAATGCGATCCAAATCAAGCTTAAAATGATTTAATGGGAATTGAGGATTGATAAGGCTGTATGGACTCAACTTCAAAGGAATAGTTGACATTTTGGGAAATGTGCGCTCACTCGCTTTGTTGCCAAGAGTTAGATGAGAAGATCAATACCACTCTCATGTCTTAAACATGTTTAATATGAAGCTACAGCCACGAGGCGGTTTGCTTAGCTTAGCAGAAAAACTGAAGGAAGGGGGAAATACCAAGTCTGGCTTTGTCCAAAGGCAACAAGTGAGCTTTACGGGTGCTGGTATGAGAATTTTTGTTCATTTTTGGACAGAGCCAGGCTAACTGCTGCTGTAAGGACTCAGCCTTAATATCATGAATGATGGCTTCATTACATTTAGGTGTTCCAGTTCGAGGGTACTGATATTGCACACACCTCACAATGCTTACTGGGACACTTAAACTGAACTGAGCCATCGTTAACTTTATTAGTTGCACTCAAGTCAAAATGTCTGCCATAAAAAATGTGTCCCATTAATTTTCCTTATATATGAAAATAAAATCAAAATCTCAGCTTTGAACCAAACTGAAGTAGGGAAATGACAGCGTTATAATGATAATAATTTGAAAAAGTCAGTGTGCTAGATTGTGTTCATATTTTAAAGGAGCAGTTTAACATTTCGGCTCTCTCTCTGGCCGAGAGTTAGATGAGCAGATCGATACCACTCATATCTGTCAGGAGAAGGTTAGCTTAGCTTAGCGTACCATTAATTGTACCTGTGTTTTTTATTCTGATAATTACATCTCACGAAAAACGTCCATAGATTTAACAGAATATTCTTAGGAAGGTATTGGAAAAAAGATAATGTGAAAGTTTTGCTGTAGAGAGAAGCGGTGAGAGGGTCAGAGCGATACCCTTTTATGAATTTAGCAAATGAGCACTTTATCTGACATCTCGACTCAGTCCCCTCCCAACCTCCTCCTGAACACACGTGTCTGTCGGTCTCTTTCTATCTCTGCTAACCTGACAGATGAAACATTTCCCTCGATCGTCCAAAGAGATGACAGCTGCTGCCATCCCTTTAAAATAGGGCACAATGTGCTCACAAAGACGAGATAGGAACTGGCTTTGTGCTGCGAGGACAAATAACTATCATCCACACTATAGACAATATCCCAGGTACACTCTGAAAAGCCGAACATGCTGTAGCAGAAGGCTGTCAGAAGGTTTTCAAGAGGTTTTAAGAGACACTGAAACCTTAAATAAACTATTTTAAAGATGGTTTATAAATAGCAGCCTTTTTCGGACCAGTTCGCCCAGTGTCATTGCTCTTATTGCTCAGCTGCCACGCTTCATTTACAAGATTAATGAGTGCATTTGACAGGTTAATGCAGGCCCATCAAGGAAATCAGATTAGGAGAGCGTGAGTGCCTAACACAGTGAGTGACATGTGACAAGATCTCCCCCGCTGATACCAACACAGAGAGGCGGGGCTACGTTCAAAATACCAGGAAAAACACACGACTGTGTACACACACGCACACACTCGTAGATTCCCATCCAGGCCATTTATTTTTAGGTCAGTCAGTGAGGCAAATAGAAACTTCTGCTTTGTATTTTTGTAAACCTTTGTATATAAATGGATAAAGCTCTCATCAGAAGCATTACAGAAACACTGGCTACAGGGTCTTGCTTTGTTTACAGATGAAGAGATCTTTTCTACTTTGTCTTATCTAATGGAAAACATGAGTCAGCTGGAATCTAGCTTCAAATCTAAAACGTCAGTTTCCTCATTCTCGTGTTGTGTAAAGGCGCACATATTCATAGCTTTAATGTTTGTGTTTTTATCTGTTGCGCTGGTCCTTTACCGATGACGAGGATGACTTTGGGTCGCGGCCTGGATGGATCAAACACCTCGTACTCCTCTATGAGCTCCGCCGTCTCCGACAGGTCCGAGTCGCTCTCGATGGAAAACTGGCTGATGGGAGGGAGGCGGTCGTACCGTCTGTAGGGAAAATTGGGACTGTCGGGCAACACTGTCACACACACACACACACACACACACACACACATACACATACAAAGGTATCGATGAGGTATCGATTGTCTGCTTTTGTCTGGAGTATTGATGAAGAACATTTTTCTTACAAAGCCTTAAGTTCAGCACATCTTTAAAATATAATATGTATATACGTTTCGACAGATTATGGCAGATTTGAGCTTCAGCTATCAGGCATCTTTATCAATATATTAAGAGAAGTGGGATAAAGCAGTCCGCCCTCAACACTTCCCTCAAGACTGTGAAGACGTCTGTTTTATTAAAAGGGTCTCTTCATGTCTGCATGATTGAGTGGTGTGAGTGATATTCCTGCTTTAAGATGCAAAACACATTTCTACTCACACACACGTAACTCTGTTTATTTTCATGGTAATTCCTGTGTATATTGCCGTCTTGCTTCACACGCATCATCGAACAAAGAAGCGAATGCTTGAATTTAAAACAGACCTAATAAAATGGAAAATGTCATTAGCATAAAATAGCCCTAGTTGAAGTCAACTTTGCTCTGCAAGTTTTGCATCCGCAGTACTTCCTGCGTCGGTCTGCTGGAGACCACAGCTGGAAGAGATAACTGATGAATGGAGACTCTTTTGGTCTCATGTGAATGATTAACTGCACACATTTGTCTATATTTTATCTGGACTCTGTTTTTGAACACGTTGGTTTTGCAGGTTTGGAAGCAGCCGTAGTTGCTTCCAAACTTTGTGGCTGGTATTTTGGACGTGGTGTGTTTGTGGGGGCTCTGGTGCCTCAACAAACGCTTCTGGCACTTTTTGGAAGTATCTGAGAGTATTGATGCACACAGCTGCGCTTCACACTGTAGCTGGAGAGAAGAGCCTCCTATCTCATCGCGATCTAACAGTCTACTAGTAGTATTTCAAAGAGTAGCGCTCATGAGGGTTCAGTACAAATGCCAACACCCTTTCCTGTTCAAACACTGAGCCAGTTCAGTCGTGGTTGTGTAGGAGAGGAAGGTGTAACGCTGCCAGCATCCTTAGAAAGAAGTCAAGTGCCAAAATATATACAGTATATTTTGGCTCCTGGCAGGCAGCTTTTTCTCCGCCCCTTGTTAAACACAATGGTCCCAAGGAGTAGAATGAGATGTGTTCTGGGGCTGCAACTAACGATTATTTTCATTATCGATTAATCTGCATCTCTCTCTAAAGCCCATCACAAGTTTCTAGAGCCTGATGTGACGCCTTTAAATTTCTTGTTTTGTCCGTAACAACAGTTTTAAACCTAAAGAACTTACATTTAGTGTCATATAAAACAAACAAAACCAGGAAATCTTCACATTTAAGAGGCTGGAACCAGCAAAGGTTTTTCGCACGAACCATAAAATGTTCTGATCGATCGACTAATCGTTAACTTGCTAATTGTTTTTGCTCACCATTTCTGAAGAGGGACCTGCGTGATTGGCCGCCGTTGAGAGGGGGAAGGGACTTCTTCTCCTGGCCCACAAAGGTATCCCACCGCACCTTGTCCAGTCCTCCGAGCTCCCTGACTTTCTTCAGACAGCCCTCCAAGTAGTCAATGGGGTCGTCGGGCCGGTAGTACATCAAACCTGTCAGCAGGCTCTGGAGAAAACAATGGAGGTCAATGTGATAAGGTACAGGGGCAGAATAAGAGGGAGGAAGGAGTCGTTCACCCTGGCATCACTACATCTTTGTTATGATGTGTGTTGTTCTGTGAGAGTGTGGCGGCGGAGAACAGCCAGCCTTAATGAGGTGAAGTTTTGAAGTGCAGGTCTGGTTGCCTTGGCTTGGCTCCACCAGGGGAACAAAACATCTCATTTTGTCAGAAGCCCATGAAATTGGACTCGGCATGGCAAATAAACACAGAACCCCGATGGCTTGTGATTGTCGAGGAGGAGAGCCAACCTCTGTGATGAATATGAGAACCAAGTCCACGCCAAAAACACAAGCCAAGTGTGTGTTTGTGTGACATTTGTCCCGTCGACCCTGAATGTTTTTAAAACAATACCTTCCTCTGGGACTTCCTACTTCGTCCCCACCCTCCTCTCTAACAACTCCCACCGCCAGCAGCATGAAAACTGAACAACTGAACACTGTTTGATGTGCTTATTTAGCTGATTGATAATGAATACACTTTTATGTGAGCAGTTAAATTACACTGCAGTTACGGCGATGATGTGTCACTTCATTGCTCAATGTAATTTGAACTGGCTGTAAATAAACAAGCGGTGATTGCTTGCATACATTAGCTGCACTGCACTTGGGATTGAGTCTAATTAAGTGGATGAGCCAATTTACTATCCCCTCAGGAAAAGGAATGATACTTCATTAGTTTATTTCTCTAAGTCGCGTCTACGCTTCTTAATCAGAGAGTTTATTGTACTTTAAAGCATTCTTTACCTTTTTATGTTTTAATATTTCTGTAAAGACTTCATTAATACTTCATTTTAGATACCTTCCAATATTATTTCCGTGTCTGCCACTAATATATCCCTAATATTCCTTGAGTTAAGTGTCATATGATCATATTTTTTGACGCAATAATTGTATTCTCCTTCTAAAATGTATTATGGACATTTAATATTCAGTTTCCCACTGTGGCTCAGTACTCAGTCTCCAGCTGAGAACATCTTACAGTACAGCTATAGGCTGCCTCCCGTCAATTAAAAGAATTATGCAGAGGAGTGGAGGACGGTTTGTTTGTCAAATTATGATTACATAGCTGTTATTATAAAGACACAGTTTTAGGAAGCAGTGTGTAAAATGATTAATCAGTATTTCCGCTTCTCATTTAAACCACTATTTCAATCAAGAAGTAGAAGAAGCTTTCAGAGAGACGCGCATATTCGCAGCTCCGTCAACAAGGTGCATTACAAACCATAAAGAGGTCTTTGCAATGCAGCATGGATCTCTGTGTAAAAATCACACTGTCAAATCTGCACGTAGCAGCTCATTCACGCTCAGCTCATCCCCGCAAAGCGCACACCATCTCTCACCTCAAATAGTTGAGGTATCTCCCGCCGCGCGAGATACTCCTTGGCATCGTTGGTATTCATCTCCAGTCGGATTTCCTCTGAAATCACAACTTGTCCGCAGCGGGGCTTTTTTTCTTCTTCCTTCAGATGTCTCAGTGCCGTAAGGTAATCTTTGGTTAACAACCGAGCTCCAGACAGTTTCCCCTCAGCGCATTTTTGCCTCGTGCGCGGACTTTACAACTGGATTCCTGCAGGCGATGCCACCGCGCCACCCTCCTCGGTGATGCGGATGCGTGGCTCGTCCGTCTTCCCTCCTACAGCGCTCCGCTTCCAGCACGCACCATGTGTGCCTTGACGTTGGCACAGAGGTTGCGCGCTGTGCCAAAAAACGCACGCACCGCCTCTACTTGGCGTTTTTCACTCGTTTGCAGTCAGCCTAGAAACTTGGTATTAATATTTAATTGATGAGGCACAGAACGGCCATCATTATAAACACGAGAGTTATGAGCCTCTACAGGTGCTTTTAATAGCGTGATTATAGAAACTAATTTATTTAAGAAAACAACAAGGTCTACTTTCAGCCACATCTCATGACCTTCCTGAGCTTATTTCTTTATTCTTCATTTTTACTGTTTCCAGCACGAATTAACCTTCAAGCTCAACATTTTGACATCATTATAAGAAGTATTGCCATAGAATAAAACTAATGACACTTTATCACTTTATCAAAACATTTGATTGACTACATCAGAGACTGGTACAAAGTAAAACAATGAAACTAACAGCTAAATATAGCTGGATGCATGTGTTTATGTGTTTGACTGCAGGTCACCACTTAACTTGCATAACAATGTATATCTTTAGTTTGTGTTATGCATGGAAACAAACAGTTCAAAAGTTGAATTTGGTCACATGATGAATGCTTTTTTAGGCAACACAGGAATAGGCCAGTTTGATTGCCTGGTTTGTCCCATAGGATTTGATCCTTATAGGCCACTAATCCTCTTGACAACTGGAGAGCTGACTTGTCTCCTTGTTGGTTATATCACAGACCAACTTTAGATTAGTTCAGTGACATCAGTGTGTTAGAAAGTCAGGCTCATTCCAACTGAATAATGTTTCATGCATGACCAAGGACCAGTCACTGCTGAGGACAAAACAGCCTGTCAGGACAAATGCTAATTTATGGATTGAAAATGGAATAAAGATTAGATTCATGCGACTGGGAATTGTTTTGTTGGAGCACTATCCTTGCTTTTTCATTTTAACTAATGTGATGCATGTGGAGGAGGGCATTACTATGATGAGCCCTGTGCAGGCAAAGAGAGAGTGATGCTGCACGTCAAACAGCAGCACAAGTTGAAGACATCCAGAGGATTAAATGTCGCCCTGTGGTGTGTCAAAACTGATTTTGATGCTACTTTACCTTCTGCTAGCTGCGCTGTAATGTTACATTAGATTTGCATGAAGGCTATGTTTTTTTCATATGACTGCATCTTACTGCAGGGCTCACAGAGTCTTCCCAGCTACTTCAGCAGTAACATGACATTTATTTTGACATCTGCTGCCTGTAATATCAATGTCACTTCTTATTATGAAGGCCCTTACCAATTAACTGGAGAGGGCATTTGAAGCTGTCAGCGTCATTTGATGTCTAATTGGCATTTTTCTCTCATCAGTGTATCAGCCATATAGTATGACCAAATCTAGACATGTAAGTATCTTACTTGGAAAAAAACTCATTATGTGTCCTTTTAATGTTAAAATATTTTGGCTATGAACTTTGAACAGTTCAGGAACAAGAAACATAAACCTTAACCAAAACAAACTAGGGAGACATGACCCCATAGGAGATTGGTTTGCAGTAATGTTATTATTGTTATTAATTATAGTCCTGGTTCTGTTGATTTTAGCTTCGAAATTGATTTGTTCACTTCCGGAAGAATTCTCTATCTGTCCATTTAATGATAAGCCGCACATACACAAGCTGCATCATCTGATAACCACATAAAGCTTCTACTCTCAGCAATTCCATCAGCACTGAATCATCAATGACAATAATGAAAACACAGTATTGAATATTTTTTACACATTTTCCATAGAAAAACAAACAACCATATTTCAGGTCTCAAGAAAACACAATACAGTTGTACAATATAGTCAGTTTAGAGCAATGATGGTGATAAACTGCCTGATTTCAAAAAGGAAAAAAATCTATATTAATACATAAGCAGATCTATAGGGGTATAACATCAACTAAAAGTATCAAATTTTTAATAATGATCCTCTCATTTACTCAAATTTACTTTCTTTCTTTCACTTACAACTAGCATGTATGCAGTGCTTTTGTGTTTTGCATATACTGTATGTGTATCTGGGATTTATGTTATTATTACTCCCAGAAAAAGGTTTGATCAAGCTGTAATATATGATCACTTTATGTATTGGAAAGGATATATAATTGGTGCAAGCATGTACAGCAGTAGACTAAAATGAAATATTCTCCTGACCCATATTCCATTTTATTCTAAGTTAGAAAACAATAAATAATTGATGAAAAAAAGGACAAACTGACAGTGTTTTATGATCTACAGGCTATGTCAGTGACATCTTTAATTTAAAATGATTATGATGCTGAACAGCTCGGCCATAAAATGTCTTGGCATATGACCCTGAGGTAAAGCAGCGTACTGAGACCTTGACATGCTCCTTTTTCTACCATTTAAAAATGTATGATTTCTTTTCCATCCACATTCTTCATTCCGAAACTTTTATTTTGAAATGTCACTCCAGCGGAAGTAATTACTGGGCGGAGCCCGCGGTTTTCACTTCCTTGTTGCACACAGCTAACAGTGCTGCACAATGAAAATACTCACTATATTCAGCTTATTTAGCACATACGTGTTATCGAACAGCATTGACATCGAGGTGGGTGTATATTTACTTTACATACAGCTATGAATATGCAGCCAATTCTTTTGTTTTATGTTAAATGTAACGTGAAATGTTGTTTCCATGTTAGCCTCCTGTGCTGTCATGCTAGCTGTTGTGGTGATGAGCCTGGCTGCTTGTACGAGCTGAAACCAGATTAAAAAAAACCCATACATTTATTAGTTTTCCTCCTCTTGTTTCTCAGGATACCGCAGGGCAGTTTTTCAGCAGTGGTCATACTAACAACTGGGCTGTTCTAGTGAGTATCCATTGATGTTTCATCTTTGCAAGAGTACATGCTAATTGATTTTCTGCATCAATGATGGGAGCAGCAGAAACATGTTTGTGCCTGATAATCCGGCCTTTTTATTCCTCATGTGTTTGATACACAGGTGTGTACATCCAGATTCTGGTTCAACTACCGTCATGTGGCCAATACTCTGTCCGTCTACAGAAGTGTCAAGAGGCTGGGCATTCCTGACAGGTAACTGATAACATTTCTGTCCTTATTATGTCTAACTTATTGTGACATCTTTATTTTTAATGGTGATATTAATCTAGATGTACAGACAGGCATTGACCCGTTTATTTGCCCAAACATTTTTGGCTACTCTGCCTTATACAGGTTGAAGCTGTAGAGAGCAGCAAGAACTTAAAAGCTAAAAGCTCAAAAAATATCTCCTGTGTGAGTTAATGGTGTATTGTTGTACCATAATATACTAAATGCTGCTTCAAAGGCATTTTCACCTTGGCTAGAAAACAGCTAAAATAAGCAGCAATCAGGTACTTCTAAAAAAAAAATGTAAGAATTGTTTTTGCTTGTAAAGCACATACTGGACAAACCTTACTGCTTTTGATTGTTAAACATGCACATGCCACTCATTGTTAACATTATTCATTAGTGTCTGCACCACTGTGGCAAGAATCATATTATTCTGCACATTACCTGTTTTATGTTATAATAAGGTGACACTTTATCGAGTAGGGTTATTATCTTAGCAAAGTAAGTTTATGCTTCCCTCATTAACCAGCGAATTTTTAATTAAATGTCAAAGTTTCCTTGAGAAAGACATTGAACCCTGAGTTAGTTATTAAACGAATTCCTGTGTGTGTGTGTGTGTGTGTGTGTGTGTGGGGAAGAAAAAAAATTAAGTTGCTTTGGACAAAAACATCTGCAAAATGAATGTAATGTCACTAATAGTCACGCTAATGGTATTTAACGAGAATAGCACAGAACATTTGACAACATGAGTGCAGCATTAGTCCTTTCACTTATTTTGTAATGTAATAATTTTGAATGGCCTCTGTTATTTTCTCTTTTTCCAGCCACATAGTTCTCATGCTGGCTGATGACATGGCTTGTAACCACAGGAACCCCAAACCTGCCACAGTCTTCAGCCACAAAAACATGGAGCTGAATGTGTATGGTGACGATGTGGAGGTGGACTACCGAGGATATGAGGTGGGTTCGCATTGCAGTCAGGCAGTCACACACACACACACACACACACACACACACACACTGTAAAACTGTAAAAACGTCTTTCATAGCAAGTCAGTTCGGCTTTTTACAAGCTGTTTGAATTGCCTCTTGCTTTTCAGTGCATTTTCCACCAGCCTCAGGATTTCCAAAAAATATGTTGAAGGCTGAAAAATGCAGACTGCTCCACAAGGATAAAAAACATTTTTAAATTTAGTCTTTATGTATGTGTCCATTTAATGGAAAGGTCTGGTAAAGGGTTGTATAAGACTCAGATACTTTTAGTTAAAACGTGCATATCTTGCCAACTGTACAGCACTGGTGGAGACCTCCCATCTAGTGTTTCACCTGCTTTATAAAAACTGAGAACGATGTTATATCACTTATGTTGACTGATATTATACAGGTGCGGTAGGGAATTGGAGGGGTCTATGGTCGACACTGTCCAGTGTTTGCTCTGTGTGTTGTGCAGGAAATGACTTGATATCATATGCATTCTCAAATAGAGGTGCACCCAAGTGTTTTGTTTGTTATGGCAAGCCAGAGCCCCACTGGTGTATCCGCTCTTTATCACAGTTTGTTTTTGATTATTTACTTTGCTTTGTGCTGGTCTTTTTAAATATGAATAAATACCGCGCTGCCAATCCATGTTTGCTGTCAAACGGTAATTGTGTGCAAGAAAAACTGATAAAATTGAAGGGGGTGGGGGGAGAAAAAAATACAATTAGTAATTTATTTTCACAGTTCAATTAAAAGATAAGTATAGCAGGACAACAATATTTGCCGGTAACCTTATACTGACCCTACTGATGCAAAGTTTAGCTTGTGAAATGCGTTAGTATTTTGATTGGTAAAAGTTTTGACTGGTTAAATTGCTCACTGTCTGTGCATTCGATTAGAAGATGATTTATTACTTCCAATCCATGTTAGGTTATGAAAATCATTGCCATTTTGTGTCCTGTCCATGTTTCAGGTCACGGTGGAGAACTTCCTGCGTGTTTTGACTGGAAGGCTGCCGCCCAGCACTCCTCGCTCAAAACGCCTCCTCTCTGATGACCGGAGCAACATCCTCATATACCTGACAGGTAATTAGATCAAATACACCCTCGAATACTCCACTTACATAGTAAGAGTTTTTCTCATTGCGAAAAAGTAACAGGACTTCAGGTCTTGTATGGAAATGAGAAAAATCTCCACAAAACCATTAAGTTGGCCCAGACAGTAAAATGAAAGAAATTGACAGTATTATAATGTTTTTGTATGGAACCACAATCGAAATGCGAAATGTTTTTGAGAATCTGCACATTTTTTACAGGCTACCACAATGAGGAAGCTGTAAATTGATTACCTGCAACACTGACCGTTATCTACCACATATTCATATTGCGAGTCGTGTGTGTTTTTACACTCTTGTCATGTATTTTTAAAGATGTATAGTTGAAAGAGTCTTTAGCAAACCTTTTCTGCCACTGTTCTCTCTGCTGTAGTGCGCACTGCTGCCAGCGCTTCTCATGTATCTTGTTATTTTGCATTCTATATCACATTTTTGCATGATGAATTAGAGATGAATGAATTATTGATAACATGTATTTGTTTAACAGGCCATGGTGGGAATGGCTTTCTGAAGTTCCAGGACTCTGAGGAGATCAGTAATGTGGAACTGGCCGACGCTTTTGAGCAGATGTGGCAGAAAAGAAGGTAAATAAACTGGAAATTGACATAAAAATAAGATGCAAGTAGCATCAAATACAATGTTTATTCTACTGCAAGTCCACTTCACTTGGTGAGGGCCAATTATCTGTGCAGCACGTCAACAAATATTTAATGGCATGAAGCATGAAGCAAACAATGGACATGAACATCTTCTGGAGGAGCTTCTTTGGAAGAGATGAGCTCTATGTGTTGTTTTCTTTGTTCATGTGATGCAGTGCCTTAGGGAATTAATATATACGCTGTGTTGGTGGCACACACTTCTAATAGCCCTTTGTTCATCCACTACCTAGTGATTGTCGGTTCTCTCATTTACAACACTGGAGTTTGTAAGAAGTAACTTAACACCAGCTCAAAATATTGTTTCTGATTACCTCCAGCGGTTGAAATGATCTTCTTGCTGCAGTGAAGTAGAATTTAGATGTAGAGTGATGTAGATGATTTCACCGTGTACTGACCACACCCTCTTAGATATGTTTACAAGCACGCCTCAATATCACCGTTTAGAGGTGCAGCAAACAATAAACTTTCAACCATTAGAGGTCAGTGAAACAAAGCTTTTTGGGATGGTATGTTATTCTTAAACTATTGACATTATTATTCTCTGTGGGTTCATCACTATTAGGAAGCCCTTTCAAATTAAACATAGTCATTTGATCCATTGTTAATATGAAAATATTGATTATAACAGCTTTATATAAACACAGTTTTTAACAGAATTCTGTCAGCGTTGAAACTGTCTTGAATTTGACTGCTTTCCATAGATGCCTGACCTATTACAGGAATGTAACACATCATATACCACTGTAACAGCAAGGGAATTACTGTTCTACATATATTTACACATCATCTTATGAAGGATGGAATCTGTTGCTTTTTAAGGTGCTGCAGTGTTTTAATTTGTCAATCGTGAGACACTAAGTAAAAGTAATGAGTAAAAGCGGCTTTCTGCTACCAGTGTGTCTATTGTCCTCCGAACCTATCAATAGAGAGTGTCTGTGTTACAGTCAGTTACCTCGGGCTGCTAGATAAAAGCTTAGTGACGCCAGCTTTGATGCTGATGTGATAATTGCAGGCTTGAACTGCCAAATTACAGTCACCATAGAGACTTGGCCACCTCCCTTCATTGTCCCCGAATCACCTCACTTCAGTCAACTGGATATAAAAGTCTTATCATGTTTGTCTCAACAGGGGGAAGACGTTTAAGTGAAATGTCTCTTTATTAGAGGAAGAAAGGGAGGAAGGAGGGAAAGGAAGGAGGAACTGAGGAAGGGAGGGAGAAACTGTGTGCGTGGGTGTGTTTAGAGGGACTGAATGAAGCTGTTGGTTTTTCTTGGTCACCATGGCAACTGCAGTATGAAAAATGGTTAGAAGGTTTGTGTGGTACCGAGTTTTATTGGAACAAATGGACGAGAGATATACCAGCTGTGTCTTCTCATCAGTTTTGTATGAGAATGTACATGATCCTCTTTTGTGTGTGTGTGTGTGTGTGTGTGTGTGTGTGTGTGTGTGTGTGTGTGTGTGTGTGTGTGTGTGTGTGTGTGTGTGTGTGTGTGTGTGTGTGTGTGTGTGTGTGTGTGTGTGTGTGTGTGTGTGTCCAGGTATAATGAGCTGCTCTTCATCATTGACACCTGTCAGGGCGCCTCCATGTATGAGAGGTTCTACTCTCCAAACCTCATGGCTTTGGCCAGCAGTCAAGTTGGAGAGGACTCCCTGTCGGTGAGTTACCTGCCCTCATGTGGAAGAAATGAATTAAAAATCATCAATCAGGTCAGGTTTTCTAATAAGCAGTGTGGTGTGTTATCACATTGCAACTGAAGACGAAGCTATGTTCATACACACTCACCCCATAATTCAAATTATCCTTCTCCAAACATGAAGTGTGAAATTTCTGCAAACTGGAATATAGCCAATCCAAGTGTTTTCTTAATCTGCTCGTTTACACTTAAACAACCCTGGTCAACATTTAGTGTTTTTTAATTACATTGTCTAATAACACCAGGACTAACTAGCTCTACACTGCAATATAAGACAATGCTGCTTCTACATGGATCATTTCTGGCGAGGATGCTAACTTTGCCCGAGACATGTAGCTTTAGCCTCAATCTTTTAGCACAATATCACCTATGTAGCCATCAAGTGGACATGGTTCTTGTTTTAAAAAAATCAACTCAGCTGGAAACTTCAAAAAGTCAGAGTAAGCGTTTTCAACCAACTCATGGAACTAACATTAGCTTAATTAGCTGGATAGCTAGCTAGCTAGCTACAGCTGATAAGAAATGGCAGCAACAGTTTTCCTTTCAGCTGGTAAATCATCAGAAATGAGAATCGCTTGTCAATCTTCTTCTAAAATCACTCCCTTGTTCACTCATTCACTACTCCCTACATATTGGACACGGAATAGTTTACTCAATTGACACTGGACACTTGCCTGTAGTCATCACAGACAGGTGTTGTTCTATATCTATAAAATACATTGCATTGTGGGATTGTTAGCCGAAAGTGCCTTTTCCGTTTTATTGTGGAATTTTTGAGGGCAATACATAGTGGATCAACTTGATGTTACATACTCAAATACCATAACAATGTAGTCAGCCATTTTGAGTGGTAAACCTGTCACTGTTGCCGGGTGGGAACGGAATGCTCGACAGGCATAGCAACAGTTGCTGAGGGGGGTGGAGCTTATTGAATGGTCAATTGAACTGTAGGTTCTAATGTCCTCCATCACTCTAAAATTTTAATTATTAAAAAAATCATGACCTAGGTTTAATCACCTTTAATATTTTGGGTTTTGATCTCTGTACATCACTGTTATAGCTTGTCAAACATTTCTTTTCATAAACAATTTTTAATTTCACCTCACCACATACTTGTCCACAGGTTCCACAAGACACATTAAAACCGAAACCTGATGTGCTTTTGGCATCTGCTTCCTCTCCACATTACAGAATGACACCCATGTCACTTGGGGCAAAACTGGCATAGTTTGAAGACAAGTTGTCAAAATAATTTTCTTTTAGCGTCATTACCCAGAAATTGAGTGTTGGTGCTATTAATTTCCTCCTGACACCATCTCTGAATACAAAAGAAGCAGTGTTCTTCAACCCATGTCTGCAAATCATGAGTCTAAAAACTCACTCATGAGTGCAGTTACAATGTTGAGAATATTTCTGTTTGATCAGCAGCGCTAGGATGCTCCCCATTTATCCATTTGTCTATCAGTCACTGATCAGACTGTGATGACACATGACTGTTGCCTTGTTTTGATAGTCCGAAGAAAATTATTTTCCATGTGTCCAGTGTCTAAAAACAGGGAAGGAAGAGTTCTGAACCAAAACTAAAAAATGCCACCAAAACACCTGTGCTGATAAAGTGCTGCTGGATGTTGAATATTCTTTTTTTTTTTTTTTTTTCCTCCTGTCCTTTTCTAGCATCAGCCAGATTTGGCCATCGGTGTCCATTTGATGGACCGTTACACCTTCTACCTGCTGGAGTTCCTGGAGGACATCCACCCTGCAAGCAAAGCCAACATGAATGATCTGGTAAGTGTGTGTGTGTGTGTGTGTGTGTGTGTGTGTGTGTGTGTGTCTGCGTGCATTCCTTTAACTCAACAGCACTAGCGTACAATGCACACCTAAAGATGTTAGTGTTTGTGCACTCTGCTTTATATGTCATGTAGGTGTGAATGTGCACACTTAAGCAGTAGATATCTGTTTTACATGAACACATTGTTTTGTTTAATTGTATGTTTCTTTATCTTTATTTTTTTCTGAGTATTTACTTAAAGTTACAAATTTCGCCTTTATTCACTTCAACGGAGTGAGAATACAATGGTGCATAAACAGTTAATTGACTAAACGCTTAGTCGAAATACTCATCGATATAAGCAAGAATGCCAAATGTTTTTGGTCGATTCAGCTTCTCAAATGTGAGGATTTGATTATTTTAGGTACTTTACACTGACATGATTATCATTGGATTTTGGTCAGACAGATTTCTGAGAAATTGTGATGATTTTCTCAATAAGGATTAATTGATTTACCCAAAAAATATTTGTTAGATTCATTGTTATTAAGTAATTGTAAGTTGTAGACCAACAAAACAACAGATGTGTCCACAGGATACATTTTTTTCCTGTGGCAGAGTGGTGACGGTGAAAGCTTGGTACCTTTTTTTAATGGTGCGACAATCTGTCCTGCGCTGCCCTCCTCCTCTCTCTAGTGTTATAAAGGTTCTGGTCCTAAAGGAACCAGATGAAAGTCACACAGGGCTCACAGGACTCTGCACTTGAAGCAGAATGTCTGATACTGTGTTAAGGTTGTTGGCCTTTGACACATGTCCGCACTGACGGTGACTACATGCTGCTCCGGGCCATGGCTCAGTCTCAGCAGCACCTCCCTTTTCATCTTTTACACTCCTGTAGAGATCCACTAGCCCCAGGGACCACTCCTCATCCTCACCGCCTCTTCTTCCTCGCCAGGAGTTACAATCAAAACACCTAAAATCCTTACTATGGCACTCAGTCCGAGCTCAATCAATGCACTCTGACTAAAGCTTATTATTCTTTCCAATTTCCTTTTTCTGAAGATGCACTCTTTGTTCTTGTGCTATTTTGTGGAATCAAGGATCAATACTATGGATTTCCCACAGTTTTCTTTTTATAATCCAATCTCCGAATGCTTGCCCTTTAATGAAACAGAAATCGCCTCCACCTTCCCAACAAAATCCCCCACCAGTCCACTGTCTTTCAGGTCCTGTTTGGCTGACAGAGATAACGTTCACCTCGGTTTAATGATTTTCTTTTCTTTTCAAATGGAGAGCCCAGTCGGACAACACACTGACGAATCACACACACTTAAGAGGATTAACCCACAAGTGGTAACACACGAGGCAAGGAAAGATTTTGTAATTGACGATGACATGCACAAATGTCAGGCTTCATGCCTCTAATCTTCTCCACACACTGTCACATATTTTAACACCTCCTACTGCAGCTCTAGCCGCATTTGATGCTGCTGGCTACTAGCTGCAGCTTGCTGTCTGTGGTATGAAAAGTAGGAGATACAAACTCATAAACACTGTCTTGAGTATTGAATTCCCCTCTCTGCTGGCAAAAGTGACCGACACCATGTAATTAATGCTTTTCGCTGAAGCTCTTGACAGCAGCATGAGTAGATATTTACATTTACTTTGCTTTGGTTTTGTTCTAAGACGCCCAAACTTTGTCTGTGTGTATGCTGTTTTGCCTGTGTAAGTTGCATATTTCTAATACACTGCTTGTGTTTTATCTGTTTCCCCAGTTCAAAGTATGTCCCAAGAGTCAGTGTGTGTCCACTCCGGGCCACCGTACTGACCTTTTTCTGAGGGACCCAGGAAGCGTCCTCATCACAGATTTCTTTGGTAGCGTCCGCAAAGTCGAGATCACCATGGAAACCATCAACTTGACGGACACCATCAAGCCGGTGGAGCAGACGTAAGCTGAGTTTATTTGTTTGTCTTTTTCTCAGGTGACCGCATTCATAATGTGGAAAGCAGCTTTTTGAAGAAAAAAAGCCAAATCGGTCAAATAGTGTATGTTGCAGTCTTGGATTATCTGGATGTATTGTTTAAGTAAAGTTGCGAATCTCAAATAGTAGTCAGGATGCTTAAGTGTGCATAGGTTTCTACATGAGACACCAGTAGGTGTCTTCTCCAGGGTCCTAAAACCTGACTTAAGGTAGGCTACTAAAGGCCATCTGAAACAATCTCTCAACAAGGCTTGACAAATCAGTTTCTACCTTTTTGAATATCTTTTTACTTTACCTTCATACTACCTAATAATATTTTTTTAAAGCCCAAATACACAGGGAAGAACTGAAAAACATGTAATTATATTATAATCTACTGCAAATATCATTACAATGCAAGTAATCTTGGGGGAAATGTGTTACTTGATACATGATGTGATTTCTGAGGTGGATTAGAGCCTGGAGGTAAAAACCTTAATTGAGGTCAGCTTCTCTTTGTTTTAATTGAAATGCTGCAGGCCAAATTGTTTTTTATGTTTGTTTCCCAACTAACTAGACTTCGATTTCTATTTAGAACATCTCACATTAGTGATATTGATTTCTCTACTAATGGTGTGTTGAGTGGCCTGTTTCTGGGAGAGTAAACCCCGCAGTGGATGACGTTATGACTACCCTGTAGGTGATTTAAGACCTGATTGTAAAAAGGCCGACCAATGACATGATCGTTTGAGGTAATAATATACCTCATTTAGATAGTATTTACTGCTATTTATGATCACTACCAGCACTAAATGCTCTATTTCACAGCAAAGTGAAGATCATAATTGGGTGTTTTCCTTGTCTGGCCTCAGGCTATAATTCAGTAACTCTTTGTAAGTGGTATTGAGTGAGCAGCAGTGTTTCTGATGGATTATCTGTGGCGCTACCCTGTGGTGATCTGCACAAAATGCATCCAAATCAAATACAGTACATTATTTCATTGCATCAGGTTGACGGATGCTGTGATGAATACATTTGGCCACTAGGTGGCTGTAGAGAGCCGTCAAACTCTTCAACATATTCTGCTCATTATCCTCTGTACCTGGTGACATTTTCTTAGCTTTCTCATATTCGCCAGTTCCCAGACACACTAATCCTATAATAAGGACAAACACCAGGGGTTTGATGAAACACACAGCTGAAGCACCAAAATGCAAACAGTCCTCCATATATTGACTCATTATGCTGCGGGTAAAGAATAGATTGCGGTGCTCTACAAACTGTTGTGATGGAAATTAAAACTTTATTCATGATTACGCTTCCCGCTTCTATTAATTTCATTAAGCTGGGATTTAATTGAACCACTGGGAGGTATTATAGTCAAAGAATCTAATGCGGTTGGCTGCTAATTAGTAATTAGAGGCAATTGCCATACTGATTTTAGTCATCGGCTGTTTTGGCCTAAGGCTAGTTAGTCATTGCGCACAACTTCCCCTTTTACTTTATTATTGATAAGGGCCAACACATTCTTCTGCTCACCCCCGATGGAACACAGAAGCGCACCACCGGTGCTATCGAGCTGGCTATTGCCCTAATTCAGTCCTAGAGAGAGACGTTCTATCTCCAATTCTGATGTAAGAAACTAGCAATCCCCTGATTCATTTGATGTTTAATGGAGTTTACTGATGCAGCAAAGAACTAGTAGCGTCTTGCTACTTTTAAGAATGATAGAAAACGCTATTGTGAAAGTTCAAAGATATTAGGGAGGCTAACGACACTTTCCGTCATTTTGTATATCGCATTACAGTGTGTCGGTAGCACTAAGTGCTGGACGAGATTAATATTGCATGGGGAGGTGGGTAATAAAATATTTTCTGTGCTTCTCATATATCTGGACAGTATTTTAGGTTTGGTATACAAGGATATTCTGCAGGAAAACCATGATGCTTATCATGCTTGTCAAATAATGTAATTAATGTTATTATTTATGCAGCTCACTAGACATGATAACAGTTAGGCTATACAAAGGCAGAATAGCCATGGCAGAATCACCAGTAAATTTACATTTAAAATTGCCCAATTTATAATCTTACAGGGTCTTGCTCTCGTAATGTTTTCAACACTGAAACGGTGTGCTGAGCTGATGAAATTCTGCAGCAGAAAATGCAGCTTAATGCACAAAAACGCAGAAATACAAGTGTCTCTCTGGACTTTTAAATTATGGGAAAAATCCAGCAAGTGTGTCTGAAATACAGTTAGTAATTGGGGCTGTAATTATGTGGGATGAAACATCACACATGCGTTCTGGATGGGATTACGAGCAGCGGTGAAATAATTAGATAATTAATTATTACAACTATTTTGACGATTGATTTATCCTGTCAGACATTCGCTGTGAGGATTTGCAGCTTTTCTTTGTCATATATGATAGTAAACTGAACATCTTTGGGTTTCAGACTGTTAGTTAGATGAAACAAGCAATTTCAATTTGTCACCTTAGGCCCTTATTAATTATTGGGCGTTTTACACTTAATCTTTCAATCAGTTAATTGGGAAAATAATCGGCGGATTATCAGTAATGAAAAGAATCGTTAGTTGCAGCCCTGCTTACAGTAATCATATGAATTAGGCTTTTCTTGGTTAAATCCTTTCGCCAACACATCTGGATCATCTGGAAAAAAAAGAAACGAGAGACACTGGATCTTTATGAGACCCCTGTCTGGCCGCCACCGGTAAAGTTAAATAATAGCGTTTCATAAGAGCTGAAAATGGGTTGTAGTGAGCTGCGTGTGTTCCCACAGAGAAAAGATCACAGATGTCCTCTGAAACAACTTGTTATTAAATATAGTGCTGCTTTAATCCACTTTTGTCAGCTCATTCGACCACTCAGACAAGTGGAGGAGGGTATTTTAGAGAAGATGGGTACATGTGTGTTCAATCCCGTCTCCTACTCGTTCTCTTTCTTGCTTTCCCCTCTTGCTCTCTTCCCTCTCTTGTTCTCTTCTCTTGTCTCGCCCATTTCTGAACGGCCGTTTTCCCTCAGAACAGGCTCTTCCATTAAGTGAATTGCACTTGATGGAGAGGACGTTTTAATGGACCCCCTCAATCCTCTTCATTATACATAGGCTTAACAGTGTAATGACATTGTGTAGTTACTCACTTCCAGCCATAGGAGCTTGTTGACCAAATCATGCCTTCCTGTGGGTTACAAGGCTCCCTGGATAATAACAAGTATCAAATTAAAGCTAAGTTCATATCCCATTGAGTTGCAAAGTAAATTTAATCTAATTTGTGACCTGCAGTGCTGGATAGAGTCTACAAAAAGTACTTGGGTCATTAGTAGAGCAGATGTTAAAAGGAAATTTGTTTGACCTAAAGATGGCAGCTGGAGACAGCAGTGATACCAGAGCGGGAGGTTGGGAGGGGCAGTCACATCCATTAGAATCAGCTGAGTGGATTGAAAAATCCTCTCCAAAAATCTCCTCATGGAAAATAAAGTGGAAAGTGGTTTGAATTGAATTAGAGCTCATCTCTTGTGCTAAGTGAAAAGGGGAGGGTGGGAGGGGGGGATGTACAGTGGTGAGACGTCGGTGCTCTTAGTGACATGCTCAGCGGGCTCAGCAGGAGATCGTCTCCCTGCCTACCAGCCCGGCCTGTCTTCTTTCTTTCGGTCTCTTCTCCTGTCTGTCAGAGCAACTTCTGCCCTACCGCACAGACGTGGCGGGAAGAGAGAAGGGGCAGAGAAATGGAGTTGAATAGAGAAGGGATAAAGACGGGAAAATAAAGCAGGAAGGGCATGGGAGCAAAAGCAAAAGTAGCTCAGAGAGAAGAAAGAGACAAAGAGAACAAGGAGAACAGGTTGCCTCACGCAGCAAGTGGTTGGAGGAGAGCCATGGTGGCTCACAGGGGGATATGGCCCACTTTGTCAGCAGCTGTCTGACCTGAACTTTCTTTGATTAGCCAAAGACAGCCACTCAGTTGAACCTCCACTCAACAGTGACCTTTTAGCAGAGACTGTTCTTCCTGACTCTGCATCAGACTGTGATGTTGGAGACAAACAATGGAAGCATACAAGCATTTCAAACCTGCCAGTTTTGTTTCTTTGCTTTTCTGTTTTTAGTCACATGTATTTCTATTGAAGCTCTGTTACAACATAACTATGTTAACTATGTCTTCTTGTAAGTTTCCTCTGTTATGATTGTACAAGGTGACAAAACAAACAGAAAATTTTTGATAGAAAAGTTTTAATTCACCACTTATTGGTGAAGATTTCCAACACTGAATAAAGCAGACACTGGAAAGTAATGCTGTGGTCAAGCAGAGTAAATCAGCCAGTAGCAGCCTGTTGAGGACATTTTTCTGCATTGTACTTGTCATTTGCAAACCCAACTTTTACAGGACACAGCAGACAATATTTTGTACTTTTGTTACGGTCAACAAATCCCACACAAAGACCAAAATCAACAATGGTGTTCTCTGCGTCTGAATACCAGACTTTCCAGACTCTCTGTTTCTTTCTTCCGCACACCCCTTCGTACTGAAGATGTAAATCTTTAAAAAACCAGGTCACAAATATAAAGTTTCATTTTTAAAAAGGCTCCCTAATAAAGCCGAAACCAGCTGGGCACTGTAGTGTTGAGCAAAATAAAACAGGAGTACATTGTGTGTTTGTTTGGGATACTATTCTGAGACTCTGATATGGTGCTCTAGTGAGTATTAAGGATAGTGTTTGTGGGATTGACTCAAAATAAACCACAGTGCCTTTGTTCATGCAGTGATGGAACATGTGACCCGGTGTGTCTCATTAGTGCTTTTTTTAATCGTTTTTGGGCAACAATGGAAGCAGGAGAGCCCTATGACTGGATAACCAGTTCTGGATCTGAAAGGTCACAGGTTTAATACATCGGCTCACATTAACTAATGTCTATCCATCAACTGCCATGCAGTGACCTTTTTCAGTGTCCTTGAACAAGACCCTGAACCTCAACTTACTTCATTAATATATGTTAAGTCGCTGTAGCTCAGAGCAATAGTTTAAATGTAACTGGCTTTATTTCCCACAATTCACCTATGTTTTAGGATCAGCTTTCCTAAAGCAATGAAAGGCCCAGAAGAGTCCATCTTTCACTTTGAGAACTGAGCAGAGTTTCATCCTTACATCAGATTATTCATCTTTGTATACCGGCCTTGGATACAAGGATACACATGCAAAGTTTTCCAACCAGGTGTCGATAGCCTTTTCTCTCCACACATACTCCGAAAGTCTGTTAGTTGCTTAGAAAACACAAGTAATCAGTTAAGTCTTTAACGTTCTCTCACTAAGATATGCCTCTTAAGTTACTACGTTGTAGTGGTAGACTACAACTCTTAAATACAAATGCATGGTTTCCTCCGCAACCCAAAGGTTTCTGTTTTTTCCTTTTTTGATGTGTTTTAGAAAAATCTGTCACAAATGTCAAGCGTACCACCTCTCACCCAACTGACATTTGATTTTGATCTGCTTTTACACATCAAAGTTTGTTTACGGGTCTCGGGGAGTACTACTGCACATGTGAACCAAGTTGTATAAAGCCTTTTGTGGCTCCACAGGAAGCTGCGTGAAGTCTGATGAATTGACTCAAGTGATGTCACTTGAGTCAGCGTCGGTTGGGGCGGAAGACCACAAGTTTGAAACTGAAAAACATCTGGTGGTGTGGAGTTAGAAAGAAGTGAGCTTACCAGACTTCTGTAGCTCGCTCCTCATCTCTGCTTGAGGCTAGCGACTAGAAGCTACATTAGAAGCTACTAGCATAACACACCAGAATCTCTCACTAAACTGTCGATGGCTAAGTTGCTATGATGCTATGATGCAAGTTAAGAGTGTGTGCAATAAAAAAAAAAAAGAAAAGAGTAGTTTGGCTGCATCCATTTTTTTTTCAGTCCATAGTGAGTCAGACGGTGTTACAGTGAAATGCGTGAAGCTGAGTTTAAGAGAGAAGGCTACATCATAACCATGTTTACATGTTTATCATAACCACCCAGTGTTGGTAGTACAGACTGCCTATTTGGATTATCTGAGGAAGATTGCACAAGTTTGAAACACGTTGCAATCCAGAGTAGCTGCCACTGCAGGCCTCTTTTTGTCTTTTTTTACTGACCCTCTTGGGAAGCCTTTTTTTCACAGTTTTCTGTGGATTCAGGTGATGTGGTGCCACATTTAAAGCTGAAGTGGAATGTTTCTTTTGTATTTCTTTTAACTGGCCAAGAGCTACCTAGATGACGCACCATCACTGCTGTTGGGTGTTTGTAAAATCTTAGTGGATGAGGTGCTGTGGAGAGCTGATATCTGCTGTGCAGCATTATGAACAAACATTAGCTGCATGTGGTTGTTCACCTGTTCAACAAATGCTACACCAACAAATGCTAGTATTAAAGTTGACTCTGAAGCTTCCTCTAATGTTCATTGATTGTTGCATTGATGTTCACTTGGGTTTTAGCAAAACGAACCAAAGTGCAGAGTGCACAGTGGGTAGTTAAGGGGTGCTGGGAGTTTGGAGCTCTACTAAAACCTCTAAAATTGTTACAGTAAAAAGGTGGAGAGTGGGTTGCTCAAAAGATAGATTTTAGGTGCAGAATCCCTATAAAATTGTGTTTTCTATGCTTTTTTCCATTTGTGTTGTCCTTTAGAGTTTTGTAGTGATACACAGGGGATCCTTTCTGATCCACATCCATTATTGTTAAGATGATTTTGACTCTTTTGAGTCCACAGGATGATTTCTTTTTCATTTATCAAGAGGAAAAAATGGGTTAATTTGCATGAATTTGCACTGCATATCATTGACTCTGCTCTGAAATGATCTGTCAATCATACACCTCGGCTGCACACACACACACACACACACACACACACACTGCCAACAGAAACACTGGAGTCTGTTCCTCTTCCTGGCAGATTTTCTTCATCACTGACTAATGGCGACTCGCGTAACAAAAACGTAATGTTTCCAAAGTGCAGTTTACTTACTTCGGGTAAATGCCAAAAGGATGCTGTTTTGTGTGTCTTTCAGTGCTGTGAATGGAGAGCTGCAAAAAGAGAAGTACTCGTATGTGGACCAGCTGCCAGTGTCTGAGATCATCCATCAGGTGAGAAACCCATACGAACACCAGGGTCAGTTGGGGCTACTAAAAAAAAACAGGCCCATGGTAATGTAATTCACACATTTCTAACATCCGTTTGTCAAAGTTTTCATGTTTGTCATCTTTTTATGTCTTTTGCGTAGGCAGCCATTTATTCATGCTCCTGTCTGTTTGTTATTCGAAGTGTGTCCACGCTCGTCCTTAATTTGGACACAGCACAGAAAGTTATGTGCAACATCCACCAACAGATTCTTTGTGTCGTTTCCATGGTGACAGCTCTAAGTGTGAAATGCAAGTGCCTCCTGGTCTCAGTGTGGAGGGGCCACCGTGAAATCCAGCAGAATGGATAGGCAGGATTGTGGCGAGAAATTGTGCATTCACCTCATTCCCAAATGGATTGTGGCTTTCAGTCGGGCCGACCTTCACAAATGAACACCTATTCCTCCTCATTGCACCTTTAGAACATGTGCTCTGCATTCAGAATAGACTGTGTTGGGTCCTGTGTCGTTCTGGTAAGATTTTTCCATTATGAGCCTATTAAAAATACTATTTCTGTACTTCAACTTGTGCCTCAGAAAAGTAAATACATCACATTAATCTTTGCCACAGGCGAGAGCAGACATTGGTGTTGCTTACATTTGGGCTTCAGCTGCCTCTGAGAAACCTATACTTAAAAATCCTGTGAGTGGACAAATTAACGTGACAGCCAGTTAATCAGGTTTGTTGAGACTGTGTCAGAGAGGTGTTATTTCAACTCAACAAATTGTTTGAGCTGTAGCTGTGTTGGATTTCACTTTGACAGCTTCAACAAAGAAAAGTCTGCATAAAGGTTGTTTTTATTGCAGAGTTTTTTTAATGGATGGCATGTTCTTGTACAGGCGTTTCTGTTATTGTGTCCAGCCCCTGCCTGTGTATACAGGGTACCAAAATAGAAGCATCAACCAGAAAATAGTTTGTATATTCTAAATGAAATCAACCAACATCTGATCTCTTGTATTCTCTGCCCTGGTGTCAGATTAGTTAAAGCTCTAATCAATATTTTTATATTGACAATGGATCAAATTTCTACTTGTATATAAAAAAAGTGTCACTTGTAGTGATGAATCCACAGTGAATTATGTCCCACCTCTACAGTTCCCCAAAGCTGGTTTGTGTTTTAGTGTCTTTCAGCTCAATGTTTTGTTTTTTCAGCTCGCAGCTTTATGTTTTGAGCCACTCTCACGGCTCTCATCAGCGTTGTTTTCAGCTGTTCTTGGCAATAAATGTTCTGATAAACCCACTGCGCCTTAACCTGCCCAGCACCAAACGGCAGACAGACAAAGTCAGAGAATAGCAGGTGGACATAGTGGAGCATTTAGCAGCTAAAGAGCCAGATATTATTCTCAGGAGTTATTGGAGAGCAAAACGGAGATATAAGAAGAGAGCGAATATTGCTTGCATTCACCAAGTTGATAAAAACATAACTCCAAATGATGATGTTACTCTGTCAGCTTGAAGCTAACACATTCGCCATATCACGATTATAAGGACGATAATATGTCAATAGTAGTATGTTCATTTAGAATTATTTTGTTATTCTAGAAACGCAAATTACCGTTTTAAGCCAATAAAAAGGACCATTTTGACTACAGAGCTGATTCCATCCCAACTCAAGGTGTTTTTCAAGAGTTACATCTTTTATACAGTAGGTCTTAGCCATAAGCACGCTATCTAAACCTCATGTCATCTTGCGAATGCCTCCTAGGGTTTAAGACTTTAAATGAAAACAGAGGCACTATTCAACATGTTTTCACTGAGGAAATGTGACAATTTAGCAATGATTTGTCTCACTTTAAATGCTTAAAGACAAGTGTCAAACCTGATTTTAGAGCCAAAGCAGAGGATCAAAGCAGCTGTTTTGTGGGGTTTCCAGAGCAATGGTCACCACTTCCCTTCCCTAAAAAGAAGTACAAATGACACATTTGCTGTTTTTTATTAGTATGGAGGCACAGAGGCATCAAAAGTCAGTCATTTGTTGAGGATAGATGAACTGCTCCTGGTTCAGATTTCAATGACTGTAGTAGAATTGGAGTTGCTGATGTTTGATTTGATGTTATACGTCTCCACTATGTAGACGGATATTAAGCTACTGGTGTTGATACAAAAGGTCAGAGCCAGCTGAACCGTTTAAGTGGTGAAGAAGAAAAAAAGAAAAAAGAAAAACCCTGAAGTTTCACTGAAGGATCCTCGGGTCCCGCTGCTGGAAACATTGCTGACTGAAATCGACTTTGGTGTGAACAAAGGAGTTACAGTCAGTTGGTCCAGAGAAATGAAGCTGACCACAGGCCTGAGCCCTGTCAGACTCTTATTGAGTATCGTGATGGGAAATAGGAGGGGTCTCCACGTCCAGCGGCACTCTGGGAAATTGATTGCTGAGGACTGACTGAAAAGCCTGGCAAACACAGGCAGGTTTCAGAACGACTGCCCGCTGCTCATATAAGAGTGCCCCATAAACTGTCCGTAATTTTCAGTCCACAGAAGCAAATCACACTACTGAAAGCTCGCACGCTCACTAACACAAACACACCCCATTAAGCCTCCGCCGTCTGCTACTTGGCTTCATATCTTGGCTCACTCTCTCTTTTGTCTCTTTTTTCCCCCCCGTCTATTCATCTTTATACATCTTTTTCTCTCTTTCTTGTTTTTCTATCTACCCCCTTCCCCTGCTCTTTTTAAATGCACACACACGTACAACACACAAACACACTCGTCAACCCGATGACCCCTGCCAGAGATTTCGATTATCGGCTAGCACTCCTGCTGGGTTGAAGATGGGAGTCCTGACAGACTGAGTCATCTCTCTCGCCGTAATCCATCTGCACTGCAGCAGAATGACCAATGTCCATAAAGCCTATTGACAGCTCTCGTCTTTTTGATTAGCTGTCATATTGTGCGCAGTGCTCTCTGAGATATCTTTGTCTTTCATGCCACTGTGGCTGCGGCCTTTGTTGTCGCTGATCAGATGTTTTCATCTGAAGAACTAGATGTGATTGAATCTCATAAGATTTGATGTCTAAAATATTCCCAAGTGGTCTGTGGCTGATTTCAGTCGCGCCACCAACAAAAACAAATCTTCTCTCTCCGTTGATCTTCTAAGAAAAACATTTTCCCGTTTGCCAGTAGACCAGGCGACAATTTGTAAATAGAAAAGTCATCAGAGTGACTGACAGTGGATATATAAGGCTCTGCTGTATGGTGTCTCTATACAAACTTCCCCTGAATGCTTACTTGGATGTGGGCATGTGAGGAGTTTATTAATGCCCTGTCACCGTTGGCAGTTGTCTCGCTGGTAGTGACAGGGTGAGTCCCCTCCTCCTGCCACCTTCCCTTCCCAACCTCACACATTTCGTCACGTTGCCAACACCTAATCACAATATGTTAAGTTCTGGAAATAACTAGAAGGAGCCCCCCCCCCCCTCCCCACACACTCTGTAGTGTATTCTACTTTTTTCCTCCCTCGCTGCTGTGAGTCCCGGT
The DNA here is from genome assembly GCF_043641665.1 of Enoplosus armatus. NCBI lineage: Eukaryota > Metazoa > Chordata > Actinopteri > Centrarchiformes > Enoplosidae > Enoplosus > Enoplosus armatus. The sequence continues at coordinate 5,634,125 of NC_092193.1, read as the reverse complement.
CGCTGGCGTCAAATTGTTATTTGTTCTTTTGCCAGCTTGACGCCACACCATATGGCTCCAGAGAATTGAAAATAGAAACACAGAAAATTAATGCTTTGCCTCCCTCTCATAACTCGCCAAATCCCCCTTCCCTCACTCAGCCTGCAACACTGACACTTTCCAGTAGTGGATGTTGGGATTGTGTGGATCACCGGCCAAACCCACTCCGACAGGCTCTTCCATTTAATCAAATATCAATTAGAATTTGCTTTGCTGTGTTGCTGGTGCTCGATAATTACAAATGATATTGTCTAGAAAAGCAAAACATGCTTTATGAGAGAATAATGCGCCTGCTACTTTGACTGTTGCAGCGTTTGCAGAGGGCTTAAATGTCGAGGCAATACAGTGGAGTTTTCTGGAGTGCACAATAGCTGTTGTTCTGTCATCTGGCTCCGCACACATAAATTTGCTGCAGTTTTGACCTTGGAGTGCCAGTGTTTGGCAGGGCGTTTCAGACCTCCCTCAACGACCATTAGCATCCTGCGTGGCCATATTAATTAGCTCCAATCAATCAGGTGGGAAGCTGTTAATTGATTTTACTTGTGAATTGAATACGCAACACAAAGCGTGTGTAGTGGAGGCAGGCTGCTTGAGTCTAAGTCCCTGTCCTTGGCAGTAGGATGTGAATGGTTCTGTCAGTGAAGGTCAGCAAACACTTGCTTCTTGTCTGCTCCTCTCTCAGCTGTTTCGCTCTTCTCTCCTTTCTGTGCCTGATATTCTTTTCTTCTCTGCCTCTCGCACGTCTGTTGAAGAAGCTGCGTCCTTTTTCGTGGCTTTGATTTCTATCCAAGGCTATTCATATTGATATTTATAGTAGGTATTAAATTATTAATATTCGTTCAGGGCAGTGTCAGTTAATCATTTAAGCAGTTTGTTGGTAGACAGAAAATTAACTATTTTGATAACAGAGTATTTGTAGAAGTCATTTTTAAGAAACAGTTCGACACATTTGCTGGTTCCAGCTTCTTTTCTCTAGTTTATATAGTTGTAATCGGAATAGTAGTATGAATGAACACCACAGAAAGTTTGAACAAAAACACGTTGTAAGTGTGGAACTTCTGGCAGAGCTGTTGTACTGGGTTGCATTAGATTGTACAGGTGTACCTGGGACCAGGGAGTCTATATTAGTCACAATCATTTAATAACCACATTTAAGGGATCCTTATCAAAACTTTTTGTTTACTATAAAAATAAAAATCGGTCAGGCTACATTTTATATACTAGACGAATGATCAGTTAATAAAAAAAATTACGTTTTTAAAAGTTTAATTTGGTGGAAATGTGTAGTTATCACCCCCTTTTCTCTGACTTTAAGTTGCCGACTTCTCTTCCATTGTCTCCCTCACTTCCCTCTTGACATATGCTCCTCTCTCTGCCGGCTGTGCTGACGTTGCTTCCTGTCACAGTCAATCAATCTCCCTTTGCTCTTCCTTACCCAAGGGGCTTGCACTTACACACACACATATATACATGCACACACACACACACACACACACACACACACACACACACACACACACACACACACACACACACACACACACACACACACACAGAGTCACAGTCACGCACACCTCTGCCTACCATTGTCACGGAGGTCAACTGCCCCCCAACGGCCACAAGCTCCCAGTCGTCTCTGATGAACATCTCCGGCCGGGCTCTGCCTCGTCCTCCAGGTGTTTACAGCTCCTCTTCTTGTCTTCCTGCCGGCCACTTTGTCACCAAGGCTGTAGCTGAAAGTGTCCCCACTTTGTTATGTAACACAGATCTGATGAGTGTAGTGAAAGCAGGAAAAAAAAAAACATTGAATATGTGATTCGGACCACATTTGTGCTGTTTGAAATCAGTGGCTGTGCAATGGCAGTCTGAACTGTCAGATCAGTATTCATCTGATTATGACAACGTCTCGATGGGACAGATCACTGTTGTCATAGCTCTGTGTCCGGTTGACCGGAAACATGGCGTATCACAACTCAAGCATGCTGTATAATTTAGTTGGGATTTGGAGAGATGCCTCTGTTTCAGCTAAACTAGAACAGACGGGTCAAAATCGACCAGCGTTCGAAACTCTGAGGATTCGGCTGTGTCAGTAAAAAATGAAGAGCCTCAAAGCAAACCTGCAACCATCTCTGCTTTTTATCACGTTCAGGATGGAGGTCTGTCCAAGCTAATATCAGATATTGTTACACAAAGATATGTTAGATGGGTTCAGTTCAGTTTTTAAACTGATCTAATATGAATTACTGTGATTGGCCAGAATCTCCTGTCACGGGCTAGATTTTCTGAAGCCTGAAAACAGAGCCATGAGGAGGTGCAGAGGTCTAGTTTCCTCTCACCCTGGCTTTAAGTATCCAACAGTCAAATTTAAAGTTAGGAAAAAACTTTCTTAGTAGAGTTGCCCCCCCCAAGTCGACTCGTATTTTATCAGTCACTGCACTTTTTTTAGCTCCATCATTGTACACACAGCAACACAGCATAACAGCATGCCTGTAAACCTTTACAAACCGAGTCTTGTCTCAAAATGACCCAACTACAAAACTAACTGTGGTGAGGGGCACGGCAGCCTGACAAGGAGCAGCGTGGCTCGTTTTTTGTTTGCTGCTCTGAGGCTCTCAGCGCCGCTGCTGGTGAAGTCAGCTGAAGTACTTTTCAACCAGACGCTGGTACAACTACCTCTACTCCCATCCGGTGTGACTGACACACTGACACTGTGGCTCACAGGGCTGCCAGCTGCAGGAGAGAGGATCCGTAGTGCGCTAAGATTTTAACACTGAACCAAGACCAGGATGTACACTTTTTATTTCTATGACTGTGTGGAAATTTCCTGTTTTCACGTCACAGATGACAAACAAAGGCATTAAAATGCGAGTCTTTTAGGTGAGACATGAGGTATGGTTTGATCAGATTTGATTGACAGTGGCCTGCCAACATGAGCGAACCGACCCACGGCCGTGGTCAATCCTGATTGGTGCATGGAAGTACATGACATCACAACTTGACGCTTTTCCAACACTCGCCCATTTCAAACCAGTGACAAGAGCACTGAAATTTCTCGTGTGAAATGACCGAAATTCTTGCGACTTTGGCAGAAAATAGTGTGTTCATGTTGGCTCCCATCATTCATGGTAAGAAGCTGATTGTGAAAATAGGTTTTTGGGGCCTTTAAAGCTATTTTCGGACTAAACGCCCACTTTGACGTCTTGTATTCTGATATCAGACAAAGGAGACCAAAATCTGCCTGTCGTCTGAGATGTTTCCTGTAGTTTCTCTCACTCTCTCACAAAAGCACTATTGAAAACGTTCCTTTATAGTTTGAGCTTTGTGGTCTCTGCCGCTCACCGATTGTCTGTCAAAGCACTGATATCTTTCCACCACATAGCCTGCAGCTTGGTTTCTGTCAGACACGGTAGATGTAGTGAATGTAGGAAAGGTGGCTGTGACCGGACGATCGACCCATTTCACAACGTGACTGATGTGCCACAGCTCCTCAATGAGCCTGAATTTAACTTCAGTCTTCTTCTGATTCCATTTCGTATGTGGTCATTGCCAGACACTGTTGGCCAATAAAAAATGAATATAAGCAGAAGATACTAGCTAATATCAGCCTCCAGACCTGACTCCTGTCCAACACTATGGCTAGCCTGGAGCTCTGGGCTAATGTGTGCTGTGCAAACGCCTCGCTGTCTCTGCTTTAGCATTCTGGATGGCAGTGGAGCTCTGTTGATTTGACTTGATTGAGCTGTTAAATAAATTTGGACTCAGACGTAATCCAATTTTCATGCTGTCCTCAGTCTTTCTACATTAGAGGTTGGCAGCGTCGTCACGTAACCTGGAGTTTGGATTGAAAAGACAGCCTTGAGAAGACCGAACCCTGCACACAGAGGCATGAGTACACAGCCTCACACAGTTTCTGAAATTAACTTTTCGCCTCACTTACCAAGAGCCGTTAAACTAATAACAAATTACAATAATGTTCACCAGCCAAAGGAATTAATGTTCATTATTCCCAGAAACATATCATCAAGCCTGTTATTTTAAGACTGCTGTATTATGCAGTGGGTCACGTTCATCATCGCTTCCTGTCCACAAGCTTTGTGATGCTCCTCCTACACAAAGCAGCATTATCTGTCAGCCACTGAGAAGCCTGTTTGGGACAGAGCCATTGCTATGCTTTGATTTGATTGGCTGAAGGACAGAGAGTGTACGGTGGTCAGCAGGGAGAGAGAAACAATATATATAAATGAATATAACTGCGTTCAAATATCACGGTCTCAGCTACTGTTGTTGAGATTTTAGCTGCCAGAGAGACATTTTACTGGCATTTGGTGCTCAATGGGTGGTAATTTCAGACACATTTAATGCACTCTACAGTATGTGCCAGGAGTCCACTGTTCATATGCCAATTCAGCTGTTCTCAACCTCTTATAAAAATTATAAAAATTCAGCAAATTATTAGATGTCCACTTGAGTTTTACAGATCAATTTACGCATAAATTGCAAGGCAGTTAAGACGGTTTCAACACTGAAATGACATCCAGCCATCAGGAGTAGATGAAATATTATTCTCTCTGCACTGCATTTAACTCATTAGAATCACTTATTAAACCTATTATTATTAGTATTGTTATTTTATAGTGCTTATAGAACCAAAACACTGCCTCTAAATCCTGAAATTTCCTTCCAGCTTTCTATTGATGTTCACATAACATAACTGAACTGTGCTGAAGTTTGAAATACTAATCTTAGGAGGAAATTAATTAATTTGGGAATGCTGTTGGCTACTAAAACTAAATGAGGGCTACTTGTGTATGAATCAGAATCAGAAATACTTTATTGATCCCCGGGGGGGAATTGTACATCGGCATCGTACATTGCATTAATACATTTTTGGCCATTATAGGGCAGAAAAACTCTACAACTGGCAGACAGATTCTGACATCCTTGGCTATTAAAGTTGCAATTAGCGAACTGCCCTCTAATCATACAGCCTCTGCTTCTGACCCCAGCAGAGAAGGAGCCACATTATCATTCACAGATGAAGAACAAGTTTTCTGCACACCAGAAAAAAACAAAACAGTTATGGAACAACTTCAAACTTCTTGATTGCCTGCACTGAACGAGCACCTGACTGAATTATACTGCTGCGTAGAGGACTTCTGATTTTCTAGTTGACAAATATTATTTGTTTTTAAGTCGTATTTCGATGAATATGTTAGTGGGCTGTTAGTGACATTTTCTTTTTATACTCTGTGCTACTGACACATGTCGATCGGTAGGATCTATTTTAGCTCTGCTCTGGTATCAACTCCTGGGTCAAGCTAGATGCTCCACTGTATCCACCACCTCGTCACTAACTTTGTCTGCCCTTTGTTAGGACCTGAGAAGGTGGCATACATTGGGATGATCAGATCCTAAGCCTAAAAACATGTAGAGCTGCATAGTGAATTGATAATTCTGCATTATATTGACTCTGAGGCTTTTCACATTCACAGGTTTCATTAGATCCACATGCTGCATGACGGATGAATGCGTCTTGTCTTATGGCCGTAGTCAGACTAAGTTTGTGGGTTATAATGACCCTGGACTGGGCTTTCACACCAGCGTCTAATCCTCCAGGGCCTGTCAGTCTGCTGTCAGCCTGCCTCCAACTCCTACTGCAATGTGTGTGTGTGTGTGTGTGTGTGTGTGTGAAGCCGATATGGATGTACTTCAGAAGGAGTAAGTGCACTCTGGGTACTGTGGTAGAGACACGGATCTCCTGAGTATTTGTGTAGCAGCTTTACTGTGCTGTACGTCGTCCTTACATTGTGTGTACAGTTTGGGACTCAGGCGGACTTGGAGGAGTGCGTGCTGTGTGTTCATCCTCTTTGCCAAGTCTTGGGGGTTTGGCTTTTGGGGATGCCGTTTCTGACTGGTGATTTTTTGACTGGATAATGGCAGCTTGTGTAGCGAGGGATAACAGAAATCTCTTAAGTGCGTCCTCACAGCCTATCTATAGCTTTGTCGCCAGCGGAGGAGTTAGGAAGATTTTTTAGAGGTTAAATCTCATCTCTCCGCAGAATATTGCCGCCGCATTAGCATATAAATGTGCTCCTTGTGAGATGCATGTTTAATACGGGGGAGATTTAAAAGTATAATCATACACAAAGTGATGATGTGGCAGTGAATGGGACAAACACAAGACAGGGGAGGTGTACTGATGAGCTTTACCACCCGCTTGTTGTGTGAACCTTTGTGTTCGTGTGTGAGACAGAAGATAGCGTTCATAAAGTGTGTGAGGAGATAAAGTGAGTGTATATGTGATTCTGTGCCTGCCCGCCTGTGTGAATGACAGAACAATCAGCGGTGGCCTCAACAGGAGAAATATACACACTATTACTAACCTGCAATCTCCCTCCTGCTCCCCTCCTCTCCACTTTCCTCCCCCATACCCACCTCACCTTACCTCGCCCCCCCCCTACAGAAACCAAAGCAAAAAGACTGGCATCCTCCTGATGGCTTCATCCTGGGCCTGTGGACTCTAATCCTCCTGGTGTTTTTCAAGACGTACGGCATGAAGCACCTCAAACACATCTTCTGAGGCCTCAACGTTTACGCTGCTGGATATCTGAGGATATTGGTGGCAGATCAGGAGCTTTTACTGAAGGGATATTGGAGGAAAGGTGCAATTTGTGACGAAAATGGAAAAGAGATATATGGCAACACAACTGCTTGCCCAGAAACTGCTTGATGCAATTGGTGCCTTTTTTTTTTTTCTCTTTTGGATGATTGCTCTCTACTGATGAAATGTAAACAACTGTGTATTATTCCAGATGGGAGAAGGGGACAAACACCTGAAAGTCATGCCTCAGATATGCAAAGCCCCAACTCTGCATGGGCGTGCCACTAGAAGTGCGGCCATTTTTATGTGTTCTTTTTGACAAGGACTTCAACTTCTATTTTTTTTTTTTTGTGTTGAAACTTCTGTTTTGTCAACCCATTCCATAATTGCCTTGATTTGGTTAAAAATGCACTGACTTGAGTCCGCAGATAAGAATTTAATTTATTTTCGAGAGCGCGCTGCTCTGCATATTTCAGCAGGAGCCTTTTTGTTTAAGTGCTACTCGGAACTCTGCTCGGTCACAAAAGGAAAATGGTGGACGAGGGCCGGCTGATTGGCTGTGAGTGGGCTGTGGAGAGATTACTATTTAATGTCTCCCCTGTCCATATACATTACACCCCTTGACCGTCATATCACGCTCGTGAAGGATAACAATCGCACATAATCCCATCTCGCATGATGGACCCATCCACTTTCCCATTCACCAAATTGCCCTCCCTGTGGAAACATCCATTAGCTCCCCAGCCATGTACTCCGCTGTACTCCGCTGATTGTATTCTGGGTGATGGACAGCTATTTTCCCCGGCCATTCCACGTCTCGCGCTACAGCAGCGATAAGTGAGTGATAACCTAGTAAGCCGCCGGCCGTCCCAAATGAATCTCCTCTGTGCTGGGACGTGTTTTCCACCTCCCCCCCCCCCCCCCCCCTCTTCCTTTTTCTCCATGTGTAACCACTCTGCATTAGGCTCATTGGTGGGAGGAGAGTGACTGATGCTCAAAGCATATGGATTGAACCTGCTGTAGTTTATCTTCGCTCCTTGGCGCGAGGAGCCGCCCATCGGGTGCCCGCTGCCACTCTCCCTCGCGGCTGGAGTGGAAAATAGATGGAGTTGGAAATTGAACCATATGTATCGGAAGGCAGCTGCTGCGTCAGCCATCAAGTACCTTTTCTTATACATTATTTATGCAGCGCTTATTTCTTCTTCCTTTTTTCCTCCCCGTTTCTTATTTCCTGTAATCTCATTCCCCTCTCAGAGAGAGCAAGCTCATTTTATTTTCCCCAATTGGTAAGATTTTGACACCCGGATTAAAGATGAAACACTGAATCAAAGGAATGAATTTGCGTCTTTAACTGTCTGTTTTATTTATTTACTTTTTTTCTAAAGACATTAAGCTTCCTTAATTACTCTGTAATACTTTTTTTAAGACACGAGCTGCTTTGACTGTTACAAACCCTTGAAGGTATGCCTGGCAGGGCTTATTTTATACCACAAAGACATCCTTGAAATCGGTTCCCGCTTTAGTTGACTTACACACCTGCTCTGTTTTCTTACTGGAAACATTTCAAACAATCCAGGGAGGTTTTTTTTAAATGTAGTTTTATTTCTGTTCCAGTCTTGTATTTCAAAAGACAGAGCAGCCATTGGATCCAGGCCTCCATGTGCAAATCAGTGTATACCAGGGCTGGCAGCAGGTGCACTAAAAATTAAAGCCACCCTATCTCAGGCGGATCTGGTTCTTAAACCCACTTCAAAAACTGACTACTTCTCCTCTGCGCCTCTCGTTCGTACTTCAGTACTCGCAGATGGAATTGAATATACTCGGCCTTTCAGCGTGGTGACGTATTCTCCCCTCTCCTCTGTCACTATGGTTTCCCTATGCTAATGAAGATCAGCGTCTGTCTTCCTTCACACCAGACTTGGTGGGGAGAAACCAGTGACAGGACAATATTAGAGCAGCCGTCTCCGAAGAGGCAGAGAGATTTCAGGCTGAAGAGTCAGGCAGGATGCTCTGAATATGTCACACAGGTTGTTCAAACAACGAACAGAGTCACCAGTGAGCACACTCACAAACGCTTGTTGTCTTTAGAAGTGAAACAGCGTCGACATTAGCCCCATGTGGCAGCCTGCTAAATTTAATGATTTACACACAAACAAACACAAGCACACACCTGCTGTTCGGAGACAGTGTGTGTGCACCTGACAGGTTGTCCAATTTCCATGGAAACTCTGGATTTCCAACTGTTTGCCTGTCATTGAGCCTTTGTGATGTCAATCATTCCCTTGAATAATCATAGTAATTTTAGCAGTCACAGATTTTCATTCTCATCTACAACAATAGCTGTGGCATAGAAACATGCTCAGTGGTGCTCCCTTACTGTATTTTTAAATTGAAATGTGGCTTTCTTAAACTTTGAGTAAGAAAACAAATAAAGAAGAGGAGCGAGAGAGAGAGAGTCTCACACTCTGGTGATGTTATTTAGACAGGAAGCTCTGTAATAAATATGGACAGCTTTCGCTTCCTTGTCCAGATTGCATTGTTTGAAATTCATTCATTTATGCAAAGCCAATTCTACACCAAGTATGAACTAAGAAAGCAAACAGAATTCAAATGAATGACTGCTGACACAAACAACGTTTGTATTATAAGCATAGGAAATCATTTTGGTATGTTAGTAAGTATTAAAACTTACTTCTTTTTAGTAACAGTAATAATAAGTTTCCAAGGTCAAGAATTAACTTAACTCAGTCTCAACAAGAAGTCCTTAAAGTGCTCAGAAAAACAGACAACTGGGCAAACTTCCATCTTCTGAGGAAGATTGTGTGATGTGACTGAAAGCTCCAGAACAGCTACTAAATGGACCTGGAGGTGAGAGGTGTCGTGTCAATTAATAAAATGTATCTTTAATGTATTTACTTGCATGGCAATAACATTTAAAACAATGGAACTATCATGGGACGGTTCCTAACTGTGACACAAAATTCTTAACTCGTGGTCCACTTAGTAGCTTTTTCTAGAGCTTTCAGGCACATTTCATGGTGTTCATACACCTGCTGTTCCATACTTGGGTCATGTGATGACAACTCTACCATCTGCATGACAACTGAACAAACTCCATCTACTGTTAAAACTGTTGTCGAAAGCTCCGGAAACAGCTAGTAAATGGACCTTGATTTAATTTCTATCATTAGAAATTGTTATATACTGCTGGGAAGTATTGAAAAAATCTGATATAATTATGGGCCATATCCTGCTGGTTTTCCATCAGACTTTCATACTGTCGATTGTATGATTGTGAAACAGATATTAAATTGCATTCTGTGTGGTATTAAAGACTTGAGTCTTCAATTTAACTTGGATAACCCTGCAGAAACCCGGCTTATACGCCCACAATTTACAGATTAATAAAAAAAAATGGACTAATTGATAATGAAAATAATTGTTAGTTGCAGTCCCAGCATTGAGGTAACTCTTAGTATTTCTGTGTAAAAAGAAGTTATTTTTCAGCCCTGTTCAGACGTTTTGACATCATACTTTATAATGAGCCATCATCCTAAATATTAAGTATATTTTATTGATCAGGGAAAGTGTCTAATAATTGAGGTGTTCATGACCTTGTTCTGAATACTTGTTTTCCCCTCATCATCTTATAATGTTACCTTGATCTGTGTGCTTTACCCTGACGTGATGTGGCAGTACTATTTTTAAGTAGAAGAAAATACACTCTCTCAGTTTTGAAGACAGTCAGGGATCTGTTTGTAGCTCTGGGGAGTAATGGCCTTGTAGCTCTGCCTGTCTGTCATTATTATTTCAGTACGACACAGCCCGATGTCACAACCAGGCAGGAAGAGAGATTGAAAAGTAAAAATGGCAGCTGTCGTCAGTGGAGGGTGAAGGTGAGTCACTGGCCTCCCGTCCTCCACAACAACTCCATGTTTCCTCTTCATTTCCGGGGGGGCGATTTTGTTACGGTTACATATAGAAACTGAATGCACGACTACTGATAAAAAGGATTTTATTGATTGGAATGATACATTTCATTCATGTGCAAAAAGAGAAGAAAAGAAAACAGATTAACACCAGTGCTGAAATTATTATTCAATTAGTTGATCAATTGAAAATTAATTGGCAACAATTAATAATTGATTGATCGTTTAAAAGAATAGTTCGATAATTTGAGAAATGCGCTTTCCTGCTGAGAGTTAGATGAGAAGATTGATATCACTCATGTTCATACAGTAAATGTGGCTGGAGTTAGCAGCCAGTTAATTAGCTTAGCAGAAAGACTGTAGACAGGGAAAAATAGCTCGCCCCGCCCTGTTTGAAAAGTAGCAAAATCCACCTACTAGCACCTTCAAAGCTCACCAATTAATACATCATATCTTGTTAGTTTTATCCGTACAAAAAATAGCCTAAATTTGAAATGACAATTCAACGTTTTATAGGGGGGTTATGTGCTTCCTGGAATCAAGAAACAGTCCAGCATATAAAAACAGCTAAGCTAAGCTAACCAACTGCTGGCTCCAGCTATATTTTTTTACTGCAGACATGAGTGATGTATCAAACCTTTCATCTAAATGTCAAGAAAGTGAATAATCATCTTTTCCCAAAATGTCAAACTATTCCTTTAAGTTCTTTATGAAGCAAACATTTCAAATATTCCCTCTTGTCAAAGGTGTGTGTGTGTGAGGATTTGCTGTTTTTCTTGGTTTTATATCACCGTAAAATTGAATATCTGTCGGTTTTGGACAAGAAAGATACAAAACAAGCAATCTGAAAATGTCACCTTGGGCTCTGGGAACTTACGTTGCATTTGTCAATATTTTCTGACAATTTGAAATGAAAATAGTTGGTAGTTGCAGCCCTAAAAAACAAACTGTGATTCAGTTAATTAGGCAAAAAAACAAAAATATTCAAGCTCATCACTTTGCTAATACAGACCATTGTGCACAACCATTCGCGGATAAGTCAACATCTCTAGAAAACAAACACGTCTTGGTCTTTGCCACAGTTCAGCAGCAGGACTCAGAGCCAGGCGACATACAGTAGCGTCTCTCCTGCAGCCGTTTGTGATGTGAGAAAAGAAATCGCGTTCTCGTCTCCACCGAGGAAACGCGATGTCAAACGCGTTCTCGTGGTGTGAGCACCTATGTATCTGCCCCACAGCATCTCTCTTCTCATTAACCACATTACAGAGATGAGGGCAAAATCAAGCACGAGGATGTATCATTAGGATAACCACACGTCTCGTCACTTTCTCCAGACTGACAATCTGATTGTTCATTCATGGAGGGGTGAAAATAGAGGATCTCAGAGAGAGGCAGGGGCAGTCTACAAGTAGCAGATACTCCAACAAATGAGAGGAGAGTGCACATAAAACACAAATCAAGAACGAGAAAGGAGAAGAGTGACAGATCACAAACTCATCAGTTTAACAAAAAAAAAAAACGGTGTCATTCTCCTGCGAGGCGATTCAGACCCACGGCAGCGGCAGCAGATGAATATAGTAGGATGGATGCCGCTGCTGCATCCCTGCTCTCGATCTTAATCTCCCGCTTGTCTTGTGTGACATAGCTGTGCATTTACATGGAAATCCAGCTTGTAGCTATATAAATCGCACTATTAACTGGTGACAGGAGCCGACAAAGCCTTATGATACATACCAACGGGGCAGAGGAGGCGCACACGCATGAGATGAACCCTCCAAGTTGATGTTACACACTTGTCATTCAGCCAGGAAGTGCTGCATTGCTAAGTTTGACTTGGGTGACACTTAAGTGAGCTTACAATGCACACATCTGAAGGGCAGAGTAAATGAAAGTCAGGGAAGTGATTTATTTCTGCTTTGAAGGAGTTTGAGCCTCTGTTGCACGACACAGGGGGTGAAGAATCTCGTCCGACCCGACTACTTCAATCTCTACAACCACAGAAGAACATACAGGGTTCGTACAAAGTCTTGAAAGTTTGGAAAACGCTTAATTTTAACTGTTACGTTTTCAAGGTTAAGAATGTGCTTGAATTTGAATATACTTGAAAAAATGCTTAATTTTCAACATAATGTGGTGTTTCATCTACACAATCACTCACGTAAACCAGCAATCTTTCAATATTTGAAATGAAACAATCCTGTTGTCATATTTGTTTGTTGTCTCCTGGTGTCGCAGATCTGACCGGAGCTAGATTGACTGACATGGGTGCCGAAATAAAAAGGGGGTGTTTTTCTGCTCCACGTCTGGTGTAAACTGGTTTAGGTACCTTGAAAGTGCTTGAAAAATGCTTGAATTTTACTTATAAAGCTGTACGAACCCTGAATATAACATCTGAGCGGCGATAATTCACACTTTCAAAGAGCCAAATTGAAGTCAAGCTACAGGATTATTAGTATTCACTTTGCACTGTCTCCAGCAGTACATAGTTAGATTACACGCATTGTAATGGTATTTTTCTTTCAGTAAACTTTAAGCAGTGAATCCTGCATACATTCTTCATCCAACAGAGGCTTTGTGGAGAGCCCAAACTCAAGTTTGTGTCCTCTGTGATCTCTCTGGTAAACATGCACACACACACACACACACACACACACACACACACACACACACACACACACACACACACACACACACACACACACACACACACACACACACACACACACACACACACACACACACACACACAGAAACACGTGTATGCACAGACACAAGGAGGCTCCACATTGAGACCCTGCATGCATGCATTGAGAGTGGAGTTTGTAATGATGTTGCCTCCTTGTATAACCTCGCTTTACAAGGTTTTTTGGAAATGGATGTACAATTTCGAACTGGTTCACTTCAGTAAACAAAACACACTGCTGGAGCTGCGGTGGTGGAGCTGGAGAAATGTTCATAACAAATGTCCAGCAGGATCAACAAGACCCAGTTTTCATCTGTGGTAACTATTTTCTTGCCTACTTCATGTTTTATCTTTTCTGTTACGGGTCCAGTAGCCCTCAGTACACATGTTGCCCATCCTCAGTCCTTCTGAGATGGATCTCTAAAGCATTCACCCCAACACCGGTCACGTCTTCTGGGGTACCAGGGGCGCCGCTGCGACTGTCCCCTCCAGCGTCCGGTTGGCTGGGAGAGGCGGGGGGCTCCAGTCCGGCTGGTAGAAGTGGATGTCAAAAGTCCGTGCCCAGTTGGCGAAGACCCGCTTCTCTGTGATAAAGCGGTGGTGGCTGCCCCGCCGCCCTCGCTCGTGAGAGATGTACATGGCGCACTCGTCCGGACCACGTGGCTCATAGTAGTGGTAGGGAACGGACTGGTGCTGAGGCTCCCTGCAGTGGTAGTGAGAGAGACAGTTGACATTTAAAAACGCTTTAATGAGTCACTTGAGTTTCATGTGACACCACAGAGTGTTTTTCATTTCGTGGTGAAGGAGGGGTGCTGATCTGCATTCATTTGTTTGTCTTTCTGTCTTACGCAGCCAAATTTAGCTCCTTTTAATCATTTTTAAATGCCACCTGCAGCCGAACACAATGGAAAAGCCAAATATAGAAACAAAGTCCGACATGAGATGAATCATGAAAAGTTCTAAAAATGGAGCCTCGGGGTAGTGTCACTTATATAGCGCTTTTCAACTTTCACGGTTCCCAAAGAGCTTTACAGTTAAGTCACATTCACCCATTCATTCACACATGGCGAACGAGCCGCCACGCCAGGTGCTGGTCTCCATGACGGGTGGAGCCAAGGATCGAAACCCCAACCTGCTCTACCTTGCTCTACCTCCCGTGCGACAGTGCTAAGATCAGTACATCCTCCAATCATGAAGGTCCTCTTCCACAATACCGGCGGCTCATGTAAACATTAGCCACTCAGTGAGTCGGCTACAACAACGCCGAGCTCTGCATCCTTGCTGTTACTCTGCTGCCTGCTTTCAGAAACTTAACTCCCTCCCCAGCCTCCCCAGCCTCCCCCTGCATTAGCATTTAGCTGTTTTTTTTTTAATGTTTGGTTTGCTTTTATTCTGTCCGACGTAAAAACACAATTTTCCATACATGCACCAAAAAAACAAACAACCAACCAAACAAAAGTACACACATGTAACCCATTGTAAAACATGGACATGCAGCAAACAAACTATAAACAACAAATAAAACAAACAAAATGCATAAAACCGAAGCATGACACAGGATAAAAACACTAGTTATGATATTAGTTATGATAACAATAAAGACTGCTGTGCCCCTGCTATTGTTCTGACTGAAGACAGCCAGTAAGCATATTAAAATTTCAAATTGTATTAAATAGAAAGGTTTTACAGCTGTTTTTAAAAACAGATTACACGTTATCTGGTAAGCTGTACCAAATTTTGTATTTTGGCTGTGTATCATACCTACGCTGGTCTCTAGTACACCTTTCTTTAATATGTCTTCATGTTCGGCTAATGTTGTGCATCTCCAGCTCTGCCGGGGGGGTTTGAGAGCTCGGGGACCGTCTGTCACGCTCGCTCAGATTTCCAGAGCATCACATGAGCAGAGCCGCACCAAACTAAAATATGTATTGTTGCAATAAATGTTTCAAACCTTGACGTGAGTGTCCCGACTGCACTGATGGTCAGATGAGGAAATGGTTCAAGTCCATTTAAAATCGCTTTACAGGATAGTAAAACATTAAAACAGGAGCGGCTTAATTCTCCTTCCACAAGAACTTTATGTCCTTGAATTTTGTTTATGTGAATTCAGTGAATCTTTTTTCAGACATTTCAGACATTTCTCAGACCAGCACACACACACACACACACACACACACACACACACACACACACACACACACACACACACACACACACACACACACACACACACACACACACACACACACACACACACACACACACACACACACACACACACACACACACACACACACACACACCGTATCCTGATCTGTCAGTAAATAATACATGTTTTTACTGATCCAGTCAAGATGTCCAGATAGTCATTTATCTTCATGTATTAATCTTAATAATGAATGGACCTACAGCCAGTTCTGCTCTGTCTCAGGACTTGGATTGTATATATTTTGGACTTTTTGGCCTTGGATTATTATTATAACATTGTGTGTTTGCTTCCCTCAAAATGCTTCAATAAGAAGTGAATAAATGAGAGTGTGAATCATCGCTCTCAGGACAAGTGGTGGTCTCTCATATGGATGGTTTTCTTCCAAATACAGATGCTCGTCCTGTTTGTTTATTCTATTCTTCAGAGACTTCAAATCATGTTTTCTTGAAGATTTGGGGAACACTGTCTGTTTTTCAAATAACCCTGACTGGCTCATATGGCACGATATTCCTTTTGCTGCTCTGTACAGATGTCACACGCACAACAGAGCTGATTTTAGTGAAACTTTTGCTAAAACTGAAATTGTTCAGTGGTGTAAAGGTCCATACCAAGTAATGCAATGTTATTAAAATCTGACAGGGATTATTTAATGAAAGCCATTCTCTAGTCTCTCTGCACATATTAGCAGTAAAATAAAGGTAAAAGTCGGGTTAAGATGCACCTCGACACCATTTAAAAAAACTGCAGTAATTGAGGCTCGATTGACACGCAGGGCGACTAAATGATAATTACAGGACCAAAAACTTAGTTGACTTGGTACTTAGTTATTAAGAACACTGTTTCCCTCATGAGTTAATATATTTTTCAAATATGTTGTTCATGAGGACAGGAGGGTACTTCAAAAAAACAGCAAGCAGCAGCTTAACAACATGGAAAACAATCCCAGGAACTAAATAAAAAAAATTTATCAGCACGTGTCTGATAACTTAACAGTTGATGCATCATTTATATTCATTGGTTATTTATTAATGCTTTGGCTTTATAAATATCTTCCCCTCATGTCCTTACAACACATTTCACGTGACGTTGGAGAAACACGGCTTTTGAATTCTCAGTTGTATCACATGCAGTAAAATCTACAGACGTCACTCGTTGTGAGAACTAAAAGGATTGTTGAGTATCAGCTTAATCCAACCGTTTGTTCAGAAATGAAACGGCATTCCCTCGTCATTATCGTCAAGATTGAATTTGTGCCAGAACCCAAAATAAAAAATAATTCTTTAATCAACCAGGACCAGGAACAAAAGGTACACGGAACATTTTACAGTTTGTTCTTTTTATTGAGAAGATTTGTTCCTTGTCCAATAAAATCCCCCAATTAAAGTGTTGGCAGAGACGGATGAGACGTGAGCTGTAATTCAAACCATTAAACTCTGCTAATGAGGCTGGATGAGTTAGTTGGGAGAAAGACAGAGTCAGAACTGGCTACTTATCCCACAGTTCTTTGCATTTCTATGGGGTTTCTCTGCCATATTCACTGTGTTTTCCATTAAAAGAGGCAAAACCTCAGCACTCAGCACGGCCAAACCACCTGGAAAATGTGGATTCCTAACGTGGAAAATGCAGAGTCAATAAGGACGGGTATAATTCTTGAACGCAGCTTAAAAATCCTTTCTTTTTTTGCCAAATACTTGGTCACCATGGCAACTAGCTGTCGGCCTGACCTGGATGCTATTATTCTGCATTTTGGTATTTTGTTGTGGTTACACTTTAGTGGTATTGTTTTAAAGTTAGCGTCCTTTTATCTTTAAGTGTGTCTGTATTCATTTACACTTAATTTGGTAATTATTTGAAGTTTAATTTCAATATCACCCACAAAGTCCCTACAACTAACACACTAGGACTAAGACACTTACTTACATACTCATTACTGCAAAACCTCAATTTGACATTTTTTTTTTCAATAACAGAAGGATTAAATTTGATGGGTAGAGAAAATCTACTTCTCCAGCTAAGAAGTAGAAAATGTGTTTCTCTTATAACATGACTAAATAATCAACTAATCAACAAATCTTTAGGTATTATTTATAAAGATTTAACACACATTATCTGCTTCATCTAGTTTTTGGTGATAGAAACTTACCAACTGTCCCCAGATTCTGATTCGAATGTTTCTAAATCCTGATTGGTGCATAGAAGTACATGACATCACCTTTTCCTAGCTGAGCCCTGCCCACTTCAAAACCATGTCACATTTTATTTCTGGGCTGTTGCACTGAAACACAAATGTTTTACTTGATGTCATCTGACAACACAAAGATATGCCAGCAACATAATGATGATGGCTTATTAACATTATTAACAAAAAAGCAATTAGAGTCAGTTGAAGGTGAAATAGATGTGTTGATGTGGATGTGTTAACTGGACCAAAACATTTTTTAAAATATATTTTGAAAGAGGATTCACTCAAGTAAAACCCCTCTGGGCTACACATGTGCCATTATCCTTCCAATTTTAGTGCACCTCTTTCACATAAGCCACGTTCCAGTTGATGGGCAGGATCTCCAGAAGTCTGTGTTTCCATACTGAATAATCCAGAATATGTCAAAGGGTGAACGAAGCCTATCTCATCTCAAATTTCTCCCAAAAAAAATACAGCCTTCTTTTGCCTTCTTTTGGCATCCTTTGTCCTTTGCAGCCCTCAGTTTCTGATAATAAATCTACTTTGTGTTTTGGTCAATTGTTTGTAGCGTCTGCAGAGGATGACTGAGTAAAGAATGGGCTGCGGTGATGCAAAACAAATAAAACCAAGCAAAAAAAGGTGGTCGAAGGCAGAGAAAACAAAGGCACACTGTTGCCAGCGTAGCAGGTAATTAAAGCAGGTGATCGGAATCTGCCCGATCACCCGACTTCCAGACTCCTGCATGAGGAGGCTAAAGAGGGAAGCCTCCCACTGATACATACCTTAAACAAAGTTGTTTTATTCTAAAACCTTATATATGTGCAACAAAGCCACATTTAACCACTTTTGCACTTGTCTGTAAAAAGGAGTAGAGTGAGACCTCCGCCTTTTCTCCCTCTCATGTCTCACATTCACACAAATATAAAAACCAGTGTGAAGCTTCAGTATTTGTTAAGCCGGCCTGTCTACGAACTCATTTTTTACTAATATTCAGGCAATTTAAGCATTCCAAAAACATCTCCAGCCACACTGACATGTTATTTATCAGCTGCTGGAATAAATTTACAGTTTTAATCTTTCTTATCAGGTGGCTGTGCTGCTATGAATCTGTACACACTTGAAGCAGCTGCATATACTGCTCGGCTTTTAAAACCCTTAGTGATGGTGCTTGTTGGTGAGCTGATGTTTTACATTCAGCTCCACTGTCTCACCTGCAGAAATCCGGGGCAACCATGCCGTAGACATTGATCCTATCGCACAGCTCCAGGGCGATGGTCATAGTGAACCAGCCGGTGCTCAGCCAGGAGTTTGATATCCTCCTGCAGTGGAGAGGAGGAGGGAGAAAGAAGACAGTTGGATGGATTTCATGCGTGGGAGAGCACGAGGATGAAAACTGTACCAAATTTGATTTTTTTTTTTTGAATGTGATTAACTGGGATAAGATAATCAGAAAATCTCACATCGGTGTATTATGGCAGAATAAAGATTTATTTAACTCCAGAGGTCGATTTTTCCTGACTGCGAGATCATTCAAGTTCCCTCACAGCTTCATTAAAATACAGATCCATCCTACATATCGACTGATACAAATGAACCCTGTCAAATAATCAAACCCTTAATCAGAAAGTAGCCCTGGTCTGCATGTAGTGCAGATAGTTGGAATCACTTAGCTTCAGCTGCAGAACGATCGGCCTGCTCTCAGACTGCAGTTTTTTGGTCATACCCGCAAAGAAATCAGCACTAATTAGCACAGTTTTCTGAGATATGCTGTCATGAAAGAAATATGAAATTAGATTTTCATTGCATTAGAAAATATCTCTAAATCTAAATGTCCATCAGTCTCTCAAAGTTTCTGTCAGATGAACAAACATTACAGTCTGACCATCATAAGTAATATATGCCTCTTGCATGTTACGTTAAATGCGTAATTTGAGCTTTAAACGGTTAGGATGTCTAATAGTAAAATCTTGTAATATAGAATTTAATTGTCTCAGTAATTGTATCTTTACTTGATAGTTGTAAGATATTTTCACATTCCAACATGTGTTTAGAAAGTGTTTTGAAGACCTGACATTTAAATATGAGTGAAAATATAAAAATCACCTCTTTTATGTGTTTTAGTGGCTCCAGCCAGAGCAATGTCGGTCTATCTGCACTTTGGTTCAGACTTAAATATCTCAACAACTATTGGACATTGGATTGCCATGAAATTTGACTACAGACATTCAAAGTCCACAGAGGACAAAGTGTAATTACTTTGGTGATCCACTAACTTTTCATCAGCGCCATCTTCGGGTCAAACTTGAATGTTTCTCAACACCAAATACCTGCAAAACTAATGCCATACTTTGTTTAGTCTACATGTTAGCATGCTAACAAGCTAAACTAAGATGGTGAACATTACCTGCTAAACATCACCGTGTTAGCATCGTCACTATGAGAATGTTAGCATGCTGATGTTATCATTTAGCTCAAAGCGCCGCTGAGCCTCAGTACCGGCTCACAGAGCTGCTAGCTCTTGTTTTGACGGTGCAGTAGTGACAGAAAATATCCTGATGTTGATCTCTGGCTCGATGGCCTGCAGCCACGGCTGTGATCACTGCCAAGCATCAAGTCATCCAGGGGGTTTAGCTGTCGTGGTCGAGAGCACTTTTGGAACAATCAGTATTCATCAAATCAATTTATGAATTAGTTTGAGTGAAAAAAAAAAAAAAAGCATCACAACTGTTCTTGCTGCCTCACACACAGTGTGAAAATATTCAAGTATGAGCTGAGGTAAAAAATTCAGCAGGGATAAATTTGAATCCTTCAGCTGAATCGGGCCCAGCTGTGCATCTCGTCATGCTCCCCCTGCTGCAGAGCTGAACGTCATCTTGACTGGGATTGTGACTGGTGACCAGTGGATGTGTTCACGCCTCAGTTATCAGGTGCATTTTAAGATGGCCCCTTTGGAAATATTAAATTAGGTGGTGAGGTTACAAGATGAACATAAGTAACCCCTGCACACCTTTATTATAATTGGTCCAACAGAGTCATTTTGTAGATGTGAGTTACAGTTCACCAACATTAAGCTGCTCACCATATGGGAAGATTTACGAGAAAAGATAAATTAACAGTGATGGAGGAAAGGTTTAGTAGTGCCACCTGTAGTATTCTACCATCAGTAAATCATTGCCACATTAATTTTTATTTCTTATTACTATAAGATTGGCCTACATATTGCATTCAAATTTAGCAGAAAATGTGATGGGACAAAGAGCACAAAAAGAATACAGAAATGTTTCTTTATGGTGCATAACAGTACTTCCAGTGCAGATAGAGCCAAAACTTAAGACGTCTGTGCTGTCAGATGATAGAATCAAATCACTTTTGACAGGGGCAGAGGGGCAGGAGATTATGGGTTTGCAAGTAATACTGTTGGCATTGTGTTATGAACATGCTGGAAAACAGATTCTGTATTTTTGTGATTTATACAGATGTTTAAATAGAAGTTTCAGAGCTGTACACTTTAGACTTCGAGTTTGACGTTTGAATTAAGCCAAAACAAGACTAAGCATCTACAACCGAGCTCAGTGAGGCTTTACTTAGGCACAGCGGTGCTTTCAGCTAAATGCTCATGCCATCATGCTAACATACTCACTCAGAGGAAAAGTCGGAGAAAGTCATGACGATACATCATCTGGAAACATATATGTCTGTACAACATTTGGTAATCTGTCTTGTAGATGCTGAGATATTTCAGTGGATAATTTAAAACTGGTGGCGCTGGATGGAACATAAGGGGTTCCCCAAAGATAAACAAGAGGATTGATACTATGAATATTTGAACCAAACGTCATGGCAAACCATCCTATTGTTGTTGAGCTATTTCAATCCGGACCAAAGTGGTGGACCAACTGACAGACAGACTAACACTGGCATCCACAGAGACACGCCGCTAGTGTGGACCTAGACCTTTAAACTTAAAACAAGACTTAAAATGCGTCAAAATAAGTCGTAACTTTCATTAAGTGAGGAGGCAGAGGTTCAAACTCTTGCTTAAGTGCAGTTTGACAGGATGAGCTCCTGATCTCTCATCGGCCTCGTCACCCCGCTGCTTTCAGAAAGCTTGTTATTGTTTCTTCCTCTTCTGTTCCCACACATCCCACCCAGCATCCACAGCAGCTGAGGTTTTAACTTGGCAAGACAGAGAACCAAAGCCTGCGCCTGATAAGAAAAGTCCTGACAAGAACAACCAGGCAGGCATCTCAGCACTATGCTTGCCTCCGGTTGATGAGGGTGACACATTTGGAGTGGAGGGTTTATCTGGTTGTTTAAAAAGGTGTTCAGACTTTCTTTCTCGTATTTTCTCACAGAGGGAACAGTGTAGGGGTGAGGGGGGATACACGTCAGGCAAAAATCCTTAAATAAAAAGCCTGTTTAGCATTTGTATTTTGAACATTTCCCCTGCTTGGGGATGCTGGAATAAAAAATGCATCGTCCTGGGAAGCTGTAGGGTAGCGAGGAAATGTTCCCAGAGTGTTGAAAGGACTTCAGGGGACGTTATAGACAGGGACCCCGAGTGTAACTAAGAAGATAAACTCTGCTGTCTTGGGTTGGCAAAGCTTTGTGTCCACACCTCTATGTATTTTTATGTAATGTTGGTCAATCAGTAGAACACTTTGGGGCGCAGCAATAGAACTGGACCCTACCTGGACCAGTTAGGCTAAATATAATTTAGACCTAGCCTGATTATGGTCGTGGGTTGTGTCTCGGTTACTGGAAACCGAGTGGACCCATGAAAACCTCCATTTTGGTTATCTCCTGACTTTTCCCTCATACCATCAGCAAGCCAAAGTTAGCCTGGTTTTGAATCAGGCTAAGTCAAAGTTTTCTCATGCTAAATGTTAGCATTCAAACTATGAATGTAACAAGCTAGCGCACATGGAATCTGCATGTATCAGTATAACCTAATGTTACATAATCTGCAGGTTAACATGCTAACATTAGCGTGATAAATGTTATTCTAAAGATTAACATGTTAACATACTAACTTGACACGTTATCAAGCTAACATGTTGACGTTAACATGTTAGCATTAATGTCAGTTATGCTCACAGAAAAATGAAAAGGGTTAGGTTTCCCAAACACACCAGCAGGAGAAAGAGGAAAGCCGTTCAACATATAAATGTGTTTTCACAATGCAGGAATTCAGAACCCAAATAAAAGTAAATACATTCAATGTGGCACTTAATGCTTTGAACAGCTTCCCTGTTTTTGTCTGTGTACAAATTTCAAAAACATACAAGCCTGTTAACCTACAACAAGCTAGCATGCTGAAGTTAGCACATTAGCAAGCTCAGTGTACCTGTAGGCTCACCGATTCACTACTCTCTATATACTGTAAGCTTATGAATCGTTGTTATTTTGCGTCACTTACAGTCACACAACCATCCATTGTGGGAATTTTTGAGCTAAAGAGCATAAATTTCACACTTGAATTCAGACACTGAAATAAAATGGCGGACGGTAAATATAATGCACTATGTAGTAAACGGGAGTGATTTCAGACGCAGCATTAGTTAAGCAAACAGCAACTCTCTTCCTCCCTATCTGACCTTTAATACAGTACAACAACATTGTGTTTGCTGGAGAAATGTGTCTACAAATGGTCAGTTCCTGCTGTTTCACTGTTTTTTTCCCCCCTGAATCAATCAGCCTGCACTGGCTGAGCGACAACGTGATGAATAGTGACAAAGCACTTTTGCCCGACTTTCATCTTTATTAGAGTCTGTCCATGCGACAAACAACAGTGTTGCCCCAAAGTGATGCTATCGCAGCTGAAGCACAGACTTCTCATTTTCATTTCATTAAGACAGGACCCAGGTTGTCTGGAACATGTTGCTGTGATATGCAAACACAGACACTGGGTTTTAATATGACAACAGCCTCGTACCTCACACACACACACACACACACACACACACACACACACACACACACACACACACACACACACACACACACACACACACACACACACACACACACACACACACACACACACACACACACACACACACACACACCTTTTGGAAATTAGAAAACTTTTAAAGTTCAAAGCAAAACATTTTGCCACCAAGCAATCTGTGGTGGATGCGCGGAGGCCTTAGTCAGGAGGCATGCGGCTAATCTCACTTAAGAAGTCTTCCTCATTTCCTTGTTTATGAACATGCTGATGAATAATGTGGTGTGAAATGTCAAGCTCTTAGCTTCAATGGTTGTCTGTAAAAAGGACTGGAAGCAGGCTGTGAGTGGGAAGACAGATTTATCCCTGTGAAGGAGAACAGCGCTGTACCTCATGTTTACACAGTTTGATATTGTAAATCTAGCTTAAGTACGCATGTAGTTTAATTGTGTGTTGATCCTTAAAATCTTAAAATTTTCTTTTAAAAAGTGAGATTATTTTCAAACAATGGTTGTATTTGATAAAAGGAGATGACGAGACGATGGCACTTGATTTATCTTGAAAAATAAAAAAAGATCTCACCTTGCAGGCAGATCAAATAGTGTAAAAAAGTAAAGTAAAAGTTAATTAAAAGTAAAAACCAGGAGCTGATAAGAGAACCAGCATTGTGCTGCTCTGTTGTGCTGATTTGTTGTTGCATTATATTCATTTCTAAAGAGCAAGTGTATAGTCACTGAGTTTATTATAATGGCCGTTATGCAACTGCTGAGAGGAAAAGGTCACATGAAGGTGTGATTAGGTGTAATTAGTTAAAGCAGAATCAACTGCTGAACATCATTATCAGTGTACTCTTCCAAGGACACGTAGATGAACCATATTAGTGGGAAAAAAAGATGTATATTATTTAGTTGTGAATCATTACTTGATTGGAGGGTCCAGTTCTCGAAGTAGAAACACCAGAAGGGATGCGCAGTGTAAGACTTATTTATACCCGACACCTTCAACCTGACTGACTGCAGTGATTAGAGGTTGTTTGGTATTGATTACTGATTTAAGGTGCTTCATTTTTTGCCAAGGCCATCTGTATCTCCAGCTGCCATACAGTGCAGCTCTCATTTCTGCATTCCTCAGGGATGAAAAAGGCAAGAATAAAGCTGGCATTTTTTTCAATGCATGTTCTTTGTACTGGACTGTACTTGTATATGTCTTTTCAGATGTTCCTTCTCTTCAAGCAGCAGACTCTCTTTCCTGCTTCAGTTTGGTTTTGTCGAATTTTCTATGCATTCCTCCGCCTTAACGTGGTTGTAGGCTACTTGTTGGTCATTTCAACCCATTAGTTGATACTGGAGATACTGAAATATATAAATTTATAAACATAAAAAAACAAATAGGTTTTGCTCTTACATTTATTACATCAAAAATCAAGCAGATGTAGGTTAAATCCTCGATATTTTGACTCGTCCAAGCAGCAAAAGCACGGGTGAGACAAATTGTGTAAATGATGTGTCAGTTCTGTCATCGCAATATTTACAATTACTTGAATAACGACAACGTGATAATTAATGTATAATCAAAACCACAATCTTTCCCTAACGTTAACCAAAGTGCTTGAAAGTAGCTGTGCTTTGAACACCTCCCTGCCAACAAAACATCTGTCAGCACAATGTGAGAAAACAATTTAGTGATATATAAACTAGCTCACGAGTTCTCTTACTTACTGCTTTTTCTGCTATGACAAATTATTTATCCTTTTATCCTATTAGTTTGAGGAATTGTGGAAGTATGTTCCAGCACAGGTTTGTCCACCTTGTACCTGAGCATCAGCCAGAAATCACACATGTGGGTGTGCATGGCCTTTAAAGGTTAGTGTTACACAGTGTCGTAAGTAGGAGTGAATTTCTTGGTAAATATGTCTTCACTTTTAGCAGGGAACTTTTTATTTCTTAATAGACTCTTTAGAGTATTTCTGAGTGTAATTCTAGGAACAGATAAATACTGGCTCTGGTCTCAGAGGGGGTCTGGTTCTGGTCACTAGATCATTGTCCTCCCAGGTCTATGTCTCTCCTGCTGAAGCTGTTGCATCGTCCTCTGTTGCACAGTGGGCCTCTTTTCCTCTGTTTGACCACAGAATAGTTTTCAAGGCCTGGAAAAGCATTTAGCTGGCATTTTTTCAGCTTTTTCAACAGCAGGTAGATCAAACCTGTGATCTCTTGGTACCTGAACGATCTCTCACCTGCCTCCCACACATTTTATTCCACCAAAACACCACCACTACTCTGCCGCAATGTATTGAGTAGAAACCTAACAGTGCAACACAGTGGGGCTGTTAGCGATTACAATAAAGCACTACAGGAACATAAAACACAGAATAGGAAAAAAAAGTTCTTTCAAAAGCCAATTTGCCTTTAATCACCGGTTGAGGCTCATTCCAGCGTGGCAATTTAACACAGAGGATGCAGAGGGACACCTGTTTTTCATTGCTCCTCTGCTGGTGTTATTAAAATGGGTGGATGTGACCACATCCCACACCATCTTAATTACCTTCACTGAAATGGCATAACCCATAATCACAATTACAGGCTTGCAGGGTTGCTGATCGCATAGTTGATTACCCAGAAAATCTGCTATTAATGCAGCTCACACAGGCTCCCGATCCTTAAAGACAATAGGATTCATTTTCTAAATTAGGTAAAGATATTATTTCATAAAGGCACGGCACATTTTGCATTCTGATATCTCCCGTTAAACTTTACTCAAACATTAGAAAGATATAAAAGCAAAACTCTTAGGCTTTCTCTTCTCATGGTCCACAGAGCAGAAATTACCTCAAATAAACCCCGCAGATATTAATGCCTAATGCTATAAAGGATAACAGTACATAACAGAAGCCGCTTGCTCACTGTAAACATTTACCATGATTGTAGGCACAGATCCTAAAGGATGGATGTTTGAGCTATTCCCCAAATCCTCTACTCTGCAATCCCCCCCCCCCCCTCCCCTCCCCGACATCTATCTTAAGCTGAAGTCAGATTCAGTCGCCTCTGACAAAGAGAGACACACACAAACAGAGTGCATAGCGTTTTCATTAAGCATTAATGGCCACGGGACTGAGGACTCAAGCTTGGACTCATTAAATTTGAGTCCTTCATCACTGTTCAGCTTGAGAGAAGGTGTTGCAGAAACTGTGTTTTCTAAACACATCACACAGAAGCAAAGGGCCTTTTTTTCTGGTAGTTACATTAACATTTCACATTGAGCATCGACCACTTTGAAATGTTTCCCTTGGCGATGCATTCATGTATCATCTGAGAGCCGTCCTAACGCATGAAACTAACACATTCACCCAGTTTGATGTCTTTCTCGCTTGATTTTCAAAAACAACACAGCCAACTCTCATATCTTTGATTGTTGGGGATTTTCACGAGCACTGACTGTACTGTGAAACAAGTTGCTCAGGATTGTACCATACAAGGGAGGGTCTCAAAATTATATCAAGCAATTTATAAGCTACAAATATGTGAAATCAGAAGTTTGAATTAGAAGTTGTTCTGTAATGAAATGAATGAAAGGTATCCTCCTATTCTTATTACAACCAAGTGCACCATGTGTAAATCAAAGAATATTTAAAGGCATTTAATTGTGCCTCCAAGCTGTTTTGTTGTTATGTTATTTTGAAATAAAGGAAAAATCTATCTTTTAGACATGTGGTGTAGTATTGTAAAATATGTCTTTTGTTGTTACAGTCGGAGCTTGAATTGGATTAAAAACGCATCACAGGGGCACGAATCATGCACAAGAATATATATATATATATATATATATATATATATATATATATATATATGAGGGAACAAAATACTAATAACTGTGGTAGAATTTACTAAGTGGAACATAACTGGATTGTTTGTCGTTGTTGAAGAAGCTATGAACCGTTAACCACGTTAGAAAACTATTGACTGTCTCCCTGAAGGTCAAATTATGCTGTATTGTCACATACCAACGTCATGGAAGTGGTTGTGCCTGAAAATCTTTCCTTGTTTTCTTTATGTGGGAGTGTTTTATGTCACAAGACTTCTTCTCTCTGGGCCCAAATAAAATAAATATGTTCATAAAATGGAGTGACCAGAGTGCTTTTCATACAGCATAATTCAAAATTCACGCACAAATTATCAAAAAATGTTTAGTTAAGACGACTTTAAGAAAGTCATTTTTTGGCTTCTGTCCTCCCGCCTTCCAACTGAACTAAACCACATATTGTTCCTCACACAGCTGCACGTTTGCCTCTTCTTGCAGCTTGTTTAAGCAGAACCAGATGCCTATTTTGCCCAGTCCTTACAATAACTACACCTATTAGAAAGTTGTGGTACTGAGTAATATGTAAATATGATGAGAACTGGCCCTCAATCTCTGGTTATGGTAATAGGCTTGAGTATGGAAATTTAGCACACTGATATGATCTTTTAACCAAAACAAAGCATGACCACAATATAATAACGTCACTGTAATTCAGGGCTCGTTATCGGTTTGTTTTCTCAGTAAATAAAATGTCAAAAATGGTGAAGAAGCGCAAGGTGAAGCTGTAAAATTGCATGTTTTGTCAGACTAAATTCAAAAGGTTCAAAAGATACTCAGCTTACAATCATCTAAAACGCAGCAAATTCTCGCATTTGAGAACCAACAGATGCATTCCCGTACATTCATTCACTGCATTCCCGTACATTCATTCACTGCATTCCCGTACATTCATTCACTGCATTCCCGTACATTCATTCACTGCATTCCCGTACATTCATTCACTGCATTCCCGTACATTCATTCACTGCATTCCCATACATTCATTCACTGCATTCCCGTACATTCATTCACTGCATTCCCGTACATTCATTCACTGCATTCCTGTACATTCACTGTGACAGTGACGCCCTCCTCTCTTTCCCTCACCTGTCTTTGCCCGTCTCCTTCTTGAAGAGCTCGTCGAACTGCAGCATCTTCTGCCAGGAGATGATGTAGACTTTGAGTTTGGGCAGCACCTGGTTCATCAGTCTCAGGTTGTTGTACACCAGACCCTTCCCGTCGCGCCTCATGTAGCTGCTGGGGCCCCAGAAGATGAACACCGTGTCTTGGCTGGCATTGAGCAGCTCGTGGCGACTCCGCAGGACCCTCTGCATGCTGGAGTGAGCGATGACGCGCAGGGAGGTGCGGCGGCCGGCGTCGCGGGCGTAACCCCTGGCGGTGGGGGCGTCGTTCATGCGGATGACGCACTCGGCCCGGTCGATCTCTTCACCCCGGCCGCCTCCGATGAGGTGACCTGAGCTGGTCACCAGGGCGCAGGTCTGGCAGTGCATCCTGAGAGGCTGATTGATGGAAGCCAGAAAGGAAAAAAACATGAAGTAAACAGGGAAAAAAAACAAACTTTCTCATACAAATATGTAGTGTGCATCAAAACATTTGGCCTCCTGATTCCCTGTGGAAGCACCAGCAGCTGAAAACCGCCAGCTGAATTTTTATGTTAGCTTTGCACCATATTTGTTATAAACTCTACTAACTCTTTATTTATTTTAAGAAGTCAAAAATGCTCTGAAAGTTCTGTTTAGCCCTGGTTTATACAGAAATATGCAAAGCAGACAGGAATGCACACCTAAGGGAACTTTGGTAAAAAGCTTCACTATGTGTTTGAGGAAGAAAATGCTTTGTTGACAAATGGGTAGTGACAGAGCCTCCTGGGGATATGTAGCTTGTCATATTGCTTTGCGATAGGTAGAAAGCCCGGGGTCTTACAAAGGATTCACCTTAAATCTTTCTCCCGCTCGCACACAACAGAGGAATGTGTGTTTACCTCCAAAAACAACACTTCTGATGCATAACATTCAATATTGAATTCTTATCAAATATGAACCTTGGCCACAAAAATGAATAATTTCCAATTTAAATGACATCTGTCGCTGTAATTACAAAAATTACATTAATTATTCTGCCGTTTTATTTCTTTACACAGACAATCGTCCCCTGTTGTTGTTAAGAGATGCAGCCACTGTTTGAGACAACACTGGAAGTCTTATGTTTGTACATGTACAGTTCAAGTGTGTGGCCTGTATTTGTATTTGTGTATGTTAAGCTGCTCTACATGTTGGTGTGTGGAGGTGTGTGTGTGTGTGAGGCATGGACTTAGTATGTGTGCTTGAGGGTAACTCTGCTTCCACACAGACCTCTGCACTGAAAATCAAAGATATGCAAACCAGGCCAGCAGAGTCCTGTAATGCGCCCTGAAATATCCCCCCTGCAGAAATATGGTGCTTATTTACATTCTTATAGCCGTGACAAATGTACATTTTCATGGCATTAACAAGAACAAATGATTATAGCTGGATGTGTGAGTGTGTGTGGCGGTGGTGGGGCGGATGTGTCATTATCATTCTCATCTTCTGACTATGACTTAGTGGCAGAATACCAGCAGAACAGACCCATCGAGTTAATGAGACCTTGAGGAGGAGGAGGAGGGGAGGAAAGATGGAGAAGGAGACTGAGAGAAGAAAAGAAAGCGGCTTAAAACAAGGAAAAAAAAGAAGAGATGGCGAAAGAGAAAGAGATATATGGAGGCAGTGAGAGCCACCCTGGTGCCGTAGTGTTTGATGAAATGTTGAGCTAATGAGGTCCTGGCGGTCTACACCATCAACAGCAGCATCCATCCATTCCTCCCACCCCTCCCCGCGCCCTACCACTCCCACCTGGCAGCGCCTTGACAGCCAATCTGGCTGTAGAGCTGCAGCACCAGTGGAGCAGGTCAGAAATCCCATTTTCACCCAGGGGCTTTTAAGTGGCTCCACAGACCCTATTCTCTCCTCCTCTGTCTCACGGAGAATTTAAGTGGGCCTTGCTGGCCAGAATTGGCCTCTTCAGGGAGCTCGGTCAGGCTATTACCGAGAAATAGGTTGGATGGTCTGGACAAGGCTCTCCATTTCAGCTGGAATTACGTGACCCATCCAATGTGGTGGTTTGGGTTGAGGCGATGAAGTCGAGGTAAACTGTAGTTTACCTCAGAACTGGCTGTGAGCGTCTCCCGACTCCTTTCATTCAATTTGAATTTATCCTCGACAAAACTCCAGCGAAAACTGTGCTCCACTCAATGATTCATGGAATAAATGGTTCCTAATTCAAAACACATCTATCATTTATGCATTTGAAATCACCGGCTTTGTTCTCTCTAACAGAACAAAACACCTTTGATCATAATTAGAAGATTTATTGCGTCTAAACTCCGGGTGTTAAGGTTCTTTAAAAGTGTCCCGTTACATCACCTGATCAAAGCTGCAATCAGTAATGTGAATATCCAAACTAAATAATGTATTCTGATTACCATCAGGCTTTTTGTCTCACTGGAGGCATACAAACAGACAAGAGAGAAGAAAAATAACTGTATCAGGAAATGTTTTTTTCTGAAGACACTAATTTCTCCGCAGTCGAGCTGCACTTTTCCGAGAAGCCATTCTTATTTTTGAGACAGTCACTCAATTTGCAGATGTCTTCTACAAATTGAGTGATGTCTGGTTAGAAATGGATTTAGAGGCATATGCCTGCTGCTGGAGTTGTGTCCATTCTGCCAAAGCAGCTCTAAATACTATCTGTGCTGAACAAAACATCTTGCTTTGTCCGACCAACAGTCCAAAAACCAAAGAAGTTCAATTTACTATCACAGCAAACAGAGAAAACCAGTAAAGCCTCCCATTTGAGAGGCTGGACCGAGTCAGCGTACTACTTGCTCATTAGCTCACAGAACGACAAAATCATTTTTCATTTCAGAGTGCGACTTCCAGCCTAAGAGGGATGAAGGGTAACCTTGTCCCACTTGTGGAACACACCAGGAGCCTGTCCTGGTTTCATTCAGCCTATGCATCCATCCACAGTGGCCTAGTAAAAGTACAAAAACCGCCAGTCGCATCTCTGCTCCGCCTGCCGCCGCGTCAACCGCAGACGGCAGCGGCCGCCCTCCTCTGTTTCCTCATTCTGTCGGCATCTGAGCCCTCCTCTGCTTCGAGCGAGCCTGTCCTTCACAGGGCTGCATGAGACATCACTGCCTGCCCGCCGCTCACCCTGCCCGACTTCCTGACCCGAGGAAAACATGGCTGTCAGAGCTGCAGGGATTAACCTTGAGAGATGGTGGAGGGGATGAAAGGGAAAGGCAGCTCGGTCCCAGACCACCTGGGGAGGCGGTATCCTTGAGAGCAGAGGGAGATGGGGTGGGTGGGGACCAAAGAGAGACGTTGTGCTGCCAGATAGTGTTCTGGTGTTGATTCAAGCACTGAATAAACATGATGCTCGCCATTGAAAATGTGTTCCCGCTGTTATTAAGGCTGTTTTGGACAGCCAGAAGCCTGGTATTATTGAGTGGCATTTGGAGACTGTGTGTAATTAAAGAACACGGAGGAATAAAAGCCATCATATAATTGCACATTATTACTTTGTGCTTGTAGATAGAAAAAATCGAGCAGATCGGCCGGCCTGATTGGCTTCGTAGCCAGCGCTCAGAGACCTTCGCTGCCCATGGGTAACACAGGCAATAATTGGTGGTTAGAACTCACATGGGTCTTAAGGGGGCATGAAATCAGCTTTAATTCCTAACCCGACTCATCCCCCCTCCCTTTCCAGACCCAGCTGCGTCCCTTGAGGAAAAGACATACTTACACTGCAGTGAACCATTACGCTTGACGCACGCTATACCCCCTCAGAGCGGAGAAATAGCATTCGAGTGTTGTTATTGATTTTGTGTGGCTGAATGCAGTAGCAAGGGGGATCGAGCGGGGGCTTAGTGAGGATGCCCTGTCTTTAAGGATGCGAAATGGAGGATATGGCCGGCAAATGTGAGCATTGAGAGGCAGCAATCATCCAGTCCAGCAGGATACTGTCTGGTTGTCTAGTATCGCCCCGAAATACCCGCATTTTCAACCTCCTCCGGGCTGACCTTTAGGCTTGTCAAAGACGCCTTTGTTTTCTATATCCTCCTCAGAAGAGGCTTCTACCCACAGTCAGAAATTGATGGTTGCTTGAAGCAAAAATGCTCTTCATAAGTTCTTGAAAAAAGAAAAAAGGGGGAAATTATGACCTCAATATACATACAAGTATCTTTTATTGTATGTCACCCTGCTCATGTGTTGCTCACTGGGTTGTGAATGCAGCTTTTGTCCCCCATGGCCCTTTTGTGACTGGTGGGTCACATTCTCCTGTGTCATATGGACGAGGACAAACAGAGCGAGTTTCGATCAGAAGACGCAGCCTGTAGCACTACAAAATGTTGGCGCCGCACGGCCAAGAGGAGAAACATTTATACTTAAACTACAGTGTAGGTTTGGATCAACTTTATACGAATGTATTATATATGACCTCCTGCTTCAACTATACTCCCACAGTAACTGGATGTAAGGGTGAGTAAGTGCGGAAAGGCCCTGTTTCATCACTGAATATCAGAATATTCTGCATTCAGTGTATTCAGTCATTTTCGGGGTCGCAGTGAGCAGAAGGTCTGCGGTGGAAATGGCTCTGTTAGGTGTTACTGAAACTGAAACAGAGCCTTTCTTAAAACTTAAAAAAGCAGCCCATGCTGACCAATCACAGTACAGATGAATGACAATGCTAACATGCTGATGTTTAGCAGGTATAATATTCACCATGTTCATTAGCTTAGTGTGTTAGAATGCTAATATTTGCTGACCATAAGGAAGCATGAACGTGTGAACCAAATTTCATGGCAATCCACATTACAGTTTTCACACAAAACAACAAATATTAACCTCATGGTGGCGCTAGAGGTAAAGTCAGGGGATCACCATTAAGTATCCTCTGGAAACCTGTACAAAGTTTAAAACGGCAGTCCATCAAGCGTGATATTTTACTGCATAGTTAAAAAAAAAAAACAAGATTTCAGCGTGACTGAGCCCTGTCACCACAAGCCTTAGTAAAGCCAGCTGTTTCTAATAGCAGAGTAAAGTTAAAACAAATCTCAGAGGCATGGATCGAGTAGATATTTGCAATGCTAATACATTATTTCATTATTCAGTCAAATTGCCTGTAAAAAGGCTATATAAAAAAAGCTACAAAATCAGATAAAAAGGGACACAAATGCCCTAAAAAATAAGTTAATTTCTTAAGCTGGTTCCTACTGTGAGAGTCAAAATGTGCAATTCAATGATATGAGATGATGAAAAGGAGAAGAGGAAGAGGGAAATGCAAGGATAAAGACTTTAAATGGATGGAGGATAGACTGAATGAATAGAGAATTAACGAAGAGAAAAACAAAACGCCATTTAGAGTCGATAGCAGCGACGAAGGAGAGGGTGGGAGTGGCGGTACCAGTGCAGTTACCAATTAGAGTAAAATCTCAACAGCTGGAGGCACCAGCTCTAAGCGGTGAAGACGCTCTATTTAGAGGAGAATCAAACCTGCTTCTATTGTGCTGATGAGCACGAGTGCACACAGGTTGAGTGCTGCAGGGCAGAGTCGATAGAGGAGGGCTTATTTGGAGCCGTTTGTCCAGCATGCACGTTTGACCAGTCATTAGAGAGAGCCGAGATGGGGAGCGAGCCTAATGAAGACGAGGGGAAGAGGAGGAAGAGGAGGAGGGAAGAGAAGGAGTGAGTGGATATTGTAACAAGGGCAATTAGGGATTCCAGCGGTCAGCAGTCGCACTCCAGGTTGGCAGCGCCGGCTGCTCCGACGCTCTGGTCTTAATTAGGGCAGAGTTTTTTCTGTGAGCACCTTGAAAAGAAGACATCTTTGATGGAGGGCAATTATCTACTTCAGAAAAAAAAACGAAAAACAGCATCTGCCCTGAAAAACAGACTAATGAAAATTCCTTGATGGAGGTTGAGAGTGTTTTTTTTGAGAGTGACATGGCTGATGATCTTGTTCTGACGGGGAGGGGGGACACTGGTTGAAACAAGACCTGAATCATCCAGAGCGTTTGAAGAAGAGGAGAGACTGGTGGCTGAGCTCTGATCTTCAAAGCAAGCAGAAGTGTGTGTGTGTGTGTGTGTGTGTGTGTGTGTGTGTGTGTGTGTGTGTGTGTGTGTGTGTGGGGGATTCAACACATTCAGTGCTACAGAGTGAGGATTTAATGTGCGTCTGTGTGCACATGTTTGTGATCAAAGTAAAAGTGTACGGCCATTGGAGAGGGATGCAACAGTTTAACAGGACACACACTCACGCTCACACTCACGCTCACGCTCACACACACACACACACACACACACACACACACACACACACACACACACAGCAGCAAAATACATCTGATACTTTTGAACCAAAAAACTGCATCCTACAAATCAAACTCACAACCAGAAAAATTCAGACACTGGCTCCTAAATTGATGTGACAGTTCAGTAGCCTGGCGAGTGTAAAACAGAACCTCATGCTGTTTTTGTTCATTTATAAAAGGGCAGATAATAGAAGACTGTTGTAGCCTGAGTGGGAGACACAAATATCGACTAGGATAATGTATGAAAATAATGTGGAAAACAAAAACGATGCAGCTCATAAAAACTTGATGGATAAATTGACGGTGTCAAATAAACTGAATAAAGTCTAAAGCAGCATATTAGCAGCCCTTGTTTTATTAGTAATGAGGCGTCTTAAATCAAATGAACAAAGCAGCAGTGTTTTTGAAATTCATCTTGCATCAAACTATGACACAAAGTTTCCTCTAATGAAGTGTCCTTTCTTTGAGTGAACCAAATCTTTTACACTATTCTTTTTAGGAGGATGATAGTTGGCCGTCCTATCAGTTGGAAATAAGTATTAATACCACATTGTTAACATCCCTCTGTGGCTCTTCTTCACTCCTGTCTGCTACATGTTTCTATTCTGAAGAAAGCTTAGGGAGTGTGGTACATATTGAGACTCTCCTCGCCAGCAAAAGACCATTTGTTGTTTGCTAAAACATCTAAAACCACCTGCGGTTACGTTTTCCTGATAAGCAACTTCTTGTGCTCATACAAATAATGACCGTCCTCAAGAGGAAAACAGCAAATTAAACTTGTTTTACGTTCAGCAGCAAAGGTGAAAGTAGCATGACGTGTTCATCCAGCCACAAAAAGTCTCAAGGTACAGTCGCATCACACCTGCGAGTATTTGCTACTTCTCTTATTCGTTTTTGTTGAAGCCGACACGACGCGACTAATTCAAGCCAGTGTTTCCAGTTTCGGTGTGATCTCCAGCAGACTTGCAAATCAAGAGTTCCCCTTTGTTCCTGTTTGACTTTGCAGATGTTCAGTAGAAACTCTGACGCACTGTGTTTGGAAATGGAGAAGTAACTATTGTAACAGTAAACGGTTTTGTACAATATCACTCCACCACACAACAAACTGCAGCATCGCTCGAATACACTGCTTACAGTCAGACAAGTTATTAAGACAAGGGCTCACAAAAGAGGACACTGCTTCATATAAAAATATAATATATCCTAAAAGAAAACAATTTATGGCCTCAAAACCGACCACAGTCAGTCGTAGCTCATGAGACTGTCTCAACAAAACTTTACTTCAATGCTACAGAACATTACAGGTATTGCTATTATTGCCTCCACCCACACTGAATCCACAGCTTCAGTTCTGTATCGCACTCGACTCCGTTGCACTGCCTCCCCAATCAAAAACGCCCTTGTAACCCAAACACCTCTGCAGCTCATGTGCGGGCCGACTCTGCCCTGAAGGCAGGACTCTGTCATTAAACCTTAACCGTCCTCACCACCTGCATGGAAAGGTGAGAAGAAAAGCATACTGCCCCTTGTTTCTTTCTTTCTCTCTTTCCTCCTCCTCCTCCTCCTCCTCCTCCTCTTCCTCACCTCCTCCGGTGTTGGGTGACCCGGGCAGGAGAACACTTGCCGTGAGTTTCTATTGGTATGAGCTGCTGGAAAGACCGGACCCAGGCAGCCCGACGTGTCAAGCCAGTAGGAGTGTGGAGAGAATCTGGTTGCACTGTGTTACAACACACACTCCTTTGGCTTAATTGGCTCCATATCAGCCTTCCAGCCGCCAGTGCAGACTGTACAATGATGCAGGCACTGCTTGTCCCCATAACCTCCACCCAGATAGAGGAGGAGAGAGCTGCTGCTGTGAGGACCACACAAGCACATCCCTGTAGGAATGATTACCTTGGCATGAATACAAAAGATGAGGTGCAATTTACCAGGTCAAGGAATCTCTCCCCTCTTTTTGCTCTAAAATTGCAGCAGGAGGTGGCGAGTGGAGGAGGAGGAAAAAGGCAGGAGGAAATGACAGAGGGACATTAGGAAGAGAGAGGGAGGCAGAAAGATGTGAGGACGTTGAAGGGGGGGGGGGGGGGGGGGGGGGGCGTGACAGACAGAGGCGGGCTGAGGAGGGGAGGAAAATGAAAGGCAATCTGATAGATGAAAAAGAGGAGCAAGAAAAAGGAGTGGCTGTCAGAGAAAGAAGCACTTTGGAGACCAAGAAATGTAGGGCAGGGCCTTCAGAGAGACACGCAGGGATTTCAGGGGCATCCTTTGATGAGGGAAAGTTAGAAACGCACACTCGCTCGCTTCACAGCCGCCGAAGTTATGACATCAGATAAGGTCATTATGCGACGGCTTCGCAAACATCATTAAAACATCTGCAGGATTTCCCTTCCCGACACCTGAAGTCAGCGCTGCGTTTGAGGGCTCACGGCAGCCTTCATCATCACACCGTTTATCGATGTGGTGGGCTGATATGTTCCCATAATCCTCTCAGATCAGCTGTTGGGACTGATACGCGTGGTTATCGCCCAGCGCAGCGAGGTAAACAATGGACTGAATCGATGACGAGAAGATGATCTTGTTAAGAGAAGTCAGGTGAGGGTAATGACTTGGAGGAGATGAGCACGAGGTGTACGCCACTACTTCATGTTCACATCACGTCCACCCCTGCACTGCAAAAAAGTCCCTTTTCTACACAAGATGCGGCGAGTTGAAAATGAAACTGAAAGATAAAAGGTGCAGCATAATCCTAGCGTGAAGCCGAATATATGCATGGGTAGGGACAGCGGGAGGAAATTTGAATATGGCACTCAGGCGAACTGTTAACCGTCAAACTCGAGATGACAAGTTTGTTGTGAACAAGGGCAAACAGGCAATTTTCACACCAACGCAAAAACTTCTTCTTCCAGTCTGGAGACTGGCTGTTAAATCTTGGAGTGCAAGTGTAATAAATCCCGTCAAGCTAAATCCCAAAGGAGCAATTACTGTTGTGTTCTCGCAATATAACAACAAGCTCAAGAAAAACAAAAAGAAGACATCAATAATACATTGCCAATACCACCGTCCCTATGTGGGGGGGAAAGCTCTGCTTCCCTCTGAAAACGTTTTCAATACTAAATATTCTAGCTGGAGTGTGTCCATTATGTGCTGAAAAAGAGGATAATGAGACACAGTAACCAAAAAGGGTGTGCGTGGGTATGTGTGTGTGTGTGTGAGTGCATAAAACACCAGCTGCCAGCGACAACATTCGTCAAGCAGGAAGAATCTCCTGGGAGGCGACAGATTTCATGTTGGCAAGCAGGACACGTGAATGTGTCTCGCCATCTCTCTGTGTTAGTGTGTGTGTGTGTGTTGGTGTACGTCTCTACAGTATGTCAGCGGTGGAAAGTAAATAATTACATTTATTCAAGTACAGTTTTACAGTACTTTACTTTAGTATTTCCGTTCTATGCAACTTTATACATCTACTACATTTCAGAGGGAATTATTATATACTTTTTGCTCCACTCGATAAATCTGACAGCTATAGTAACTATTAACTTCACAGAGTAAGATAGATATAGATTCAATCAGTGGTTTCTTGAATTTTTGGCTTGTGTCCCCCTTACGAATAGGCAGTGTCTAGTTAGGGCGCCTTTTGTCAGGTTTTAGATGTCAAGATATCTTTCCATCCACCTGTTTTTATGTGTATTTACAATTTGCACATTAAAAAAACCAGAGTGAAAATGCCAAAAGTAAAAAAAAAAGCAGCATAGTACAGAAGAGTGTTTATGCTTGGCTGAGGTGAAACAGACTTACTGTGTGGATGAGGAGACTGTAACCTAACTCGAATCACGTTTCTTTAATTACATCATCTCACTGCACCCTCTTCCACCCAACTGTTTATCTCGATGTGCCCAGTTTCTAGTATTCATGTAACAGATGTAATGGATGGAAACACGTATTCATTCGCTCAAACTCAAAGAAGTAAAAGGATATCGCAAATATTTCACACAAAAAAAGCAACGGTTGGAGAAGAGTCTAAAAATTCATACAAGAGAACTTTGTTTTTTCTTCTTTCTTACTTTTATTAATCCTCTCACGACCCCTCAGGTTTGTCTTGTGGCCCCCAGGTTTGGAAACATATTAAGAAGTTAAAATTAGCTCCACCTCAACCAGCTACAACTCTAAAATGCTACTTGCTCATTAATACATCAGTATTAACAATCTAATAACATCATATATAATAATAATAATAATAATAATATAACAGTCTCAAGAGCCATTTTACTGCAGAACAAGTGGTTTTACTTTTGGCACATTTTACTAATAATTCGCTTTCACTTAAGTA
Source organism: Enoplosus armatus (assembly GCF_043641665.1). NCBI lineage: Eukaryota > Metazoa > Chordata > Actinopteri > Centrarchiformes > Enoplosidae > Enoplosus > Enoplosus armatus. The sequence continues at coordinate 5,594,963 of NC_092193.1, read as the reverse complement.
GAATTTTGAATGCAGAACTTTTACTTGCAATGGTGCATTTTTTCATTGTGCTATCCGCTACTCAGATGACTTGTATTAATAACAATGAGCCCCTCTGCATGAAAAAGTTCCCGGTGTGATCAAGTGGAACTTAGAGGAGAACTTGTTTATGCTGTTTTTCCGCTGCGTTCCCAGAGACAGACTTTTAATAAGAAAACACTAATGAAATGAATCACAATCCTAATGTTTATTGCCATGGTAATGCCTATTCATTTACTTAATGGACACGCACCAGAGATGCTATAACAGCCAAACTGCTGATTAGGAACATGCAAATGCGAGTTATATTCACACAGGTTGATCTGCACAATGAAAGAAATCATTCCTGCCAGCAGCTCTGGAACTGACTCACATCATAAACGGCTGTTTGGAGGGTTTTTTTCTGGGTTTTTCACCAAGGTGATGAGCCTCATTAGTCTAATCCTGAGTGTATTCTGCCTAGCAGGAATTCATAAAAACACAAACAATGCACGCGTGCACGCTAACAGCCTTCTGTCGGGGAGGTGCTCCCACACCGTTTTATCCCTTAATGAGCCCTGATCAGCGGTTTCCACGTTACCACACGTGGAAAGCTGCGCGTCACACAGCCGCAGCAGTGCAGGAAGTACGTTTCTAAATTTCTACTAATTACTTTATACACCATTAGGGAGTTTAATCTAGTGGTTCTCGACATGGGGTCTGGTCCCCGCCAGTGGGTCACAAAATAAATTTGAAGGGTGTGAGAGGATTAATAATAATAATAATAATAATAATAATACTAGGAAAGAAGAAAAAACAAAGTTCTGCTGCAAATCTGTATTTGTTATTTGGATTTTTCTCAAATCTTTGCTTCATAGTGAAATATTCTGCGATATTTTGACTCTTTGAGCGTCAGACAAGTATTTAAATGAGTCGACGTGAGAAGTTTAGAGGGAAATAACTCTTCGGTGGAACTTCTAACAACTCGTGGTTTAATCTTCAACAATGTTTTCAATGTAAATTCTTAATGTAAAAGTAACTAATAATTGATGTCAGATAAAAGTAATCCAGTAAAAAAGAACAATATTTCCCTCTGAAATGTAGTGAAGTAGAAATATAACGTAGCATCAAATGAAAATACTCAGGTGAAGTACAAGTACCTCAGAATAGTACTTAAGTACAGTACTTTTGTAAATGTACTTTGTTACTTTCCCACAGTTGTTGGAAGCATTAAAACTTAATGCTGTGCAGTCGATACTGTTCCTCTCGGTTATTAGCAGAGCATCTGATGCTGTCATCATCATCATCATCAAGGCTTTTGTTGCATTATTAATGAGATGATGATGGAGGGTGGAATTAACACTGATTACGAGCCGAGGAAATGGAGTCATCTTCAGCTCATAAATAGACAGACACTCTTTCTGCATCTGTTAATTTATTTTAATTTTATTTGCTGCAGCCAGCTGTCTTCATATCACTCTTCTTCACTGTAAAAGTGACAATTAAAGAGTGTATTTCTGTGTTTCAGTGTTAAAACTTATTGTTTTACTCCAAAACTTTCTTCCCAGCTCTGTGTTGATGTTTTGAAACTTTGTTTAGTTTCAAAGCATCAACACTCATCTTGGAGGAAATTTGGGTATTTGGGGAAAACTTCTGAACTTCTATTAACCAGAGCGGAGCGCTTTGATTCAAACAACTGAAGGGTAACAAATGTTGAAGCAACTTCACTTATAGTTCCATTTGTTTATCTTGACTGCAAATAACTGCAGTTTGAGACGAGGCAGAGGTTTCAAAAGATTACTTGACTCAAAACAAGTCGGGTTCCTTCATAAATATGAAGTTAATCCCTGCTGGCGCCATCAGAAAGATGCACGAGTGCTGTTCCAAATGTGTAATGAGGAAATCATTTCAGCTTTTATTAGATTGTGTTCGTATAGCTGACAAACTACAAAAAGTTAGAGAAACCTTTTTAAAGGTTTACCTGCCTGCTGGCTCATAATGAACACGGATCCCACTTGATTTTGACTTTATTATCTCAAAGAACAAACATCCATTGATTCTACAAAGAAGCTGTCAGGCTGTCTATTTGATATTTTTTCAGCACAGGTTCATTTTGCTGTACAGTACAACAGAGGACAGAACAAGGACAATACTTTTTTTAGGTGATACAAAATTGTGTGTTGCTCTGAAATAAATAATCTGACTCAAATTTAGATTACAACACCAAAACTGTGCAGAAGTGTTTTTTTTAGTTTCTGTATATGTAAAGAATTCAAATTCATCTCATAACTGTTTTTTTCAATGCAACCTGGATTTAATTTACAAGTAACCATAGAAGAGCTGTGAGGAGTAAACTCAACTGCATACGAAAATATCTGCTTCTTTGATAAAAAGTCAAAGGTAAAAGCCTGTGAACAATAGCTTTGGGGGAGAAGTCAACTATGACTCCTAAGGTGCAGAAACATCCAATCACTGAGCTTAAGATTCTGTGGCGTGTGCAGCTAACAGCGGGCGAAAGTCAAAGATTACTGTGTTGAGAAAACGGAGCTTAAATTAATTTACTTTTGCATTCTGGGTCAATTCTAAATGAATTTAGCTGCTATGTCGCTGTGTTTTGTTCACAATTTCAACAAGTGTTTTTGAATTTGCACTCTGATTCTCGCCTCTAACTGACTTCTTCTCCATGGCAACTGCAGCCATGGCCCACGGGTATTGTAGTTATTTAGACCCATCCACCATGCCAAAATAACTATTTACAACTTGTGGTCATAAAACAAACCCATATGGTCGCTACATCATCCAGGAGAGTTCCATGTTTCTTTGTGAACTATGTTGAAACTCATCATGAGGAAAAACACCAGCGGGTCTTCCCACTTCACATATCTATATTCTGGGTTTTTTTACTGCAGGAAATTGAGTCAGCGAGCTCTTTTGATGAGATTGTGTCGACCCGGTGGGGGTTACACCACATCAACCCCGCCTCAAATCAATTTAGTCGTACTGACAATCATGGAAACTTCCACTGTTGACCTACATGTCAGTGTGACCCACTTGCTACTGCTCAGGCTTGTCCTAACCCTAACCCAATTAAGTTCAAATCTGAGGCAATTTTGCGATGTATACAAAATGTCCTCAGTTCTCTAGGGTGACGGGGGGTGAGAGGGTCTGTATCTACGGGATAATATATACTTTATTACAGGCGTTGTTTGGAATTTGTCATTTTTCAGACTTTCTGAAACAAACAAATCATCAGTCACACCAGCTTTCCACAATGATTGACACGATGTAAACAAGCAGAACTTGTCTGTCCTCCACACTCTTTAAATGACTACTTCCTCTGCTGTCCATGTTCCCTGCAGAACCACAGAAACACCTCTGCTATCAGAGAAGTGACTGATTAATACAGACTGATGGACCCTCCTTTCACCTCCACTCCATGTGTTTGAACCACAGTGACACAGCTGGTATTCATTACACAGCAGGAGACGGCTCTACATGTATGCTACGTGTGAATGAAGTATTTTGTTCTGAAGCCTGTTTATAGATCTTTTGTACCAACGAACACTTGGGTTTTATTATTCCCTCCCCTCACCATAAATACCAGCTTCGTAGCATTTTCAAAGGTAGCTTCTCTACTAACACACAGGGGACAAAGTAAAGGAAAAACAAACATAAAATGTCGCCTTCATGTCATATTAGAGTTATCATTATTACGAGATCCAACTTGTAAACAATGTTCACGTCAACATCCAACTCGCAAAAGAACTCGACTGGAAAACTGGGACCGATATATCAGACTTTGCACTTAATAATAAAAAACAAAACAAATAATATGGAAGCCTCACATCAGCCAAAGTCCACTGTTCAGTGTAAATAAACCCACATGTAATGGATATGGTGTTATGTTGTTATTGCACAGATCTTGATAACGAAAATCCTCACAAGTCGCTAACATGGGAATCTTTTCACATGTCTGAACTCAGCATTAGGCCCCATTTTCACTGTTCATTTAAAGCCGTGGTTCCCATCCTGGGGGTCAGGACCCCCTGGGAGATAAATCTGAGGGGTCACTAGATGATTTAGAAGACAGGAAAGCAGAAAAAACATAGCTGCTACACCAAATTATATTACATTTTTCTTTTTACATGAGGTGAGTCAGACTATCCATAACACAAATACATGGGCAGAGGTTTTGCTTGTTTTTACAGGCTCATGCCACTCCGTCATCTATACTGATCATTTAGTGGTCAAACTGATCAGGGATCAAATAAACATGGCAACAGCATGGTGAGTCTTCTGTATAACTGTTTGTTGTTTGAAATTGCTGGAGGCCTTTTTTTTCCCTGTTGTTTAATAAGAAAGGAAGAAAGATGGCTGAATTCGTGTGTAACTTTATCTGCATCATCACAGGCTATTTCTACAGCTTCTTACTGACAGGGGAAGTAAAAATTATGTTTGCATCTTGAAGAGACAGATTTCTGAATTTACATCATTTCAACATCTGGGTACAATGTGCATCACGTGCCGTCGCGGTTTGAGCAAACAGATTACAATCCATCTCAAATGCTTCTCGGATGCATTTACACTTAGCTGTTATGAGATCTGATAGCTCTGCGATCTGCGAGGCATGCAAAGTAGCTGGGTGTAAATAAGGTATAAGTAATGTCGTAGCCTCCAGAACAGCTTAAATGCTTAAAAGATTCAATAAGTCTCTGAACTGGGCTGGAGGGGTGAACACGAGTCCTCCAAAACATGTTCCCTAATTTGGTGATTTGATGGTCAAAGTCATGTATGTGTAACATGTCACGCTAAAATCTCCAGTAGGTGTTCAATTGGGTTGAGATCATGTGACTATGAAGGCCATAGAATATGATTTACATGGTTTTCATACTCATTAAACCATCCAGTGAGCCCTAATTTCTTATATGGCAGCATCTGCATTTGTTTTCACTCTTGTTTGTATGCACCATTAGACTTTTTCCGCGCAGGGGACGACGCACCATCTGAAATTGCTCTGAGAGAGCGTGGACTATCTGCGGTATCTGTTTTACACTACAGAGATCTGGGGTCCCATGAAAGCCCCTGCTGTTGATATGAACCTGACTCAATGTGGAGTCGCTCCGGCAGAGAGGAAGGAAGCAGCTTTGTATGCACCCAGGAAAATGCTTACTCCTCAGCACCACTGGAGGTGTAACCAGTAGACTCGTCAGTGAGAGCAGGAGACCAAAGACCCTTCGATGAACAGTCATGATGCTGTCTCCTCAATGGGGGAGGGGGTGGTGATGGGATATACATCAAAGTCCACTCTGTAATTGGGACTGTTTCGACTGAGTGCAGGCATCGTGGCCCAGGAAGCAATTTAATGTCACATCAGCAAAACACTACATGGCTACAGGAGGCTACAACTTTTGCTTTGTCATTTCTTGTTTTACAAAATGACTTTGCAAACTTGAATAGAGCCCTGCTCTTTTGCTCTATTTTCAGCCAAGAAGCTCATTGTTTTGGCAAACCCCCGGTCTCCATAATTAATAACTTTGGTATCCAATATATTTCTAATCTGGGAGGGGCTCACAGCATATGGGAAGAGATTACGCCAAAATACAAGTAATAGTTTCATCATTCCTCTCTCCCACCATGGAGGACATGCTCATTAATCACGCCTTAAGAGCTGAGTTACGTAGCCGGCCTCATGGATCTGTGGAGCCAGAGGAAGGCAAAGCAAAGAAACTGGATTTTATTGCGATGCTTCCTGCCTGACGTCTCTTTGCATTCGCTCTCAACGATGTGGAAGGCGGCGGCGGCCCATCATCCATCTCCCAATGTTGTGCCAAAAGGTATCATCCATTTATCATAATTTAACCTTTTCAGATCCCTCACAGGTCTCTCAGGGGCTAAATAAGGAGAGCGCCCCACAGGCTGCAGCTTACCAAGCACCAAAGGTTAAAACACGGAGAAGCATGAAATCACCATTCAGCTCATGACACACGCCTCAAGAAATTTCCCTCCACTTCCTTTATGTTGAGAATATATGACTTCACCAGTGATTCCCTAACCACAGAATGCCAAAAGGCACCGAGTGTGAGATTACTCCATCGAGGGAATGCTTATCGAGAGGCAGCGCAACACCCCCGCCCCCACCACCCCCCACCCCCCACCCCACCTACTCTTCATCCATAATTGCTTTCCAGGCCTGCATTGCAAAGAGCCTGAAGCTGTGTTATGTTTGGCGGGAGCAGAATGCACTGGAGATAAGTTGAAATCCAAGACTATGCCCCAATTGGGACCACTGTGGCATAACGAAACCGCTATTCTCTTCTCTTCAGTCGAAACGGAGCATTTTTAGCATTCTAACAAGGTCTCTGCAAAAAAATAGTGGCTATCTGTCGCTAATGTTTCGTGCAGTTCGCATTGTAATTTATAACTCAAAATGGTACAAAACACAAAGACAGACCTCACATACGCATGCACAGGTTTATGCACATACGCACACAGACCTGCAGACTTCACAAACACTGTTAGTTTGCATAAAATGACTACAGAGTCCTTGGCCATAACGGCCTAATTGGGGAGTTTTCTGTCTTGCTCTCCAGCTGGCTGATTGCAGAGCGAAATCCTAATGAACGGTGAAAAATGGCTTTGTTGCTCAGAGGAAACCATAGAAGATGTGGCTGCCTGAGATGAAATATTAAACATCTCACTTCTCCAGCTGTCACTAAAGCTGTGGTTGGGAGAGGGATGCCTTGTCACGTCTCCTCGGCACAGATGGCGTCGTTCTCCTTGGCTCATGCCTTCAAGCAAAGTGTACCTAGTCAGTGAGTGTTTCCAGCCCAGATATGTCCCGAACCGACTCTGTCCGGAGTTTGTGCAGAAGAATCTGCTTTGTAAATGTTGTTTTCTCGCGGTGTGGCATTGACGGTCCATTGGTTGGCCGATCCGTCGGTTGGCCACTTTGATCATCATTTTTTCATCTAGCGCCACTAGCAGGTCAAAGTTTTCATTTATTCAGTGAAATATCTCAACATATACTGAATGAATCAGCGCAAAATTTGGTTCAGACATTCATGGCTCCCAGAGGATGAATCCTAATGACTTTGGTGATCCCCTGAATTTCCTCTAGCGCCACCATGAGGTTGACATTTGTGCCTCTGGGTGAAACGTATCATGCCGTGACATTTTTTCATCTAGCACCATCATCAGGTCAAAATTACAATTTGTCCAATACTTTATCAAATACTAACACTAATGGCATTCCCATGAGCCTTAGCTGTACTTAGCAAACGTTAGCATGCGTAAAGATACTAAACTATGATGGTGAACATGGCAAATACCAACTGCTGAACATCAGCATGTCAGCATTGTCACTGTGGTAGAAAAATGTGGAATAAAAAGACAAAATCTCTTGTTAAGTTCCGTCAGACAATATTATAGCGGTGCCATGTCGAGTACAGTCTCACAGAGCCGCTAGCATGGCTGTAGACTCTTTGTCTTGTTTGCTAAGAAGCCAAAAGTTTAATTTTCAAATCATGTGCAAACATCTTGGTTCTCGTTATACGGGAAAAGTCAGCTCCTTTCCAGTGTGACTTCAGGGTGCCCCTCGTGTTTGATAAGACTCTTTGCTCCCGTCTGCACCAAAATCTCCTCCATTCCTGTGCCTCCACCTGTCTTGCAGGATGTCAGTTAGAAATCTGCATGATACTGGTGTCGGAGAGGCAATTGGAGGGAGATGGTTACACCGTCACGTCTTCCCCTCTCCACAGAGAGACAGGCGAGAGTGGTTTCCTGTCATCCTCCTTCTCCTCACTGAAAAAATAAAAAAGGAGGATACTGCTAGAAGAAAGGAAACCCCTTGGGATTTCACTCTCTATCTTTCGCTCTTGTGTCAGTTTCTGACTCCTTCTTCACTCTCTTGTCTCATTCTCTGAGGCTGAACCTTTCCCGGGTCCTATATTCTCTTTTATCATTCTTTCCGTCCTTACCCTTCCCTAGTTTTGTCCTCTTCTCTCATTCTCTTTGCCCTTATTCTACAAGAGTTTCTCTCCCTTTTCATCTCCTTCCCAAGTTTCTTTCTTTGCTTCCTTATCTCGTCGCTCTCCTCCACAGTCTTCACAGCACATGTTCAAGCCAACCAGTGCTGCTGCATAGCTAGAAATAAATTACCCTTCATTTTGACCCTAAATCAAATGTGCTGCATTGAAAATATACATTTAAATGGATTTCAGATGCATAAATACTGTCTGTAACATAACAAAACAAACAAATATCTTAAAGTTTTGGCTTATAAACCAGCAAGGAGAAAAACATTAATGTTCTGGCAAATGTTTTGGCATCTTGGCCAAAAGTCTGGAGAAAACTTGCAGGCTTCAAAATGTTTTCTGGGTTGTGAGTTTAATTCTCAGGTGGAAGATAAAGTGAAATGGTCAAAGGCTGACTGGCACTGCACCCTGTGTGCCAACCAGCTGATATCTTGGAAAGATCAATATGGTAGAGAGGTCAGCAAGCAAAGATGAAGAAGACAAATGTTCATGTCAGAGTATTTCTTTTCCCAAACACCAATAATTCAGCACTGCAGGAGAACAAATGCGAGGCAAGGCCAACAACTCACTGCTCCATGTATACAGAGAAATCTCATCCATGTTGTCAAACCGGGAGGACGCAATAGCTCAGAACAATGAATGCAAAGTACCTGAAGGTTGTACTGCATGCACTACCACATGCTGTAGTACCAAAGTGCATTCAAATCATAAAGTATTGATTGCAGCTTGCAGTGGCAGAATGTGAAGGGTGACATAATAGCAGATTTGAAGAAGCATTAATGATGTTCAGTGGAGCCGTGGCCCTAATTGATGTCCCTTGTCACCAAAATGTCAATAAGTTTATTGCCAGGAGAAAAAATAAATTGGTGGTTTACTTACGATGCTCGGCTGCTCGTGTCAGTGGGGGAAAATCAATTCTCATCCATAGCTGGGTTTACTGACGCATTACAGACAAATCCTCATCAAATCAAAACATACACGGTCACTGAATATTGGCATTTCAGATAGTGAGAAAAAAAGATGGTGCGGCGCGCCCCATCAGCTGTCTCATGACTCATTTCATATTTATTTGTGCGCCGCTTAACTTCTGAGAGAGCTGCGTGACTTAGCTGTGAAATAATTCTGATTCAAAGACCAAAAGCTAAACAGCCTCTGGCATATTGACCACAACTTCGGACAAGTATTAAAAGTTTACACATTTTAAATTGAAATTCTGTTTTGGGGCCAGTTGGTTGTGATACAAATCTTAACAACCAAACACCAGCTAAATTACTGAGGCCTGGGAGACACACAGCTCGACAGTGGAGCCCATTAATGCAACTCGAGTGACAAACACCTCAAACCAAATGATCTAAACCAAATTATCTGTCTTAAACGAATTAACTATCTTCGTTTAAACAAAAACAAAGACGAATGTGTTTGTCCGCTCGATAGTATATACTTGTCATAACGCCTAAAGGGCCAGATATACTCCAGAACGGAGGCAGACATGGACAGCCGATGCTAATGCATTTTCTGTTTATGCTACATTGTGTGACTGCATTAGGAGGCCTATTCACACGTACTTGTCGGCACATTGATTAATTTCAATTAAGTCCAGTCCATGTGAACCCTTGTGGCTGCTTAATTTACACTTAATTCTAACCTTCTCGACTACATGCCTAACCCAAACCGAAACCTAATTATATCTCTAGGCCTAAAACCAAGTCTTAAACCTCAAACAGCGCCTTGAAGAACTGGGTACAGGACTAAGTACCCTCCATTTTCGGAGGAGCCTGGTAGCCTAGGGGTTAAGGCACCGACCATGAACCACAACTTCCTCGATTTGCATCCGGCTGGGGACCTTTGTTGCATCATTCCCCGTCTCTCCCTCCCCTCATTCTCTGTCATCTCTCTTCTGTCTCTGTAACGTATAAAATTTGAAAGCGTTCCGTTTTCCAAAATCATCCTCACTCTCAAGGTCTAAAACTCATAACTTATAGATAAATAAAAGTGCAAGGGCAGTGAGTACATACAGTACATCATTGAATCAGAAAGCAAAATCTAATGAATGTTAGTAACAGTTTCAGAAATAATTTTAATGTTCACTTTTATTTCCAAGTCATTTGTGTAACATGTGAAAACTGAGGATTTGGCTAAAATATGTTTAAGTGTCTGACGCTTGTGTTGCTGCTCTTATCTACACTCTGCTTTAGTGACGTCGTCGGATCCTTTAAGTGCAGCTCTACAATTATGTTGGTGGATCAAATGCTATAACTGATACACACACACACACACACACACTAGGTCACCATAACAACATGCACCAGCTAGTACAGTATGTTATATGTAAAGTGAACTGTGTGAATTCACTGTACTCACACAAAAGCTATAGAGTCGAGCGACTTGAAAAGAAAACTGAAAGGCAAAGACAAGCAGCCTCTCTCCTGAGAAAACTCTGCCAGCTGAACTTCACAGTCATCAGCAGCCAACATTACAGGTTTCCACACTTGTTGTGTTCTGCACCAAGGAGATTTATTTTAATGAATAATAGTTCCACCTTCTGTTGCCAACCTGCATTACTTTGTCACAAGATTAAGTGACTCTTCCGAGCCCCCGGTGTTTCATTTAGCAAAAGTTCATTTACCAACCAGGCTACTTTTTCTGCCGTTCAGGAACAATGTGTTGACTTCCAAATCTGTCCAGCTGACACATGTTCACGCTGCTTGTTTGTCTCATCCACACAACAACAGGCTCTTCTGAGAACGGTGAAGAGGCTGTCAAATTACTCATATGCAAATCCACCTGTGACATAATCTGATGATTTAAAGCAGCCAACAGATACATTCGTTGAAAGAGACACGGCAGCCCTGACGAGCTCTGCCATTCATGGTGTCATCAGTCTTGCCATGGCTGGATTAATGAACGAGCCTACCAGACACAGGCCCAGGGACCCCCTGACCCCTCGGGCCTCCAGGCACAGCCTCTGATCGAAGTGACTGTCGATCAAATGACTACAAAAGGGACACAAAACAAGTACAGAAATGCAAAACGACTACATTGAGACACAAGATGACATGCAAAATTACTCCAGAGAGATGCAAAACGATTACAAACACAAAAAGGTCTACAAAGAGATGCAAAATGACTACATTGAGGAGCAAAGCGGCTACAGAGAGATGCAGAACTACTACAAATAGACATAAGACAACTACAAAGAGATGCAAACGGCCTATAAAGAGCCACAAAACTACAACAAACTGATACAAACTGATTCATGTTGTGTCTCTTCCAGTCTGGGTGTGTTTCTCCTTTGTAGGAGGGTTGAGGAGCCCAGGGGCCCCATTGTCTCATTATCTGTCTCTGAGTCCGGACCAAACTTTCCATTCCTCTAAATTTCAACCATGTTAAAACAGTTAGTTGGAAAACTGTTGCATCCATCGTTTGGCTCAGTGGTGCAGACCGCCACACAAACCGCCCAACAGCCCATCAACCAGATTGTTTGCAGAGGAGCACGCTGTCTTGTGTGTTGCCTAAAACCTTTACAAGGTGATTAGGTCAGCTTTACTTGCAACACCTTCGCTCCCCAGCACTCACATTGATTGTTTTCTCCTGGCATGGTAAATAGATGGAAGTCAATACACCCCTTCGGTGACGTCAGGGTTCACCTAGCTGCAGGTCTCCTGGGTTTATCAATTAGAGCGTAAGAATGCAGCCAAGGATTTCATTTGTAGCCTAAGCTGTTATTAGTAACGACAGGTGGGTATTGAGTGTGGCGCAACACTGTGCTGGAGAAAATTGTGATAAATGACAAGGGGAAGCTCTCCCTCTCTAAAGAGCTGTGCAGATAGATGACTGCTGGTCTTTAGACAGGAGGGAAGGTGTGTGTGTGTGTGTGTGTGTGTTTCAGGAAGAGAAAGTGAAGATGCAGTGCAGAAATGGGTTTCTAATGGGGAAAAAGTAAGACTTCACTTTCAAAGGCTTTGGTACTTTGCAGTGCATTAGACACACATTTGACGCCATTCATCCGCCCCGCACAGCCACATCTGTTTACCTTATGGTCGATGATGCCGCTGTATCCCTGGAGGACCTGGGGGTGAGGCTTGGCCACCCTGACGGGGGCTTCAGTGGGCCGCCGCAGCTGTTCGTGCTGCCGGATGTGCGTGTCGTTCGCGTCCCTGGAGGCGCCGTTGAAGCTGCCGTTGTACACGAGGAACAAGCTGGCGCACAGGAGGAGCACGAGGAGCACGGCGACCCCATGACGCTGCCACAAAGACACAAGCAGATGCTGACAAATTAGCGCTGTGGCACTGGAGCGACTTCAGGCTGCAGATATACGCTTAATGACAGGTGAGAGGCTGCACATCATCATCATCATCATCATCATCAGCTGGTTTGTCAATAACAACTCAACTTCCTGTAATTCATGTCACGTGGGATCAAAACTTAAAAAAACCCCAGCTCTTATGGAGTAAACGTCAGGGCCCGACACTGTTAATGATAATCTTTACTGCATTTTAATGCTCAGGTGCGTTCAGGGGCACGTCTGCGCTTCACCTCTGAGCGCCGAAAGCTGTGAAGTAAAAGTTCGTATCGACATCTTGACCTTGTCGAGTCAGAAGGTGCATCAGGCTGAGCCCCCACGTTAGACATCAATATCAAATCACAAATGCAGAAGATAAGCAGCTCGTGACACTTTTGGTTTCTGCCTAACAAGGATTGTTGCATGTGTGGATCTGTTTTTTCTTATTTCAGATCTGTTTAAACAGCATGCATTAATACAAGTAATATTAAAACAACACAATTTCACGCACTTTTTAAATGTATGCATCTGCATTGAACGCGGGGGGGAAAACAAACGCCCAGCGCGCTGTGCTCCACGCTGTAGTGTTTATTATAAGGAAAAGCCGGAGCTTAGTGCCAAGCAGAGCGCACAGCTGGATGTCCATTGTTCACATCCTAATCTTTTGATCCGGCAGAGTACACACAGCAGCGTTATGGCGAGTGGAGCGCACTTCACGGAACAATGCTGGATTTAAAAGCGAGCACAAACAGTTGCCTACAGGGCTACATGGCAGAGACCTTTACCATAGGTGTCTTCATTTTGCAGGCACGCTGTCTTATCGCTGCGGCTCAGTGCGTCTGACTCCACTTTCTCTCATGGTCCAGGTCCAGCGTCATCTGTTCGCATCCCGGATCCCACTCCAGTCCGTCCGCGCTGTGCCAGCCCGCCTGCCGCTGCCTGTGTGTCTTCAGACCGGAGCCCAGGCGCAATTCATACTGTGGAGACCGAAGCGACAGATGTTCACTATTGTACCGCTGCTGGGTCTTAAAGCCCCGCGAGTTCGAGGGGCTGAGGAGCGGAGGCGCAGCGCAGTTAATTAAAGAGACTACCTGCAAGAGGGTGATAAGGCCGTTTTGTTTAATGGTTATTTCCTGCTGAGTAATATTTGATGGAAATCTCTGCTCGGATTACTCTGAAGTAGCTGCAGTGGATCCACGCCATGTCATCTGTTGACGTCTGCTGCATAAAATATGAGGCGGATTGTAAAAGTTTATACAGTTTAGATCCTGGAAAACAGAGTCTGTTCATCAGTGCTGGGATGTAACTGTGTTTTTGTACTGAAGTACTGTATCCTACTTTAGTACAAATTTGAGGTACTTGAACTTTGCACATTTCAGAGGCAAATATTTCTTATTTATTTGACAGCTTCAGTTACTTTAGAAATTAGGAGTTTACATGCGAAACACAAGATGAGCTTGTAAAGTATGAGGACTTGTTCCAGATTAAACTACCACACAATGTAATTAACAATTCACATAGTAAAATGTGCCAGAACGTGTATTTTATTTGTTCATATCAGCTCCACCTCCACTAACTACAACAGTAAAATGCTGCTTACATACAAACATACACTTAATGCTCTCGCTTTTGTATTGTATTGTTTTATATATTGAAAAATGCTCTATAAATAAAGTTTCCAGTAAATTTTATACACAAACATTATGGACCTCAGCTTTAAAACGAAATGATTTTCAGTGTTGGATCTACATTATTGCAGCATGCAGCTCTGGTGCTGAATCTGAGCTGCACCTACTTCATTGTTGGTTTCTTGCTAGGGTATGCAGGAATGCATGTCCATGCTGTGTGTGTGTGTGGGTGTGTTTGTGTGTGTGTGTGTGTGTGCTGTAGCCTACTGTGTCTTCGTATTAAAGCCCTCTATATGTACACATATACCACAACAGATTCACAGTAGCTCAATAACTAGCCAGTTGTTTTTTTTCTAACCACACTGAAACAACAAATCGCCGCCTCCTTAAAAGGTTTTAGATTTGCAGCTCTAAACTTGTGGAGTCCTGAAAGTGTTGCGTTTTATGTTTCAAGCAGTAGCAACAGCAGTTTAGCACGAATATTAATAAACTGAATACTTTTCAAAACAAAGTTCAAAGGGCTTCACAGAGCAGCAGAGAGATACAACTACTAAACCTTTTGAAGACAGGTTCCCCAAAACCACACATCCGTGTATATTATATATATAGATATATATATATATATACTGTTGTCATTGGTTTGGGTATTCGTTAGTTACTGGTTTCACACATAATTAATCGGTGACACTTATAATTTCTAGAAATAACTATGTAATTTGGTACAAATTATAGGGGGGAAAAGAGTTCTCTGACTGGTATTTTAGTTAAACTTTGTTGAGTTTAAAAGCAGTTGTTGTTGTTTTCTAGAAGTTCCTTGAAAGAACTGCTCCATTGAAACCTCAAGTACAAATGTATTAATCATTCATTTAGAATTGTAAGTTGTATTCTTTATTCATGTTGAACTGAATCCTTGCCTGCAGACAATTGCACATTTTGGCACGTGCAATGAATTTTGCATACCTACTGGGTACTGACTAAAAGACTCAAGGTCAGTTCATTAATATTAATTAATTGGAGGGGTACAATTTGACCATAATTAGTGTTCTTTTCAGGACACTTACTACGAACTTATTAGGAATTTCTTATTAATCTATGTACTAGCTAAATGCTTCGTTACCATATTTTACAACAATTGAGGTTGTAGTGATGAAGTCCCTGCAAACAGAATAAAAATATAACCTTTATATAGAGAAGCCCGGTTTGCATTTTTACATTTATCAAGAGAAATGCATATATACATACATAAACTAAGAAATACATGCAGAAATATGCACACATGACATTAAGTACATATGCAGAAATATACAGAACATATATATTCTTAATTATGTTGAAAAAGTTCCCAAATTAATAAGAAATTAAGTCAAATGCAGCAATAACAGAAACATAAAATCATTTTTTAAAACCAGACAATGATGGAGCTGGCAGCTCAGTTTCATCCATATAGTTCTGCATGAACTGAACCTGCCCTGTTCTGCAGCCTGAGGGTCTCGTGCTGAGATTTGATTTATAGTTTACAGGTCAGAGATGTTTGCTAAGTCCAGCACAAGACCCGAGGGGTGATCTATGAAATGTTAAAAATGATGAAAATGTACAGTCGACCAGCGTGCAGGCTAAAAACAGAAGAAATACAGTCTCGTCTTATAGATTTGGTAAGAAGTGTTGTCTCTGAATAGGAATAAAGTATATTGATATATTGATTAAAAAAATCTACATATGTATCCTTGAAAGAGTTTGTATAATAACATCATCTCCAGGTACCTCCTCTGGTCACCATGACTGCAGCCTCCACTCATTAATCCACCACTTGATGGACAGTTAAACCACACATAACAATGTATTTAATCTGATGTGGAGCAGCTCCGTGTTTCACCCTCATTTGCCAGCGACTGCGTGTAATCTGCTAATGAATAAAAAACAGATTCTCATGCGAGACGCAAGGGAGACTTTCCTGAAGCAATAATCCACATCAGTGTCGCCATCAGAGTCGCAGGGGAATAATGTGCGATAACACAGCGTAAGGCTCGACGACAACAACAACAACAACAACAATAACACATCAGAAAAACAGTTTCAAAGAAAGGCCGTCTTTGAAGTGTGCATTTTCTGAAGGGCAGGGAAAGGGCACGTGGATCTCTGAGCTTTAACACATACTGTATGTACGGAAACGTGGTACATTTGGCAAATAGGTATTTTTAGAGGTAACCGTTGCACAAGTCAGTAAAACCCAGATGATATTGGAAACTGTAATATGCCCCAACTGCACAATGCTCAGACCATTCATTGTAACTTCCAAGGGTTTAAAAGAGAACACAGCTTGATTTTATTATGTTCATAGTTGCTCTTCCCCTGAAAGCCTACCAAAAGTTCAACAAGCACTTAGCAGAAAACAGGACTTCTACATGGCACTACACCGGCACTTGAGTTGATAAACTGCTGGTTTTTATCTGCAGACCATCGAGAGGAGAAAAGAATAAAACTGGAAACTGGAAATGAATCCAAATTTTCAATATTAACGTTATGAACATGAAGTAGCTGTGCCTGATACGTCCTCACAGACTGCATGCTGTTATATTTTAATGGTTAGTGGGTTTATCGTGATATTTAATACTTCAAAAAGGATTTACTTTTTCTTTTTTTTCCCCCTCCGTTGTACGTTTAGAAATACTACAACTATGAATGTTATGCTGGTGTTTATACATTATACATGACTCTGTTGTAAGATAAGAGGATCAAACCTCCTGTGTGAGTTTGTGGAAACTGTTATAAAACCAGAGGCCGAGAAGTCAGCTGCTCGAGCTAAAGTAGCAACGCTGCTTTTTTCTTTTCTATATGCTATTAAAAGTCTCTGCTTGTAATTCTGCCGGAGTAATCTCTCTTTTCAAACACCTAAAGACTCAAGGGGAAACATTCAAGAAAATGTGCACAAAATCTCAAAATAACTCCGCGTTTAGTGAACTTTAACTCGAGTCATTTTTAAAACCAGTTTCAGGGAGTATTCATGAGGGCCAGTGCAGACCGCTGCTGTGTGGGCGGCTCAGCGCTCTATATGCTCTCTTACCATGACCATCAGGCCGTGAGCAGTCATACAAATTTAAAATGTAATCACCATGCAGGCAACATAACATGCCAGCAGCAGCGGCAGCATGTTGATCGATGTTAATGGTCCTCGTAACACTGAGGTTACTGCGCTCATAGGGCAGCGCCTGATCGCCAGGGCCAGCTCGATGATGATGGTGATGATGGTGAGGTTACTGTGAAAGATGGCTGCTGCTGCCGAGCACGTGGACCGCGGTGGATGCTGATCAGCAGGTGTTTACGACGCTCATAACACGCAGGAGGGCTCAGGCACCTACTTATTGCCTGTTGTAGGCCGTTACATGGTTGATTGTCACGGGTCCGCACGGTGCTATATTTCTCCCTTTTACGATCTCTCTAATCCGCTGCAGATCTGTATCCCGCCTCTGATTTATGAGTGAAAGCTGCTCCCTGTGGTGCTGCAGGAGAGGGACCTTGACAAGGGAATCTGAATGGCTGTCTGTCCTTTCCATAATTAGAGAGTACATCCAATTCACCCCGTTCATTACCCCTGGGCCCAGAGACAAATGATGAGGAGGCCTGTTTTAATGCAGGCTCGCTCGCTGTCCCGTTCGGGGTGAACAACCAACAGTGCATACAAGAAGATGGGAGACGGTAGTTCAGTTATCATATGACACAGAATGTAAGTAGGAACCATGGACTCTTTGTGGACTACCGTTTTGAAGCCTCAAGTTTGGCATTTTGGCCGTTGCCATCTTGTTTTTTTGAAACCAGAAGTGACCATATTTGGACGAGATTGCGGAGCTGGAGATCTGAGAACCTGAAGACAATATTCACGTTTACCTATACCAACAACCTGACTGCACCTGGCTCCATGCAAAGTAGCAGCCAACAAAGTCAGCTTGTAAATGTACTTACTGGAAGAAGAGAAGTTTCTTTTAGTACAACTGAATGCTTCCATCCTGATTGACAGGTCGCCGTGGTCTCATCGCTTTTATTTTCTCTCACTTTTCCAGACAAAATTAGCCACTAGCTGGTGAAGAAAGTGGAATATCTCCTTGCTAAAGAGCCAGATTCTGTTCAGGAGTTGGTGGTGACAGAAACAGAGATAAAAGGAGTGAATGTTGGCTGTGTGAATGTGTAAATAGGCAACTCTTAGCCAAAACAACAACTAAGGTGATCATTTGCCATAGTTGTGTTTACAGTTTACAGTGTTTACAGCTGCCCACAAGTGACCAAACAAATCAATAAATGCAAGTCAGTATAAATGTAATGCGTGGTGTGAGTGCAGACTTCTTACATCAGTCTGCACTCACACCTGCATTACCACATAAAGACAATGTAACTTTCACCAAATTAATGGAGATAACACGTCCACTGTGATGGATTATACAGCTAAAAGGTTTTGGGTCGGCTAATTGATTTTCATATTGTGACAAAATTGAATCAAAGGAATCCAGAAAGGTGGGAAAAACAGGTTTAATGGTCACCAGTGAAGTATAAAAACATTTAAATGATGTTGTTCAACATGTACATATTGTTGGGTGGAATAATAATAATAATAATAATAATAATAATAAATGCGTAAGCAGTTTTTTGTCTACATTAACACACACACACACCATTTAATGTTTTTTTTCCGAAGCATGTTTACTATTGCTTCCATTACTTTCAGAAAATGAACTTAAAAGACCTACTTACTAGCTCTCTAAGCTTTCAACTACATATGACAGTGTTTTTCAGCGAATGGAGTTGGCTCAGGTGTCATCAGGTGAACTAAGTGTGGAACTTAGCAGGTTGAGATAACAGATAACAGGTTGTTTCTCTGTCTGTCATAAACAATGGTCTCTGGCGTCGGGTTTGTGAATGTCCTCTACGATCTCTCTCCGCCCGTCCTGGTCGGTGACTTTCACTGCTTCCCAGCTAAAAACTGGATCTTTGAGTTGAAATTATTTTTGTCACACATTCTGTTCCCAAGGTCAAAAGTAAACCTTAATTATCAATCAACAATCTTAATTATTGAGCAATCTTTTGGTTATTTTTTCAGTCGATTGATTAATCATGGTGACATCTTCAAATTCTTCAGATTGTTTGTTTTGTCCGACAAATAGTCCCAAACTCCAAGATCTTAAATTCACAATTATATGAAAGACAAAAGCTGAAATCCTCACATTGACAAGCTGGAACCAACAAATGTTTGGCATATTTGTGTGATAAGTTACTTAATTAATTAATTCATCCTCAAAAGTGATTCTTCTTTTGACCAATCAATCAATCAATCAATTGACTAATCATTTCAGTGTTACATATTTTGTAGTTATTAAAAGAGTACTTGGCTGATTTAGCATTGCACTTCTGTAACATTGTCGGACTCACGAAGGACAGTATCTTTTTAAAAAAAGGATAAAAATCAATGCAGCAGAACCATTATTATTCCACACGTTCGTCTTCCTTGTCAAAACCTGGCGCCTAAATTACCCACAATGCAACTGAAGTCTGCCGCCAACAGTTCGGCTGGCGATTAGGGTGTGTCATGCTAGTAGCAGCTAATGTAGCTTCGAGCCTGTAGCCTCGAGCAGAGATGAGGAGCGAGCTGAAGAGGCCATTTCTTTCCAACTCCACACCCACAGATATTTTTAATTTTCAAAAGATGATGTCTGCAAGACCTGTAAACACATTTTGATGTGTTAGATTGGCACAGTTCCCTTTTAAGGAGCTAAAATGTTTAAAAACTCTGGTATGGTCCTTTAATGGGGTTGGACACTGTGTCTGTTGTGGTAGTTGAAACTAAAACATACAGTTAAAAGTTTAACCTCTTTTAATCTCTGCAGGAATGGGGGGTCAGCTCTTTGTGTGATAAACACATTGTTAACATAATACAACAGCTGACAGGTCATTATGGGGGAAATTAATGTATTGTGTTACCAGGTGGGACGAAAAAATGAATCCCATTCAGGTTGGACTGGAAGTAAATTAGAAAGCAGATAGGATTTCCAAGACCGGATTCAATTTAATAACGTCAGTCATCGGGACTATTGTCATGAAAATAACTCGAAGCCCAAACAATATTTAATCCTGCCTCCTTTACCCAGTAAATTACATTCATTACACCCCAATCTGTTCACTTGGTGTGTACTTACAGTTGGTGTGGCAGAGTCGGCACATTGTCCACTAGGGGATTTATTTGCTCTCCGTGTTTGTTGACTGTGGACACTTCAAGAATAGGTTGATGGGTGTTCTTTGCTCTGAGCTGGCCTTTAATTAAATTGTTCCCTCAGGCATGATGGAAGAGGGAATCTAGTTTCAGGGGTGACTGGGCCACGAGTACAGAGGGAGACCCGGCGCTTTGTGAAGGACCCGCTTTGTTGTGTGTCTCTGCTGGAGGTGAGACAAGCACTCAGAGTCTGACTTCGCCAAATGAGAAAGCAGCTCTGGCGGTGATGCATCAGTGTCCCCCACCACCACTGATGCAACCAACCAACCTAGAGGCACACATGCATGTTTTATATGTTGCTCTATATGAGTGTTTCCAAACCCGTGTCTTAAAACCAACTGATGATTGTGTTCATTTTTTTTTTTTCTGAAAAAAACACCAAATTAGACTGGAAATATTGGATACTTCACCTCTTCAAGCCCATAAAAATCATTGACAATAACAAATCGTCTTTCTTAGGGAGTAAAATAGGAGTTCCACAGGGGTCTGTCCTTGGTCCACTTCTCTCCTGTATATATATATATATATATATATATCAGGGTATATACATCAGGGTTGTTTTTCAGACATTAAAAGGAAGACATCAAACAACGGTTTTCACAGGCTGAGTAGTATCATTCATTTTGAGTAAACTAACCTCGTGAAATCAGTGGTGTGGTCTTTTAAAATGATCGTGTATTCAAATGTTTGTATAGAAAGCTGATAAGATCTCACCATGTTCTCAAGCAGCTTAATATGTTGAGGTTTTATTACTTCATTTAGGTTTTTATGGATGAGTCTAATATAAGCAAATTTAATGACCAGGCTCCTCAGGTGCTCAGTGACGTGGTAAAAACCTCTACTGGTTCTGGCTTTTAAACTTGGGATCCAGCTGCTATATACTTGTCCCAGATAAAAGCAAACAAATAAATAAATCCTTCGCGTGAAACAGTCTAAGAAGGAAAAAACACTCTGGATAATTGATCACAACTTGTATTTAAAGTGAAGCCCCAACCTGCGATGAGGGGTAGGGACCCACAGCTCCACGTGATCCACCATCCTTTTCTTTTCTGCTTTGGGATGAATTCTGCGCTATTTTGCTGCCCATTGTGAGGTGTAATAAATGCTTATTGGTGCTACTTTTATTGCTTATTTCAGCTATAGTGCACAACAGTGAATTTTTAACCCAATTCGGCTAAAGAACTGCTTTATTTCTCCTCTCTGTTACATCAAATCTAGACGTAATGCAACCCTTCTCAAAATGTTGCTGTGCTTGCTGCCATTAACGTGTCCATCCTCCATTCCAACTAATGGAAATTCACATTTGGTGTACCTAAGTGCCTCTCTCCAAGTGCTGCTATAACGTCCCATTCTCAGCCCCCTCCATCTGAATCTTTATTGAACGTCACGCTGAAATCCAAAGAAAACTCCCCCTTGATGGCCGGCGGTTTGGAGGCAATTTACAGTTTGTGTCCACTGTAATTTCCACACTGAGTGACTTTCTCCCCACCCTAATTTCCCTGCGAACAGAACAACCTGGTCTACTCGCCATCCATGCCAAGAGATTGGAGGCCAGATTCCCTTTAATGAAGCCGTCCCCTCTCCTCTCTAATTCCATTCCCTGGTTATAACTGACTGAGGTACAGGCCAGGAGTCTGCCTCCATCTTTGGCTGACAAATGGTTTGGCTGAATGAGTAATGGCTAATTAACATCCTGAATCTGACTGTTTATCTGACTTCATGATCTGACTGTGTGCCAGTTTTTCTGTGCGTCGTTGGTGAGTCTGTCTGAAGGCAGACCGGGCCGCTCCTGACGTTAGCACAAACCCACCAGATGCTCCGGCTGCATGCTCTGTGCTTCAGTGCTGGCAGGACGCCACTACTCCTGCTTCACTAGGCTAATGTAAATGCACCGTCTCATCATCCGGGCCCGGAGGGAGGCACACTCGTCTGCCCCGACATGCTCGCTCTCGCGGGGGGGAGCAAGTGGGCCAGATGCTGGGGAAGGTTTCCAAGGGAGCTATTGGAGGTCAGGAGTGAAGGACTGCGAAACAGGGACTCTGAAATCATTTGTAATGCTGTCTGAGAGTGCAAAAGCCAAGGTAGCGCTGCTTTTTAAAAGCAGTCATCCTTTCAAGAATATACAGTACTGAAAGGTATCATTCAACATTTCTAAGACGTAAAATTTTCTTTGTAAATGTTAACTTCAGTTGGAGAAATCCTGTAATTTGACTCTTGACTAATTTATTGTTCTTAATAGCAGAAGGTTCAGCTATAAGTGATGACACTAGCTTCGCCTGGATAAAGTCCTCCATCTCTGTTGCTTAGGAGACAGGCAGTAACCTCAGTTAAGGGGGAGGAGCAATTTGTGATTTGGGCCGATGGTATGTCCATATTTTTCTTACAGGGTCGATTCAACCAACTTATCTTCCAGCATACCTGTAGTGATATCTAGCCATGCAGATATTTTGGGTTTTATATGTCCAGGTTTTGGGAGAACTGCCTCTGAGATTTCTGCCTCCACCCCAACAAACTGGAGGTGAATAAAATAATATATAAATAAATAATTAGACCATAATGCAACACCAGACAACATCTTACAGTAAATCCTTGAAGAACACATAACAGAATAAATCTGGGCACATAAAATTAGCTTATGCAAATGAAATACCAATGAACATAAAAGAGGTACAAATATACAACATAAATACAATAAAAACAAGCCACATTTTCACAGTAAAAATAGGAATATATATGTTTATATAAGTAAAAAAGGACACCAAACTACACAGGAATTCCACTGATAATTAGTTTATGTTTATGTTCAAGTCTTTCTGTCGGTGGCGTCACATCAGAAAACGACTCTTCGTGTCGCTCTGTGCAGTTTGTGCAGTTACAAACAAGGTTGGATAGTGATTGGTCCTCGCAATCAGGGATAGAAAGAGAAAACTTGTGCCATTAATTTTAACCATTCAGGAAAATCAGGTTTTGTCTGACTCTTCTGATGGTGGAGAACAAGCCTTAAAGTGCAAATAAAGCCAAATAAAGCTTGCCAATAAAAGAACAAATTCATGTTTGGATATATTAGGTGGTCTTTTAATCAACTCAGCAGTGGAGATTCTGGCAGTGGTTTATGCAACCACTCTCTAATACTTTTGACTACTCATGTTTCCAAAATGGAGATTCCTCCATTAAATGCAGCAATGCTCATTTTTAATATCTGTTATTATCGTCAATTTTGTGAAGGTTAACTAGAGCACAATAATACAGGATTTCATTTGTGAAATATTACATTTGCAAAATATAACAGCAGCATTTCTTTCAGAACAGACAGAGAGTTTTCAAAGTGACTGTTTCTTCTGTAGAAAGTAGTTCCAATGAAAACTGTGTCTGAAGATGCAGCACTGTATCTAAAAACCTGAGCACACACCACTTTTAACTTCTTACTTGTCCTAACAAAGGAAAACAAGCATAGATGTCACTTCCTTAAATGAGTTATCAGATTTTGTTGCTCAGCCTTTGTTTCCTGGCTGGTGTTGTGCAGGATCACAGTTCAGATGAGCCACGGCTTGTCATGAATTTTCAGATGTCTGCATGGAGCTGCGACACAGATAGACAGCCCCACTGTTGAAGAACCATGAATCCTTTCATCGTTCGTTTCAAGTTTTTTGTGGATGTGTGATTGGTTTGGACAGATCTAATTTTCAGGAGGCTTTTGAAAGCTCCTCTGTCTCTGTAGTGCGAGAATCCCCAGAGAGAGCAGTGCTGCCTCAGAGGATTGGACAGACAAGCAAAGTGCCCAACATATGCGTCGGGTTTCTAAGGCAGGAATGATAACTGAGCTCATGTAATGTTTGGTTAGAAGGAGAACAACGGCTGTGTGGGGCTGCACTGCAATTTTACTTTGCTTCAGGGCTAAAAAGCTGCTGTAGTTGGAAGCATATTTCCTGCAGAGTGAGGATTAATCAAACTGTCAACGGATTCCACGATTTCACCAAGTTGGTGAGCGCAGTCAGTGAAATCGTTCCCGTCTTCAGCTGCTTGGCATGGCTGCAAATGCACTGTGAACATCTCCGCTCACTGCCTGTTAAATCACACTCATCACTCAGATGATTGGAGGCAGTTGTTCAGATTGACCATGACTGGCTGTAGTCTGAAGTTGTAGCATTGCCAGTGAATAAACTCTACTGTGTGAGAAATGGTCTTTTACTGCCTCACAAATGACTGCTGAGGTGCCCAAGACTGAGCAACTGATGGCCGGTTTAGGCAGTGGTGGGAAAGAGTATTCAGATACTTTTCTTAAAGAAAATAACCAGTATCTGTATATATCAGTAGTTTTGTGGATGTGTGTGTTCTTGTGTAATTTATGCTCTTCTTGTATTTAATATTAGAAAGTGGCTCATGAGTCATCAGTAATACAACTCTGAAGACACCTAGAAGTGGCCAATCGGCACACGTGCTGCTGACAAAGGCCCTGCACATCTGCACAGATGTGCAATTTGCATTTAACTGCAAAAAACAAATACTTTAACACATAGTTCGACATGCTGGGACATACAGTACCTTCATTCACTTTGGTGCATAGAGTTAGCTGAGAAGATCAAACATACTTTCATATCTGTCCAGTAAGTGTGAAATAGTTCCAGCACGTTTGTTTAATCACACAATGTGTTGATTAGGAGCTTCAGAGGTGCTGGTAGGCAGATTCTTTACCACCTTTGGACAGAGCCGAGCGAGCTGCTTCCAGTCTTCATGCTAAGCTTCATACATGAGAGTGGTGTCAATCTCGTCTCAATCTCCGCGAGAGAGTGAATAAGCACATTTCCCAAAATGTCATACTTTATTCAGTTTAATGGGACGAGCTCTGGCAAAGATTCCCATCAACGGCTCTGTCACATTCATTAGAGCCTGCTGCCAGGAGACTGGTATTAATAAAAGTTAGCTAGCATTTACCATGTGAGATTCACATACTGACCACGGAGTGCCATTCCTCCTTGATCATGTTCCTCATCAGTTTACCATCCGTTAACATCACATAGGCACTAATGAAAGTCAAGATTAGAGGTCTCACCTTGTAAAGTCAGCGCTGAACCTCTGCTGCATCTGCCACAATCCAAACACGGGATGTCCAATTAACTCTGAACAAGCCAATCAACAACTTCAGTGAAGAAACAACGGCCCTTTTGCCACCTGCCAACTCTGTACCTACACCCCCGAAAATGACACCATGTAACTGGAAAATGTGCAGTGTGTGGGTGGACTGGGAAGCTCCCTGGGGAGACTGTGTGTGTGTGTGTGTGTGTGTGTGACTGCATGAATGTGAAGCAGCGTTTATTTCCAGGAAACTTTCCCAGGCACTGAGCGCTCCCCTTGATCCTCATGCACCCTGAAAGCAGCCGACGCCTCCCAGCAGCGTATTTGACAGGGCAGTCAATCACTTCTGTCTGCTGTCACACAAACCAGGACGTCATCGGCATAAAAAAAAGGAAACTGCACTGAACATGAATAAAGAAAAGCAGAGGCTAATGTATTTGGAGGAATATAAATAGGCATCAGAGGGGTGATTGATTGTGATGAGCGAAGGGTGGCTTTCCAGAGACAAGACCTTTTAGAGCAATTCAATTACCTTCAGGCGCACAGGAAATGTAGGATGCTATAAACTTTGATTACATCAAGGTAGATGAAAGGATGGGAAGAGATGGTTGTAAACAGGGACATTAACTGAGACATTATTTAGCTTGTGGTCATATATTGCACAATCCTAGCTCCAGTCAATGCAAAACACTTATTTCTGCTACTAAAGAGCTTGAATTATTGTAGAAAATATAATTTCCAAGCAGTGCAAATACAGACTGAGAAAGAATATACTGTAGCTACCCCTGACAGTACAGAGATTTATTTTGTCAGAGCTACGGCTGCAATTAGTCACAGTTGAATGTTTTCTGTTGCCTCAGATAATCTGAAAATTGTTGACATTTAGTGCCAGCCCGTACACTTTATCCTTCGAACGCTCCCAATTCCTGACAGGCTCGATATGCTCGGAGAAAGCGAAGATGGGAGGATGAGCGACTACTGGAGGAAGGGGGGGGGTTGTAATCAATACAAACATGAGGCAATTAGTGTAGCACTCATATTTCTTTAGGGAGGTGGGTGTAAAAACGCGGCGATCAAAGTGATGTCTGCTCCATGCAAGTCATTAATGAGGCACCAGAGCGACATATTGTTAAGGAGCCTTTAAGAAACCTGCATGGAATTAATTAAAACACAATACACTCCTCCATCTTTCATGCGCTTTACAGTGTTATGGATTATTTAAAAAGTTAGCAGACGGGGAAGAAAAAAAGGGCTGGTGGCTCACTCCCACGTGGATTCTCTCATTTATTTCCGCTACAAACTGAGAGTAGACACATTTTCTGAACTGGTCGGCCACTTTGAAACCAGCGAAATACACCAATTAACAGGATCTGGCAGGACACACAAGTGCTGCGCCAAGTGGACAGGACAGAGTCCAAAATGCATGTCAGTCCTCATGAAACATGTAAATGAGGTGAAAACAGGGATGCAAATATTCAAAGGCACAAATAAACACAAACACACTGCTTGAGCCTTGAAGACAGCTGGGGATCATTGCTCTGGGGAAGGTCACACGATGTGTTTCGACTTGATGTATCATTGGGCTACTTGTGGGCTACAAAATGATCTGGATGGTACAAGTTTAGCACAGTGAAGCAGCACAGTACAACTACAGCCGACTACAAGCCTGACACAAGTCACACAAGTGAGAATCAGCATTACTTCATGTGAAAACAAACTTACGAACGCTAACATGGATGTTTTTTCTCTGCAGCTGTAATTGTAAAGAAACCCCAACCTGTTCCGCTGATTTGTTCTTTTGAGAAACAGAAGAGTTTCACTGCTAACACCAATATTATTATTTTATTTAATCAAACATTTTTCATCCAGAGCAACTTTAAATGAATTACTCACATTACTTACATTTTGGGAAATCTGCTTAATCGCTTTCTTGCTGCAAATGAGATGATAAGATTGATGCCGCTCTCATGTCTGCGCACCAAGGATGGTGCTAGCGATTAGCATAACGTCTGGAGGCAGGCAGCAACAGCTAGCCTGGCTCTCTTCAAAGTAAAAACAACACTTCAGATGATCGCCTTCAACTGTCTTTCTAACATTAACAGTTTGTTTTCAGATTTTGCAGCTAGCTCCTCCACTTCCTTTTCTATTACATTGGGTCAATATTGTCCATAAATAAAACCAAGCATTTTTAGTATGCTTACTGACCTTTCTTTTTCTTTTCCAGAGAAAAACCTGCTTAACATTAGCATGTAGTGTGGAATTGGGACAAAGCTGATGTGTTTTTCTTTTTAAACATAAAAAGAATAAAAAGAAATAAATTAAATAAAAAGTCAGTATGAGTTTTTATTGGTGTGAAAAGTAACAGAAATGTGCTTCAAACAGGCGTTTCAAAGGAGAGTGTACACAGAGCAAACATTCACACTTTCCTTCATCTGTTTTTTTTCTTCCGCTTTTTCATCCCTTATATTTCATAATTACCACCGTAAGTGTCCCTGAGCTACAATAATGCTACATATTGTAGCACCATCTGGCTCTGGAAAGCACATCCTCCTGCAAATATGTTCCAGAGGTCAAACACTCTGCAAGAACAAATTTGCAAACACTGAATTGAAAAATATTCCGGTTGTCTCATTGACCTTCCTCAGTTAAGCTGTGCACATAACAGAAAACACTAACGGGTGACAGTTGCAAGAAAAACAAAAAAGGCAGGCAAAAAAACAAAAAAATCAAGTGAATATGTGGCCAGACTGGAATTTAATTGAGGTCTAACACAGTCATGGTAACTGAAATGAAAGTGGAGGAATGTTTCTCTCTCTCTCTCAGAGGACTGACAAAAAAAATGACTTTATTTTCCATTTACACAACGGCTCATTAGTTTCTGTTGTTGTGAGCTTGTGCAAATTGCATCACGTCCATTACTCCCATTGTTCTGACTGCGAGCTCCCTGCATGGCTCCATGCAGCACTTCTGGGAAGTGGACGGGCTTTGGAGCCGGGCTCGCAGCTATTTAGTCACAATGAAGAGGCTGCTGATTTGATGCGGTCAGCTCGGTACGTAGACGCCCCGCACCTTGAAACAATGTTCAGAGAACACGTTCATGTCTGTGTGACGCTGTAACTGAATCACCCGTGCAGAGACGTTGTGTTGGTGTTGGTCAGCTCACACTGTCAATCAATTCAACTAAAGCCAACAACATTATCCAAGTTTACTTTTCTGTGCTGTAGAACACGTTTGATAAATGCCACCAAAGGCAAGACTTGGCATCAGTTTGGGAATATGTGACAGTTAGAGATTAGTGAATTGATGTGCTGTTGAAGTAAACCCTGTCCACCCACTTCTGCAGTTAGTCCTGAAACTGAAAACCAGCATCAGGGCTCAGACAACCCATATCTTAAAGGGGAACTCCCCGAGTTTGCACATGAAGGTCAGTTTACTGATCACGAGGAGTACTTTTCAGGCACAAGTTGTAAAATGCCTTGTGCGGAGGAGAACAACCCTGACTCCTAAATGTTACATTTATATACTGCCAATTGCTTTTTCCTAATTTGAACACAGGAGACCTAAGTTCACCTCCTGCGTCCCGCATGTCATTACAGTAAGTTTAGGCTACAAAAACTCCCTGGTGAAAGGTTACGTCAAGGAAAGATTGTGGTTTAGGTTGAATGTAAACGTAAACTCTCTCTCTCTCTCGTCATGGAAGACCTGCATCTCGGGGATGTAGGATCCTGTGAGTTTTTGGAGATTGACCTTTAAGGACTTAGGGATAAAAAGTCAGGATATCTCAGCTTTGCTTTTAACCGTTCTTTTCTTTAATCTGTCTCTTGTGAGTTCCCCAAAGTTTATGAAAGTGCACTACTAATTTGCTGGAATGCACCTTTCATTTTCTGTCTCGATACTTTATTCATTACTGTAGCATAAAAACCATGAATGTGAGCATTATTATTTCAGACTCGTTTATGCAGATGGTTACATAAAAAACTCTCACGCTCACAGAAACTCCAGAGAACCGTCTGAACTCAGCACATCTCCGCTCCTTCACTGAGGTTTTAAAAATCTCATGAGACGCCAGATTTGAGATGACAGCTCAGCTCGGGCTCCGTTCATATAACATGAACACATTTCATCAGGTTTCTTACATTCTGATGCCGCTTGCTCTGTTTTGTTTAGAAAGGAGTTTAAGCATATGACAGGGTTTTAGGTTTTCTTTAATCCCCACAGAGAATAAAAGACACAGAGGACAGAATCCACATTGATAAAAATAAGAACATTCACAATATATCTAATTTTAGCTAACACGCAGACAGCAAAAGACAGAATAATACATATAATCACGACTTATTTTTAAACGAAATGTACATTTCAATTACCTGCAATAATCCATGCAGCATTTGGATGTTATTTCACGGCCAATAAAAGAAGTGTGTTAGCTGTGTTAGCAAAAACAACTTTTCTTTCATTATAACAACCTCTGTGTTATATTACATTCCATGTAACTCAACACACACCCAAAGTTACACATTTCACAAGGACACTTGATGTGAGAATGAAAAAGGAAAGTGCTTTACAACACGAAAAATAATTGTAAGACATGCACGTGGGAAAAGAGAAAATAAAACGTAAGACAGCACTTGAGGCATTTGGAGAAAATGGCAACAAGTACAACAGTCAGGAGGGAACGGGTAAAATGCTACATGGTGAAGGTTTCAACGCGGAGTCAGACAATCAAACGTTCTGTAAAATCTGAACTCTCGACTCCGGAACAGACAGTAATTACTTCGACTGATCACAGCAGGAAAAAGCCAAAATAATGAGAGCATTTTAAACAGAATAATGAAATTCACATCTTTGTTCCGCAGACCTCGAGAACGAGACGTTTTAATCAGGACGCTGTTTTTAAAGCCAGCTCTGTTTTATGAGAAGTGACCTTCAATTTGCTTTTTAACTTTGTATTATACAACGAGTGAACATCCGGAGCTCATTCCACTGCCACTTCTGCTGCCCGAGCAGCTGAGGACAAGCAATGTTTTTTTTTCCCCATTTGCATACATGCAGCGAGGTACAAAGAGAAACGTCTGCTTCAGGTTGAAGGATGGACGAAACCATTTCCAGGCAAACGCCACTGCTCAAAACATGAAATGAGGCCTAAGTGATCAGTTTTAAGCTGTGAATGAAAACAAAAGAGCCAGAATCAGAAATGAAGAAGAAATCAGGGCAATTATTAAAGGAACAGGACAACATTTGGTGAAATAGGCTTATTTGAGAGTCAAATGATAAGTTTGATACCACTCTCATAGCTGTATGGTAATATGAAGCTACAGCCAGCAGCTGGTTAGCTTAGCTTAGCACAGACAGGAGGAAACAGTTACCCTGGCTCTGTCCAAATAAGGCTTGCTAATTTACAAGTTATATCTTGTTTGTTTAATCAGTACAAAAACCCAAAAGTCAAAATGACACAGGGGGTTACAGAGAGCCGTGAAGGGAAACCAGAACTTCCGGGATCTGTTCCAGAAGTAAGAAAACCTCATTCAGAATCCTGTTTGTAACTAGGCCAATGACTAAATATCCAACCTTGGAGCCTTTCACAACAGTATGTCGTGTGGCTCGCTTCATATGTTTAGATAAAGACGGCTACACGTTCATGTCACGGCTCGTCCGAGGACGAGTCGAGGGGTCGCGGTTTGTTCAGACGTAAAAAACAGTAAAAGGTTTTAGACGGAGGAGATTACAGCTAAAAAGTTGGAAAAAAAAATCTTTCGAAGAGAGCGTTCATACGTGTTATGGATATAGATGAAACCAAGTTATGATGATTTAACTACCTGTCGTGTAAATTTTCATGGGAGCTGTAGTTTTTTTTTGTGTTCACAAAGTAATCGTTATTTCACTTTAACCAAGGTTTTAATGTCTAATAGTAACTCTTGCTTTGAGTTACAGAAGCTAGTCGAACAGAGGCTAGCCAGGACGTGATGTCGAGACTTTGTGCCCAACTCTTTCGTGGCCAGACACAGCAACTTCCTGGAGTCTTAGCTGGTTACCTGGCAACAGCTCAGGGCCAACAAACAGTCCGCCTGTACGACCCTGAACGTATTAATAAGTGGGCTTTAGAGGTGCTTGTAGGTGGATTTTGTTACCGAGCTAGCTGTTTCCGGCTAACTTCATATTTAGCATACAGATACGAGAGTGTTATCATGTACCTTCTCTTCTCCCAGCAAGAAAGCGAATATGTGTTTTTCACAAAACATCAAACTTAAGTTCTATTTTTCCTCCCAATGCTCACACTTTCATTCATGGTTGCTACTTATTCACAGCGAATGTGTATACAGTCCTCTTCCTGTGAGCCATAGATGATTCATGGGAGCCTATATAGCCTATAATACATCTGTGGGTATTCTTCCAGTGTTCTGGCTGAGAACAATGGAGTGTTTGTTGATAGGAAAATAACCGAGGGCCTGAAGCAGCAGAAAATGTTGGCAACATGCGACCTGCAGCAGAAAAAAAAAATGCTGTACACAAACCACTGCATCAAGCTTTTGTTAAAAAAAAACCATTATTTAAAAAAAAAAGTTAACAAAAGGTGGATGAACAGAAGGAACACGGTGCTCTTCTTCCAGTTGTGAGTAAACAATTTTAAACACATCTTCAAATAATGCACCATAGCACACCTAACAGTCAAAAACTTAACATCTTATCTTGGTGTGACATGTTTACAATTCATGGTGGATAAACTGTACAGCAGAGGTAAAAACTGATCGGTGGGGAGCTGCCAGATGACTGCACAATCACGGGCTGAGTGGAAACGTATAAAAGATGTACGTTAATCATGTAACATGCATGGCATACTGTGAGAGCTCACGCTTCAGTATCAGGGGCTGCTTTCCCAAAGGAACAGTAAGAAGAATAATTTCCAACTCTTCCTGGGGCCCAGATCTTATCTTCAGGCTTTCTGAAGAGGAGAAATAATACTGCGAGACGTTTCTGCTTTTCATATATATCGTGTGGTGGATACTTTGATTCGCAGCTGCTCGCACTGGTGGGCTACTGCATACGTATCAAGCGTGTGTCGTCCCAGAGGAATTTAAAACAGGGCGTTTTTTACATTTTGCTGATGCTCTTGTCAGCTAAGTTGACTTACATCGTTTTGAGTTGAAGGACAGTTTTTGTAAGTGCTGAGGGTGTCTGGAAAACCCAGAGAGATGAGATTATCCTCTTCCTCAAGACGGAAGAAGAAGAAGCCAAACATGTTTCCAAACATGCCGCTGACACACAAGAACACCGGAGCGCAGAGTTCTGACGTCTGGGAATAAATCTAAAAAACGTCCCTCCACATATAAGCCGAAGCTGTCAGCCGTGTCACACAAGTCGCCATTAAGGGAAGGAGATCGCTCAGTTGTCATGGAGATGGATCAGCTGACATGCAAGCTTGGTGGCTGTTAATGTCTTCAACCATAGCACTTTTAGGACTTCTCATCAGTGTGCATGAAGGTTTTTAACTAAATGCACCTGAAAAGTTCATTAGTCCATTTTTCAGCCAAATTGTTTTAGGTGCTGAGCAACCGCAACAACTAAAGTCACGACAAAACAACACGAACAACCGAGCTGTACAGTTCTGCTTGTGGGTCCACTGCATCTGAAGAACACTGAAGATCAGCCCAATAATGAATCAACAAATGACGGCTTTGTTTGAGACGACGCAACAACAACACAGAGTCATTACGTTGCTCTTTGTAGTTTACGACTACATTACTTTGTTTTTAACGTCAATAAACACTAAAGGACGTTTCCCCTGCTGGTCCGAATATTAACACAAGTGGAACGCAGCGTTTGTTTGCTTCCTGCGTTGAACACAAGTTGTAGCCGCCTGAGGCTTGTGTTTGACCAATCAGGCGCACTTAACAGTACGGCCATCTCCAGCCTAATAGTTCCTGGGCCATCTGAAAGTGCTACCCACAGGCCAGGACCTAAACTCTGACCCTGTTTCCTCTGGTTGAAATGCAGGAAGAGTTCCTAAAAAGGTTCCTGGTGTCCTGCAAAAGTTAGTGCAGTGGAAAAGGGAACTTTTTTATAGATGTCTATACGTTACATATAATAATCCTTTCAGCAGCATTTCAAGAAACATGTTTCAGTGTGTAATTAGGATCCGGTTTGCATGAAATTGTAGTCATTTAGATTTTGTTGAAACAGTAGTTATATGAATTTTCCTTTGTGCTTTTGTGGTGTTGGATATTGTTGGCCAGCTATCGACTGGCCTCTGTTATTAATCCTTGTATATTTAAACTCTTTCTAACATTGACACACTTGTATTTTAGATTGTTTTTTATGTGTGTAAATGAATTGTCTGTGTGTACTTCTGTTTGCAGGCTCGCTTGCCTTGAATCGCCCCTTTAGGGACGAGTAAAGTACTTTGAATTGAATTGCTCAATTATACTTCCTGTAAGTTTCACTTCCCAACATGAGGATCTAAACCCTCTTGCAAAGCCTTCGCCACACTGCCATGAACTGCCATTCTGGGGGGTAAATGCTGAATACTTTATTTATATATTTATTTATTGGCCTAAAAGTAGTCAAATTCAAACATAGTTGGTCTAAAAATACTTAAACTCACAAGTTGATAAGACTCAGAACAGGGTCCTCAGTGTAAGCTACGGCCCTGCCAAGACAGTTTTAACCTACAGTAGATGTCTTTTGACCTGTAAATCACCAAATCGATGCTTACTGAGAAAGAGCCCAAAATGGAGTGTGATAGCAAACAGTGCTCTGCAGCAGGAGTGAGACTGTGAAGCTCAGCTGCAGTACATTCGTCAGGGACCCTGTGCATCAAGTCGCCTAAATTAGAAGTCTTTGAATCCTTCCAGTCCCCCCCTCTGGGCCGCGGCTCTGACCGGGACACTGATCACAGCCTGGGGGGGGTCACGGTCACAGACAGAGTGTCTCAGTCCTCCACAGCTTACCAGCCAACCTACACACCTCAGCACTTCACTGATTATTCTTCACTGTCCTGGAACAGATGCATTCAAATGTAATGGCCCGAACCCGGAGACGTGCACGCTGCGTTCAAAGACAAATGGGAAGATGTGTTCACACAGTGATACTGTACACAAAGAGGCACAAAGCTGGATGAGAATACGAGCGAGAGAGAGAGAGACTCTTCCTCCGTCTCTATACAATGAACTGCAGAGTCTATTGCAGGCACAAAATGATAATAGAATACAATTAACTTCAAATGGTTTCACTGCACACATAAATCTCTCCCTCTGCGGGGTCGCAAATGATTTAACTCCTTCCGTAAGGATGGAGTTTCTAATTGCACAGTGCTCTATGTGCTGTGATGCTCACATTGTCAATGGCACACTGTTAAAAAGAGTTAGGAACTTATCTCTGCAGAATAAATTAGCAACCCATCCGGACATCAAGCCAACGTCAAAACATGTCTCTTAAAATTCAATTTCACAGCATTATGATAGAAAAAAAAAAAGCTGACATCTTTAAGTTGTGTGAGTTAACACACAGCATTAACAACCAAGCATTACCATAAAAAAGCTGATTCACATCTACACGTCTGCCTTCGAGTTTGACTGAAATCTGGTTTTTAGCTCGCTCGTGTTTTCTTTTTAAAAAGATCTTGTTTGTTGAAGCTTCCTTCGGGGAAACGGAGTTAATTGAAACCGGGCCTTCAATACTCCCTCAGACAGAGATGAAGGCATGAATGATACTCGTTATGGATTAATTACTGCCTGACAGAAGAAGACTGACACGCAGAGGAAACAGAGTAGGCGAGCTCGTCCATGGCAACGTGACTCGTCGCTGCAGCAGCAGCCGAGCTCTTCTTCAGCTACAGTCCTGAAAACATTTCAATTCAGCCGTTGAGATGTACAGTGCCCGCGGACACGTGAGCCACCGAGGTCACTGCAAGTTGACGGATGGTTGTTTGTTCTTCGTGTTGTTTTCTCCTTTTTTATAAAAGTTAGTCCTCGAGCCACCCTTTGCTAAACTCACAGAGCAGCGAATGGATTGGTTAGTCAGTGAAAAGCGGCGTGCTGTGCACTTTCAAATTCAGGAGAAAAAGACTTAATTTCCAAGAAGCAGGAGATATGTGTTCGCTGTCCGGGTTCATCAACCAACCATTTTTAATGGATATGGAGTTGAATTTGTGCCAAAAATGGATGTTTGCGCACATTAGGGAACACGCTTTCTGTCAGACTTGAGATTCAGCTGGTCCCCGGATGACGATGATGATGATGGTGATAACGTAGTATTTCCATGCTGGTTCAGCCAGGGTCACGACAGCTGCCAAGGCGGGTTGAAGAACTTGATGGCATGAGTTTTGGCCCACTTGGAGAACACAGACTTCTCCGTGATGAAGCGGTGCCCACCGTAGGGGGCGCTCTCATGGAGCAGATACTCGGCACACTCGTCCCGGCTGCCCGCCTCATAGTAGTGGTAGGGGACCTTTCTGTAACCCTCCGTCCTAAAGAGGAGAGGAAAGAAAGGAAGAATGAGTGAATATCATTTCACCTAGTTTATTAAAAACCAGGACATAATTTTTCCCCATTTGACTATTTTATCTTGACATTTTGGCCACGTACCCTTTGCAGGGTTTCCTGCGGTGTTCTCTCCGCCTCGCCCCAAAATAAGGAGGGTCTCTGCTAATGTCAGGAGACATTTTTCTAGAAAAGTTTAAACTGTCATCTAGTAGGTAAATTGTTAATGAGATGTGATGCGACACATTATTTCTTTTTCATATCAGTAAGTGATTGATTGATCGATCACATGTAATCAGAGCGGCGTGTCACAACGTCACAATCAAGGTTAAAAGTTGAGTTTGGCTGCGGTTGTATCATCATGTTACTGATTTTCAGCTGAATCGCATCTGCTGCTATTGTTACACATTTCTGCAAACAAAATTGGACTCTGAAGTTTTTGTGTTTTACACATATGACGAATGTAATATGTGCACACATCTAAAATTGTTTATTTCTTTAGGTATATATTTAAGTTGTATTACAGTACTTTAGTTATATTTAGTAATGTGACTGCAGATGCTGTGTTTGTAAAGTAACACAGATGTTTGTCATTCCAAACCCGGGATACAATACAATATTATATGTCCTGAAAATTGCTTCTCTGGTTGCGCAATATGAGTTTCAAGTGCTTTTATTATTGGAATTTACATTTTTTGTGTATACACATAAATAATACAAGAGATATAATAGTATATTGTTTCAATATGAGACTAAATTTAGAGCCAATGCCTTTTCAGAAACCTTGAAATAATAAGCTAACTAAATTATTAAATTATCACAGTGAGGATCCTTCAGGACAGCGCTCAGCAGTTTGAACCGGTGCTGCCCCGGGCAACATTCTCCACTCAGCAGGTTTCCCTCATTTGAAAAAACAGGAGCTCCTGCTGGCGGCCAAATGTATTCAATACTCTTTATTCAAATCCTCTTTATTCAAATACTCTTTATTCAAATACTCTTTTAACTAAACTGCATTCATTTGTAAAACATCATTCCTCCTCTGAGCCAAAGTAAATCTGAAAACATCCAAAAATATTGTACAGGAGTGAGTCATGTACAGTAGGAAAGTGAAGCCTTTCTGACCTGAATTTCACGATGAGTCACTCTGTTTACTGTTTGCATCTTTAAACCAATACAAAACAAAGTAAGCAGAAAGTAGCAGTCGGGCAGGTTCGTTGTGCACTCGGCTTTATGAGAGGACGACTTGTGTAACAGTTTCATTGGGAGAATGAACCCAGACGGAAGAGAAACAGCCAAAAGCGACTATGGCTGTGTGCCAGCTTACAGTAACATCCCAATCACTGCCTCTCGTCTCTCTGTGTCACACAGTGGTGCTCACCAGCGTTAACAAATAAATTCAATTTCACCCTCTCTGCAGCACCTGTTGAAGCTCCATTACCACACAACTGCTGAGGTCAATTCTGACTAAAGCTTCGAACGCCGTCACACAGAACATCACTTCTTCTTGTTGTGCCGGAGCAGTCGGCTGCCAACGGTACTTTGTGCGACACTAAATTGTTCAGAAACGCGACACAACATCCTCTCGTCTCACGCAGGATGCAAGGACATAAGTGAGAGACAGGCAGGGAGAGAACACCTCCCCATAACTGCCTCACTGAATCATAAAATCCTCTGTGCTGGTTGAATTATCACTCCTCTCTGCCATGTGTCTGGGGCTGTTTATATTTCAACTCCCGCTGTGCATGGGGAACACGGAGAGGATAAAAGGCAGGATTTTCACCGCGCATTAGGTAAAAGTGTTTGATTTGGGGGATAGAGAGAGCTCAGGTTGAGCTGCGAGAGCTGAGGGGAGGCGTAGGCAGAGAGCAGGCGAGCCCATCAAGGCTGAGATGACTTGAGACTGAGCAGTCATGCCCCGAGCAACTGCATCTTGTTTGTCATCCCTCCTATGGCCTCGCAGCCAGACAGTAATCACTCACCGAGAGTCAGAGAGGAGACGACAGGCTGATATACAAATAAAACTTTAAGCAGGGGAAGAATTGGGTGCTGCAGCCCAGCCACCCACAGCAACGGAGACTCGGCAGCCTGCAGGGTATTCTAGGCAGGAAAACATAATGGTATTCACGGCACAGAGAACCCAATATGGATTTCAGCATAGAAATTCAGCCATTAAATCCAAACTGAGGCGTTGGAAATGTATTCCAACAGGGCAGTCTGCAGTTAAGGGAGGCTGCGTTTGGCCGGCGCTGCTGTGAATGTGAATCTAGTTTTAAAAGTTTTGTAGGAACGCGTAGATTTTTCATCCCAATATGGAGGAGAGAGGGAAGGGGGATGGGGTTGATAGTTGGCGTCTTACTTGCAGTAGGTGTCATTTATCATGCCGTAGATATGGATCTCTTTGCACATGTCCATGGCGAGGATGAGCGTGAACCAGCCGGTGCTGAGGTAGGAGCCAGACTGGATCCTGCAAACACACAAAGACACCATTTGCGTTAAAAAAGAAACGTCTGCAGAGTTTCCACGACGCCGTCTCTCTGACCTTTATACTCTTGTGCTCTTGTAATGCAGTTAATGTGAGAATTGAAATTATTCTAACAGCTGTTCTTTCTTGTAGGTTGCTCGGGATAAGAGCCTCAGCGAGGGATCAAAAATGTAAATTTAAAATTTAAATGCGTCTACAGCACAGCAAGACAGCCCTCAGGTGTATAACCAGATGTCCGTCATACTGTAAGTCTCTAATTCTAAAGACCCATTAACTATTGTGTACATTCATAGTTAAAGAGGTTGTAAAAATCAGACGTCGGTATGTATAAAAAAGGTTAAAGGGCTGAGAAAAGAAACACGCTTTATTGGGTTTTCGAACAGCTCACCACAACAAGCGAACAACATGTCGTCCCCTGTGAATGATGCAGAAAACCCCCGTGGGCCAATCAATAACAACACGCATGATCCTTTCATCAGCATCACACTGGTGGTGTATCAGTTACGACCTGTCAGAGTTAAAAAATGTAAGCTTTGATCATTTTCAAACACACAAAAACACACTGTTGAGATGCATCTTCACACGAGGTTTTTGTCGAAACCAGTCTAGTATCGTCTGAAGTGGGTCATAAAGTACACAACCGCAGCCCCCGCGAAGCAGGTGGCCCCGCACTCCCAGAGGGCCCCCCTGCCTTTCAGCAATGCAAAATACTACAAGGAGCCTTAGACCTTGTATAAATTAAAATAGAGTGCACAGCATGATACTGATAGTGAGGAGGGAGAAAACCTGGCGGCATCACCACAGTGTGATACAATATCAGCAGATTATGGAGGACTACAGGTGTATAAACCATTCTATTCATTCATATCAAACTGGACAATAAATACTTCAATTAAAAATAAATAAATAAAAATGTCTAAATGAATGTTAAAAACTGGGTTAAATAAACATTACAGATTTTAATCAGGGAATTGGAATTCCTTTCTGCTTTTTCTTTTCTTTAACCATTTATTAATGAATTAGTTTATTTATGTGCAGAATCTTTTATTAACTCCTAATTTTATTGTCCCCTCAGATACCAGTTATTAAGAGTGCTTTATAACCTTTACAGTCATTCCCATGACTCTGTGGTCCTCCACAGGTTTCCACAAGATGAAAATATGAGAGTGGTGCCCAGAAACAGCAAACTAAAGAAAAAACCCAGCAGAATTTACTGGCATACTTCCTAAAATAACATGGATGCTTGGAACAGCAAATCCTGTTAGCCATGATGCATCCTGTCAGAGTTATCTGCAGGAATCCTGCCGATTACTGTTGAAGTACCTTGGACAGCTTCTGACTCCCTGGCTGTTCCAGGATCAGCACCTTGGACAGCGGTCAACACAAACTCATAATGTTGTATGTGTCTACCAGCCGTGACCAGTCCAAGAAAATGACAAATAATGTTTTTTAATGGTAAAATTATTCAGTAGTTTGCAGGAAATCAAGACTAAGAGTCTACAGACATGCAAGCAGCTCTGTGAGGCCGTAGCCTACTTAGGCACAGCTGTGATTTGAGCTAAATGCTAATGCCAGAAAGCTAACATGCTGATGTTTAGCAGGTATAATGTTAACCATGTTCACCATCTTAGTTTAGTGTGTTCCAACCAACGAGCACACAATCCGACTGACCTATCGCCATCCATAGAGCTATTCTGCAAAGATAAGAGGAAAGTCTTAAAGAATTTGCATAATTTGGTGCAGCAGAAACATTTTTTTCTCTGCTGTCCTATCCTTGGGTTTGTTTTGCGACCGTACTTATCGCCATGAACCCTCATCACAGATAAACGTTAAAATGATTGGTTATTACTGGTTGGTTATTTTAGATGAGTAAAGTTCAGTTCACCAAACCTTGTTGTGATCGAAAGGTGACCATCAGGTGAAATCATATTAACTTTAGCACTGCTAGCAAATGAATCCTGTCACTAATTCACCAGCACAAAGCTTAAGTCAGCTCATTAAAAACATTCAATATCCAGAGTTGTGCGTGGTAAACATAATTCATTTTGTTGTGAATCAGAAATAATTAACGGTAAAACTCCCTTCCATCATATTGTTGTGTGTCTGAATGATAACTAGAGGTTCATTTCCCAAACAATTGACGTCACTGTCCAGCCGGCTGCGCGTGAACTCTTAGGAGGAAACACTCCTACATTTCTCGTTACGTCTGTCATTCTGTAATTGTCTTTTGTCAAATGTCCATTGCTGCTTGTCTTTCAAATTAAACACAATTATGAATCATGATTACGAGCCATTATGAACATAGACCTTTATTCAAGTATGGGAGAGAGATGGTGGGGGTGGAGGACGGCTTTGAGATGGGTGGAGATTTAAAAAAAAGGCAAAAAGGGACTCCATGGATTTGCATTACAGA
Organism: Enoplosus armatus; assembly: GCF_043641665.1. Lineage (NCBI taxonomy): Eukaryota > Metazoa > Chordata > Actinopteri > Centrarchiformes > Enoplosidae > Enoplosus > Enoplosus armatus. The sequence goes on along the minus strand of NC_092193.1, from coordinate 5,554,327 downwards.
GCTGTGTCCGAAATGTTGCATTTGAGTTAAAAATTTTGACCTTTAATGAAAGTGACCTTATAAGGCCAGTGGTTGTAATTTGTAAGGATGCAAACTGTGAAGCAGGAGTCAAGCTGACAGTGTGACAGTTATTATCACCTAATAAAAGACTTTAAATATGCTTGAATTGGTTTGATTTATTTATGGCTCTACAAAAACACATTGAATCCATGTATATAATATGAGTCCCAGGGTTGTTAAAAACCAAGAGAGACATGTAAAACATATAAAATTACACAATAACAATCTTTAAAACCCAATAAAATTCATTATAGCAACCCAGAGAGGCCATCAAAAATGGATGAGACTCATCTTGTTTTCAGTTTAAACCTTCAGTATCAAATTACCCAAACGACAACAAATTATTCATTTTATTATAAGTCCATAGTCTAGACATTATATTCATTGGGTTCACAAAACGCAGACTTGACCAAGCACTCTTTGGCTTGCAGTGACCTCCTTCAATATATTCCAGAGTTGCTGCAGAATATTATGTAAACACATGCATCATTAGATGCAAGGGGGTCAAATTGTAACACGGGAGAAACATTTACACAGTGTAGGTTCCACATTTTTACATTTCCCGGTTATCAGTGCTGCTGGTGAACACTGAGCAGGTGGAGGCTGCAGCGTGTTGTTCAAGGACAGTTCGACATGACGCGATGCTGCTGAGAGACAAGTCTGTTGTGGGAATCGAACCTCTGAACTTTCTGATAACGGACGGTCTAACATGACCACCTTGCTTACCACTGCTGCTTTTTGCTGCTGTGGTATTTTACTGCTGTGGTATTTCTGCCTTGCACTCTTTATATATCAGTCAAATAATGTGAATGACACTCTTGCCGTCTGTGTCCTTGGTGCTCAAGTTGATGAAGTTTGAGTTTCTGTAGGTGGTGCTCTTATCATTGTCAGTTCAGCTGTGTTTTTCTTCTTATTCCAAATTAACCTCTGCAGCTGCAGATTAACAAGTAAAATGTGTCACGCACTCCTGCTGCTGAAGATTTGTTCTTAAGACCTCGCCGACAGTGTGATTATTGCAGAAACAGAAAAGGTTTCATGGAGGTAGATCCTGGTTGAATCACTGTTTGGTTACGGTATCGTAGCCAGGAATTGAGAATATATGAGTCCAAGTGGCCCGCGACACTCCCCCACCCCACTCAGTGCAGATCATTGGGACCACATAACAAAAACACTGTCAAATATATTCTGTTAATTTGGATTTTGCTTGCATGCTTGTGGCTCTAGGGATGGAAATGTCTGTCTGTCGGTTGGTCACCCATTTTGGTGCTGAAATACCTCTATTATCGGATTATTATTATTATTATTATTATTACTCTATTACTATTGGATGGATCGTCATGAACTTTTGTACAAACGTTCATGGCGCTCAGAGGCTGATCTCCTGACTTTCCTCTAGCGCCACCATGAGGTTAATATGGTAAACACTGTGCCTGCTAAACATCAGCATGTTAGCTTTGTCACTGTGAGTTAGCATGCTGATTGTACTGCTGTAGTATAGCTTCACAGAGCTGCTAGTGTGACTGTAGACTCTTGTTCCGTAATATTTTCTTTGCTTAAAAATAGTAATTCAAAGATCTTTGAGGACCCTTAAAAATGTACAATATTTAACTGCCAACAAAAAACTGCACTTCAGCACTAAAAACCCAGAATTAACAGACAAAACACAATCTCAGTGTCCTTAGTAGCTACAACCCTGCTTGGCTATAAAAGGGAGTAGGAAAATTCACATTTGTTTATCTTCTGGTTTAGAATTAGTATTTTATTGGCTAATTAAATACGAGAGCAGACTCCAAAACACACGACTATCCTCTGCGACCACACACACAAGTCAAAGTCAATGATCACAAATGGCAGAAACAAGCTGAAATTAATTTTGAAACCAATCAGCGAACTAAACCTAAGAGTTTCAGACACCCGTACTGTAAAATGTGTTCAAGGCCCTGAGTGCACAATGTAGTTTAGTAAGGGAAGGTCTTTTAGTTTTGGTAGCCCAACAAACTTTCTCTTACACACAGAGACAGTAGGGGTGACAGTAGGTGAAATTACAAAAAAATGCAATTTGTTGTAATAAAGGAGTGGAGGAGCACAGAAAGGAAATGGCGCATTATCACTGATACGCAGCTCGGCAGCTCTCAGCCGTCAGAGCTGTCAACACATCACTATTACCCTGCATTATTCATTAGCCATTTGCCACTCTAGCAGTAGTCGCACACACTCTCACACACAAATACAGGCACACATACATATATTCACACACATACGCCACATCCCCAGTCGAGTGCTGAATGTCCTGGAGCCAAAAAAGCTTGCTGGAATAAATAAAGGGGTGGGATCTGCTGACCTGATAACTAACATTTCAAAGCAGATGTCTGGGAGGGGAGACGCAGAAAGAACGACTGATAGAATTCAAGGTCCACAACAGGCGATTTGTTTACCTATGACAATTATAATGGGACAACTTTGCAGACAGGATGCTGTTATTGCGTGGCCAATTTAAAAGAGAGATAAGGCACGGTGCGAAGCTGCTTTGGCAGGCGACAAATAACATCGCAGAGCCGGAGGACAGAGAGAATGCAATTTGCTTGTTTTGTTAAAGCAGAAAAACACAGCCTTTTACTCAAAGATGGCAAACGAAGGTGTCATGGGGTCTGGCTCAACGCTGCATGGCTTTTAACCGAGTCTCTCTTCGTCCTCCGTGCCACGGCTTTCTTGAAAAATGAAACATAATAAATTGTGTTAGGGCATGAACAGAGAAGAATGAGAAAACAAACATAAAAAGCTCAGTTAAATCCTTCTTTTTCTTGCTCTCTTCAACACAAACCTCAGACAAGTGAGGCGGGAGTGATTGGGACTGACATGCTAGGACGCTGCGGCGCTACCGGCACTGGGAAATGAAGGGTGTTTGAGAAATGAAGTCAGACACTCTGAGCAGGGTCTAAGTAAATAATCCCCCCAGTCCGACTGAGCTGGAGCTTATTGTGCTTTACCTGCCGAGCGCCAGAGGCTAAGAAGCGGTGGAGAACTGCCCGGGATCAGTGCGAGGCTCCTCTACCTCCGACTCTGTTCAATAACTCGCACTTGACATTCACAGCAGGGGAGCTGTCCATGTGTGCGAGAAAATCCACACTGACAACCGGTTTAGTCGAACCGTTCTTTATAATGCCTCTGCAGCTGCACAAATGTGATATGACACCTGTCAAAAACACTTAGTGGAATATAACTCAACCCTATTGTGAGAAGTTGATCCTTACTCTGGAAGTAAATCATTTTGACTGTAAAAACTGTTTTATGTCAGATAAAAGTCAATAATAATACCACATTAGTTGTTCATTTTAAGTTCAGACGGTTTTTGGTTGCCCATAAATCATGATTTAAAAAGGAATAGTTTGACATTTTGAGAAGATAGATATAACTCTCGCGTCTGTACTCCGTATGTTAGCTTAGCTTAGCACAAAGACTGGAAACAGGGGGAAACAGCTAGCCTGACTGTGTCCAACAGTAACAAAATCCGCCTTCCAGAACCTCTAAAGTTCACTAATTAACATGTATCATGTTTGCTTAATTCATACAAAACCATACTGTAAAATGTAAAAATGTAAAAAACATATGTTTTTACGGGGAGTTCTGTGCCGAAGTACTTCTTGACCGGATGCAGTGACTTCCTGTTCATAACTTCTGAGATATGAAGTGTTAATTAGTGAGCTTTAGAGGGGCTAAATTTGGTTGAAATGTTTTTTAGATGTCTAGGTTTCATGTCACGATGGGGTGTAATCACCAAAGACTCCTCACATATTTTTTCTTCAACTTTTTAGTGTGCACAATTTTATTTATTTTACTTTTCTTTAAAAGTGTAATCTCTTTTACAATCTAGTCACATACTTTATCAAATCAGTTGTTTTCCCAATAACTCCCTTTTTTAAACTTTATATTTCTGCTGACTGAAATACACTCTGCTTCACAGTTAAGAAGTAATTTAAAGGCTGATGGGTCAATTGTTATATGCATCATACATTAAAAAAAACTCACTTTTCAGCCAAACGTAGACAGCAAAACAATGCTTACTTGGTTCCTTCAACCTCACCATCAATTACCTGTTGTTCCATGGAGCAGAACAATGATTTTTACTCTTTTAACGTTGGATTTTATCTGACTGTAAAGCCCTTTTTAACACAGTTTTTGAAAGTGCTATATAAATAAACATATTATTAATACTGTGCTAAAGAGCACGATCAGTGCAGTACCTTCTGTTCTTTTCAGCCAGGTCAGGTTGTGCTTGAGGTGGCGAGACCCAGGCCCTCCCACACATCCATCCTTTATCAGACACAATCTGCTGAGCATTTCATTAGGACCAAACCAAGTCCCCTTCCTCTCTCAGAGGAGGAGGATGGGCATTACATCAACTGTTTATTTCTCTCTTAATCTATTTTTCTCTTTTCTATTCCTCAAAGAAATTGGCACTCAAGCAAAGCTTGTGTTGTATATTGTCGGGGTTTTCACAAGTGCCACCTAACCGTCGCACGCAAACGCAATGCTATTTTTAAAAAATGGCTTCTTCATCAGATGTTATTGTTTTTAAACTGATCCAAGCTCCAGAAACACGAACAGCAGACTTGCCTACATCGCCTCTGTCCCTCCCTTTCATCATCCAGATATGTGATTTTCTTCTCCCGGCAGGACGTAGCCTCATGCAAATGACTGTTTGTTATTAATTGATTATTTTATACAACAATAGGCCGCGAGACAAGTCGTTGCGTTTGCCCATGGGCGAGTTCTGTGTAGATGAACAACATATCGTGTCTTCCTGTGTCTCTGAAGCAGCTGAGGAGCCCCTGGGACAACACAGTGACAAAATCCCGAGCAGAGCCCCGGGGTGAAAACAGGGCTTTTTCGTAACATTTTTCTTTTACACAGACCACAGAGCACAGCAATTTATTTTAATGATGGGAATGAGCAATGCAGCCGTGTGGGCTTGCTGAGGCGTTTCTTAATTCTGCCGGGAGGCAATATGAAGCATCGGGGGTGACCTCTACAACCTGCATTATGAAAAAGACAATTTGCTTTCTTCAAGTCTTGTTTTGTTTACTTTTGTACCAGTATGCAGCGCTATTAATAACCAGAAGAAGAACGTTAGACCTTGAAGAAAAGAGGCCTGTTGATGCAGAGAAGATTCATCTTTTGTTTGGATGATGTCAGGTCAGGAAGAAGCTCTCTGCTAATTCCTCTTTCTTTCCCTCCAATGACTCTCTGACTTGAAACTATGAAGTCCCTCTTTAGTTTGAATCTATTTTATTGGCATGTCAATGTAAAACATATGTATATTGTTTATACTGTATATGTATATATGTTTTTAGCCATGAGAGCAGTGTGGCTCTAAATCCTAATTAGTTTAGTGATCCCCTGAATTTTTGTCTAGCGCCACCGTGAGGTTGACAATGTAGGTTTTGTGTGAAATATCTTGAGGGTTGGTACAGTCATTCAAGGTCTCCTCAGGACCAATTGAAACAACTTTGGTGATGCTTTAACGTGTCATCTGCCACCATCATCAGGTGAAAATGTTCATTTGTCAAATACTTTGGTTTATGACCAAATCCCTGCAGAAAAAAACTAAATGAAGTCTGAAAAGTGGACACAATAAAAAATAAATAATATTCTGTAAATACGTCAGACAATAAACCAAACTGATAAAATGACTGACATTATAAATCTTTTACTGTCTAAATATAATTTAATCAAACTGAGAAAAGCTACAACAACCAATAACATCTAAGCAGAGGTTCAGACCACCAATCAGTCCACAGTCCAAAACTTCCAACTGGTTCAACTGTAATTAATTAGCTATCAGAAATCAGAGAAAGGATAATGCTGTGATATAGATAGTATGTTGTAGGATTGTAGGAACGTAATTCAGGTGAGAAGTCAGGCTGCATGTGTTGTAAAGTTACTTTCATATAACATTGAGGCGGCTAATGTGTGTGAAGGTTGTTTCCAGTCTCATAACAGGAGACAAACTGCACTATGTTCGTCTGGCTAAAGAAAAGCAAGATTTTCATTTTCTGGCGAGGCCATGAATCCTCGATTTTTCAGAGCTTTCATAACATTTCGCTATTACAGTCTTGAATCCAGCAAGGAAACTATTTCTGTATGCTTACTGTAAAATATTCATGTGGCATTGGCTTGCCTCCATTATACAAAAATGCCCTCTGTCAATCTACAGTTCATGGTCGTAGATTCAAATGTTCTGTGTTTTTAATTGATATTCAGTTTTATTTCAGAGGAAAAAACGTAGCACACTGGTTAGTTGTACAGGTCATTTTTCTCTCTCCCTTTTAGTGGTGTACTTACAGTAAATTTACTGTTTTTAATGTTTTCCTGAATTAAGCAGGTTTGTGGCTCCGAGTTCAACTGGTTTTGCTGTTAGTTTGGTGAAACTCAGACTGGTTCACTGGGTCAACTTCGACATAATGAGGGAGGTCTTTGCACACGACAGAATCCATTTTAGCTTCTGGTGAAATAACCTGTAAGTGGCATCCAGGACAAATTAACTGGACTAAAATTTAACTGGGCTTTTTTGACTTTGCTGCTGCTCCTCATAAACACTTTGGGGTGGGGGGGGGGGTCACTTTGAAAAACGTTTACTGCAACTTTCTTCTAAATTGGACTCTAGTTTTACTTTTTCCATTCAGAGAATTTGTTATCCACATTCTTGAATTGTGAAATCAATTAAATCAAATCATGTGAAGCCGAACCCAAACGCATCCACCTCACAGACACACACGATGGTTTTAAGTGGTTTAATGAAAACTGAACTAAAGTGGAAAAGCTACTAATATCACACCATATTTTCTATCTCTACCTGTAGTTCTGTCACACAAAGAGCAGGAAACACAACATGCTAATTTTCAAGCTTCTTCTTATACAAATATATGAGTTCTCTAATAAATCAGCAGACGTAATGAAGGCTCCGGCAGCTCCTACTAGCTGAACACATACTATTTATAGAGAGATCAAACAATGTCCCAATCAACACAAGTGTGAGTCCTTAAACTAATGACATCTGACTGAACAAAGAAAGAAGCTACACGAACGAAGTGAGAAGTCCTAGACAAGAAGGAAATTCAACCTCATCTGTACAGTCACGATATAGTACAGCCAGATATATCTCATTCCTCTGTGCTGTACACCTCCATCGTTCTCTAAAAACTATTAAAAACAAACTGTTTCGTAACATTTTCTTAAAACTACAGTGTCCAGCTGTTTGAGGAAACTAGAGAGCCTATTTTTTAAAATGTAACTATATATCTGTGTATATATTTACAAAGATTTACGTCTTCAGGAGAAATCAATGGGCTTGGGGCTGAGTAATGTAGGGACGTCGATACTCTGAGAGAGACTGACACATTTGGTTGTTTTCATGCGATTTTATTGACATAGGAGAAAATAAAGAATAGCATGAGCCTTGGAGACAACAAAACCAGATCATCGGCATACAGTAGTAATTTAAAATGACTTATTCATTTATGTCAAAGTGCAGACCTGTCCCAGGCCTTGTCCAATTTAAAGAATTTTCACTTTTTACTATTCATTTTCAATTGTATGCACTCTATCCCTAAGCCTGTTGAATATGTTTAAATTAATTAGCTCATTTTGTTGGATTGAATCAAATATCCTGTTTTTAGTTGTGGTGCAGTTTGTGATGAGGATACATGGATGTTAGTTTCACGTTTTTGTAAAACATTTATTTGGTTTTGGCTCAAGACACTGTGGTAGTAAGTAAGTAAGGGTGGTATTTAAGTATCTGCAGAAATGACAAGAAAGCCAGATGCCCAGATTCATTGGTAATTATGAAGCTAAAATCTGTCATCTTTGTGGAGATGGAGGGAAAAAGCTTTTGTCTTAAGATCTTCTGGAAACAGCCGAAATCCCGAAGGAGGATGAACAGTTTTGAGAGAGCTTTCAGTCAGCTCCACGGGATCTTTACAGCCTCGAGGACCTGCAGTTGTTTACTTCTGTTAATGTCTTTTCTTTCTTTTCTTTTCTCAAGTTCATGGACAATCATTTCAACATTTTTATTCAGAATTTTGAAATCACTCCTCGAACCTGCCGTGCTGCATTGTATATTGCTTGCTTTCTGTGTCTTCTGATATTCAACACTGTCTTTTCTTGGGGATTAGTCCTTTGTACTGTAGTCCTTTCGGGCCTGGTGATATTGGATATTGGTCCCTTGGGGGGATCTCTTTGTTTCTGGTTCAATATTCTTAGCTGTTTTCAAATTCTCTCTCTCTCTCCAATGACCCTTTTCCACTTATTTCCTATTCACACTCGATCTCTGCTCCTCTGTGTTTTTATCACCTCAATCCATAATTTCTCCCTCTAAGCCTTTCAACGCTCTTCTTCGTCCCCTCTCTCTCTCTCTGTTCTGACCCTCTGTTCCCTGCCTTCCCCTCTCCCCCCGAGTTAATGGCCTTGTTGTCCTCCTAAAGCAGATGTCATTATGAGCGAAGTGAGAGGACGGAGGACAGAGGGCTGGTAAAAAAAAAATAGGGACATAGAGGCTCTGAACTCCCCGTGTGGAGGCTGATGGCCCAGCAAACAGCCAACAGTCGTGACACTGCTCTGACATTCTGCACAGAGGATTTTGTAGAGTGAAGTACCCACTGAATAGCTAATCCTGGGTACAGTGAGTTTACTGCCACCGAAGTCAAATTGTGCCCCATTTTAGTGGCGATGGAGACCAGAAGGGAGAAGACCGAGAGGACAAAACCATGATACGATGAAAATACCACAGTTGAGTAGAATTTTTTTCCAAACCTACCCTGAAGTGTCCCAGAAAAATGTCAAGAGCACCAGAGCATGCTGATGACGATGGTACATTTATTCAGCTACACTGTCATTACTGCTCAGCTTTTTCTAATGTGAGATCTCACTTAGCTTGTGGAGTACAATATCCGCCTGTTTGGGTTGGCATGATTTGTCATGATAATCAGCTTTAAAAGCAAACTTTTTAGGGAGGTGGCCCATGGCTGATATTTTAGGGTAAAATACAACCGTAATATCAGCCATAAAGGGGGAAGCAACAGTAAAATATGCCTCATTAACCTGAAGAAACGCTGCAGAAGTGAAAAGTGGCAGATTTATAATGGCTAAGGTATTGAGTCTGGCCAAAGTCCAGACTGTGGTGAGTCTTCTTTCTTCTTAAAGTTTGTCGGATGTTTCTAATAAAATGACCTGCATGTCACCTTCATGCATCATTAATGTTTGCATTATTCAATCCAGTGCAGAAAAGAAGCATTTAAAACTGAGCTTGAGCCCCATTAACACAGTACAATATAACATGTGGCAGCACACACACATTTCTGATATGTTCAGCTACGTCATCTTACATGGCTAGCTAGCTCCCGTGCTACATCCATGGATGAGACTGACACAACGGTACAGACAGTTGTTGTCGGCTTACTGTCACGTGGAATAGATTGTATGTGAAAGTATAGTATGATATGTAAGCGTTAATGTTTGCTGTCTTGGCTCTGACCTCATCAGCACAGCAGGGAGCGACGATACGAACTTCCCCTGCTGGTGTAAGGTAGACTCAGAGCCTACAGCTGGATGCTGAGGTGGAGGTCGTCCTTTTGAAATGCTACATGAACAGCAGCAGTAGCAGCAGGCAACAGCGTAGCTTTCAGTGAGCAGTGTGGCTCAGTGAGCAGGCATGCAGCAAATATATGGTTCATGCTTCATCGGCTTAGGTCTGGATTTTATGGTTTCAGTATTGACTGAAATGAATAATGTGCATATTAGGTTGAACATGACTTGGAAAAAATGAAATCTAAAATCATATTATGATCACATTCAGGACTCTTGTTTGTTTACTCTCATAGCAGCTAACATTTCAAAGTTAATGGTGCTTTGATTTATTTATGTTCATCTAATTTAACACTATAGTGGAGAGAACAGAGAATAAGAAGATACAGTAAGATACTCAGGACAGGGAAGAGAGTTGCTGCGTCTCATTTTCTGACATGTGCTCCCCTGCAGAGTCTCGGTGCTGTTAGCATGATCCAGGCTGCCGTGTTCACAGACACTCTGCATGTGGAGAACATCCATCATCCTAACTTGCTCCACACTCGCAACATTTGTCCCCTGTCGCGTTTACAAAAAAAAAAACCCCACAAACACCCAAATGACCTACCAGATGGTGCTAAATGGCGAAAGCCAAAAAATAAAACATATTTTTCCCCCCTCTCCTGCATCCTCACTGTGATCCTTCCCCTCTCCTGACATGCACGGAGCTCACGGCGAGGGGTTTCCACTGATCTCCTCATCTCCGCCTGGCAACCAGCACTTTAATAATTCTCTCAGTGCAGAAGAAGGCATCTGATGCTTTTATGCCCACCACCACCCCAGCAGTTTTCTCTCATTAATTTCGCAGCACCCCAGTGAGTCTGAGGCAAAGACTTTGAGGAGAAGGCAACACACTTAGTCCTACATCTTAATCAGTTTTTTTTTTTTTTTAGGTCTAAGGTGTGTCTGAGCTGTTTGTTATACAAGCAACATTTCTTCCTCTTTGTGGGAAGATAAATGCCTGACGATGTCCTACCTTCCCCTTACGTGGCATTAAACCCTTGTTGTAATTCATAAATCAGAGCCATTCAGCATTAGATTAAATTCATTAAAGTGCTGCATATAGCTTTGATAATAAATCATAATTAACTCTGTGCTTATTCCTAAAATAGACCACTGCCAGGTGCCCCATCACCTTTGATGAAAAGTGATGAAAAAGTCTGAAATTCTTTGAACAATTTTGACATAATAAAGAAAAATTACGTTCCTAATTTTCTATAGCCCCAAGGAAAAGGAGAACTTTTTTTTTTTACCATAGGGGAAAAATAATGTGTGTATATTACCATATCGTTTCCATTAATTGAGTTCAACTGATTGCACTCAAATGCTTCAAAAGTGAGGCAAAAGTCAAAGGAAGTCTGACTCCACTGATAGTTGTTTCACACAATTGCTGCCACAGATAATTTATCTGTCTCAGTCACACTCCGGCTGAAAACTTCAAAGCAAATCTCTCTCCAGTTTTCGTCTGAAACAACTGGGCAGATATTTCCAACCGATTATATAACCTTGTTTCTCATTTTAAAAGACAAAGCCAGATTAGTCAACTCGAGCTCAGCGGTGAATCAAAGTGTGCCACACACGCTAAGCATATTTTCTGTTACATTTTAGGGCACTTAGCTGACGCGCTAATCCTCAGAGTCGTACAATGAGTGGAACAGAAAATTCCAACTTGGGTTCAACTGATTTTGGTATTTTTAGTTAGCAGTAGCTCATGTTTTGTGCCAGTACTCTGTGTATTTTCAGAATTCAGTGTCTGCCCTAAATTCTCTTATTGTCTGGGTGAGAAAGCCTCCGAAAAACAACATTCAGACCACCCTGGGACACTTAATCTCTCGAGTAAAACCCAAATTAATGTTTCTTTAAAAAAGGTTACCTGTTGTTTCAGGCAGGAGGACCACCTACAAACTGCAAACACTCAACAATTAAATTGAGTACAAATGTAAAGTAACAAGATTAAGAGTCTGTGCTAGCGGCTCAGTGAGGCTGTACAGAAGTGCTTTGAGCTAAATGCTAACACTGACAATGCTAACATGCTGATGTTGAGCATCACCATCTAAATTAAACTTAGAAAGGCTGAAAATCTAAATCCATTCCAGGTTTTCTGCAGCTGTGTAATAGAACGAGTCTTCAATATCACGTCTGACATCTGAAATGCATTAACAGCCTCTATTTTTATATTTTAGTCTCCAAAAAAAGAAAAATCCAAACTCCTACGTGGACAAGATTATAACCAATCATAAGGGAAAAGTGTCAAACTCACAGCAACCAAACAGCTTCTCTTTGTACCAAACATCACGTATGCACTCTCCCAAATGGGTGACTAGTGGGCCGGTAATGAGCATGTACAGTGGTGTCATGGAAACAGGCCACCTGTCAAACAGCAACCTTCCCACAACCCACCTGTCACCTGTCAACAACCATGCCATTTTATTTTTTTGTGGGGTGTGATTGAAACAGACGTCGTGAATGGCAGGTCTGAATTTTAATTGACTCTGAGAGGGAAAAGAAAAAGCTGCAAACAACAATAACAACAGGAATTTTAAAAAGCCTCCCCTGCTGCACCGAGCCCACACTGAATATGAAGCATCTCATACTATTTAAATATCGGCATTGTTTGGTTTTTCATTTTCCATTCCTTTGACTGTAACGCTCAATAATAACATTGATTTTGCTTTAATTGAAATGAACAACATGCATCTAATTCCCAAAGTCAGTGTGCATCTTTAGTATTGTACGTACTATTACTGATGTTTCTCTTCTTGCCTTTCACAATATAGTGGCTTAAAAAGCAGCAGAAAGTGTATTGGAGTCTGACATGACTGCATTTGTTTTTGGCCATTTAACCGTCTGATAACCTAGAAGCAAAAGAATTACAGCTCCGGTTCATCTTAACTTCAAGTTATGACTTCTGAGACGTCCGCAGACTTGATAAAACAACTAACGTGAGCGGACAAATAAGTCAACAGATAAACAAAACAGCCAAAAACTAGCACACACACACAAAAAGCAAAATAGACCCTTTATTCATCAAATAGCCTTATTTCTTTGGAACATTTTCATTGAGAAGCCTATTTACCACCAATCACTGAACCATAGATTCCTGAATTTCAAGGGCCAAAATGAATCAATTGACCAAAAAATGAAGCAACAATTTTAATAATTGACTAATCATTTAAGTCGCTTGTTAAACAACAAGACTAAGAGTCTACAGCCACGCCAGAGGCTCTGAGGCTGTACAGTGGTGCTGTGAGCTAAATGCTAACATCAACATGTCACACTGAAAATGCTAACATGTTGATGTTTAGCAGTAATGTTTACCATGTTCACCATCTTAGGTTAGCGTATAAGCATGCTAACATTTGCTAAAAAACAAAGTACAGCTGAGGCTGATGGGAATGTCATTAGTTTTGCAGACATTTGGTCATAAACTGAAGTTTTACCATTTTGCCCTGATGATGGCGCTAGATGAAAGTCAGTGGATCACTAAAGTTACACATCATCCTGAGGGGACCATGAATGTCTGAACCTAATTTCATGTGGTTGAGATATTTCAGTCTGGACCAAAGTGATGAACAAGAGCCATGATGGCTAAAAACGCCAAAATGTCTACTTTTCTCTCTTTTTTTATTGGCCAATTGAATGTTTTGAGGTTTGGATTGCAATTTCAAGACATCCCCGAGGGCTTCAAGAAAAGGTGAAGAGCATTTCTAACATGGACTAACTGATTGATTATTGAAAAAACTAATTGACAGATTAATCAAATACGAAAATAATTATTAGCTGCAGCTCTAATTCAGACCTGAAGAAAACTATTATGCTGAATATGCGAGTTGGAAATGTTATTCACTTAAAGTTTGTAAACTCACGCAACAGTTTTCTGCAGTTCATAGAACAACATCTTGATGAAAAGGACCCTAGATATAAACCTGGTTTATAAGCCTATTAGCTTCATTTATCAAAGTGTTGACAAACAGCCTTGAGTAAAACAATCCCATCATTATTAGTGACCCGAGCCAAGAACCCAACACACTTCAGAGTAAACAGCATTTGTTGTGCGAGAGGAGAGAGGAGTGTGATTTGTGTGTTATTCAAAGTATAAAGTGTCTTGGAAATGAAAGCCTTGTGCGGGTTGAGAGGTTTATCTTGACCAATTTTAGTCAACAACATAAAGAAACGGCTTTACTACATAAAACCGTACAGCCTTTGCCCTGAAAGAGAATCAACGCATCAACCCTGGCAGCCTTATGTTCTACTCGCCAGCCATAGCAACAACACTGTCTCTGCGCACAACAGCCATAAACCATTTATGAAGATTTATTTGGCAGAGAAAGCAGAGTAACAAATGGTGGAAGGGTAGAAGAGGAGAGCAGGTTTGGTAAAAGTGAGCCAATTTTATGACTCGAAACAAAAAACAGAGGGAGTGAAAACAGTCTGAGGAAGACTCTGAAGGCTCTGCAGCCCGTTCAACATGTTAATGGGATGCCTGTCCAAGACCAGGGGAGTAAAAACCAAGGATTAGCAAAAACAGATGAGGACCAACTAAAGAGATTTCTCCAGGGACAGAGATCAAGACAAAGACCTGAGACCCAGAATTACGCACAGAACTACTGATTACCATTGATCTGAAGCTCAATAATCAATTAATCTCACTTGCTCCGTTGAATAATTTAGAGCTGCCTCCTCTCTCGCGTCACACCTTAGAGAGCTTCACCACAGGGAGTAATCCCAAGCAAAAGTCCGATAACCGTGGTGCTATTAAGCTCTCCCTGACTGTTTAGGCTGCCCTTAAGCCGCACCGGGTCGCCTCTCTTACTGTAAAGAAGATTTATGGCCGCTCGCAAAGAAATGTGTTACGACCTTAATATGCAAAACCCCTCTCGCTCCGACAGCGCAGCACCGCTCCTGGTTTTACAGGAGGCTTACGGCGCACGCTGCCGTGATTTTACATTTTCATGTTCATCACACCACATTATGAAGATGGTAAATGATGCTGCACACAAATCACAAACCTGAAAGGTGTGACAGATGGAATAATGAAGCGATTATTCTTCCTTTAACGTGTAAAACATTCACTAATTTGACACATTTACACGATGCCACAGCTCTCATGCATGTAGTTTCCATATCGAATATGTAGTGTATTAACGCACATGAGCACTGTGTATCTATCTATCTATCTATCTATCTATCTATCTATCTATCTATCTATCGATCTATCTATAGTGGCGAAAAGTAAATGGGTACATTTGTTCAGGTATTATGCAGGCAAAGATACTGCATCAGGTGAAAGGGACAGGTGGATGGTTAATGAAATGGTGTTACAACAGGAAGGTAGTTACTGTAGCTCGGCCGCTGATTTGGCCGCTCACCAACACGGTCAGCGGTTGCAGCAGCAGCAGTGGCTGCGACACACAGTTCTTGGAGGCAAATTAAAGGTAACCTGTGGAGTTTCAGACCTCTAGTAGCACTATGGAGTTGTTATTCTATGAGTGGGCCTCCATTTTGTTTGTCTCGTGCATGAAAGTAATACAGTTATGGGCGTCTGTACATCAATGGGTACGTTGCAAACAAGAGCTGATAATAGCTCCAAAATGTAAACAACTATAGGCTTAAAAAAAGGGATTCAAGCTGTTTCTGACATTTAATTGACCAAAAGATTCATGGATTGACCAAGAAAAGTGTAGAAAATGATCAGCAGATTGATCGATAAAATGAAAATAGTCATTCATTGTATAATAATCCAATAATATTATATACAATGTATTTTTATCTTTTATTCTTTAAGTACATTTTGAAGAGAATACTCTTTTTTACATTGTGATATAACTATTGTTATGTGATCTGAGTACTTCTTCCAACTCTGTATATAAAGTTTAAAATTAATAATAAGACAGCTTCCTTTTGAAAAATGTCCCTCATTTTGTAACAAAATGAATCCTGGAATAAAAAGCAAAGCTACTGTTTTGAGTAGAATTTATATTTTGTACCTTGAGTCATTAACATTTCAGAGAGTATAACTATAACTGTTTGAAATACTGAACTACGAAATGCAGAGTATAATATGGTATACGTTTAAGTAAGGCATGCATCAACATTAGTGAGACTTGAAAGGCTCCAAATCTTTGGGAGCTGCATTGAAAGCTGACCAGAAAGTAAACCATCTAATTTCACACGGTTCTGCAGACGCACAAGAAAAAGCAAAAAAGAAAACGACAGTGGAAGTCTCTCACTGGGATTACTATGATTTGTGTGTCAATGCGTTTAAAAATCGTAAACAAAATGCGAGGCAGTAATGCGCTGCGTTAGCTGATTGAAAAGAACCCCGAAAGCTGGTGTTTGTCAGGAAAAGCAAACGGCTGAATTATTATTTGTCGCTGGCTGAGAAACTCTCAAGAACAGGCGCTGCTCTGTTTGGGGAGATGAAGGCTTGACAATCTTACACGCAGATTTTAATACTGCTGCCAAGAGGTGATTGCTTCCCTTTTCACACAGTATTGTACAACTATAATCTGAAGTGACTAGTTCACATCCAATTTAGAGCTGAACAAATAACAGAACGTCACTGACAGGATGCATTACAGCTGATGCTGCACAGAGCATTACGGCTGCACTCATTCTTCTTTCTCGGGACACTGATAGCAGATCCGTCTTTGTCCTGCTCGCGCCAGTAAAAGCATTACTTGACATCACAGAGTGAGCGTTTTCTCAAATTACGCAGCAGGCTGCACATCTTGCATTTTATGTTTAGGCCTATTTTGCAGATTATTTGATTGTGATCCCACAGCGCGGCATAAAGTAACACGTCTTGAGCCTAAACATTAAAGAAAAGCTTGTTTAAGTCCGACGGTGTTCGAGGATCCATGAGACAAGTTATCTGCTCTGTCTGGAGACTTAAGATTCTCTACCTGCTGCAGTTAAAATGTCAAACTCTGGCCTGGGAAAAGAAGACGAAGAGGAAGAGAGAGAGAGTGGGAGGAGGAGGGCAAGGCCATCTGTAGACCTGATTAATGTGAAGACAAAAGGTTTTTGCAGACCATTAGTATCGCTGGAAATTCACATCACTTGTTGTGTTCATACTGTTGTAGTTACACTTTACATTGCACTGCACTGACAGATGATTCATGTTATTCATTTCACATTTATGGTATCCTTTATGCTTTTACAACACTGTGTTGATATTAATAATAAATAAAAATGCATCTGTAAAGCGCTTTTCTACACCCAAAGTGCCAGAGATACAAGGCACATAACCTTGTATGAACAGTGGCAGACAACAAGATTTCTAACAGGTGTTATTAAAAGCATGTTTTAAAAGGTGTTTAAAGAAGTTTCTTAAAGCGCAGGAGACTGGGTGCAACCCTGGAGCGAAGTGGGTGGGAGGGTGTGTACGTTACAGAGATGACGGGGCGCAGATCCATCAACAGCTTTGTACGTTAACGTGAGGAATTTGTACTCAACAGCGAACAGGGAGCCAGTGTATGTTAAGTAAAATTGGAGTTATTTGTTGATGTGGGCATCAGAGCATTACAGTAATATAATCTAGAGTTTCATTTCCTCTAGATTAGATTACTGTAAACTACTAAGGTTGCAACAAACGATTATTTTCATGATTTTAGTGTTTTAGCTCTTGTTGATGTGTAACTCTATTATATACTGCTTGAATAGATGGATATAGATGTAGATGAACGTCAGTCAAAACAATTTTTTATCCATTTATTTGTCAATTACATTTCTATTCATGTTGTTTCAACTGTTCTTTATGCCCTACTTTAAACTCTATGCATGTGAAATGTTTCTCCTCCTGAATCATTTTCCTCTTTCCTCGCTGCAGCTATATAATTTCCCAATAGGGAACAATAAAGGTTCATCTCATCCTCTTATGCCTTTTAAGGACAATATAGCCCTTTAAAGGACAAATATAATTCTCACAAAAAAAAAGCATAAATAAGCAAGAAAACATCTTGGTGACAGTGGTGCAGAGACACAATCTTAATACACACCGACACACCCCAGAGCCTTGTGTTATGAGGCTATTTTATCTCTTTAGAGTGTTATTTTTCTGAAGCCACAGAGGCATTTGATCTAATAAGGCTTATTAGATGGGTTTCTACATGACTAGTGATGCAGGTGTGTGTTTGGGAGATTTCGCCCAGTGGAGCTTCTTCAATCGGGTTCCGCAGAGCAGAACAGAAAATGCAATTGCTGCTTTTGTGGCTGCGGGCTAACCATCATGTCTACCTGCGTTACTGCCCAGCTGGTAGAATAACCGACTCATGTGAGCCGCACGTGATTTTGTTATTCCACTGCACAGAGCGGACTGTATTACAATATTCTAGAGAGCAGAGACGGCGACCTAAACGGGGGTATGACAAAAGGTGTCATCTTGCGTGACAAAATTGTTGTTGTTGTGATACGACTGCAAACATCTGTGGCCGTAAAATGTGGGAAGAAAGGCAAAAAAAGACACAACTGTCCTCATACTTTCAACATGACAATGCCCTCATGCACAGATCGGTCCGTAAAGAAATGCTTTTCTCAGTGTGGTGAGGAATAACCACCTGAAAGTGTTGGATGTTGCTGTTGTTCTCAGGTCTAACGCTGGTTTATACCAACGTATAACGTATATATAGACTGTATGTAAAGATGGACGACGTGTCTCCACTTCCTCCCACTGTACAAAAATGAAGCCAAAATATCCCGGATACGCTGGTGACGTCATCTGGAGCCAGAGTCTGCAAAGTGGTGATTGGTGAGTGGAGCCATGGTATCGAGGTCCCGCCCACACACCCGCCCAACCCAATCGCGAGCACATCACAGTCAATCACGGCTGTCAGTCGTGACCTTTCACCCCGTTTTCATAGCATCAAATAATAACTAATAACTAATTAAAACCAAACTTATCTGAAAAATGAACACTTGAACAAACGTGATAAGAACTACTTGAAATGTAGTGTATTTAAAAAAATGTATTTAACATGTACATTGATTTTTTAGTTTGGCCCATGTCCCATCAATGGAGGGGGATCGCTGTTATGTTTCGTAAAAATGGCTTTTCCAGGAGGAGGAGATAATTTAAACTTGCTTAACGTTTGTCTTCACTGTCAAATAATCTCCTAAACACACGCAGCGCATGCCAACCAATCAGTAGGCTTTCTCTCCGTAGCTGACACCGCCCTGATGTGTGACCCTATTTATTAAGGAGACGCACATCAGCTACGCGTGCAGGCTCCAAATTTAAGCCGTAACATCTTAACGCACAACTGTAAGCCCCCCTTTATCGACCAACATCAGTGCCCGGCATCACTAATGTTCGAGTGGCTGAATGGGAACAAATCTCTTGTGGTAATCCTTCCAGGTGAGTGGAGGCTGTTGGAGCAGCATATTAATGCCCGTGTTGTATTAGATGTTCGACAATCACATAGGGCTGTAATGTCCCGGTGTCCACATACTTTTGGCCATAGAGTGTAAATAAGAAGATAAAGTATGAGTTTAAAAAAGGAGAGGGGCAAAAAAAACATTGTTAATCAATGACACTATAGTTTAAATGTACATACAGACCACAGAGAGGCTGAGTCAACCTCTAACACAGATGGGGGACATTTTTTTTTTGTTGCCTTTTTGACTTTCCAAATGGAAATCCAATGACCAGCCCAATGTCTCTTCCCCCACTAATAGTTTTGCTAACATCCTCCGAGTGTCATTACATCATTAGGACATAAATGCAAATGGACTTTAAGGAAGACTGCACTTCGCCTTCAGCTGATATTTTGCTTCTCTCCCTCTGCCTCATTTCTCTCTCATCATTCTGGGAGGAAGCTCTGCGACGGCGTCCTTGTTCTTCTGAATTGACCGGTTTTGACCCAATGAACAGAACGCCCAGAACCGTCGGGTTATTTGTGTTCCGGGGTTTCCAGTGGCTCCATCTAATAAGATAATTTCACAGCAATTACAAGCTTTCAACACAGAAATGTAATGTCATTACACGCTTGCTCAGTGACAAATTCTTGGTTGGGACGGAGAGCGACGCGCTCAGTGCCGATTCTAAGGGCCGCATACAGTCGGAATCACGACTTCATGTGGAGAGAAACACAATGAATCCTCCTGCTCGCTTGTCTCTTTAAACGGCTCGTCATAATGAGCATGAAATTACAGTTCTGTGGTGATGCTGCGAACACTGTGTTTCAATCTCCTACACGAGGCAACAGCAACAATCGCATCTGCAGCTTCTTCTTCTCTTCACATAAAGCAATTACAGACACAGTCACGTACTACGCACCCTGTAAACAAACGTCTGTGCACTGGTGGGGAGTCATTTGACATTGAAAACTCTCCATCGCATCGGGACGCATCAACAAAGTTCAGTGATCGGGTGCTTTCTGTCGCATTCCTTCACTCTGTGTTGGAATATTTCAGGGTCGGGCAGCAATTTTCAGCTGCTTTGTCTGGAACATCACACACTTCAAAGATGCACTGGAAATATTTCTTTAAAACATAAAAGCAACAAAGAAGAGACTGTCATCTCTGTTAAGTGAAAGTGGGTTTATGTATTAACTGTAAATGATTTTCTCTGTTATCATCTGAGCAAAATAAAACTGACAGTGGCGAGACAGACAGAGAAATGTGTGGAAGTTTCTCTGACTCAACATAACACTTTATCAAGAGTAAAGCTGTTTGATGCAACTGTCTCACAGTAACGTGAACTTGTCACTCTTTAGGATTGGGATGCGTCGGTTGCAAGACATTGTGTTTCAACAAGCAGGCAGAACTACAATTTGGAGGGATTCACTGACCATCCAGCAGCTAGCTTAGCCTCTGTGACTGCACACACCCTCCATCTCTAAAGTCAACTGGGTGACTCCTAAATACAGGCGTATCCGTGGTTAACGTGAGCAAGCTAGCTGAGAACACACAACGTGAAGGTAAGACAACGTGCTCACTGTCTGGTCTGCACAGGCATTAAGCATTTCTGCCGGTCCAATGAAACATTTTGAGCATGAGACACTGTCCTTAAAATACAGGAACTATAGAGCCAAAACTCAAAACTTGTAGCATTATCAGGAGCAAAGCCTAAAGCGGTTTCACAGACAATGAACAGGAGGCTTGTGGGATACCGAAAGGTTTCGTTTGAGTGTTTATGTACGAGTGAGTTTTTATTCCGCAGGGACGTTGTCAGTTTTAAACCCGGAAAAATACTCCCTCATCCCAAGAAAATCCCTGTGGGTGCTTTCCCCTCTTCTGTCTTTCCCAATACATTCTCTATGGAGCACCTCCAGGCTCCTCTAACTGAAAACATCACAAAAGCACACACTCAGATGTGCGACACATGACTTTAGTAAAGAGCTGTTCACATTCACAAATATTGAACAGAATCTCTCATCGTGTGGTTTTAACACAGAGGAGCTGTTCAACTGAATGGTGTTTCATTTTAAACCCAAACTATTTCAGGATGAGTAAGCGCTGACTGCCAGGGGTACTTACACTCATATGAAGTGGACGGCTGGAGATTATGAGGCATGATTACGCAGCCGTGACATTCACCCTAATAAAAACAGATTAAAATAAAATTCACCACATATTCGGAGGCCCACGAGAGTGGAGCATCTGCTATTAACTTCATCTACGATTAGACTGACTGATGATGAATTGCAGATGAAACATTTATTTTTGGTTCTTTCGTCAGACTGTTACTTAACCTGAAGCATCAGCGACCCCCTTTAAGGATAATTTGTCACTTTTCTCACTTCCGGTTTGTTGCCACCGATTCTGGTCCAGTGTGAAAAATAGTTTTCTCGAATTAGAAGATTCACATTTAGTCACGGCTCTTCGATTTTATCCTCATTTAATTATACCTGAGTTAAGAGTTTTACGCCACACTCTGCCAAGTCTCATCTGACATTCACAGCAAGAAACCAGAGTCTTCATCACAAAATAATCTCTCAAAAACATGTCACTTTACAGATTTTACAGTCACGTTCACGTTATTTCCGACGTCTCAACAGGAGTTCATTTTTGAACCAGATGCGACACCATAAAAAACTGTACGTAACAACCAGTAATCTAATTTCATGCTGGATGCGTATGAGAATGACTGGGGGTGATGTAAGTACACAGAATAAATGAAGAATGACTAAATGGCACCTGTGTTCTCCTGAAGTTTAAGGTCATCTGCGGAGTTTTTGACCATGAGTCGTGCTTTCGATTTTGATGAGTAGGTACTCGTGTACCTCGTGCTCTGCCGTGCGTGGCGATGTACATGACCGCCACAAGGACGGGGGTGACGTGCCAAACATTTGTTCCAACTGCAGATCTACATGCAAACATGTAGTGGATGAGGTTTGTCTATCAAATGAAACATGTGGAACAGCTGCATGACGTCCACGTCTTCTCATTTCAGATGACTTTGCTTTAAAGAACAGGAGTTAATTGCCACACAGATGTGAAGCCATAATGTTTGCACATTAAAAACAAGTAAATGTTCATCTAATTTCATGGTCCATGTGTTATGTAAACCGCAGTAGACAAGAGTAAAGAGTAAGAGTTATATCTAAATGACACCTGTATTCTCTGGGAATTAAAGGTCACCTAAGGAGTCTTTTGACTGTTGGTGATGTTTAATGAGCAGATCGGTTTTGGAGGGAGCAGGTTTCAGATGCTGTTCCACGATCCATCTGTTGACGCATACTGACACCTTTAAGCCCGAATCGCACTCTTCACATCAGCGTGGCCATGAGTGTTCACGTGACGTAAATTCGGTCATCTTTCCGTGACTGCGAGGAACTATACGGGCCGACAAACATGTGTGAACATGTTCAATGTAATATAAACGTTCCTGTCCATGACTTGTTTGTTTTGGACTATATCCGGGTATTAGCATTTGGTGTTTTTATCAAAGCTAATGACTTTAGGGCATTCCTGCTTCAGCTGAAAACGTCTTATCAATTGCTGAAGTCACATCACCCGACATGTTGGTGAACAAAACTTTACTCTGCCTCAAAGACTCACCATGTCTATGGCATAAGACATCGCTCTGTTTCAGGCAAAGCAATAAAAACAAGAAGAAGGCTGCTAACATATGTAAAGTAAAGAAAGCCTTATGTAAAAAGCATGTCTTGATGGTCAAAAATGCATTCAATGTGACTTACCAGTCTTACAAACACACATATAATTGTAGGTTGTACTTATCAAGGATAAAAATAGTTAAAGGAATGTAAAGAATAGTGTTGAATAGGAAAAGACCACATGAATGAATGAGTACTCACAGGGAAAATAAACCTGCCCACACTATCAGAAACAGAAGGACAGTGTCACACCTGTGAAAACTCACACATCCACACAAACAAACAAAAAAGTACACACACACACATGCTATGAAGGAGCAGCTGGCTGGGAAGCAGAGACCCGGGTCACACAGGCCCAGGTGGCACTGCTGTAAAGTGACACTGTGATTTAAGTCCTGTGTCGTCGTAAGGTCTGTTATCTACCGCCGCTAACAGGCCCGCGCCGATACGGTCCGACAGCCAACGACTGCAGCTCAGGAGGCAGCACTGATGACGGATAGGTTCAGCCCGTGCATCTTCCAGCCGCAGTGCGCATTTACATGAATCATATGTTTAAGCAGCTGTCAAATACATTTACATCCAAAGCTGTAGTCTTTTTTTCTTTTCCTTGACTTGGCTCCTGTTAGACGTTGATTCAATTTCTTCCTGCCTGTTTCTTTTAGATAATTTTTTTTTTTTGTTTTTGCTTTTTGTTTGCACAGTTCACCGATAGATGGATGGAGCGAGAGAGGAGGACGACAAGCGACAAATATCCCTGGCCGTATGTGAACCTGGGACGTCACTGAGTCATCAAGATACACCTCCTGTTTGTTTGAAAATACATAAACACGGATGTTTTCCCTGCCAGCAAACAAAGGCACCCGCAGAATCCTGTGTATGTAATGATGATGAATCTGTGGCATGCCGTATTCAGTAACAGTGCTTTATCTCCTGCAGATTTACCTACATGTCTGTACATCCTAAAAAAAAAAGATCCTTACACATTATTGTTATTATTATTATTATTATTATTAAGAGGACCCACTCCACATATTTTAATAGTAAGATTTTTTTTTTTGCAGTTAGTGTAGAAGAAGTCAATGTACTCCATTGTTTTGTTCCTTAGGAAATGATCCAAAAATTGTGCCAACGGATGTTAATTCCACTATGACTACAGAATAACACCTCACCAAGAGAAAACACATTTTTTCCCAAAGATTTATAATACTTCTTTGTTTGCTTTCTGAGGTGTTACTGGAGCAGGTTTTTCGTCACCACCATCCGTTTAATATTTTTTTCTCCTCGATTTCCTTTGAGCAACCCAGCCAGAATACTGACAACTCAAAATCTGCTTAGAATTAGGATGCAGTTTGGCTAGTGGCTGTTTATTAATTCCTTCTCGGTCTTGAACAGCACTTGGTGGTCTCATTTGACCTTTTCGACCTGCTCCTTTTGAAATCAGCTAGTCCTGGTCATGGAGTTAACTCAGGTTGGACTGATGCGGTCTTCACTTTAGCCTTGTTTAGATCACCGCAACCCCTCAATTGCTGAGAGACGATTACTCCATTGACTGGCGAGTCATTCAGTCAGCGCTGCGGTACACCTCCTCAGCTGCTCGCAGCAATCAGGATAAGTAGAGTTGTCATTGTTCTCTTCGCCAAACTGATGATTATCCTGCGCACCATGTCACAAATGACAAGATAAAGGCAGATTAGCTGCCCCAGTAAAAGTGTATCAGGAGTGTGTTATGTTGTTCTGGACTTTAAGACGTTAATAAATGTAGTTTGTATGGATAAGCAGAGAACATAAATTGACGAAGTTTATTTTTAGAATTAGTTATATTGCTGTAGACTTCAAGAAAACCAGTTTGCATGACTAAGTGAGGAACATAAAGAGCTGTAGTTTATTCCTGGAGTGATATAACACTTTATAAGCTCAACATAATGATAGCAGTTACTCCTTTCTCTTCCTCTCATTACATTAAAATATACTGTGCTACTGCTGTCTTTCAGGTTGATTTAAAAGCTGTTACCATGGGCACTAATTACCTCTAAATACTGCAATACGTGCAGCCAAGTTTCAAACACAAACAATGACGGACAGGCAGGGAAACTGACATATAGACAAACCTCTCAGCGCTCATCACATACGCGTTATATGCGGTTCATTGTTCGCACCTAGAGTTTGGTCTCTGTTACCAATCAGTAATGATTGGAGCGCTGCATCACACCCAGGAGCATTATGTCCTGTAATGAGATTCTTCTCCCCGGGCAAACCTCCCTAATCCCACGCCTCTATCTGTGCTTCGCGGGCCTTTCGGAACAGCTGAGCCAGGCTGAACATGGACGCTGTACATGAAATTCGTTGTTAACCCTGCCATCCTGAATAAGAGCGAGACAATGGAGCTGAAATGGAATGGATTCTACGCCTATTACCGAACATGTTAATCCTCTTAAGAAGTTAAGAGAGGTCTTGATGACATGTGGGAGAGGCAGGAGTGTACCGCTCTGTGGAAATGAGCAGAGGCTAGTCTGAGAAATGAGGTTCATCCTAAACAATAGAGAGCCTGCAGCCTGGTCCTCATAGTCATTAACCTGCAATTCTCTTTGGGGAATTGATAGAGAAAGGAGTTGCTAGGTGGGTCTGTCTTTAATTAACAGAGCGCAATTTCAGCATTTGTTGTTGCCAAATGTCTCCAACAAACAAACACTTGTTCCAGCTTTCCAGGTTATCCTTTACTGATCTGCAGCTTGAATAATTTTACAGCTTTTTTGCAAATTCAAAGTGCACCAAGATGCTTGTCAGAGAAGTTGTGAGACCGGCTGCAACTAGGGTGCTTAGAAAGACTGCCAGAATCATGCTACCTCATTAACCAGATTTTTCCCCAGACCGGCATTTGGCTGATGTCTATAACCCAGCCAGCCCATGCTTCTGAGGC
Source organism: Enoplosus armatus (assembly GCF_043641665.1). Lineage (NCBI taxonomy): Eukaryota > Metazoa > Chordata > Actinopteri > Centrarchiformes > Enoplosidae > Enoplosus > Enoplosus armatus. The sequence continues at coordinate 5,528,674 of NC_092193.1, read as the reverse complement.
TCCTCATAAAAGCTGCTCTCTAGAGAATGGCCTCCAGGGCTGTGTAGTGCCTCTTCAGAGGGAAAGTTAAGTAACTCACTTTGATAACGCCTCATGAAAGGGAGGATTTGAGACGAGGAAAGCACAGAGCATTGAGCAGACCATCAGCATCGATGAGGTCGATATTATAGCGGCGAGCAGAACAGTGAATGTCGAAGTACTGAGTGGTGAATTTGTCAGAGAGAAAAATTGGAGGTGTGCAGTGGAATGTAGTGATGCTGAGTCAAAAACAGGAGCAAAGAAATAAATAAGACTGTGATCTGGCTCACCTGTCTTTTCCCGTCTCCTTCTTGAAGACCATGTCACAGTAGTTCATCCTGTCCTCTGTGGTGACGTAGATTCGTGCATGAGGGTAGTTCTCAGCCGCCTGTCGCAGCATGTTGTACACGATGCCCTTCCCGTCCTTCCTCATGTTTCGTAGCGGCCCCCACACAACGTAGACCGTGTCGTTGCCCTGGCCGAAGAAGTACTGGGGCTTCTGCAGCAGCAGGGGGACGCTGGTGTGCGAGACGACTCTCAGCGTGGTCCTCTGGCCCACGTCGCGTTCGAAGCCCCGCGTGGGCGCGTTGTTCATCCGCCAGATGCAGGGGGAGCGGTCGATCTGCGGGCCGGCAGCCTGGCCCAACATCTGGCCGGAGCTGGACACGATGCTGCAGAGCTCGCAGTGCAGCTTCAGAGGCTGGAGGAGAGGAAGCGAGTCAGCGCATTATAATTGTTCAATTAATTAAGTTGATTAAGTCCAAGTCAAGTCTCGAGTCAAAGTCAAATAAGACAAAACCAGGTCATATCTCAAGTCAAGTCTCAAGTTAAAGTCAATCACGACAAGTCAAAGTCAGTTGAGACAGGTCCATGCCAAGTGTCAAGTCAAAGTCAATAAAGACAAGTCGGAGTCAAATCTCAAGTCAAATAAGACAAGTCGGAGTCAAGTCCCACGGCGAAATGAATCAAGGAAAGTCCAAGTCAAGTCTCAAGTCAATTAGGACAAGTCTGTCAGAGTAAGTTTCAAGTCAAGTCCAAAATTAAATAAGCCAACTCTCAAGTTCTTGAGGGCACATCCAAGTCAAGTCACAAAGTCAAGATCCAAGCCTGTCAGGTCCGAGTGCTGACTATTATAATGTACAGGCTTGATAATGAAATATACTGCTGCTGCTATCTTATTTGTTTTAAATTACCAAGTCAACACTTTTTTTCTCAGGTTTCACAGACTTTCACAAGTCTCAATTAAGTCAAGTACCATAGCATTCAGGTCCAAGTCTCAAGTCCTCACTTTTGTGACCTGAGTGTGATTCAAGTCTAAGTTTCAAGTCTACAGCTGCGGTTCAAGAGACTTTTATCAACTTCTATCAACAACCAAGGCAACAATCAGCAGGTCTGCGGTACAGCTCACACAAGAGGCACAAGAAAACGAGATATTAAGAACAGAGAAGAGAGAGAAAGGAAATACATCATCAAACTTCTGCAGTCCTCCATCATTTTCTTTTACAGCTTTTTACAACAAAGCTTTCTGGCCTGTTTGTATGCGTTTGTATTTACAGGTAATAACATCCTCCATCACTGAGAGGCTAAGAGGGAAAGTTGGTGAGTGACCAGGGGTCACCTTAAAATTACCACGGGAAAACAGAATAAAGACAACAAAATCAGACTTTAAAATTAGACCCAGAAGTAGCCACTGATGAGGTAATCACTGCTATTGATCATCAACTCTTTGTGTTCAGGGACAGAGAAGAGCTTTAGCTTTTATATTTCCATTTTTGAAAAAGGTGATAAATATTCTTCTAAAATTAAGTATTGTGCAATTCCTCAAAAGATAGGGAGCCCAATAAGGCCTCGACTGGCTTTTGTCTTTTAATCGAGCTCAATTTAATTTAAATTTAATTAGGTTATTTTTTAAATGATCTCCTAAAATGTATTCCATCTCAACGTTGTTTAATTTCCATCTCATGATGTTATAGTTTGTGATATACTTTATATGTTTGCAATAATAATATTAAAGTGATGTTTTGGCAAGGGGCTTGTGACTTAAAATAAAATGCATTTGGTAATTATTTATAAAAAAACTATTCATCAGGGTTTCACAGCTCTATATAATTTTCTTTTATTTCCTAAGATTAATGTCACTGTGCCCAGAACTAACATTGATTAAGTTAATTGAATGTGGGACCTCTGAGGTTACAACAGAGTCTTACTGCGACAATGCACAAGAGAGAGGCCAGGGAGTTGTGTAATTTATCTTTCTGTATATTTTTTTTATATATCTTATTATACTTTAGTGGAGCAAGAGGATTTGTAATGAATCTTCAATAATAGCTCTTAGCTACGCTTTGCCAAGGGAGGAAGAAAGCCCTCTCTGAATCCGAAATGGGAGATTTACCTAATTGAAGCTAATATGCTTGGTTTGTTTTGATGAGATTAAACTTACTTAAGTGAATGAATGCAAGAGAAAGTTAGAAAAGAAAAAGCATTGTGTGATGACTAAGCCGCGTTTGATCATTTGCTTAATGGAGAATAACTGTAATGTCACTGGCTCGAATATAAATTACATTTGTGATGCGTTCTGGCCGACTGTTTAGGCGGCGAACGTGAAACTTTCTCTTGCATGTTCTGCGTTTAATCAACAAAAAGGAGAGTTTTCGTGTGCAAACAAAATCCCACAAGACAATCCAGTAAATTATATTACAACCACTTGGCTTATCAGCACTCATATGACTCATTGTTGTGCAAACAGAAGATCAACTCCTTAGAAAGGAAACAAAAACAGAGTTGATTTTCTTTCTCATGAGACATAATTCTCGCGTGAATCACTCCAACAGAGCTACCTACCATTTGCTTTTTCTCCCGTGTATGGATTCAGTCACGGGTTACGAAATGATCTCTGGACCTGGGCTGGTAGCTCTCCATTTACTGGGTGGTTGAGACACACATCACCGCAGCCTTGAGCTGTCAGCAGCTCGTCCATCATCTCCCACTCCCTTCAGCCCTGCTCATAACTCCATCACGCCTTTCAGCGCACACAGATTGGCTGAGCCCTGTGGGGAACGCTGGCTGGCTAACCAGACACATGGGTTTGCGAGTGGAAACCTACAGCTGAGGAGCCCCTGAGCAAGGCACTTAACACACAGCTGCGGGGGTTGCCGTTGAACTGTATGATGCAGATAATTTATCAAAAGAACCAAGCGAGACATTTCTTGCATCAGTAGTTTACAGTCACAAAAATAAAAACGGCTGTGAACATTATTAGCTTCCTATGAACACTAATCGCATTTACATGCATTAAGGAAGTGTGTAAAACCTCATCTAACAACTAAAAACCCCAATGGAACATTTTTATTTAGTATAGGATCTAGCTCCCAACAAAAATCTCTGAACATTACGTCCTGTAAATCAATAAAATGTTATGGCCTCTTCATCCTCTCAGCTGTGATTCATGTTGCAGTTTCATGTTCATGGCGGTGCTGTTTCAGCGTGGCATGCAGTAATCGCAAACAGAGTGCGCTTTTATAATCCCAATAATTTTGGCACCCTCTGATAAATACAAAATCTACTGAAAGCCTCAGATTTTAAAGCGTGTGTGTTAAAAATAAAGTGGGTTATTTAAAAAAAAAGCAGGCTTAATGCCGGGAACACGGTCATCATTAAATTATAGCACTGGGGTGTGAATTTAACCTTGACACTCATTAAAATGCTCTAAACACGATTAATTAATAAGCAATAATTATTACATTAACGTGCCAAGTCCCAGTATGAAATGTCTCCATGGCACTTAAAAAGTCGTTGATTAGCTGTAGCTGTCTGCACGGGAAAAAGGGATTCATTACAAACGATCCTCTGGGGGCACGCGCGTTTTACTGAAGAAGTAAAACACAGTTTAACGCCATGTCAGAAAACAAATGGAAAAGATAAAGAATTACTTAAACTGAATATGCTGCAGATTTTGCTTTGTTTTCAGTCATGCTAGTGGCCAGTTGGTCAGTCGGTCCACCGCTTTAGTGCTGAGTGAAATATCATCTAGCGCCATCATCAGTTCAAAATGTTTACTTGTTCAGTACTTTGGTTTGATACCTGCAAGACTATTGACAGCCTGAGCTATACTTTCTGTTTATTGCTAATTAGCAATTGTTAGGGTTAGGGCAAGGGTCACCAGCTAAACATCAGCATGTTAGCATTCAGACGTTAGCATTTAGCTCAAACCGCTGTAGAGTACAGTCTCGTAGAGCTGATAGCATGTTCTTGTTCTTACAGGTTGAATCAGCTTTTCTTAAATTCAAACTTAGCCAGCTTATTATAACACATGATGCATTACGCATCACTAAATTACAGGTTGCACCACACAAAGCTCTCCCAAAGAGATTATTTACACCCAGTAGCAGACACGTGTAACTGTTGCATATCTGACCTTATACTTGATCAAATAATGATGCAAACTGAGAAGAAACACAATATACAACACATTTAAAAAGTAATAATAATTCAAATCAAGTTAAACTAAATGACCAAAACTCTTCAGGTAGGTTAGCTTAATCAGATATATGCTGCCACCTTTGAGGCTGTCTCCGAAACCACTACCTCATTCTCTACTCTCTGTATCATGTACACTAAATAATTAACTTAATAGTGAGCAGTAAATTGAGATTTCTGACTTTTTTAGTTGCACAACTGTAATTGTTTCTCATCAATAAAATTACACTACAGAAATAGTGTAAATGCTACGGACGCCACTTTTTTAGTTCCATTATGGAGCTTGAGGGCACTCAAACAAAATGGCGGACAGTAAATAAAGTGCACTATACTGTAAATAGGGAGTGATTTCAGACACAAAGTCAACAAAGTTTGGTAGGTAAGTTTACTGTTATTTTTGGAAGTTATGTGGCAGCTCGTGAGGCTAAAATTTCTCTCTGTTTACTCTGTCTTTTGATTGGAAGGAGCCTACAGATGTAATTAGTCATTAATAAGTCTTTACTATCTAAGACATCCCTAAAGTTTCAGAGTGTGTGAAACTAGCTGGTAGAAAGAACTTTACACACAAACTTAGTGATGGATTTACAAACAGCTAGTGAAATACAGAACTGGAAGATTTCTCATAAAAATTATCCACAAAGCAATCCCAAAATAGAAGCACTTTCCCCCTCATGGTTGCCATTGTGTACATTTCAAAGGGCCTGAATTCAAAATTTTCTGGTCTAAATGAAAATATTGAGTTTCTGTCTCCGGCTGTGATAGACCAGGGGCATGAATGTAAAGAGCCACAAGACAAATGTTTTCTATTTCTCCTGAAAAGCGGCGCGGGAACAATTTATCGCACCTGGAGGCAGACTCAATCAAACAAGGAAAATAAGGCAGACCATTCCCATGCTACCGGGTTATGCATTATACATGCTCGCGAGAGGTTTATAACACCTCGAATGACACCTCACTGTGGATCATGTGAGATTGCCTTACTGTCCAGCAGAAATATTACTGCTTCTTAAGGTGTTGCAGTGTGCTTAACAGAGGCTGACAGCTCCCACAGCAGGGTTTCACTCCGGACGTAATCGCTTACGACACCCGGCACAACAGTATCACCTTGACCAGACCTCCATAATTCTGTCCATCCTTTGTCAGAAATTTCAGGAGCGTGCAGAACACTTTTGACACTCACATTCAGGCCAATCAGCCCGTCTGATTCGCTGTAGAGAACTCACTGGTGGAGGAATTTGAGCCGAAAAGAGGCCTAATTCTGCAGAAGCTGCCAGTCTTTCCTGTGATTTGCATAAATCTCCATGGGGAGAGGGCAGTGATTTAAGCAGGCTTGTCTGGAGGCAGAAGGAGGTGCAGACGTAGAGATTGGTGTAAGACATGATTGCCTCTGGGCCCATGTTGTGCGGATGAAACTCTCCGGAGGCAGAGGATGACGCTCCGCATTAATCTGCCAATATCAGCCTGCTGAATATAAGGCATCCACTTCTCGTGAAGGGCCAACGCACCCATCGCTACTCCAAATCTAGATGTATAGCAACCCAAACTGAAAGCACAATCCTCATTACCTGTCAGCCGCAAATATACGATTTTCCTGCGTGGCTATCCAATATCCGCCAGTGCGAGCACAATTTCACCAGTTTTCGCCGGCTGCCTCCCCAAACAACAAACACACAGCTTGGTTTTTACATTTTGATATGGTGGGAATTAAAAGGCTTTGATATTTCAATTTCCATAAATTGTGCGGGGAATATACAGCACAGAGCTGTTTGAAGGCAGAAGAATAGGATCATGATCATGGGTGTTTGGAATTACAAAGAAATAATGCACACAAGAGACATCAAACAGGCGTTTTCAGATCCATCACAGAGAACCTGATATAATGAATTACACAAATCCTCAAGGAGGTGCTGTGCTTTTTGCATGAGTGCATTTGAATACACCTTCATTATCCACAGTGTGTGTGTGTGTGTGTGTGAAGCTGTGTGATGGCAGGTTAATGCTAATAGAGGGTTATAGAATACGAATGCACCATAAAAGAAAAGGTTACCTGTGACGTAAGTTATGACATTCACACTGTAATATGACAAACGTAAAAAGGTTCCTTGTAAAATATTAGATGTAAATTCTTTCGTCTTAAGAAGCACAATGAGATGTGTGTGAATGAAAGTTTAAAGCTCAAATTCAGAACTTTCTGCATGTTTTGTTGAGCGGTGACGATGTTCAAACCACGTCTCAGTGAGCTTTTAGTCACTTTTAACATTACAGATGACAGTTTCTCTCTGTTTGTCTCGATCACTGAAACACTTTTGTCCTTTTTCACCATTTATTTGCCATCTTTTAATAATGTATTTAATTTATAACTTTTAGCTGCAGTATTGTTTCATCATGTAACTACAACTTGTTAAACTTTTTTTTCATTTGTAAACAGTGTAAAAAGAGAGTTTCCCCTGTATAAATAAAGGTTTCAATCAATCAAGTGTAGCTAAATGAAAATGCCCCAGGCCACCCAGGTGACATCCTCCATAATAACAGACTAAAGTAACTTGGGATGATGTATATTTTGCAATATAAAAGCAATTTCACCACTAACTTTAATCTGCTTTCATTTGTTTTTGGCCACAACAAGCTGTAAATACACCACTGACATATTATTAAGTTGATATGGGAGCTTGTAAGCAAACAGCAGACATAGAACAAGATTAGCATTCATTTGTATTTGAATGTAAACCCAGAGTCCACGCTGCATTTAGCTTTGTTTTATTCTTCATCAACTTCTACAAAAAATATCACACTTTTTAGCTACTAAATGCTCCACTATGTTCACCAGCTACTTGCCATCTTTGTTTGTCTGCCGTTTGGTGCTGGACAGGTTAGTGTACAGTCTGCTTGAAAGCAGCGAGAGTGAACCAAAACAGTAAAGTTGCAGGTTGTAAAACCAAAGCAGTGAGCTGGAAGACGTCAAAATGGGAAACTGCAGAGTCAGGTAATAATTCTCTGTTAGTTTGTCTGTGCAAGTGAGACCCTTTACATTACACAGTTATTTGATCTATTGTTAATATGAAAATATTGATTAGAGCACCTTTAAGATGCTACCCCGAGTAATCAACTCATATAAAGTCAAGTCAAACATCTATGTGTTATATGATTTTAATGAATTAAGTTGCCGTTTCTGATTACGCCTGCTGGTGTTTCATCTATTTGTGTCCCTCACCTCCTGTTTGGGGATGCTAACGTAGCCCAGGTGAGGCTTGAAGGCCTTGTACGGCTGCTTGGAGAACATCCAGTGGCTGCTGAACGTCTGACCGAACACTGGCTGCAGGAGGAAGTAGGGCTTCTCAGAGTAGTTCACCACGACCACGAAGAGCGACACCGCCACGATCAGACTGGTGGCGATCAACGACTTCCTCTGTGGAGGGAGAGGGAGAGAACTTATGACGAGTCTGAGAAATGCAGCAATCGTACTAAATCATACTATAATAAAACAGAATGTTTAATCAAATCTTAATTTTCATTTCTTTATTGTCAGTTTAACAGCTTGTATTGAAGAGTAAATCTGCCAGCAGTCGCGGCTGACAGATACTGATATTGTTTGACAACAGCAAACATACTTTGAAAAGACAAACATAGTGTATAACAATAATAAATATACTGTATAAAACAACAAATACACGTCAACCAGGCAAGAAAAAAGAAGATGACTGAAGAAACCAAGTTGTATCTAATATATATAATAATAAAATATAATACACACATTTTACAAATAAAGGTTATGAGATAGATTTGTTTCTGAATATATACACGCAGCATTACACTGTATAACACTGGGCTTTTGGGACTGCTTCAAAGTCACAAAACCTTATGAAAGGATCTTAAATTTGAGCATCACTGAGCCAAAAGGAGGCCGGACGCAACAACTTCATCCAACAGTGAGACGATTCTTCCAGCAAAGCACGACGTTCGGTAAAACTGTAAAACCAAATCCACAACTTGATTTGATTTTATTCTTTTAACTTGGCAACGCTTCCAAAGTTATACAGCTCTAATTTTACTATTTAAATGAAAAGAAAAACCTTTAATCCTTCCTGTACAAATCAGTATAGCGTATTACAATATAGTACATTATATATACTGCAAAGCCACAGAGATTATTCACACTGTGAATATATAAATATAGAATACATCTACTCGTACAGGAAGGAATATTATGTTATATCTTATTTATCTCAGTAATAGGGAGGCTCTATTCAAGAGATTTCAGAAAGTAGTCTTTTTCTCTAGCGATAATAGTTAATAATCAGTTGACTTTTTTGTACAGATGATTTCTTTCTACAATGTCTTAGATGCTGGAGGTTGTAATATCATTTATGATACATTTAAGAGTACGTTTTATTTTTTCATATTTGGGGCGAACCTGCAGTAAATGGAGTAGAGTGAGTTGCTTCTATTTGTTTGCCTGAGCTATTTCAGTTCTCTGTTTGTCTCATTTGTTTATCCTTCTGAAATACAGCAAACCAACAGACAACAGCAACATTTAACTGATCAGTTTTAGCTGTGAAAATGCACATCAAGTGGTCGAATGAAAACAACCTACCATGGCAGTTCGACTGACATCTTGTGCTACAGACTTTCAGGTTAAGTTTTTCGGGAATAAAATGTAAGAATGTGATTGTATTTCACAACTTAAAGAGATAAATATATGTTAACTGAGTCAGCATGAAGTATTATAGCGCGTAAAAGAACATCCTTCAGAACCTCTTACAGATAAATGAGGATTCATAAAAGTGCATCCTACTTGAGTCACTTCGATATTGTCTGACCAGAGAGACAAGAGCACTCTTACAGTGAGAAGACATTTCTGAAGTAGCAGAGCGGCTTTATAACATCAAGGGAAGAAAGTGTTAAATTCAATCACTATGTTTTCGAGTCAACACAGATGACTCACAGTAACCTCTTCCCTTCACTTCAGATGTATCGAGTTTGAAAAGATCCCTCTGAAGTCTCTTCTTGGATAGTTAATTTGCAGAGATTAACACTTCATCTCTGCTCGTCGACACACACAATTTCTACTTTTCACTCTTTCTAACGTGATTGACCCACATACAAGTTGTCATCCTGTTTTTAGCCATGCTGGCAGCGTGGCTCCAGGGAAGCCAATGTCAGTCAGTCGATCCACCACTTCGGTCCAGACTGAAATATCTGGACAATTATTGGATGGATTGCAATAAAGGTTTGTAGAGACATTCATGTTCCCTGGACGATGAATCCTACTGACTTTGCAGACTTTTCATCTAGTTTGTTAAGAGTGAAATATCTTGACAACAAAAGGATGGATGGCTACAGATATTCAAGGTCCCAAGTGGATACATTCTACTGACTTTGGTGATGTTCTGACCTGCTGGTGGCGCTAGAGGATAGGTAAATGTTTTCACTCATTCAAGGAAATATCTCAACATCGACTAGATGATACAGACATTCATGGCATATATTTGATGATACATCAGGTCAAATTTTTTATTTCTTCATTACTTTGGTTTATGACCAAATACCTGCAAAACTCATGACATTCCCATCAGCCTCAGCTGTTCAGTGTTAATTAGCAGTTAGCATGCTCACATTTTAAACTAAGATGGTGAATATAGTAACCTGCCAAACATCAAAACGTTAGCATTGTCACTGTGAGCTTGTTACCATGCTGACGTTAGCATTTAGCTCAAAGCACAGCTGTGCCTAAGTACAGCCTCACAGAGCCACTACCATGGCTTGTTTAATCAAAGTCAAAGGATTAGGGACCTTGTCGACTGTGCACAAATATGGAAATCTACTTTTCTGTTTCAGCATCCCTACCAAGACAGCAAACAGCCGGGGCGTCATTGTTTCATAACATTGCAAAACAGCAAAATGATCATCTGGAGGAAAAAGGTATTCAGGTTTGGCAGAAAGAGCTGAGGGTGATGAATAATGGATAAGAGATGGAGGACGAGGAAGGGTCTCACACAGGAGAAGCTATTGGCAGAACTGGAGATCAATGCCCAGAAGAGTGAATGAATCAGACAGAGATGAAAAAAATCTGGTGTGTGCTACGACATCTCAGAGCCTGAGGTGATGATAGATTGCAGTGGAGTCAGAGCCGGTTTTTTTTTTTCTCCAGGAAACTTCAATAACATGCTGCTAATCTAGCAGACAACACCAGTGGGAAACTCTGGATTTTTAGGAAGGTGGTGTTTCGCAGATTCTTTGAAGTTATCTGATGGTGAGAAGATTGGATGTGGCGCACGGTAATGGTGAAGCTCCCACCGCCAAAGCGCCTGCACCACCACAAGCTCTGATCTCCAACATCAAACGTCCCAAGGGGGGCGCCGGAGGCTTCGCTTCTCAGAGACGAGATCAAACATGGGCCGGGGGGGGGGGTGGGGTTTGGATGAAAAAGACGGTGACCATTTGCTGCCTTGACAAGCCTATCACAGTTTACCAATTGCATGTGTGTTACATCACGCATCATTTCATGGCATAACCGCCCATCTTTGATCACAAACAGAGGGGCCTCAACTTTGATCTTGTATGAAGCAGCACAAAGAGGACAAATGGGAAATTCCTGATTGCCACCTATACTATTTTACAAAATAAAAGATGTAACTTTCCTGGAAGGCCAGTCAGTCTGTTTCATGTCATCCCAAAAGACAAATAAATGGCAGGTCGTTTTCTGAAAATGTGCTGTAATAGCTAGTCATCACGGGTCCATTATGGAGTATGAAACCAATCCCTTACAGAGCAAGAGGGTTCTTCAGGAAGAGGGGGGAAAAAAAGAAAACAACCTCAGTCTGCAGCGCTGCAACATCCATCTGCTCTCATGAGGACGGAACATTTCCTTGTCTCCTTCAACCTCAATCTGGCCACAAATCACAGAGGAAATGATGTGTCAAAGTCTGGAGGCGATTGGACCGCTCGGCGTGGGAGTAGCGGGGCGCTGAACCTCCGCTAGCACGAGTGCGAGACTCACGACTCCTCTCCTTGTTCGCTCATCCATCAGGGCGATCCTGAGTCGGCCTGTTGAGCCGTTTGACAGAGGAGTTGAAAGGCTTGATGTTGAGGAAGGAGTACAGTAGGGGAGCAGGGGAGCGTCGGCCTAAATGGGGACCATTAACACCAGCAGCGAGGCAGCAGAATGGCTATAAAGTTTCAACATTAGAGCTTTCGGTCAATGTTAAAACATTTTGCTTGAGGAATATGACTCCATATGCGGCTCCAACGACCTTGTTTGCGACCATCAAATCAGACAATGATGGCCATTAACTGCAGTGCCACTTATGCTTGCAGCCAGGGGATGTTTCATTTAACACACCTCCACTGAAAGCTTTGACTGGGCTATTTTTAAAGGTGCTAAAAACCTACTCTGAGGGGGTATTGATCTCAGTTCGCAGACAGACAGTGTGGGATCATTGGGACCCGAGACACGAGAGAGCCATAATTGTCTCGAAGTCTCTCCTGCAGTGAGCCTGTGTGACCAGATTACATATAGGAGGGAAAATTAGCAGGAAGTTATTGATGGCCACCTTGTCCACTAGTGGCGATGACTTAAATGAAAGGCAGTTGTGCAGAAATTGAGCAGTGGTGGAATGAAACGAAGTACATTTATTCATGTACTGTACTTAAACCTGTTATGACTAATTTTCTGGCCACTTGGGGGCAGCAGAAACATGTTGTGAACACAACATTTTAAGTTGATAAGGGGAACTTGTTGGCAAACAGTTGCCTTTTTAGACATCCAGCAGTTACAGCGACATTATCATTCATTGGGAGTCGAGTTTTTATCCACCTGATGAATGTAAGTCCAATATTCACTCTCTTTTAGCTCTGTTTTTGGTCTCTACCAACTCCTGAGGGAAATATCGGGCTCTTTACCGGCTAAATTCTCCACTATGTTCAGCAACTAGTCGCTAACTGTCTCTGTCTGCTCTTTGGTGCTGAGCAGGTACTATACAGAGCTTTTTGGCTAAAACAGCTGCCTGCTGCAGCTGAAACGACACTATGAGAGCAGTGAGAGTGAAACAAAACAGTGAAGTTGTGACAGCTGAACAAGCTGAACGACGCTATAAAGCTGCGTAAAGTCGAGGTTAGCTGCAGATTCAGGTGATAATTCTCTGTAGGTTCATTTATATTAAAGCCGTTTCTTTACAGTCTAGTATTATAACATGTATTTGAGAAAAGGATCTGAATGCTAAGCATGTTCAGCATGAGGATGTGACATTTCTTCTGCTCAGTATTTGGTATCTACAGGCGAAATATAAATATCTAAACATAATGTCCTGCATCAATTCCCCTACTTAATATACACCAAATAGGCAATACATTTGTAAATTACAGAATGATCAACAGGTAGTGCCCCGTCCACTTGTGTGATGAATGAAAATTCAAAGCACATTAGCTGTATATTGTGCAATCAAAATTTCAACTCCATCAGGCTCTATCTGGGCATGAAGAGAATACAATTCCACACAAAGACTAATGCTCCAACTCAGTAAACAACGGGACCACACTGTAGTTCAATCCAAAACCTAATCGCAGTGGGTATTGGAATAATGAGAAGCTCAACCTGAAGAAAATGGCTCATGAAAAAACATATCTGGTAGCTATTCTCGAGTGCCTCCTGGGCAACGGGCAAAAAAACAGAAAATTACATTTGCAATGCAAAAACGCCACCTCCCTGGCACCTGATTCTTGCCGCCACAGTCCAGCGAGCAGTTAAAATCCAATTTCAATTAAGGCGTTTGAGAAAATATTTACAGTCTTTCTCTCACTCTTCCTCCTCCTCTCTTTCTAAGCCTTAGTGTTGCTCTCCAGGGCAAAGAGGCAGGAGCATCAACTCTTGAGATTGAGAGTGGGGTCCAAAAACATTACTTAATTTGTGTCATATTTCCAGCAAAGGGTCTCGCTTCAAAAGTCATCCAAGTACAAGATAACAAACTATTCTTTTCCCTGGAGGAAGAGGAGGAGGAGGAGGAGGTCAACTCTTTGCTGCTGGTGACACGGTCACGCACAAGTTCCCCTCCAAATTTCACCCACAGGAGCTCCGACTGCCGCAGGAACTGTGAGAGAAAACAATTTGTAGATGTTATTGCATATATATTAGGTTTATGACTATATGATTAATTTCATTCATGAGCTATTTACGCAAGTCTTTTGGGTTCTTACTCATCACAAGGGCACATTTTTGTTTTCTTTCTATTTCAGTCACAAGTAAAAGTCCCGCATTCAATATCTTAAAAGTACAGAGGCATTATCAGCACAGCGTACTTCAAGGAACAAAAGTAGAAGCCCTAGTGTAGGATTATTATCACATGGTTGGCTGAGAAAGAGCTGATTTTATCCACTTTATGAAGTGCTGGGTTGTTTAATCTGCAAAAGCCTCAACATTTCTATGAATAATTGAGTCCTAAAAATCTTATTTTTCAACATGTTTTTAATTTAAACCAATTCGTTTTTATCGCCACTGCACTACAAGGCTAACCACGCTGATTTGTGTTTAAACATATAAAAATATTCCCACTATACAGGCAAAATATTCACTTTTCATAAGAAAATAAAAAGTGTTTTATGGTGCTTTATTGTATTAGTTTGTGCATTATTTGTTTTGTTCGTACTTTTGTGTTGAACTATGAGTTTTGTGTTTTTTAAGTACGTACCTATGGTTGAGTTTGCAAATTAGCTTGCTTATAAATGCTGTGGTGTGTGGCATTGATTTATGCTACATACTTGTCCCTAAACAAATAAACATTAATACATTCCAGACTAAAATGAGCAGATAAGAGGGGCACTTTATTTTCACTGAACAATGCATCAAGTTTTAGAAGCTCATCTTTATGTTTTCTATGAAAAATAATCTGTAAAATGTGCAAAATAAACAGTAACTACAGCTGTCAGATAACTATAGTGGAGTAAAAACTGCATTATTCCCTCTGAAATGAAGTAAAAGTATAAAGTCAGAGTTGAAATGATGCAAAGAAGAACACATGCTGCATTCATTCAGAGTGAGAGAGAACGAGCTGCATGTCCATCATTCATCTGGGAGGTTTGTAGCCTGCTGGTCCCTGCAGAGCCCAGCAGAGGGGGCAGTCACCTCACGCTGTCATGTGGCACCCACATGGGACCAGAGGAGCTCTGACTGAGGACTGGCATCTTAAAAAAGGATCTGTGGGGTTCCCCCTGACTAATGCTCTGGTCTGGAGAAACCTGGAGTTTACCCTGTATTAATCCAACCAGATCCCAGCAGCAGGAGGTTTATTTATTTTCAAGCGTTCCCAACAACACCGGAGCCGTCACATGCAGAGACTGGTAAGTGTTTACTCTGCAAATACAAACAATCCAGCTCATCCATTTACAGTTTACTTGGCCGAGAGTTTGTCGGTAGTCTGGTTAGCCAACATATTTCTCATAATCCATCATCTCTCCAAAAAAAAAGTCACTTTTTGTTGTAAGTTTTTGAATGGATGATGACATGATGGATCCAAACGGCAGCAAGAGCTTTTTAACCTGAATGACACCAGGTGAAAACGGTAAAGTAAAAGTCTCACAGTCTAAACTGAGAAAGAACCAGAACGCCTACACACTGATGCTCTGTTGTACAGCACTTTCTCAGTGCATTTAGTAACAAAGATTTGGTCGACGTGTGCAGGATTTCTGGTTCCTTTCACTTCAACACCAGACTGCATTAGTGAACTGCACATAACAAGCAGGATTGGGGGATTTTTTATACTTTGGGGTGATATGATTTAGGAAATTAACCGTCTATTTTAATAATTGCATTGTCATTTAAGTTGTTGTTTCAGATCATTCTCTGGTTCCAGCTTCTGAAATGTGAGTTATTTGCTTCTCTTCTCTCTTTTATACGATCGTAAACCGAATAACTTTCATCACCTTGGGCTCTGGGAAAGTGTGATGGGTATTTATTCACTATTTTCTGACATTTTATAGACTAAACAATCAATCAGTTCATCAAAATAAAATTCAATTCAACAGTAATGAAAATATAATTGTTAGTTGCAGCCCTCTTTTTCATATCTCTGAGCATTTAGACGATTGAGGGCAAAGTTGCAAATCAATGATATTGTATTTTTAATTATGGCATCAATGTGATAAAGTAGCTTGATTTATCAGGCTTTTAATGTTACTGAAATACCCAAAATGACATTCCAGTCAAGTTAATTTCTACATAAAAAGTTTCTAAATGTGAGCATCTACAGTTCACCATGACAACTAGACAAACTCCATCTGCTGGTGAAGATCATGTGATATGACTGAACGCTTCAGAACAGCCACTGGGTCGACCTTATGAGTGTTTTCTTCGTTTTTAAATTAGTTTTCCAGAAAGTGAACTAGATCACAGTAATTATCAATATTGCAATATCTAAAATGAATTATACCGGAATTTAACCAGATTTATCTGTGATACTTTATACTAAAGGATGAAAAAACAATTGTGTTTCCTTTTAGGATTCGCTCCTTTCAGTTTGTAGGAAAATACGGTGTCATTCAGAGGAGAGGGACACTTTTCTCTGTTCTCTATTTTTACATTAAAATCATTGCTTAGTGCTGTGCAGATCTCCTGACGCGGACCGTGTTTCTTTCCTCCAGTACAATAACAAAATATCCTGATGCTGCTGCCTTGGGTGCACACTACCTCCCGTTGTATCACCCTTATCAGCGGTGACATATGAAAAGAAAATCCTTCAATCCAGGTCAAATGAACACTAATCTGCTCTGTTGGCATGATACTGCATCATTATACAGAGCATCACAGAGAATCTTAATCTGGCCCCCCAAAAAAGAATCTGTTTGCTTTTATGTGGATGAGACTCTGCAGGGGGGCAACAATAAGGAGGAAACACCCTTTTTATCCATTTGTTTTTTTCATAGCTATAAACATCAATACTGCAAATCCCAGTCTTAATCAGTAGATGAGGATGTAAATGTGTGTGTGTGTGTGTGTGTGTGTGTGTCTCTGCACAGCTGTACTTGTATGCGTGACTGCGACATGAAAAACAGTCAAAACCCATTTGACTAATGCATATCTGATATCAAATGGAACATAATCCCCACAAGTATAAAGGATTAAACACTCTACAATATTCACTTCCCCGTCTGGATCCAGTAAAACTTTTGGGACGAGGTTGGAAAAAAATAAAATAAATAAAAAAAGCACCACCATATGTTCACAGAGGCAGTTTGGTGCTCTGCTGCGTAGGCTGCTGCTCGCTCACTTGAGAAAGTGAAGAATTTGTCAAAGTGGAGAAGGAAAAGGCTGCTCTCTGAGTGGAACGACTCTACCTGTCAGAAAAACAAAGCATATTGAGATTTTATTTTATATCCTGCTGCCATGAAAACTCTCAGCTGCGTGGAGAGATTGACATCACTGTCATTTCTTCCTCACGGCACTTAAAACACTCGCTCTTCCCTGGATGAGGCTCTTTGTTTCATTTGGTAATGCTTCGTCTCCGGTTGATAACATACATGCAACCCACAAAACACAGCAGCAGTCGTCGGTGCTGCTGCATGATGCAAAGCGAAACAAACATGTCGTTCTTTTGTACCAGAAGTCGAACTAGAGATATTTTCATTGTCTATATATTTATTAAAGCTTATGTAATATCATTAAATATTAGTATCTTTATGTTAAGAGGTCACTTGTAGTGAAAAACACAGAATTATCATCCGACTCTGCAGTTTCTTTCAGCTCTACGGAGCTTCTTGTTTTGATTTGATTTTACAGACACTACTTTACTGTTTTGATTCCCTCTAACAGCGAGAAAAAACGATTAATCGAGAAAATAATCACCAGATTAATAGATTTCAATAATCGTTAGCTGCAGCACTAATCATGACATTATTTTAAGGCAATATCACCCATCCATAGTCTGAGGATAGAGGGCGTCATATGTTGTAAGCAGCCCTCTGAGATTCATCTGTGATAACTTTATGGATTGATACTGGAACTGATGTGGTGAAATTATAACTGTCTGTCTGTCTGTCTGTCTGTCTGTGTCTGTCTGTCTGCCTGTGTCTGTCTGTCTGTCTGTCTGTGTCTGTCTGCCTGTCTCTGTCTGTCTGTCTGTGTCTGTCTGTCTGTCTGTCTGCCTGTCTGTGTCTGTCTGTCTGTCAGTCTGTGTCTGTCAGTTTGTCTGTCTGTCTGTCTGTGTCTGTCAGTCTGTCTGTGTCTGTCTGTCTCTCTATTTGTCTGTCTGTCTGCCTGTCTGTGTCTGTCTGTCTGTCTGTCTGTCTGTGTCTCTATTTATCTGTCTGTCTGTCTGTCTGTGTCTGCCTCTCTATTTATATGTCTGTCTGTCTGTGTCTGTCTGTCTGTCTGTCTGTTTCTGTCTGTCTCTCTATCTGTCTGTCTGTCTGTCTGCCTGCCTGCCTGTGTCTGTCTGTCTGTCTGTCTGTCTGTCTGTCTGTCTGCCTGCCTGTGTCTGTCTGTCTGTCTGTCTGCCTGCCTGCCTGTGTCTGTCTGCCTACCTGCCTGTGTCTGTCTGTCTGTCTGTCTGTCTGTCTGTGTCTGTCTCTCTATTTATCTATCTGTCTGTCTGTCTGTCTGTCTGTCTCTCTATTTATGTGTCTGTCTGTCTGTCTCTCTATTTGTCTGTCTGTCTGTCTGTCTGTCTGTCTGTCTGTGTCTGTCTCTCTATTTATCTGTCTGTCTCTGTCTATCTGTCTGTCTGTCTGTCTGTGGACATATTTTGTCAACCTGATAGCGAGTTCGAAGATGGATGTGGTCCGAGCAGGGACACCAAAATAGGGGGATATTGAGTAAGGAAGGGTCCACTCATGTCATAATGTAGTAATGACTACTGAGTACTCATGTCATAATGTAGTAATGACTACTGAGTGCTCATGTCATAATGTATTAATGACTACTGAGTACTCGTGTCATAATGTAGTAATGGCTACTGAGTACTCGTGTAATAATGTATTAATGACTACTGAGTACTCGTTATAATGTAGTAATGACTACTGAATACTCATGTAATAATGTAGTAATGACTACTGAGTACTCATGGTAATGACTACTGAGTACTCATGTAATAATGTAGTAATGACTACTGAGTACACATGTAATAATGCAGTAATGACTACTGAGTACTCATGTAATAATGCAGTAATGACTACTGAGTACTTATAGGTCAGAACATCAACGCGTTAACCGGCATCGCAGCCGGTGTGATCCAATCGCCAGAGAGTCTCTTGTGTGTGATTCTACCTGTTTTCTAATTTTCTGCGTCACTTTGTTTGCGTTGAGCTGCTTCATGAACGGTTGTTGAACTTGTTGAACTAATAAACTGTGACTGAGACAATAAAGAAAATGAATAAACGTGAAGCGTGAAGTCAGGGACAGCCTGGCTGTAAAGATACAGTCGCTCCACGTATCAGACCACCTGTTCCACTCACTGGTCTGTTTTATTGGCATGGTCCCTCCTCTGTAATATCTTCTATTGTCCAGGGTTATATTTAGAGACAACGTCGATCCAGAATGTCTAGCGGCATTCAGCCAATCACAAAAAATTACTTCTGCCGCTTATGATAAGAGCCGTTTTAGCTTTATCCTACTGTAATATCTGAGTTTTTAAGTGGTGGCTCTTGCGGTCGCAGATGGCCAACGGGCAGGAGACACCGCACTGCCGGCCAAGGACAAAGCTACTGTGTAGTAATGAATCTGCTGCTCGCCATCCACCACAGATGTCCTAACTTGAAGTTGGGACGGCAGACTCTCGGCTTGCAAGAGAAACTTTAGTGCAAAAACACAATCTAATGCAATAGAGAGCAGATGCCGCACATCCAGTGTTGAATTTCTATGGAGTACTTTACAGCAGAATAGCAATTATTCTCCCCGTCTATTTGTGTCTGAAAGGCGAAGGCAGGGGGGAATCTGGCTGTTGAGAAAAACATCGACCAGAGAAAATCCATTTCAATTTGCCAAATGCCAGCGCAGGATTACTGACATTTAGCAACTGATATTTTCCCTGAAACTCAATAGTATCCCTCCATAACTCCATAATAGAGCCTCATCTTATTGGTCATGATTACACACAGCAGGACTGCTCACAAGGAGAAATGTGAGTATACATATATATATATATATATATATATATATACACAACACCAACGCGCTACATCTGAGAATCTGAAAGGATTAGACAGACAGACAGACAGATGCAGTACATCATCTGCAGGACGAGGGAACACACAGCGTTGCCAATTTCCGTCTCCAGTTAGACGTCCGGCCTCTGCAGAGATTTTCCTAAAGGTGTTATTTGTTAAAGAAATGTGTCTGACGAGGAAACTTCTCCTCAAGGCAGCCAGGGACAGAAAACGGCAATGCACGCTGAATTTTCAAGTGGCTCAGCAATAAAAGGAATTTGTCCTGTCTGGAGCTCAAGCCCCTCAGATGGATCATGACTAAGGATACCATGAGGTAACAAATACATTGTTCTAACCGGCAAGGTTATTTGCATCTTCTTCAACTACTTAAACTTTTAGAGCGAGAGATGCTTTTACTACAAAAACATCCTTCGGTCTTTTCATCCAGCAGAAGAGGAAGACGAGGAAAAGAAGAAAAACATAAACAGGATAAAAACAAATTCTCATACTGGATGATAGCTGAAACAATTAAGAAGATTAATTAACTATTCTCTCTTGTGTGATAGTTAACTGAATGTTTGGGGTTTTGAAGACGTCACCTTTGACTTTCAGAAATTCAGTGTAAAAATCAATGTGTCAGTGACAAACTAATGGAGATGTTGCTTGTAAATCACCTCAGACCTATTTTTGCATTTCTGTACTGCACCTTCTTGTTACTTATCAGCTGACAAAGACACAGAGACATCTGCAATGACACAATATCTTTCATTAGACCCTGCCTGTCTGGTAAAGGTCCACCTTCTTCAAACTCCACGGCCCCAAAAATGTAAAGTCTCCAAGCCCAAGCTTTGGGTTTTAGACTGTCGGTCAGTCTCAATAAATTGACTAATTAAGAAAGTAATGTAGTATGAAAATAATAGTTAGTTACACCCTCTAGTGGACTAACGATGATTCCCTGCATATCAGCCAAAAACCTTTCCTGAATGTCAGGATGGAGTTAGATGGCAGTCGGTGCCAAACATAAGACGAGCGTGGAGGAATTTGTTCTTATCTTCCTGAGCTGCAGAACAAACTGGACATGTTCGGTTAAAGGATACGTTGCAGTTAAGACACAGTTTTAAGTCATGTCTCACTCTGAAAATTGATGGTGTGTGTTTTCATTGAGGGAGGGAAAATGTGATTCAACTAAATCCTCTTTGTTCACTGCTGCAGACATTTCTCTGAGATTTCTAACCACATTACATTTCTAACATTCAAATCATTTGCCAGAGCAGCTTTTTTTTGTTTTCCATTAATCCTCTTAGATTGTGAAGGTTCTCCCAGAGCTTTGAACAACAGCATTATGAAACTTGCACACAATAAACAAACCAGCCTGGTGAAGCGAAGGCACCAAACAGCCCCGATATGTGGCACACGCAGGTGTTCATGCTGGAAAATAACAATAAAGTTTGCAGAGTCTATTCTGTCAAAGCCTCTGTGGCACTGCCACAAAAAACGAGGGATGGGAGAGTGTGGCATTCAATATGCACGTATGTGTGTGTGTGTGTGTGTGTGTGTGTGTGTGTGTGTGTGTTGCAGTGTCAGTGTCAACAACAAAAACAGCAGCAAACACCTGCAGTCGTCAGGGATATCAATAAGGAGCCGAAATACAAATCTGGACAGACAAAACCATCACAATGCCAGAACCTCCCGTGAATCCTCAAACACGACTCGACAAACAGCGGCGCAGGTTCCTCACAAAACAACAGCAGGCCCAGTGAGCAGATGCAACACCACCCAGGGTACACGGTGGCACATTTTGAACCACTGCCCATTTCACAACGACAGAAAGTTCCAGGGCACGGCATAAAAGCAGACAGGGGAGGTGGGGGGGGGTTACAATTCATGAAAAAAATTGACGGCACTTTATTTAATGCCCTCACTTAACCGCCAGCCTCTATTTGTGTCTGTCGACCTCTTCAGCTCATGGAGGCAATCAGCCTCCCGGTGCCGGAGCCCAGAGAACCGCCGGGCTTCCACTACGGATAATAACAGTGGCACTCAAACCTTTCATTAGCTGGCTTGGTCAAGAGCCCACAGGAAGGGGCCTATACTATGACCAGACCTGGCTCCCACCGAGCACATCACTGGCTTCATAGCACGACCTGACACTTCAATTAGAGAGAGAAAGAAAAAAGAAGGGAATCAAAGCCAGGATATTCGTCAAGGATATCTGATATTGTCCGCAATTCTGCAATAGGATGAAAATAAATCCCAACATGTCAAGGCAATAAATCAAGCTAAAAAAGCCGGTCTGGAGGGAGCGGGCGTGGCACAGTTGGACAACACTAATGCAATTACGAGGATTTTCTGCTTGCTCAGAGGCTCGGTTCAAGGGCGGAGCGCAGGAAGCTCAAGGCGAGCTGCACAAACTCAGCCGTTACTCAGGGTAACAGCCAAGCCTGATCTCGCCACCTCACTGTCTGGAAAAGCTGCTGAGAAAATACATACAGGATTACAGCCGCATGGCTCTGAGATCAAGGCTACTCTGCACTTCTCGTGGGTCCAGCCTGGATCAAACTGAGCTGTGAATTCTGTGGGGCAAGGACTCATTTGTGACCTCAGACTGTGTACCGCTTCCTACAACAGGATTTCATAAAACTATCATATTAAATTAACACTCCACAGGGGGATTTTAGTCGCCCCTTCCCACAAGCAGCTAAAGGCCAGAGTCAGGTGCAAACTAGTGGCTAAATAGGATTCAGTGTTTTGCTTAAGGAAAGCAAGTTGATTCACAATTCACATTCGTGTGGCCGATTCCTCCTGCTTCCCCTTCTGATTCTGCATGGCTTTTGTTTTGTGTCATTTGGACAGCACTTCTAAGTCCACAGAGAGCGTAACTCCTTATCAAACATGGCCTCTGCTGATCTGTCTCTTCTGGGGGCTTTGGATCGCCCGTGTGCCAATGGGCAGTCAGGCCTTTGCCAAGAGTACAATGTGCAGGGGGGAACTTGCCAAATGTAATCCAGCAATGCTGCAACACGCTCAAATGAATCCAACTGGCTGCGAGTTGTATGACTCTGTAACTACTTCAT
The DNA here is from genome assembly GCF_043641665.1 of Enoplosus armatus. NCBI lineage: Eukaryota > Metazoa > Chordata > Actinopteri > Centrarchiformes > Enoplosidae > Enoplosus > Enoplosus armatus. Next base: position 5,505,980 of record NC_092193.1, on the reverse strand, counting down.
GTTAGGAAATTAACAGAAACCGAGGACATAAAAAGTTGATCAAATTGCCCAGAAATATGTGATTAACAGAAACACAGAAGTAGAAATAATCAACAGATTAATTAATGGTGAAAATAATTACTTTTGAGTACTGGCTTTTAGAGCTGCATGTACTTTGATCCGTTATTCGTTTGTTATTTTTCAAACAGAAATAAGAAACATGCTCATTCCTGCTTCTCAAACGTGAGGATTTGCTGATTTTCTTTGTTTCATATCATCGTAAACCGAACATCTATTTTGAGGTACTTTTTATGCTACTTTCTTTCTACTTCTACTTTGACAGCTTTAGTTACTTGTTACTTTGCAGATTTAGATTATTAATACAAAATATAAATCAGCTAATAAATTCTGATGTGTTATTACAGGTTAAGCTACCCAGCAGTATAGAAAGCAATTCAAATGAGCTCCACCTTTACTGCTGCAGAATGAGTGCTGTACACATGAATGCATCACTAATATATTCTTATAATACATATATATTATATATATATATGCTTATAAACCAGTAATATAATATATATGATTCTGAAATGGATTCTTCATCATGAGTATACGTTTGGTATTTTAAACATATTTCACTTTACTTTGGTAAGATTTTGAATGCAGGACTTTTACTTGTAACAGTATTTTTACACTGTAATATTGGTACTCTTACTTAAGTAAAAGGTCTGTATACTTCTTCCACCTCTGGTTAATAGACCAAACGATTAATCAGTCAATCAAGAAAATAACCGTCGGATCAAGAATGAAAATAATCGTTAGTTGGAGCTCCAACGTTTTTTATGATGATCCAATAAAAGCTTTGTTTTCTTTCCACCTTGCAAACATTATTGATTTCTTGCTCCACGACAGGACAAACAACACACACACACATATCTCAGGTTGTTCACTGACAAAGCAGCAGTTGGTCATTCTTTGCACACATACACAATGTGAGGTCCATCCGGTATTTGTCATTTCCTCGCAGCAGTAAATCAGCAAATCACCTCCTGGATCATGTTCCAACCCAAAACTCCAGAGTTCGTCCAGGGAGCCATCTGATGCCATCTGACCACCGGCGATCTGCCGTCTTGGCAGCTCCGTCTCTGACTCACAGACTGTACCGATGGCACTCAGTCTCTTTATCTTTATCTACGAGTGTTCGCAATCGACCGGAGGGTGAAGTGTTAAGAGGCCAGAGTTAATCCTAAAATGGTGAGTGACCCTTTAATCCCTGAAGAACTTGCTGTGTGCTGCAGACGTATCAGACAGGTGCAATTCAAAACAATCAGCTGATTATATGCAAATTATCCTTCTTAAGACCACCAAGACAAACACTGATATTCATACAATACCCAGAAGAAAAGGCAGCTGAAAGAAAATTAAACCATAATTCAAGCTGTTTGGACTCTACAGAGAGTCAGAGGATCATTTAGGAGCAGTTTGAGATGATTTATGAAATCTGGAAACCTACTGCTGATACAAAAACAATATCATTTGTCTAATCTCTGTGTTTAAAACACCTTTTCTCACACTGCACATCACCATTTGGTACCAAAGTTAACTTACAGTGTCTGTTTTTTACCCAACACAAAGACGCCCAAAGCCAAATCTCTAAGAATAACTTCAGTAAAGACGGGGACTGTGCCCTTGTGAAAGTCAGTGAGGGCCCAAAAAAAACTTCACTTTTTAAATGAAAATGCAGCTGAATGTTCTCCTGTATTGATTACAATGTGTTTGCATTTTCTTCTGATGTCTGGAAGAACAATGGCTGATTAATAACTGCACTTAATTCTCTTCTACATGAACATTGGCTCTGTCCTCTTGTTTTAAGGTAATTAAAGCACAAATCTTCCACCTTGACATTACAGCTGCAGAGAGCTCCCTTGTGAACGCATGTACAGTAATAATAGGGGTTACGGCCCAGAGGTTCTTTGTGAGTGACATGTAATTTTATGCTGCTGACCGTGGCTGCAATTACAGAGTGGAACTTAATTTGTAGGCTGCCGGATCACCTCTTTCATTAAACTCTGGGTGTCTTCTTTGTATTTTGTCCAAATGGGGGTGAAAAGGGAACAGACACACAAAAAAAAAAACAGCCAAGAAAATGACCAGCGCTGGCAGAGTTCAAGCTCCCTGAACTGGCACATGATTAAACCACCCAGGATTAGAGACTACCTGAACAACACGACCGACGACACGTAGTGAGATCAAGTGAGGCTTTAAGTCTTCCCAGATGTTGATAAGATTTCTTGTGTGAGCTCAGCCCGCTGGCCCAGTTACTACTGCTACGACTGCTGCTGCAGTGTGGATTAATGCCAGATCTGGAGGGAGGTTATCACCCTTGGTTACCACTGTGAATAAGCTAGCCCTTGCACTAGCTTCTGCAGCAGTGTGTGTGCATGTGTGCATGTGTGCATGTGTGCGAGTGTGTTTGCACAACAGATGTAGGTTACATTACCATGACAAAGAAGCCACACGCTTAAATGGTACCCTGTTGGCTCCAAAGGGTTTTAGAGAACGGATGGCGAACAGCGAAGCGCAAAACAAAGACTTTCTTTTAGGTCGTTCAGTCAGTCAAAGTCAAGCTGAAATTTGAATTCTCCTCACTTTTTGTGTCAGGGAATGTAAATTATGATGATGCGACAGCTATTGTGCATATTTTTCAATGTTTCATAACCGTATAAAAAAAACCCCAGTTTTTTTTGGACATATTTGTGGGAACTGTGTCTGTGTCAGTACAATGGGCCTCCCGTTGCTACCACTTGGAAGTGTCCATGCATGGTTAGCCTAGCCCCACTGCTAACCCTGCAGTCACATCATTTAAACTGCTAAAATTAGCTACTTCTACAGTGTATTTCGAGCAGGTCCTTAACAAGTGAAACCAGATGCAAACTGGCAGAGCTCTACACGCAGATCTTACATTGAACAAATTACAGACATTGTCAAAACCAAAGCTCCATCACACCCCCTGGAGACTAATGAAGCTGAGCGTAAGTTCAATCAGGAACCCTGACTATCTTCACTCTTACTGTATTTATTATTTACTCTGTCTGCTGTCGTTTCAGCGTCATATCGATCCCTCCTTCACCCCATTCACCTCAGGACTTCATCGCAACCTGTCCTCCCAGTTGGTCCTTCCAGTGAGCCCATCAGAAGTCCCTCTCCACATCTCCTCCATTCAGATCTTCACCCCTTCACCATCACCACCAGCATCTAGACTCCTCACCTCACGGCATCACTACCACCTCAAAATGTGACATCCCGATGGGGTCTAATCACTTTCTTCAACCTTCCTATTGTGTCAATAAATTAATTATATTAATCTTTAAGCATCTCTGCAATTAAGTCTCTCCTGATTATCGCTATCAGGACAGAAAAACAGATAAATCTTAAACTTCTTATTTTTGGTAATTACAATTTTTGACCAATAATTCTTACCTAATATTCATTTTCATTTCAGTTTGACTGTAAATATTAATACTGGAGTGTTATAGTTACATTTCACATAAAACTTGCAATGACGGTTTTGAATGAATTCGGATGGATTTTCATTCTGCATTGATTCCTATTCAACATATTTATGAGTAAAACCAAACTTCTGCTAAAAAAAAAGTATCATGACTTCAAGTATCATTATTGTATGAAGGCATTTAATAAACTATTAGTAACTGATCTATCTATAAAAAGTTTTCCTTTAGGACCCTGTGCAGCCAGTTTGCAAACTTTAAAACAATGGATTCCCAAAGATCTCATGTAAACTTCACACTCAAGAAGGAAAACAGATAAAAGGAGAGAATGGCACAAAAAGGAGGCCTGAGAACGGATTTGATAAAACTTTGAATATAAACCGGAGTCTCAGCTTCGTTCAACATCCTGCCGGTGCCCTCGTGTGTTTTCTCTAAAACTGTGGCGAGGCACTTTTTTTTTTTTATCAGCCTGCCGTCTGCTGGATCACAATCACGTGGGACAAGGGGGACTCAGAGAAGTGCCATTCATCCCTGAAACTCTTAAGAACTGGGACACTCACTGCATTCCCCAAAGCTGTTACAACACCTCTCGACACACACACACACACACACACAAGTCGTTTGTGTGTGCATGCATTCATTCATTTGTGTGTGTGTGTGTGTTTGTGTGTACCCGCATGAACCCGTCACAAATGCTTGCTTTGCTGGCCTTGTTCTGCCGTGTGAAGTTAGGAGTAACAGCGGCATCACCGTCTTTTGGATGAGACGTGATGGAGAGCTCATCCTGAACTGTTATGATGGAGGACAACAGCCGCAGCCTTTCCCAGCTCAGGCACAGTTCTTCACGGATGAACTCACTCCAATTAAAACACAAGCTAACAAGGGGAGAGCCTCTCTCTGCAGGCCTCTCTCACCAATTATAAACATGAACTAAGTAGCAGACTGCGAGTCAAACAGCTCTCAGAGTCATGAACCATACTAGGGCAGGTTGGTGGGTTAAGAAATGCATCTTATTATGCACCTAAACACATCATCACAGCAGGAACACGCAGATTCACAGTAGAGAGACAGTTTTAAATCTGGCAAATCAAACAGTTCAGTTGGCGTTTTCCATGTCACTGTCTCTCTCTGCGAATGCATACAACACAGACTGTACTTGTGATTTAGATTTGATCCAAAAACAGGTTTGTGAAAAAGTCCAGAAAGAACTGAAGATATTTATCAGCATATTTACAAAAACATTTAAATAATTTCAGCTGTTTCTCCACTTTCTGTTCATTCTATAGCCTGAAACACATAACATGACAAAACCCAGTGGTTCCCAACTTGGGGGTTGGGACCCATCCAAGGAGTCACAAGTTACATCTGACATGACTAACAGGTAAAATAACAAGTTCTGCTACACTAAACTCTTCAGCCCTCAACATTCACACGATCAATCTGAGAAGCTTGGTAAGGAAAATGCCTCTTGAGTGGAAGTGTTCAAAACTTTCAGACAAATGCAACCTGTGTCAAGGGGTCACAAGTAGACACGCGATCATTTTACAGCATAAGCCGCCATCGTAAGAATTGTGATGTAGACATGTACTGAACACAACATTTTACAGTTGAAAAATAAACTTTTCAGTGCTCTCTGGGGCTTGACAAATTGGATTTCTGTACTGCAACTTCCTGTTAATTATCGACTGATATATTGGCCGAGCCAATTTAACAGTTGGACTCTAGTTTATTCATGTATTTGTTAACTTACAAATACTCTTTTGAATTTCAGATTAATTTGAAAAAGTACTTATTTGCAATAAACAAATCCACTTGTGTGAAAAGTCAAAATGTTGCAAAACATTTTGGTGCTTGGCTGAGTTGGAAAAGTTGGCGCATCGATAAAAAAATGCAAGAAAACTCAACAAAAACACACTTCATTTGCATATTCTTTCGCCAATTTTCTGGAAATGCTTTAAAATGTGCGCTACATTTGGATGAAAAGAATAAGTCAAGCAATCAGTTTAACGATACTTGCTTTTTCTTTTCTCTTACATTAGTACATTAGTTAATCTCTGCCAGAATCATCATCACTTCAGGATGTTTTTATTGCTAAGAATCACGGTCTCACGGAGGGATATTTCAGCAGAAAAGCAAGGAAACAGCAATCTACTGTCTGTGTTATATAAACATACAACAAGAACATGTGGCAGCAAAGTGTCGCCATATGTCACCATTCTGCCCAGAAACTGCTGCATATGCACTTGTATATGTCTAATATCACAGTACAAGCAACAAGTTGAGTAAGTCAGTTCAGAAGTTCACTATAAACTTAAAGACAGCAGCACCGTCAACCAGCAGCATAAGGAAGATATAAGCATTTACATTATTTGAAAACGCTGTACAGGATTCATCTGCCGAATATTTAATAACTACATCAGACTAAATGTCAGCTACTTTTCAACTGACGAGAAACAAGAATACCGGTGTCATTTAATTTAAAGTTACGGCTCATTTACTTCTGTCCACTCCTTGTTTACATGTCCTTCAATCACTCCGCAATTTGTACTATGTAATTACATTTTCTTTTTTTCATTAAAATATAACAGCGTCAAATCTAGAGTGAAATTAACTCCTGTCTCAGATAACAAAAACCCGCCTGAACGAGTTTGTAAAGTGACACGTCGTTGACAGAGACTCTCATTTCTTCCTGTGGGAGTTGGAGGATTGACAGGAACCAAAGTGCCTTTAAATGAATGAAGACTTTGGCACAATGAAATATAGATAAAACACGAAGTCTGACGAAACCAAACTAAGACGATACGTGACGGACTGAAGAAAATGGTCGATATCTTCAACTACACTGACTGTTTGTAGACGTTCAAATCGCCCAAATGTGTGATTTCAAGCAAGCTACAGTGTTGTTTTACACATTAAAAGAGTTTGTTAATGCACAACTGGAATACGGCTCACTGCTTTGAACGTTTTTTGCATACGTTTGGCAGTGCGGCATCATGATATTTCAACACAATACCGGAGTTTCAGTACCAGTTAAAGCTGAAGTAAGTTGATTAACCGATTATTTGATCAGCAAAAATGCCAAATATTCCCCGGTTTCAGCTTCTCATTAGTAAGATTTTGCTACTATTCTTTGTCTTAAGTGATAGTACACTGAACATCCCTCTTTGGTCGAAACACAAAAAGACATTTAATGATGACACGTTGGGCTTTAAGGACCAGTGATGGGCATTTTTCACTAGTGTCTTTACATTTTATACACCAAACAATTGACAATTATGAATTAGTTGCAGCCCCCGTATCAATACCAAGCATTAACTCATTCAATGCCTCATATTCAAAAATATAAAAGTTTTTCAACAAAACACAAAGCGGTCGCACAAGAACTTTCCCTCAAAAAAATTCGGTCTAAGTTTGCAAAGTGATCATATAACTCAAGAAATAATCTGACACTCAATGTTCGGTACTTGACAGTGTTTGATACTCGGTGCTACTGGTACATTTCAGCCGATAACCAAAGAGTATTTGAGTTTGATACCCACCACTAACTGTGCTATAGCTACACACATTGATATCTGAAAATATCCTTTTCTTTAAATCTGACAACAAACTTAAGAGACTGAAGAAACGTGGAGGAAGGTAAAACACAGATGAGATGTAACGCAGTTTTTCTATGCAAACCATTGTAGCTGTGTTACACTGTTTATATGTGAGTGTGTGTGTGTGTGTGTGTGTGCATGGTGGTGACACGATGTAAGTGTGTGAGTAAGTACTGCATGTGCCTGTGAAAGACTGACACACACAATCACTTTCATAGGGACATTCACCAGAGCTGAAATGATTAGCCGACCAATATTTTAAACGTTAAAGTTGAGCAAGTCGATCGACAACAACAATTTTGTCTTTTTCTCAAAAGTCAAACAGGATCCAGATTCGCAAATGTCAGCGTTTGCAGTTATGTTTAGTTTTGTATCGTTGGGAAACTGAATAGTTTTGGCTTTTGGACTGTTGGTCAAAAAAGCTATTTGAAGCAATGAGTCAATTAAACTACAAGTTGAGCGTCAGAAAATGAATCGCCAACACTTTTGATAATTGATTTTGAGTCATTTTTCAATCAGAAACACCAAAAATCTGATTTGGACTTCTCAAATGTGAGAATTTACTGATACTCTCTGTTTTATGTCATTGTAAACTGAATATTTTGGGGGTTTCAGACAAAACAAACTATCTGAAGATGTCACCTTGAACTCTGGGAAACTCTGGGAAAATTTTCTTTTATCTTATAGAGAGAAATTGCAAAATGAATCTGCAAATAAGTCGATAATGAAGATAATTATTAGCTGCAGCCCTAACTAATACAAATGGAGCGTTTTGTGTCATATGAGCAACTACACCTCCAGCTCTTACAGTGTCGTTGATTTGCGAATTACTGATTTTAACTGATTTTAACTGGAATGAAAAGAGGAAGAGAGTCACTGAAGTACTTTTTTTTTTGCTAACTGAATGTTTCTCTGGATGTTTGAAACTCCTCGCATCATGTCAGCACCTGAACGTGTCATGAGGGATGTAGTGAACACAGCTGGCTGGCTGGCCTGCATCTGCCTGCTTCTTTCCACGAGCAGTAAACACAAACATGGACTGAGTGAGGAAAATAAAGATAACACAAACACGAGGGCCTGGCTTTTCCTTCATGTGCAAGAGCGAAAATCACATGTATAGCCCCCCCCCTCCCCAAAAAAAACCCAAAAAACACAGGAGAACAGACAGAAACCAGAGGAGGGTTAATTACCTCCACGGAGCATCACCACCACACCGGCTCACATTTCACCTCACACGCGTTAAAATGCACGTTAACGTAAAGGCAGCCACGTCAGGAGCTCCTTCTGTGTTTTTCCTCCTTTTCCCTATTTCTTGACTGTCATGTATGAGAGAGAGAAACCCCCACTTACCTTCCACATCCAGGCCATTCTTATTTCTACGCAGACAATGGTGGACCGCTTGTTTTCCTCAGCCCCCACCCCCCCCCAAAAAAAAAAAACCCGACGTTCACCGCGTCCGTTTCCAAACACTTCTATTCATGTGCGGAGGACACGCAGATGCGGTGCGGTTAAATGCGGGGGTCGGCTCCATAGATATTGGCGTGTACCGTTATTCGTCTCCTCTCTCGGTTTTTTTCCCATGGAGCTGCTGGGACTTGGACCGACGCTGCGCCGCTACTGGCCGGCGCAGACGCAGAGCCCCGCCCCCCTTCTGCGTCACGTGACGGCCGCTGATTTCCTGACTTGTGCTTTTTGCAGCATGCCTGAGGTGAGGCTGCATGACTTACACACTGTGGTGGAGCAAGTATTCACATCCTTTACTTTAGTAAAAAGCACTAATACAACGCTGTGAAGATACGCCACTACAAGTGAAAGTACTGCATTCAAAACCTTGCTGAAGTAAAAGTAAGTATTTACAGCAAAAAGTACTTAAAGTACTCAGTCTGGTAGTGTTTACTAATATATATGATGTTTTTGGATTAATGTCACTGCTTCATAAATGTGTACATTCTGCAAACAAGTTCCAAATGAACTATTATGATGTGGAAAACAAGATTCATGTCTCAAAATATTTGTTTTATCTTGTAGGAACAAGATCCATATATTGAGCGAAGTTATGGAATCAAGATGTTATGTGTGTTATGTGCAAACACATTATCATGTGTGATAGATACATTTATCGTGGGGAAAAAAGTTATAGCAGAACTAGATCTATGTCCAAGAAGATGGATTTTTTTTATCTTGCGAGATCAAGATATTATGGGAACAAGATACTAAAATATCTATTTATTGCAGAAACAGGTTGTGATGGAGTGTGATTGATGTTTTACGACAGGACGTTCTCGGCACGTCAAAAGAAGATGTTAACTTAGATGAACAAGTTATTATCTTATAGGAAAAAGATCCATATGTTGTTCAAAGAAGTTATGGAATCAAGATGTTATGTTGTGCAAACACAGTATCATGTGTAATAGATTAATCATGGGAACAAGTTATAGCAGAACAAGATGTGTGTCCAAGACGATGGTGTTTTTTTAACTTGTGAGATATTGTCTTTATTGGGGAAACGAGTTATATTCTGCAACAAGCTCCATATGTTGCGCAAACTAACTATTATCAAGTGGAAAACAAGATTAATGTTGTAATTAAGGGTTAATGTAATTAAGGGTTTTTTATCTTGTGAGAACAAGATGTTACCTTGTACAAGATACATGTATACTAACAAGTTATATTGTGGAAACAAGATACTATTTGTAAAAGATCAGTTTACTGCAGAAACAAGTTATGACGGAATAAGATGATATTTAACAAGTTATCTTCTGCAACAAGCTCCATATGTTTTGCAAACTAACTATTATCATGTGGATAACAAGATTAATGTCTCAAAAGGTTTTTTATCTTGTGAGAACAAGATGTTACCTTCGGGGGGAACAAGTTATTTTTATGTACAAGACCCATATTCTTCTTATATTGTACAAGTCATTACTATTATTATTTATGGGAAAAATCATGCTGGAAGAAAATCAATGTACTTTTTATCTTGTGAGGGCAAGATCTTTTCTTGTGGGAACAAGATCAATATGTTGTTGTGAAAACAAAATATTGTCATATTGAAAACAAGTACAGAACTTGTGGGAACAAGATATTAGTTTGGGCAACAACAACAAAAAGTCCTGCAAATACAAAATGATGTAGGTCCAGGTTCTAGGCTGCAGCTGAGCCACAGATCTGATATTTTTAGTACAAAACACTTTTTTCTGATGCAGCGGTTCTTAAAGTGGGGTCCTGGGACCAGCGGGGCTCCTTGTAAGAATGACAAGGGGTGTCAAGAAAATGTAGAATAATGTAATTTTATTGCTGTCTCGCTTCTCTGACTCTAATAATGCAAGTCTTTTGGGATGCCACACTGCTGCCAATTTTTGTTTTGTTTCTCCTCCTCTTTGCTCTGGGAATAGAAAACAATGCATGGAGTCAGAGTTAACAAGAAGACAGGGCTGACTCACAAATACAAATTCACAACAACAGTAAGACGTGTCACATCACTCCATTCACTCGATGCAATTTCTATTATTCTGTTTTTACTTAATTAACTAAGTACTTTCTTATGATCACCTGGTCTTGGAGCACTTTCCTTACTCATTTTTGTATTTTTATTTGGACATACTGCAAATGTTATTTTGATATTTTGTCCACTTACAAGGCCACTTACACACATATCCTATATCTCATTACAACAGTAAACATGAACAGTAAACACCACTGATTTCTAGATATGAGGTATTAAACTGCATTTACTCTGCAAAACATAGTAACTAAAATATATGAAAAGAGCAGAAAATACGCAATCACTGCATGCTCATATATAAAGGATACATTATCCCTGTATAACCCTTTCATATAAATATGGATCGTTTCTTTCAGTCATGCTGATAAAATGAGACTGCTGCGTTGAGGTTACTGTGCTTGTCGAATGTCAGTGGTGTTTTCTATCTGAGAATATTTATGTTATCTGCTCTGGTGGGGAGACAGTATAGAAAGAGATAAACTCGGGTCTGCAGATATATTATATGTTTTCTTCGAGTTGCTGAATTCACCTGAATGCAAAAGTGTTGCAGTGAACAAAATTGATGTCCTGGAAACCTTTCAGCGATCCTGATAGAAACCTTACTACCCCGCGGAGATTATTTGACTTGGAGGAGGTGCCTTTAGGGTTGGAATTGGGAAACTTTTCTGTGTTAAATCATGAAATGACCTTAAAAACAGACATTAGGAAATTCCAGCAAACAGATGTGATTGTGGTCATGCTTCTGTTTTCTGTATCTGGTTTGTCCTCTTCAGGCTTCCTCAGCATGACCTGGGTCAAGTTGCTGTCTGTCACATGGTGGGAAAAACACATTCACACTGCTGGCCACTTAGAGTATCCAATCCGCCCTTTCTACATATCTTTGGACTGTGGGAGGAAACCGAAGCACTCAGGGGAAACAGGAGCCGACACAGTGAGAACATACAAACACCACATGGGAAGAATCCAGCCGACAGGATCAGCAGGACTAAGTGCCTCTGCAGGAGCAGAGGTGCTGCTTCACAATACATTAGCTGATGACTTCTTCAGTGATGTGGCTATTATTGTTCTGAGCTTATTTGTAAAGTTGCATTCTGCTATTACATTAAACGTTTGGCAGGGACAGGAGAAAGTAAACACTTAGATACGTTCACCTTCTACGAGAAAAAAGGGTTTACTTGATTTGGGCCACTTCCTGTCATGAAGTTCACTCACTGTTATGATCAGTCTTTAAAACCAGTGTCACAACCTTTAAAATTTAAGAGTGATAAATCATAATACCTGTCGTGACATAAGATCTGCTAACTTGGTGAAATGACGTTGGTCTCTTCTGCGCAATGAAGTTGCTCTGAACACTTTAAAGGTGTTTGGGAGGGGTGGGTTCATTCGAAAGAAGAAAAGGCAATAAAAATATAATTGTTAAATACTGTTATTGACATATAAACCATGTAAATGTAAGTGAAGGCTCTGTCACTTGTTCTCAAGCTGAATATATTTGTTGTAAAACACATTTTTTGCCATTTGAAGCTCAAAATGTGTGTAATTGGCTTCAAGTAGCTAAAATTACAGTTTAAACTTTCCCAAATGTTCCTTAGTGTCACATTGTCCCCCTGTCTTTCTGTCTGTCGCTCTTTAACTGTCAGTTATATTAAATAAAAGATACGGTAGTAGACCCTGATCTGTTGACAGTTCACGCTCCATCAGCTCACATCAGTTTTTGCAAAATGTGGATTTCAAACGGTTATTAAAGAGAAAGCAATCACAACCAAATCTAGTGGTAATGTGATGAAATTGAACATTCGATTTTCACTGTGTGAATTTCTCACACTCCTTTATTGAAAGAAAAAGGTTTGAATAAATAGTATAAGCCCATTTAAAGATACCAAGGACACGAACACAAGCTCTGGCCAAACACACAACCAACCAGACAACACATTTCAATTTAACCTTCTTTGATAAGATATATTTTATTTTAGGTATGTTATATATTTTGACAGAAACTGTTGAAAATACCAGAGAAAGTGAAGGAAACCTGGCAAACATCCTGTCTGTCATCTCTGCCATGTTATTCAGATGCCGCCTTTGTGTTCTGCTGCCTGTATGGGATGCTGTAATTGAGTTCAGCTGCAGTCTGCCTTCCTGCCAGATGACATGACACCTTGAGTAAACAGAAATTTTTCCAACATGTCAGTCTTGTTTGCAAATGAAAGAAACCAATCTAGCACAAAATATATTTGATATACACCATCTGTAATTACTGGGACACAAACAAGCACGAATCCACGGAGGTACAAACACTTTCTGCTGGAAAGAGGCACAAACACCCTCTAAGCAGGTAACCACAGGCTGCTGGCACACCTCACTTCTTTTGATTAGCTGTCGGCACATTGATTAAACCTCTCAGTTATTTTCTCCTGAATCTTGCCAGGTGTGAAGCGGGTCCTCTCACCAAATCAATAGCTCTATCGGGGTTATCGCCAAATCTCCCTCTTTCTCGCTGCCTCTCCTCTTTCAAAGCTTTTCAAACAGAGCATGAAAAAAAAAAAAAAGAAGTAATCCTCAAACTCTGAGAGTGCCACATCACGGATTCAATTCTCAGGAGTGTGCACCCCGCTCAAAAAGAGAAAGTCAAGGTCATCTGCAGACCGTGCATTTGAAATTACCTCTGGATGATTAAGAGACTGTGGATGATACCCTGCCACCTTTTTGGATGTGATAAGAAGCTTTCGGGCTCAGGAAAGCTGAGGAACGTAAGACGCAACGCCTTCTAGATACCTTCAGTCTTAGTTCTCAGCTGGCTGTTAACAGTTAATGACATACAGGTTTACCCTCCATCCAGCAGCACATGTTAACACTGTGAAGTTTACTTACGACACATCTGGAAGCAATTAGTGTCAGTTTCACACTAGATACCACTTATATACTACAGTATAAAGCAATTAGTATACAATAATTTGCACATTCCATCCTCTTCCTTTTAAACACTGTACAGCTCGTTTTTCAGATATATTTTACATATTTGTTAAAGATATTTTTCATATTTCTTATTGTAAATTTCTTGTTGACATGTTTTTTTTTTCGTTTTATTACGTTTATTGTGACCGTTATGCACCAAAATACCAAAGCAAATGAATGTAAAAAACCTACTCAGCAATAAACTGATTTCTAATTCTGATTCTGACAAAAAAAAAAAATGACATGAATGACAAACATTTTATATTGGGTTACACTATTAGGTAAATGAATCCTGTACAAATGTCCATAAGACATTATGCTGCTGGCTGGACGTGCTGCTGACCAGCCCCAGCAAACCTGTCATCGTCTTGTAATAATACACTTTGCTCTAACTTTATAGTGAACAATTGGTTTTGTAGATATCTGGTCAAAAAAGGGAAAGTTTCACCCGATGATGGTGCAAGAGGAAAAGTCAGGGGATCGTCAACATTTTGACCATTTATCCTGAGGGGACCATGAATGTGTGGTCCGAAGTTCATGGCAATCTTTCCAACGGCTGTTGAGACGTTTTAGCTGGGACCGACCGAACAGCACCGCCATCCCTACAGCCAAACCACTGGCACAGCTGAATGACTTACAGCACTTTAGCACCATTAAAACAGACACTTTTCTCAATGCATTACTGTTTTGTTTATATTTTTGAAGATTCAGACAAATATTCACATGAATTTAAAAGAAAACATATCACTGATTAAACTCATTCTCCTTTTCGTAGATCTTCTTCCAAACATCAGATAAAAAAAAGAAAAACACCTGCAGAGACCAGAAACATCATGTCTGAACAACCTCATGTGATGAAAGAGTGTGAATGTGTTTACAACTGCAACGTGTTTAATCTAAAGTATATTATCTAATTAATTAAGTAAAATCTCATCAGTGAAGAATATCAAATGGGCACAGTGGAGACATTTCAGTACGGTACTTTTTCTCTCTGAGCTTTTGTCTAAACGTACTGGACACCACGCTCTGAAGTGGGGCTCTGGTTTCACTTTCAGAGTACCTGGGTCCATTTTGCTTGATGAGAATGGTCATCGTTGGTCTGGTTCCCAGGCTTTAGTCCAGTGAGCCCAGTAAGAGGACGCCTGAGTGATGATGCCCTCGCTGCTCCCTGAAACCCTCCTCCTCTGCTGACAGACGCACACACAAAGACACCAGTGGAGGTTCCCAGCTGACGGAGACAAGTCGCTCTTCACAGTCTGTCGGTCTGGACTGGAGGTGAAGACAAAGAGAGGGAACTGCTGAAACATCACTGTTTCACTTTCTTGGATGTTGAACAGCGACTTTAGCTAATGCTCATTGCTACAGTATGCAGTAATCACATGATGAACATGACAAGTTGTTCTTTCCTCAGATCACAAATTATACTAATGGATGTATTAAAGGTATCCTGTGCAGTTTTTGACCTCTAGTAGCGCTATGGAGCATTTTTACTGTTTAAATTCTCAGACAAAACAACATCCACTGCAGCACTACTGCTATTTGAATAGAATTTTCCACAGGGGGATTAATAAAGTAATTTTCTTCTTCTTCTATCCATATTTTTATAACCCTGATTGTCCATACTGTGTTTTGGTTCGTCCTGGGAGAGGGATCCCTCCTCTGTTGCTCTTCCTGGTTTTCCAGTCTAAGATTTTAATGGCGCTTGAAGCAAATTTGTGATTTGTGATATTGGGCTATATAAATAAAATTGAATTGACTTGACTATTAGAAATAAAAAAAGAAACAATTACTTTGTGAGCACAGAAAAAAACAGCTCTCATGTAATAAAATGTAATAAAACTCACCAAGGCTCTCTTTAAGAGTCACTTTTTCCATTTTTTTTTCTCAGCTGTGATCTCTGCCGTCTAAAAACGTCAGCAGCGTTCAGTCCTCTTTGTCCTGATGTTATTATAGACACGTCTGATGTGACCGCGACCTCTCAACTCGCTCATTGACTGGCCTCTTTTGTCAAGCCAAGAACCCAAGAACACAATATAATCTTCTCACTTAAGATTATAGTTTTAAACCTCACCTAACCTTCTCTGCCCCCAACCTGCCTTTACGTACACCTTTTATGTAATAATTGCTGTAATTTACTTGAGTGAATTATTGATTTGAACAAACAAGTAGGTAATGAGTGTGTGAAATAAGGCCTCTTAGTTCCTTCTACACACTGCACACTACAGTACTTCTACTATAACTTACACTGCATATGGGCTGATATAATACATAAAAACTGTTCTGAATTCACAGAGAAAACAATGATGATCAAATTATCTGCAGGGAGCTAAATGAAAAAAGTAGTAATCCACAAATGATTTGACTTTTACAGTTTTCATTTTCACTCTCGTATAATTAACGTCTCGATCAGCTTTTAATGAATTATTTAAAATTTAGTGGTAATCTAATAGCCGATTTCTAGAACGGGTAAAGTCTCACAGTGACCTGAATAAAGTGTAACTCAAGCACTCCACTTTCACACAAGTGGAGCATTTCAGACTACACCTCTGTACGGAGAGGACGCACTCGCACATCAGATTGCCTGCAGCTACAGAAACACCGGATAAGCTCCTGTCCCATGTTCCTCTCTGCTTCCAAGAAGGCTTACTGGGATGAATCATTTTGACTCCATATGACAGATTTGTCTCTCCTGCCACTGAAAAGAAGCATAAATTGGAATCTAATTACCTCGTGTGGTGTGTCATTTTTGTTAATGTGTGTAACGGTTCATCTGAAAACACATGATTCATTTATATTCATATTGTGAGTTGAACTATGACTGAAATTAATAACTGGAGGGGTTAAAACCGGGTTTCCCCCTTTTATTTTCCCTTAAGTAGCTTTAAGGTAATTTGGCACATTTTGACTAAAACAAACCTCTGACGAATGTCACCATCACCATGTGCTGTACTGAATGCCAGTGCAACATCTGTGCTTTACTGCCTCCCAGTGATTATAACAGTACGTTGATGGCAGAGAGAGAGAAGCGCCACATAATCAGGAAACATTATATGATGATTTAAGGACTATTTAGTAAAATGTCCTTCATTTCTTCTGAATGGATGATTATAAAAAAACTTGAGCTGAGCAAGGAAGGATTTTTGTGGCAGGTTTTATTTGTAGAGCCCTGGACATTGTCTGCAATGAAATTTAAAAAGTTACGTTGTCTTATAAGTCCATGTGTGCATGACCCAATAAAGAACATAACTAATTAACAAACTATTGACATGATTTATGATATTTATTGGGTATTTCCTCATTGAGCAGTCACAGTAACTTGATTACAAACAAAAATATAGAAAAAAAGGAAATAAAAGGTTTTGCCAGCTAAAACGAATGCAGTATAATACAACAGTCCTGCAAATAAATCCTCCCTCCATGAAACTGTTTTAGAGACGTGTTGATTTAACTTTATGATAATTTTGGAGGCTGCAGTTTGTTGAACTGTGGTGCGTTATACTGAGAGGTGTTTCTATTATTGTGTCCACCCCATGTCTATCAATCAGGGTAGGCTAAATAACAGAAACACCTAATACAATTCATTCAACAAGTGTTTTTGTAAGTTTCTCCCAAAAAAGATATTATGGATTGAAGTCAGGAGTGAAAACATTTTTCGTTAAATGTTTCATCAAGTTAAGTGACTCTGAGTTTCCTGACAGGAACATTTCATTTCAGTTGGAGTATTTTGTGAGTGGTTTTCTACACCTGTTGTCAAAGAGCACTCAGAAGTCAAATTTCAGATGTTAAATCTATTCATCAGCACTAGATGACTGACAAGGAGTTCAACTCTACGTACAGGCAGAACAACACCATTCATCATTCATCAGTCTCATTAATAATCTGTCAACTCTAAAATCTGTGTGTCTGCTCAGACTTGATCTCAGCAACGACAAGCTAATGGAAGGGCTGCAGTTATACCAAGAGCTGAGGGTACCACTGTTTACTCCAGCTGCTATATTTATACTGTCATACGAAATATTACTCCTGTCTGAAACTTGAGATTTAGAGATATATTTTGCAGTCTTTACAGCAGCTTTTCTCTCACATGTTGTCTTTATTCTTGGTGAACTTCTGCTGTATCTTCTTAATCACTTCCGCTCTTCCTGTCAGAGTTCTCTCAATTACAAAGTCGTATCTGTCATCATATCTGGCCAAACATCTTGTTGCCTGATGTTGAAAAACAAAAGACAATCTCTGGTTGTCATTTTAGCAGCATTTTGCAGGTGAGCCGTAACTCTAATGCGCTGCTGTTGGCTGAAAACTACCTGCTGTTTAAACTCCTCCTAAAGCTTCAGATTCATGTATTATACATAGTACTGTTGGACGCCATGTTAAACATAATATGAAGCCATCAAAGGAAACCTGTGGTGCAGGTTGTATTTTCTGAAAGCAGAGTCTCCACTGTCAGTCGTATATTGCTTTACTAATTTGAATGTAGGTTTAATGTAGCAGTGTGGACTTCACCGCTCGTTATGTTACATAAAATAAACATAAAATAAATAAATGTTTGATCAGACTTAGCATTGGCTCACAACGAATATTAATAAAATCTTTTTGTCAATCTCGTGTCTCTACGGTGAAGATGAAGTCAGGAGACAGTTAGCTTAGCTTAGCATAAAGAGTGGAAGCAGAGACAAACAGCTAGCCTGACTTTCTCCAAAAGTTAAAAAAAACTTCTAAAACACAACTTATATCTTGTTTGTGTAATCCGTACAAAAACCAAATTGTAAAAACAACACATTGGGGCTGGGCGCTGTCTCCACTGGTTGCCTGGCAACTTCACGGTTACAACAAGGCTTAATTCATGAGTAATCTGAGAGGTACTGGTAGGCAGATTTTGTATCGAGCCGGGACAGAGCCAGGCTAGCTGTTTCCCCCTGTTTCCAGTCTTTGTGCTAAGCTAAGTTAAGCGGCTGCTAGCGGTAGCTTCATATTTACCGTACAGGCATGACAGTGGTGTCGTTCTTCTCATCTAACTTTCTGCAAGAAGAAAAATAATCATCCTTGATATGATCTGGTGTATTTGACAACGTTTTCTGTAACAGACAGAAGGCCCATGTGGCCTCAGCAGAGGATCAATTTATGTTTTTAGGGCAGTATAGGAGTCTTGTTTTTCCTCAGCTAGACTGTTGCTGAGCCTCAGTTTTGTAGAGTTGATTTAGTTGTGGGATTTTATGTCTATATTTACACCTGACTGTGTGACAGGTGTGTCAGAGGACAGCAGAACTTTGACCAAAGCAAACACAGCAGCAACAACTGCTCTGTCAACAGAAACTGCAGTAACTGGGTGAAAAACTCCACAGTGACATGAGGTAAATTATGAATTCAGAGGAAGCAAACTTCCCCCAAACAAAAGTCTTCAGTCCATGCCAGGGTGTTGAGCTATACAATCAGACCTTGCCAGAGCTGTTGGAGGCAAATAATAACACACTGTCACACTATGTCCCTTATAATAACTTCAAACTGGGTGAAATGTTTAACACGAATCTCTTGGGTAGACATTTCCATTTTTCTCCAAACTCGTGAGTCATTTCTACATTCACATATAACACTGCAGTGGTTTAATTAAACATTTATTAAGTGATTGTCTGCTGTGCCTGTGGTTCAGCAGCATTTGGCTGCAGCCCCTGTGGCCTGGACTAATCCTCAGTATTTTGTGCTGAGAGATAACAAGAGGGTGACAGGACTGAGGAGAGGAGAGGGAGGAAAAATGGGTTGCGGCTTTCTCTGCAAACAAACAAGCCTGAGAGGTGAGAGCTGTGATCCATCCATCTGTCTTTCTGCTTCTTTTTCTCTGTCTGGTTCCTTTGCTCTCTGCCTCTATCTCACATTCACACTTTTCCTTTTTCCTTTCTCCCACCATCTGCCTTTTTCTTCATCTCTCTCTTCCTCTCTAATGAGAGCCGGTGGGGTTTCTCGGTAGCCTAACAACCAGCATGTTTGTCTCTGCCCGGACACCAGGGGCCCACAGCTTACTGCTCCCCCAACGACTTAATAAATATACAAATAAATACAAAACTCACAGGGCTGCCAGGAGTATTTTTTACAGGTCCAAGCTGCACTGAGAATGTCACATGATGAAAAATGCCTGTAGCAGGAAGCCCCCTCCCTGGAATCTGATTGGTCCCTTGTTATCTGCACCAACCAGGGTCAGAAGATGATAGGTAGTTGGCTTGTCACTGTGTGTGTACCATCATGGATGGATTACTGAACAGACCTACTGGGTACAGGACCAGGAGCCCCTGGACCAGAGCTTGTTAATATTTCTTGTTAGAAAGTCAATAAAACGACCACAAAGGGATGAAAAATGACTAGAAAGAGACACAAAAGTGCTGCAAAGAGACACCAAACAACTACAAAGAGACACCAAACAACTACAAAGAGACTAATTTTTATGACCCCCACCCCCATTCAAAGGTTTCTAAACCCGACCCTGAGCAAGAATCCAGAAGTGCATCCGAATATTAAAACAAACCTCGTCTCTCACTATCAGGATGCAGTAATTAGTGCATGGAGATGATGATGTTCCACGTAGATATTGTTAGTCTGACATTTTATGAAAGCCATTGTTAGAAATAGTTTCTTATCAGGCTGTACATTGCGGGGGAAGTCCTTATCTTTATTACATGGAGGAAAACAGGTAGGAGAGAATTACCTGCCTCTAATTACTCCGGCGGAGTGCATCAATCTTTACGCTGCTCCATTATTACAATCTGCCACTGCAGTGAAACACAATACCTCATACAGTATCAGACGTGGCATTTCTGCGGTGACAGCATTATTAGTACAGCGTCCCTGGCATGAATTAGTATGGATGTGATGTAGGATGGAAAATGCGTGAGAAAAAGTGTCTCAAGTAGCCTAAGTACAGGTTACACATTAGGTTACACTGTCCACAGAGATTCATAACTTCCATCTCATTGGTTCTATAGAAGAGATATTGATTTCAGAGACTTAAACCTGCAATTAAATGTAACAACCCAAAATCTGGGCAGTTTCTTAACAGGCTCCCTGGTGAGAAATGAGCACATATGTAGTTTGCGTCAACATAAATGCATTTTGAATGGTAAGGCTGCCATCTAGTGGCATCACAGCAGCCACAGGGCGACTTTTAATTGGATTTTGTAGAAATAATTCCAACACGGTAAGATACTTTTTAATAGGATGCTGTCAATTTGATATTCTGATGAATAGTCAAGATTTCCACTACATTAATCTCTCATAGACTTCCATCGTATATTTATACTGCATTTATACAGCAGCCTGTTAAAACAACAGTTGTTTTTTTCCGTACTCAGGGCAGCCATGCTTCTATGCAACACATCATGCTGCCAACACACTCAAAACTAACAAGCCAATAAAAACTGTAAGTGCACGTTTAAGAAGAAAAAAAATCTACAAACAAATACATGCAGCTGACAAACAGCTTGATCCACCATGTTAAGATGAGTCTTTGATCTCAGGGGACGTGATCTGATGATACACTGACACACTGAGACATCTGGACATCTGCCTCTTAAAACCACATTCAAGTTCGTAAAAGGCTCCTTGAACTCCTTAAGTGCGAAAACAAACTGAATCACTGTTTAGGGGAAATATTTATTGCCAACCAAGATTACAAATAAGTTACATTAACATACACAGTGGTGCAACAGTAAGCAGCTTTTTGGATTAGAGCTGCACCCACAACACAAAGACGAGACCTTGTAGTTTAACAAGTTGTTCAGGACATAGTTCAGGTTTTGAGTTGTGAGAACTGTGGTTTAAACCCTATGAGCAAGATTCATTTTAATTAATTTTGCAAAACAATGTCAATTAATACACTTATGGAGTTATCAGTCACTTAAATTGGGTACAAACTCAGAACTAATAGATGTGATTTATTTACAATCTGTAACAATCACAACACAGAAGAGCTTTTCTAACAAGATACAAGTTGCATTCAGTAAGACAACACCAGTGCAGCAACAAAAAGATCAGTTCTTCCTGAAAGGAGAAAAATAATCAAAGAGTTTTAACCAAATTAGTAGACGTACAAAGACGCTTGTAAGACTGGAAATATTTCACGAATTTACACACAGTGTGTTTGCCCACAGCTGCATAACAAAGCTGAGAAACATGGATTTAAATAAATAGTGTAGCTGAGACTGTGGATAAGACGTTAGATATACTTGGCAAGAGGACAACGCTGCCATGTGTTCTACCTCTGGGTGTCTCCAGTCACAAACGTAGCGCTGCCCCTTCCTCGCATTCCTGCCAAAAACACTGTCTGTCTGTTCTGTAAACTGACGTTATTTTAACTCTGTGATAAATAAAACTAGTTCTGTTTGCAACGAGTCCTGTGTTGCATCTCCAGTTGTGAGGCCTATTAGCACACTGGTAGCATGACTGCTCGAGTGTAAACAGGACGAGGATAGTTAGCTTCACATGCTCTTAACTTTCCAAATACAGAAGTTATTTTATTTGAAACAGTAGGCGCATGAAAAAGGTAGATACCCCCCAATAAAATGAGAAAAACAGAAAAAAGATGTGGTGTCTTCAAACTAAATGACTGATAGTCAAGTGTCCTAGGCCCCAAACACAACACATTGAAATCACAGATCAAACTTGATCATGCACGTCTGTTCCACAGGTAACACACATGAAAGAGCTGAGCCGGTCGGTGCCTCCGTCCTGATTTCCACAACAGTTTCCTGTGCTGACAGTTACATGTTTTCCATCTGACAAACTGACATAGTGAGTTAGTCAAAAAGTTAAGGAATGTTGTTTAATGATTCCCCCCCCCCCCAACCAAACCGTCCTCCTGCCGTAAAACCAACAAAAGTGACTTGATAACATAACGAGTGGTTGAGTGGTTTAAAGACAGAAAGGCTCAGAGGAATCGAGTCACGACTGCGGGACTCTACTTGTCTTTAGTGAGCGGAGACCAAAACCTGCATCTAAAATGTGGCTGTCAGCAAACACTGAGACGTGTGGTGGTCCTCTCTCTGCTCCCAACATCCAGCCGTGGTAGTTGGGGGGTGACGGAGGGGGCGTACAGCAGGGCAGCAGTGTGTGTGTGTGTGTGTGTGTGAGTGTGTGTGGTGGGACGATGGGTGTCAGAGGGCTAGCTGAGGAGGTCGGGCTGCAGGTCCACCCTCTGCAGGACATCCTCAGGCATGCACAGGACAGGATTCACCGGCTTAATCTGTTCGTCTCCGAGAAGGGAGAGACCTGCAACTCCGAACAGAGTGTGGAAAGGATCCACCTGGATGGAGGGGGGGGGGGGGGGGGGGGGGGGGGGTCATGAGAATCAGAGACATGCTCCACTAATAACCAGGGCTGTAATGACACACTGTAACAGAACATCTTAGCACAGCTTTTAGCGATGCAAAATATGAAGATGTGCATCTTAGAGAAGAGAGACGAGCTTTCTTTTTTTATTAAAACAGGTGTTCTCTCTCACTATCGCATCGATAAGGATCCACTCGCACAGAGTGTTATATGTCTTGCACGGATACTGGTTTATAAAGTTTATAATGAAACTAGGAATGGTGAAACTCAAAAAAACTGTATTTTCTGCTGATGATGGTTGAGTTTCATTTTCATTATAAGAACTGAAATAATGAGCCTTATCAAATCCAGATGCAGTACATGTACAGTATTTTCCGCAATTTTTATAACTTCTTTTTCAAATTCTTAGCTACACATTTCCGGGCCTTCCAGTACTTAAGACATCCCCTGCTTATCTGCTGTAAGATAACTGGGTCTCATACCCTTTCACTGAAAATAGACACGAGACAGAGAGACAAAGATAGGATCATGGCGGTGCCGACAGGCTTACAGAAGATGAAACAGGAGACAGAATTTTGGGGGAAAAGACAAGTCTGACACGTTTGTAGTTGTGATTGACAGCTCACCATGTCTCCAGGTCTATCAGCAAAGCCTCCGGTCTCCTCGTCTTGACAGGCCAGAATAAACGTTCGCAGTTTGGCCTTGTCGATCCAGTGGATCCTGCCAATGATTTTCAGCGATGCCAAAACCCACCACGAGTAGCACACATCTGGAAGCTGAATGAGACAAAGAAAACCAGAGATGGGTCAGTATGGTAAATATATCTAATTAAATCTTTTTAGCTTGGTGGAAGTTCAGCTAAATTGGGATTTAAATTATGTTTTTATTTGGCCTATTTGGGGACCTTTCTCTTGAAAAAGCTTCAATAATCTCTTTCAAAAAAAGATATATTTGGTACAATGATATGATGTGACACTGCAGATGTAGATATACTATTCTAATTTACAAATGACTGTGAACTACTTGTGCTCATTTGGAAGTCTAAATTACTGCAGTAGATTTGCTGCAGTTCAACTCTTACAATGTGAAGAAACTTTTGGACCTCAAGACTTCTAAATTTACTGAAGAAATAAGAATTAGCAGAACAGCAGAACTAATTCAGGAATGACTCTGTCCTGATTCGTTAAAAGTGACACTGACAAAGAGGCATTTGATTTCCCAGTGCAGCATCTGGAGAGCACCAACCTTCTCCGGCCGTCCGTTGAGGCCTCCGGACGGCAGCTGCCTCTCGCAGAGCCACCAGCCCAGCAGGTCAGCATTCACCTGGTGCAGCTGACCAGTGAGCGACAGGAAGCCAGTGCAGCAGTAAATCTGACAGACAGAAGGGGAACACATGTCACTGCTCAAGAGGGATGTAAATGTGACACCAGCCACCTTCCAGAGTGAGAACATTTCATCCTGTTAGTGTCGGGGATTGACAACCTCTCAGTTATGAGTCAGCCTGCCTCCCACGGGACCAGCCTGCAGCCAGTGTGATGTGTGAATAATAATTTAACTGTCTCGTAACTTTTATGTGGGAACTAGCAACATAACGCGTGATTTCTTAAGTTTAAGTTTAAACGTTCGAATGTTGTCCCACCGCGATTGTCTTACAGTACATCAACCAAGTACATCACTGGACTCACCTGACCAGCGTGAGACTCTGAACCAGGTCTGCAGCCAAAACCTCCATCAAAATTCATACAGGACAAGACGAACTCTACAGCTTTGTCAACATTTATTGTGTCCATCTTGCCCTTGAAAGGAGGAGAGGACAGAGTCATCTTCAAATATTATATATATATATAATATATTATTATATTATATTAATTGAGTGTTACAGTGTTGAGTAAAGACAAAAACTGCACTTAAACATAAACATACCAGTAATGCAAGTGTGGCAACAGCACAGAAGGAAAATCTTGTGTCTATTTCTCCTGCAAAGACAAAAAACTGTAATTATAATAACAACGTTATACTATTTTAATATCATATTGAAAGCAAACTATAATTAAATCAATGAGAACTACTTTACTTTTACTGGGATTTCAGCTGCAAGCCCTATATGAGAACAATTAGTTGTATGTTGTACCACTATATTTGAAAAAAAAGTATATACATAACATTGCCTACTGTTTTATCTAATGTACAAAAATGCTTGTGCTTTACATTCAAGGAGCAAATGTTTCTTGAGACGTCATAAATTAGAGTAAATCTTGCTCACCCCATTTGTCTCCTGCAAATGAGCCGTCTTCTTGCTGCAGCCCTTTGATGTATTCCACCACTTTGTCCACGTCTATCGCATCCACATTGTCATACAAGCAGAGGATCTGAGGAGATTAAAAATAAATAAATACAGTAATTAAACCAAAAATAAGAAAAACGGGAAAAGACTTAAGACAAGGGTTGCAGAGAAATCAAGCTAATTTACAAACCTCATGCTAACAGAAAAACTGAGAAGTTTTGCTGGGAGTTGAATAAAAATATCACTTTAATCATAAAGATCCTTCAGGAGACAAATATCTTCTTAAAAAGCACAGATAATGCGGCTGCTCAAGAGAGTGAAATATGCAGTATTAACCACTGGAATTGCCAGAAGATTGCAGTAAAAGAGACTCCAGTGAAATTAATAAATAAAAGTCAATAACCACCTCATTTATTTTATAATTCTGTGCATCATCCAGGATTAAAATCAGTTAAAATATATTATTATTTCTGATTACTTCATTCTCTACCTATTTGATTTATTGAATAGAAGATGACATCTCATCAAGCAGCAACATATTGTCTTTCTAGTTAGCAACAATTGCAACCTCACAGCAAAAAAGTTGATGAGAAAACGAGAATAAGTCCTTTGATCTGTCAAATTTCATGTTGACTGTCTTAGGAGTCACCTGGACGGCGCTGAGGGTGTAGAGCAGGTGGGGGTCGTGTCCGATGCTGGCGCTGATGCCTCCACACTCGTGCTGACAGGCTTTGATGAAATCTACGATCTCCTGTCGGTTCATCCGGGGCAGCTGCCCCATCAGGTCCATCACTGTCAGCCCCCAGTAGATGCCGCTCATCCTCAGGTACTCTGACAGCGTGTACTCCTGGACGAACACAAACAGGACATGATGAACAGGAGAGCTGGACCTGTTTACTGTATAGCCCTTAGAAATATTTTTCCTTATTTATTCATTTAAAGCTTGAACAAGTTTGTGGACTTTGCATAAACAGAATGAATTCTAAAGCCAGGAAAGCCAGGAGCTTTAATACCATATGTCCCACAGATATTTCAAGTTTAAACCATTTTTCTGTTCACACAGACAACAATAGAAAATGGCCAAAGCAAAAGGGCCTATTATTTGAATATTTACAGCTAAACAATTAAGATTTTAACAGCCTCCACTCTTCTGGTTTCAGGTTTTGTACAAGATTTTGGCATCTGGCTGCAGGGATTTGCTCCCATTCAGCCATGAGAGCACTAGTGAGGTCCAACACAGATGCTGGGGGATCTGGTCTGGCTCGCAGTCTGCGTTCCAGCTCATCACAAAGGTTTTGAATGCAGCTGAGGTTAGGGCTCTGTGCAGGTTCTTCCACACCAAACTAGGAAAACCATGTCTTTATGGACCTGGCTTTGTGCACGGGAGCATTGTCATGTTGAAACACTGTTGTTTGGATATATTGTATGCTGTAACTTTAAGTTTTCTCCCCTGGCTCTAACAATGAAAGCAGCCACGGAGCAAAAGTACACATAAGTAACTGGACAGACGTGTCACAAACATCTAGAAAAGCCCATGAGATTGCCTTCACTCACATAGTCGTCCTTTTTGGAGCCGTAGGCAGCGATGTAGTCTGCATGTTTGTCCAGCAGCAGCGTGTTGGGAGCGTCAGGCTTAATGATGACATCTTTCACTTGGGTACCCTGACATTAAACACACCAAAATATTTAAAACATGCCACAAATTCTAACTGACCTAGTTTCAGTATGATACAATTATAACCTCCACCATTTCGCTGTCAAACCCGACACTGTGTAAACTCATATTATGTAGCTAAATGACTGAATATGAAAATAGGGAACGAGTTGTTGACAGGTTGTGCTATCAACGAGCTACATGCTAACACTGATGCTAGCTACATTTGAGGCACTTTACAAGCTGTTTCCGCAGATTAGCGGTCAATGTGAAGCTACATTTGGACAGAATGGAGCCAAGTGGACATTTCCATACACTTCGGCTATGTTGTTATCTTAAACTACACTGGCCAAATAAAACATTTAAAACATGACGCCGGTTACCATTCTGAAAATTTTCGCATGATCAGGCTTCTTCTTCTTGTGTTTCTACGGCGGTTTTAGGCGCATTACCGCCACCTTCTGCTTCGGAGTGAGGACCGCAGTCTAAATCAAGTCCTGCCCTCTCAGCCGACTTCAACGTCTTCTTCTTCTACTGAGACTGTCTGTGCAGACTGTACTGCAAGGCGAAGTGCTGACCTCCACAATAAAAGACAGTAAATGCAAACTAACTCTACTTATGATCATTAGGTATATTTTTGGATTAATAACCTGAATCCACCAGCCTACCACAGATGCCTGTTGGTGCTGAGGATAAGCCTCATATATCCCAAAACCTGTCCCAGAAATTGGATTCTCAGACCCATCAGTGAACATCTGCAGCAAAGCTCTCCATATGACTAACGCGATAATTAACTCTATTGTTCTTCTTTTCTTTGCTTGAGATGGCACTGCACACTTAGTTTAAGTAGGGGAGATTTGAGGAAATTGTAGCAAGGGGCATTTGTAACATCTCAAATTGCACCAATCAGAAATCTATTTTAGCAGCTGATCAAAGAATGACAAGTCTACCTCAGGATGTGGGAGAAATCAGAAGGGACATGACCAAACAAAAAATATCACATAATTTCCCCCAAAATCCTTCTTGAAAGCTGATGAAAGCTTCTTTTTAGCAAATTCTCAGAAATCCTCCTTCACTTAAACCCACAGCCACCCCTCAGTGTGTTCTTCCTCATTGTAATTCAGTGAGGATCTGAAAGCTCTGCAGCTGCTCAGAGCCTTTGCTTGGATCGATCAACTTTAGTAAAAAACAGAATTTGCTGCAGACCAAAACTCAATACAATCATTGTGTTTTCATTGCTTGATGCATCATAATCACAGTTTCTCTAGTCAGGTTACAAATATTTGTTTTTTCACACTTTCTGATCATGTAATCAACGTCGTAACCTGGCTCTTGCTACTCCTAGTATAACTCCTGCAATTTGAATGTCACAGTTTCATCATGTATGTCTCTATAAGAATGGATTTTATTCTTTAACTTTTTCTTTCACATACTGATTGCTTGCCATTATTGCCTTCCAGAGTTCATATTTCTCGTTTTCTGAAGCAATTCAGGACAAACACCTTTTTAGAAACTATATACTGTTGAAAGACAGTTTACGTAAGACAACACACGAGTAATCTTTGTTGGATGTTCCCAACCTGGCAGCTGGTGCTATCTTTTGAATACATTATTTTGCTGTGGTCGTGGGTCAGCATTCTTATAGTTTAGTTCATTGTGCCCAAAATACATTTAATTTTTTAATTTCATTTTTGTGTACCATATAACCTTGCTCTTATGCTGGCAACTGGTGTGTCCCAAAAAGCCCCATTTTCATTGTGTTACCATCATTGGTTTGCGGCAATTTGATTAATTGCAAATTTGTTTCGGGTATATGCACCACTAAGGAAAAATATCAACTCAAAGGATAAGGGGCATCATGCATTATTATTATGCATTATTACCTGCCTTTGTCTGTTTGTCTGGAAGAGCTCTTTGTCTAAATGTTCATTCCTATTTGCATATTCTTATATAAATTTGTGTTTGCTAACAAATACCCTTTACAAATATTTTTAAATGACATGAAATAAGTGCTTTAACCTCAGGAAAACACTTTACAGACAGTTTGAAATACTACTTGAAATTAACATTTAATTATGCTGAAAAATGTCAAATAAAAGTCATTACTTCGGTTGTTTTCGACTATTTAGTATTATTATTTATTTAGTTTTAAGTATAAATAGGCAATTTAGAGCTACCAATTCACTTAAATTGCATGATAAATTCAGAAATCAGAAATACTTTATTGATCCCCAGGGGGAAATTTACAGTACTGCATGATTTTGGACTGTGGGAGGAAACCGGAGAACCCGGGGAAAACCCACACACTATGCAGACAACACACTGATTTGATGAGGCAACAGTGCTAACTGCTGAGCCACTCTGCTGCTCCTATCAGCCCAGGGAAAGGACGTGCCCCTGGGCAAGGGTCGGCCCCTAATAAGCTCTCATCCCGGATTAAACTGTCTCAGTGAATCAGTGTGAGTGAATACAAAAATGAACAAGTAAGTGATGAAGAAAATCATCAGCAATGTTGTGCAAAGGATCCACTTTACTGCCTGCATAATGTCCTGACCAGTATGTTGCATCATGGAAAAAGCAGCTGTAACCCCTGTTTGTGTCATGGAACATGCAGCTGAAATTCCTAATTTTGCACTGGGAACAGCAGCTACTATGCATCTCCGTGCTCCGGAACATGCAGCTGAAATTCCCTCTAGTGCTCTGGGAGCAGCAGCTATAATTCCTGCTTGTGTCATGTAAGACACTGTTGCAGCTCCTGCTTCCTGAGGAAAACTAACATCATACATTACTGCTCGAGAATAAGGAATAACGACTATTCCTGAAAAAGCAGCTCCTGCTAAAAGATAGTCATTTTTCATCAGGTCCGAGACTTTAGTTCCCAGTTGTTGAAGATGCTGAAGTAAAAGGAGTTCACGTTCCTTTGGGGGCCGAGATCGCCGAGGCCTTCTAGGAAGCCTGAGCAACCTGACAGCCTCACGCATTTGATGCGCCTGTCGGGCTTCTTGACTAGTTACCACATCCTGAACGACTGGGACAACCTGAACCGGTGGGATGACAGCACAATTGGGAGGATTTTGCAAGCTGTGTGCGAAAGGCCTTCCATAGTCATTGAGGTTATGCCGATTACAAGTCTGAGGTATTGGCACAGGCTCCTCTAACACACATTTACGTAACGCAGGTCTTGCGTGGTCGAACTGGGGCGGTGTGGGAGGACGCGGGTCCAGAAAAGCCCGCACAGTCTTAGTGATATAAGTACCCACAAAATAACCAAGACAAAGGATGACCATGTCTATCAGAGGGTGTTTGTCCAAGTTATGAAGAGAATTAAATCTGATCTCTTAGAGGATCTCTGTCTCTGTCTAAACACATGAATGCAGAACAAAATGTGAGCTCTTTAGGTGAGATTCTAAAAATGGAATGTGGAACCCTGTGACGCAACGAGGTGTCACGTGACATCACAGCCAATTCGACCCCAGAATGGGGCGTGGCCTGTGCGAGGGAAGGGCGGGGCTATTGGTTGGGTGGTTTGAAAGAAAACAAGAAGAAGAAACAAACAGCCAACACTATGATTTTGTCATCATCATTCACATTAGAAAGAATATTAGATATGTTAGATTGTGTCTGTGCTCCTGTATGCAAGTTTAAAAGAAACATTATTGGTTGGATTTCGTCAACATGAGATTTGTTTTAAGTAACATAAAACAAATGTTATTTATCCCGAGCAGGAGAGCGGGAGACATTCCCTATCTAACACCGAAGCTCCTGATTTATGTCTTCTGTATAAATCATTGGTATGTTGTATGATTTTGCGTCCCAGAGGAAGTCAGAAGCCGGCGAATGCGGGTTCACCCGTAGCCGCGGGTGCTGGGGGTGCACCAGCCCGCGGACCCGGTTGACACATGGAGCTCTGATGGAGCTCAGGATTTATCAGGAGGACGGCTCCTTTACTCCAAACGATTTCCCTGTATGAACCTGGACTGTGTGTGTGTGTGTGTGTGTGTGTGTTAATGGAATAGAGTGTAAGGACGCAGTTTTCTTCACATTGAGCTGATTTATTTTTCGGCACTGAAGACGCAGTGGTGGTTGTAGGTTATAATGCATGACGGATATGTCACATGTGCGACTTCTGTCTAAGTTAACACCTCTGCTGTCTGGATTTAGGAGTAGTTGCCACTTTGTGCAGTGACATAGTTGATCAACAGTAGAACAGCCGGATATGGCCTAAAAGACACTTTTTGTCGATACTGTTGTGAACATCCTTTACAGAAGCTCTGTTGGTTGAGCACGTTGGATGTGTGTTTTGCTTTTATTGCCTTTGTGATGCAGAATTTTTCTTCTTCCAACTTTTCATAAGTCAGTTTTATGGGAAAAGATGGCCCGCCTAAAATACAATGTCTGCCTAGCCACTGCATTAAACCAATTATACACACACACTGTTTGAGGGTCTCGGTTCATCCAACTTCAAGATGAAAAAAGAAACCACCTTTTTAATTTCCATCATCGACGTCCACACAAAAAACTGCACAAAACCACGATCTGTTCTAGATTGAATGGAATAATTTAATAAATTGATGATATACAGACTTAAAAGCTTCCGATGAATTCACCATTATGTCAAAAGTGATAGGTGTGTTACAGTGACAGCTGAACCACAGCCTACATGTTACATCCATACTTCCTGCAGAGGTTCTCCATGGTTACGTGTAAAGCAGATGCCTCTTATACTGGATATTGGGTAGTAATGTAGAACTGACAGCAGCTGTTAAGGAACTCATTTGCTAAATCAGACAGAAAACCATTTTCAGACAACATGCATTTTTACAGTTGTTAAATCATTAAACACATTCCTGTTTCTAACACATGCTGGTGAGAAATGGATTTGTACAGATCAAGATTCAATTTATTAACTGTGAAAAAATTGCAATGCATCCACAAAGTTTGAAGAATTATTTTGAATTTAAGTCAGATTTTTTTAATGGGCTCACAAGGTTTGTCACTTTGGGTCGGATGTCAGAACTGGACATTTTGTACAATTTTCTGAGAAAAATAATCCTCATCATCTTTGATTTACTGACAATCAGAATGGAGAAGTAGACCAAAATCAACACTGTATTAAAGAGTTGCAACACACACACACACACACACAGTGAAAGGCTGAAGGTCAGGCTGAACCTGCTCCTCCTCCCCAAAACCAGATGATCTAGCCTCACGAAAACACTAAACTAATGGTGCTTGTTTGGGCTGCCCTCGTCAACACCATGTCCAGGCTGCTATCAAAAGCAGTGGAGTTTGTACCTGGTTGCCATTATTTACAACCTGCAGAGGCTGGAGGCTGGCAGGACATGGTCATGTGATCTTTTGCCTGAATGTGGGGATTCTTGTCAACTCATTAAATAACAAAGTAAGGCCACAGTTGTGAGCTGCATTGAAAAATGGGACAGGTCTTGTTGACAGGTTTGGATGTTCTCTGATTAGAAAGGTGGACTTCTGTCCACCAATTCAGGGTCTGGATCAGTCCGAAAAAGCAAGGCAGGATGAAGTGATGTTAAGGCAACTATATCCTGAGTTGTAAGTAACCAGATCTATTTCCAGGAACACATGTATATATATAAAAGTTAAAACAAAGTACATTTGAATGAGAGCAAGTCAGGAGCGCAGAGTTCATTTCTTGAATCTTCCCAGGTGTTCTCTGGCAATAATGAGTCTTTGGATTTGAGCTGTGCCTTCGTAGATCTACAATGGAAATTAGAAAAATTTAAGACAATGATGTTTTGCCAAATACCTCTGCTAGCAGTGATTAGGTGCACAACATATCACCCACCTGGTAGATCTTGGCATCTCTCATCAGTTTCTCCACCGGGTATTCGCTGTTGAAGCCGTTGCCTCCAAATACCTGAACGGCGTCAGTGGCCACCTGATTGGCAATGTCCCCAGCGAATGCCTTAGCAATGGAGGCGTAATAGGTGTTTCTGCGGCCCTGGTCCACTTCCCAGGCTGACCTCTGATAGGCCATCCTGGCCAGTTCCACCTTCATCGCCATCTCAGCCAGGAGGAAGGACACAGCCTGATGCTGTGAAACAGAAGGAGGCAGAGAGGCCTGATGATCCTGTACTCATCTTTGTACTGTTAACAGGTGATCGTTACAGTAATGACAGTACAAATTTTCCATTTTTTAAAAACAGCATTCTGTAATAAATTCTTCTCTTTCATCTGATGACTCGAAGCAAACGAACCTCAGCAATGACTTTGCCAAAGGTCTTCCTCTCCAGTGCGTAATAGGTTGCTTCCTCAAGTGCCCTCTGTGCCAGCCCTGTTGCTCCTGCTGCCACCTGCATTGCATTAATTACATTAGTAAACATCACACACAAATCTTCAGTGACAAATACTATTATACATGGGTATGTCATTCACAGTGTTTGAAATTGTTTGGTTGTAGCAAAGGAATATCAGATATTGGGAGATGTAAGTAAAAATCCCCTCTAATTTGTCTTTGTTGTTTGTAAAAACCTATGAGCTGGGTAAAGGTGAACTTGTTATTAGTCTTTGGATTGATTTTTTCTTTTACAGATTTTTACTGAAAAATACCTGGAGCATATCAGTTTAAAGTCTGTGTAAAGCAATAATAATAAATGTGTGTTCTGAGATTGTCCCACCGCAGAAAAATGTGTTATTAACCACCCAGTCAAATATGAAGTTTATAAAAAAGTTTTCAAAATTATGAAAAAATAAGCAGTATTATCTGCTCTGAAACGTTGGGTGTGTGTCCACTGACGGCGCTGGTAGATAACTCAACTGTGCGATTGTTAATAACTGATAATATAGAATTGACAACTCAAATCGTTGACAAATGAGCCGAAGAACGAGTCGTTCATGAGGACACACACCCACTGAGCCGAAGAACGAGTGAGAGCTGCTGCTCAGTGACAGACTCTCAGTCAGCGAGCTAACCCAACCAGTAGCACAAAGTTTTAATGTAGTGGTAGGGGAGGTGTCAGGCTTAGTATGGCTTCAGTGCCAAACTGATTTTCAGTTTCAACTGATTTTTGTTTTTATGTCCACACAAATCCAAAAGTTGCATGTTTGGCTTTGAGAAGGCCAGCTCGTAAAATGTCAAACGGAAATTATGGGCAGACACATGTTGGGGGGAAAAGAGCTGAGTCCCTAAAAGTTTTGTCAATATGGCCAAACTGTAGCTTTATGCTGATCTTGACCCAGTTTTTGTACTTCGGGTCCATTTAAAAAATTTTGAAATAAACATTGATAAACACAAATTAAACACAAGAAAACAGTGAGCTATCTTTGGAGTAACACATGAGACATATATACAGGTATTACAGATGTTCAGTCCACTTCAGTTACAGTTAGAAGACTTACTGGTGGCCTAGTGTTGTCGAAGGCACCCATGGCAATCTTGAAGCCAGATCCCTCTGCGATCAGGACATTCTCCTTCGGTATCCTCACATCCTCAAAGGTGATGCCTCTGGTATCAGAGCACCTCTGACCCATGTTCATCTCCTATAAGCACAAAACAAACACAAGGACATGTTATCTTGTGTTGCACGTGTCAGTGTCAAATTACTGGACTACACCCCAGAGGTAGTGTTACCTACACATATACGTTACTGTCACGGCTGTTGGAGCACACATGTAACGTTGAACTGCTTGTCTACATGATTGTTAGCTCTCCTCTCTGGTGCACCAGTTCACATCAGTGAAATATGGAGCTTGTTTTGACATTTGACATTTTGAGCTTTTGTACTGATAATCAGGTTATTGTTAATCTGTCGGTGTTCAGCACAAATAAACTTTTCATACACCCCACACTGTCCTTGCATCTGGGCTTCCACAGGGAAAAGGGTATAAAAAACTATCAAGGGTGTAGTGAATGCCGAACATGTCTTTTTTTTTTTTTTCTTTACTTCAGTTCAGTTACGAATCGGATGGTCTTTCCAGGTTTTACTCAACAAATGTAATACGTCAACTTGGTAAACCTGCTTCATAGAACAACCCCTGGGAATGTTCCATTTACATACACTTAATTATCCTTTTAATGATCACCTTTCAGGCAAATATATATGTGGAGCAGTCGGGCTTTGAAAGCCACATTTTCTTTCTTGGTCTACTGGAAATATTTTCTAAATTGTTCTCATCTTAGAGTTTAATTTCTCTTACAAACAAAATTTCCCCCTTCGATGTCATGCAATGTTTCTAACCTTCAAGAAAAATACTGATCTTAATACCAAACCAGTTCATGTGTTAAAGAAAAAAAAACTATTCTGCCTCATCTCACCTTCCTTCCTACTTGAATTCCTGGAGTGTCAGCGTCCACAATGAAGCCAGTAAAAGCCTTGCTGGTTGGACATTTAGGATCAGGGTTACTGCGGGCCAGGAGGAAGTACCTAGGAATTTGAAAGACATATAAATGTTCAAATAACCTTAAGAAGCACAGAAAGATGCATTGGTATTCATAACGTTTAAGGATGTGTATAAATACACTCTGATGCAAATTATTAGGTGCACTAAGCTAAAACTAATGTACTCTAATACAACTGTCCTGTAATCAATCCTCCCTTCATGAAGGCTATAATGTTCAGTTTTTGTTGAAACTGTTTTAAAGACGTTTTGATTTAACTTCATGATCATTCAACAGCGCCACAAACTGCAGCATCCAAAATGATCATAAAGTTGGATCAACATAAACTGGCAACTGAGTGTATATTCCAATAAGAGCAATGGTAGTGAGTACACACCAGTTAGCTTTCCCGCCGTTGGTGATCCACATCTTCTGCCCGTTAATAACATACTCATCGCCCATCTTCACAGCTCGGGTCTTGATGCTGGCCACATCGGAGCCCGCTCCAGGCTCTGTGACACAGTACGCCTGCCGAAAACACACCACGCAGTAGTTAACACGGTCTGATCTGATGCAAGACTGAAGGAATGTTAAAAATAAACTTGCACAGAGCGACATTTTACATTATATTTGAGTATCAAGTATTATCAGCAAAATGTAGCTAATGTACCAAAGGTAATAGTTCTTAGTCAAGGTCACAAGACATTTTCCTTTTTATCTTGTGCACTCACAAGATGATTTGTACACACAGGTTATTATTGTGTGCAGGAAGATCAACAAGCATTTTTTTTTGGACTCCAGGCACTTTGCTGTTAGTTTGGACAATTTACAATTTCCGACATGTGACATCACTGGATGCAGAAGACTATTTCTTTATATATAAATGACATATATGCCCTTCTAAAATTAGATACTCACACACATAAGAGGCTCCTCGGTCATCCTTCCCAGGTATTTGCTCTTCTGTGCGTTGCTGCCAGCTAAAATAACAGGCATTTGCTGTGAGGGAGAAACAGATATAACTTAATTCTAACTGAACCACTGTCATTAATCATTGTTATGACTGATGCACATCCTGGAAATACTGATTATAGAAAATTATATATTATGATACATATCTACTGCTCTGCTAGTCTCGCTCCTTGGTTTCTTCAAGTACAATTAATAGAAGATAAAACCATAAAAAAAAAAAATGGTTCCCTTTCAGAACCAGGTTTCAGGGGCTCCCTAGTGGTGGATACCTCAAAAGACTGTATTTGTTGTGATTTGAATGAACTAACTCATTAAAAACTGGCGAAGAGAATCACGAGTAACACTGAAAAACGACAACTTACTCCCAGAGAGTTTGCTTCAATAGCAGTCTGTACTCCTGTGCAGCCATAAGCCAACTCTTCTGTGATGAGGCAATTGTCAAAGATTGACAAACCCATTCCACCTGAATACAAAAGGGACAAACACAACAAGTTCTCTAAAAATAAAAAACACCCTTAAGACGAGATGCTATTTCACACAGCAAATTCAATATATATTTATTAAGTGTGGCTATTATCTAGGCCTTCATCTACAAACTAAATTTATGTGAGATGAGATTTGTCAGGATCAGTGTGGCCTATCACTATGGGGGAACCCAGCATAATGTTATACAAAAGTTTAAAACTTGGCAGGACATTTTGAAATAGTCAGCGAAGAAGATAATGTACCATATTCCTGTGGAATGTGACCGTTCATCAGACCAAGCTCCCATGCTTTCTTGATGATGGGGACAGGATACTGGAAATGACAGGACATTTAAGAGTTATTCAAACTGATTTCTGAGCCCAATTTAAAAGGGGACCTATTACCAGCTCCATATTTCTATTCTGGGACATCACTGAAGTAGCTTTGCATGATTCACAGTTCAAAAAAGACTCATCCTCTTGCCGGTGTGCTCGACAGCATATGACAGCAACAGTAACGTAGCATGGGAACAGAGCACAACTTTATAACTTTATTCGGTGATTTTGGTGAAACTCCTGCGGCTGTTCTGCCTCTTGGTGATTAAGGAGATTCCTGATGGACAGGTAGCTTTAAAGTAACCGCTAACTCCTGCTAACGGTTGCTGCTGTTAGCTCAGTTAGCTCAGAGCACTGGAGGAGTGTTGGTGTTAACACCGCTACGTAGCCGCTTTAATGTCAGTAAATAACCAAGTCAAGTCGAGTCAATGTTACATAAACATTCACTGCAGTCTAATCTTTGGGTTATACTCACTTCACCACTCCTGTCATAAGCAGGTGCAGCAGGGACGATCTCTTCACGTGCAAACTTCCTCGCCAGCTGTTGGAACTCCCTTTGCTGATCTGTCAGCTCTGTGGGCCAAAGCAGCAAGAGGACCCATGATGAGCAACTTCAACACACACTTTAAGGAATAAGTCTGTTTAAAATAATACGCTATGCCCATATGAAACATTGGAGTCGCTTGAGAAGGGGATCTCTTCACGGCCAGTATGGCCAAGAGGAACAATTACAGTGACCAACAACTCTTTCAATGTACATATGGGCATGTGATTATTGTTTTAAGGCAGATATGAAAAAAATGTGTGTATCCTTTAAAATGATGTAAAGGTTCTGCGCCATACTCACCAAACGAGAAGCCGAGGGATGCAGAGTGGCCGCTGTGAGATGATGCGACACTGGCTGCAGCAGCACTGGAGCTCTGCAGCCGGATCCCAGACCGCACACTGGCTTTGAGTACCTGTGCATGGAGGGGGAAATCATTAACATACAACAAAGTTAACAGGGGTCTCCAATTCTTTTACTGTCTTTTACAAGTCGATGGGGACATGGCCTTACAAAATGAGTGTTTTTAGGCGCCACAATCAGACGGAGTCATATTTCTTGGGAAACGTTTGCACATCATTTCCGGTTATTGGGCGAAGTTTCATGCTTTTTGCTCATTCCAGCCAACAGCAATTTAAGCCGTGGCATAAGGTGACAAATAATAACAATTAACCAACACAAACTCAATGTGATTTTACCCCTTTGGGTTTTGAATCCTACTTACAAATGAGTACATTTCGTTAAGGCTATGTCTGTAGGTTTTATTTTATTGTGCTTTCCCATCATGCTGATGTTGAATCTGCTTGCATTTAGTTAGTGTGGAACTAACCTTTCATTCACTTGTTTATTGTCAGGGTCAAATGGTTATTTCCATTTCCATACAGATCACTGTGTGTAAACGCTTTGAGCTACTCATCCAGGAAGAAAGTCTTTGAAAAGCTTTCTTGAACTTACATGTGAAAACACCCCCCAACAGAGACAGAGATATTACATTGTCATAGGTGTTGAAGCAATTAGTAAAATGGGCTATTGTTGTCCTCCTGAAACCTGCCCAACGGCCTAAGCATTAGTGTTTCTTTCACACCCCAGTGGGGGCATATTATTATGTAACAGTTTAAAGGACTGACATGGTAACATATTAAGCTCCGAGGTAAATAATACAATTATGTGCCAGTCTTGTTCAGTTGTCTTTCATTGTGTGGTATAGTACGCCTCTCTCAATATTAGGGTTTAAGAAATAAGATGCCCATATCTTAACTTCATGTCATGAATGAGAGAAGCTTAACATAAAGCAGGCATCCTAATTTTCTGTGACATTTCAAATAGCTTACTCTCGACAAGCACATCACATACTTGTGCTATTATTGGTTTGACTAAGCAGTTCCCGAGTGATTATCTTGATAGTATGATAAATGTGGAGCAGGCTTTATTTGTAGAAAAAGCTCGGCCCCTCAGAGACGGCCCAGATCTCCGTGCTGCGCCCGTGCTCAAACGTTAAAAATTGAAAAACCCCTCGAGGCAAATTTGTGATTTGTGCTATCGGGCTGTACAAATACAATGACTTGACATGACAGACTTGAGCTAAACGTTACTGTGTAATACAGATAGCGTGAACGCTATGAGAAAGCGTCCAAAACGGTGTTATAGCCGTTGAAGCTGTTTGCTAGCTAACGTTAGCTGTGGCGTTGTTTGCAAAGCTTCGACTTGTCTCGAAAAAGGAACACGTAAATCAGGAGGACTACGAGACTACGACTACTACCAATCTTTTATAAACTAAGACTATAATCGACATGCTGGAGGACTGCAGTTAATGTAAAGAAACTTACCTTGTTGAACAGCATCGTCGTGTCAGCAGTGTACAAGCCACATAAACTATAAATTTGACCACTACCTTTGTCCTACATATTAATGTTCGCCCTCTCAGCCAATCACGGCAGCGGGATTGATCACATGTCATTTCTCGGCATCCGGAAAATGACTTTTGCCCCAGTTACTTACCTAACCTAAGTGTTTGATAATTACACATGTATACTCAACAGTACTACTACTACTACAAATACTACTGCAGATACTAGTGGTAACAATGCTGTTAATACGCCTTTACTATTTCTACTAGCAATCATGATGCCATTTATGCTTCTAAATCAAACACACATTTTAATCTTGTCAACGTTTTAATTACACTTTGCTATCCACAATTACACAATTTTTCAAATATCTACAATGGTATGCACTCAGATCCTCAGATCCTAGATCCGACACGAGTTAAAGTAGCAATACAACAGTTGAAAAATACTCTATTACAAGTAAAAGTCCTACATTTAAAATCTTACTTGAGTAAAAAAAGTCAGCTAAATGCACAAGTATCAACTGTACTCATAATAACAGCCCTTGTTTAGTGATGTATTGTCATTACATCCTATATTACTTATTATTACTGATATGAATGCGTAAGCAGCATTTTACTGTTGTAGCTAGTCAGGGAGGCAACACATCTTGTATAGCTGAAACAATTAGTTAACCATGCAATGATAATATATATAACTTCACTGTGGTAGATTTCACAACTCAAGATGTCAACTAAGAGATGTCTGGTGCTGACATTGTCCTCCTATACATGTCTATGAATAAATCTATCGATCTGCAATGTGTTTTTGTTCATCTGTGCTCATATCCACTGCAGCACCATGTGGCAGGTCAGAAACTATTTAAAGACATCCCAGACTCACTATCTGACTGGCCGGCCAAAGTATGTTAGACTGCAGGGCTGCATGTCTGACATGGTCACTGTTTCTGTTCACCCTCCACACCCCAGACTTCAGATACAATTCCCAAGTCCAGCCACCTGAAGAAGTTCTCAGAAGACTCTGCAACTGTGGGCTGCATCAGCGAGGGGAAGGAGGAGTACAGGGGCGTACCGGACTCCTGTGGTGTGGGCTGAACCACCAGCAGCTTAACATTGGAAGGAGTTGGTGGTGGATTTGAGTAGGCGGAAAACACCCCGCACACCTATTTCCATCCAGGTGGTGGGCGTGGACACAGTGCAGGACTCAGTGTCAATGCAGGACTTTTACTTGTAACTTGAGTATTTTTAGTGTAGTATTAGTACTTTTTAAGTAAAGGATCTAAATATGTTGTCCACCGTTGATAAATATATATTTCTCAAGTATGGAATAGGAAAAGAGAAATAACATAACAGAGAAGAACAGTTATTTATGAACTGAATAAGATATGCATGTTTAAACTCAAACGGACGCATATGTAGATTTTGTCATATGTCCACATCCACATATATACACACTGTAGGGTACTCATATTGGTATGAGGTCAACATATTGTGCTGTTAGACACCAGCCGGTTTACTTAAAGAATGTTTGATCCTGTAAAATAAAACTTTTCATTTATTCCTTTTGTTAAAGCAAAAAAAAAAAAAAAAAAAATAATGAACTACAGTGGTGGAATTTAAGTACTATATTCAAGTAGCTCCACCTTCCTCTTGGAGGAACTGCTTTTACTTAATCAAATATCTGTATACTTCTTA
Organism: Enoplosus armatus; assembly: GCF_043641665.1. Lineage (NCBI taxonomy): Eukaryota > Metazoa > Chordata > Actinopteri > Centrarchiformes > Enoplosidae > Enoplosus > Enoplosus armatus. Next base: position 5,464,979 of record NC_092193.1, on the reverse strand, counting down.
AGCCACAGGTTATCTGACAAGAGCATTCAGTCTTCAAGTCACACAGCAGCCTTCCTGGTCTCCCAGCTCAGGCTGACTTTGTCTCAAGAGCCACTTATGATTACCATTGAATTTAAGAAATGTCATTAGATTGATTATTCATCATCAATCTAATGAAAACATGAAATAGAAAGTGTATATCTTGCTCTCAGCCTGGAGGAGTCATGTGTCCTCACATTAGATTAAACACACAAACAGCAGCCCAGTCACTTGACAGTTTTAACCCCTGCGGCCAAGATTAAACCTCAACCAATAAACACAAGCAGGGACAGCAGACAGTTGTGGGACGTTCAGATTTTATTGACGTATCAAACAGCTGTACATCTATTTGCCTTTCTTGGCCTTGATCTTCCTCAGGTAGAACTCCAGCTCTTTGCCCTCCAGGATGTAGCCGTCTGCCCTGCCGCACTGGCCGGGTCTGGAGGCGATGCAAGCTGCAGGAGGAAGAGGGGAAACATGATCAGTAAAGGAGGTGGATAAAACAAGTACAAGTGGGGGTTTTTATGGATTAGACAGAGCTTTTGATCTGACATGCATCTGTTCTGGTGTGCAGTAACATGCCCTGCTTCAGCTTAAAACCCAAACATTGATGCATCCCAGTACAAAAAGCAGTTATCTGTGGGCCCTCAGTTTTACTTGCTTAAGGGCCCCACAGTGCTAATACTGAACTTCCCAAACTGGTTGAGTTCAGATATTTTGCCTGGGTGAATTAACACTGCAGCAGATGTCAGTGAAGGTAACAAGTCTTTCTCAGAGTCTTCAATATCACCACTTTCATTCAGTAGCAGAACTGGACAAGGTATCGTCATGGAAAGACATGCCCCAGATCAGACACCACTTTATAATGCAGATGCCATGAAGAGAAAATGCCCTTTGATTTAGTAATTTGTGCATTTTGTAATAAAGCAAATGTATTCATACATAGAGACCACCCTATATATATATATATATATATATATATTTACACAAAGTAATTTTACACTGCATGTAGAAAATTCATTCTAATAAAGTTCACTGATTCCCAAACGCCAAACCCAAGACTGGGTGAGTTGTCCCACTGGATTAAATTAACTAAATTCCACACCCTAAAAGCATACACTCCAAGGCAAGAGGAATATTGTGTTTAAAAGTTCAAGACAATTAAAAGTCTGAACTCAAATAACCTCATTGTCAGATAATATAACACATGCAACCAGAGCATGTGCTTCTTTTAGTCACTAAAAATCAGTTTGCATCTGACTGATAGTGACTGCTTCAGTTATTTAGTCACATGCAAGAGGCCAAAATTCTGAAAATGTTTTTTCTCTTAAATAAACCAGTGGGAGACTAAAAGACTTTCAGGGAATGGCCCATCAGTGGGCAAGTCTTTCAAAGAGATGCACCAGTGATGAAGACACAAAATCAACCTTCCTATTGAAAGCCATTCTGAAGAGCTACTACAGTAGAACAATGAACCTGTTGAGACTCACCAAGCAGTTTTCCCTGCTGGAACTGCTCCTCCAAGAGGGTGCTGATCTTGGCCGTCTTTTTACGCTCATCGTACTTCTTCTGAGTCCTCTTTGACCTCTTCTTGTTCAGGACCTCTTCCTCCTCAGGAGTCTACAGGAGAGGGAATAAAGTTAATTAGAGGGACATGAAAGACCTCAGTCAAGTTCACACTTCACCTGTTGTGTAACATAACAGGTGATTTTAATAACACTGCAGCAGATGTCAGTGTAGGCAACAGGTCTTTCTCAGAGTCTTCGATATCACCACTTTCATTCAGTAGCAGAACTGGACAAAGTTATCATCATGGAAAGACCAGATCAGACAGAACTTTTATATCGGTGCCACTGTGACTAATTTTTTGTTGATTATGTGTATTCATGCATAGACCATCCCAAAAAGTGTCTTTTCAGACTAATTCTACACTGCATGTACAAAAACCAATCTGATAAAGTTGGATTGAGGACTATTCTCAAATGTGAGCAACGCTTTAGAGCATTAAGCTCTGGTGTTAAGGGGGACCACCACCTTTAAGTACGCCCCGTTTTCACCTAACACTAGTCTTTGACGTCAATTTTAGCATTTCAACATATCAGCTATTGTGACAGTACCATAGTCTACAAACACAGCCAAACGAAAGTTAGTGTGCCACTACTATATTAATCACAACTGGTGCACAGAGACATTTGTGTTTTCAAACATACCAGCTTGGCTCCCTTCTTGCGTCCCAGAGGAGTGGCGAAGTGAGCCTCATACCACTGCCTGTAGGGAAGGCTGTCGACAAGGACGATGCAGTTCTTCACCAAGGTCTTGGTTCTGACCAGCTCGTTGTTGGAGGCATTGTAGACCACATCAATGATCCTGGTCTTCCGTGTGCAGCCTGTGTACACAAAAAAAGCTGCCATTAGCAAAAAGCAAATTCCCCCATTTAATTTTTCCACTAAAATTGCAAAGTATATCAGTATAGGAAACGTGTCTTTCTCAGAGTCTTCGTTATCACCACTTGCATTCAGTAGCAGAACTGGACAAGGTTATCTTCATGGAAAGAGGTGTACAATGTCCGAGGGCTCAAAAAAGGTCCCATGAAATTAAAGCGGCATTTAAAATAAACTTACATTCAGAGCCCCATGAGAAGTTACCAACATCCAGCCTCAGAGCACGGTACTTCTTGTTCCCACCGCGGACCCTCACTGTGTGGATGCGACGAGGTCCAATCTAAAGAAAGACATGTTTGATGTTAGTATTGATACAATATGCACGCCTAGGATTCAGCTTATTCGTGTAAAGATTGCATTCTGGTGCCTCATGGAAAGATACTATGAACTTGTTTGAAAGCGTGTCAGTGTAACTATGACGAGTCCTAACATTGGTAAGTCCAAAGCTTTGAACCAAAACGGCTCAAAAAAGACATACCTAAGGTCATGTTTTCATCACCCACGCTACATCACATTAAGCCCACTTTAAGCAGGTAACTACTGGTTTATTTACCTTTGTGTTTGCAGGAGGGCGCCCGAGCTCATACTTCCTCTTCTTGTGGTAGGGCTTGCGTTTACCGCCGGTCTTGCGGCGTTTATGCCAGTTATCCCTTGAGATACCTGAACAAATGAAAAGGAGTAAGTTAAATTATTGGACAACTCGCATGACATTCACTACAAAAATCATTGCCTTTGCTTGAGCAATCAGTTCTCCAAGGTAGGTTGTCCGCAATTGTATTTCGGATTCCGCTTAAAAGAGTTTCATCATGTCACTCAAGCAATTGTAAAATCTGTTCATGACTAAATGAGGCTTCATGTTAGATACGTTCAACAGTGCTAGACTTTTCTAATACTGTGAACTGGATTTAGGACAATTTTAAGTTCACAATAAACCCAAAAGAACACACTTGCCGAGTTGTCCAAGTGGACTGAATGAACTACACGTGTATACTGTGCTTTCAACGCCGTTGACGTCTAGGCATGACGGCAAACTAATTTTTGTAGCAACTCAGATCTCAACGCCACATTGTGGCCTTTAGGGACCAGCATGCACCTCAAGTGTCCAAAACACGTGAACTTCTTTAGGAGACGTACAATTAGGATAAATGATATTAAATGCAATCAACTAACGATACCTTATCAAACAAGTAGTATTATTTGCAGAATTACCTCAACGTCAAGTGTTTCGATTCAGCAGCAGCATGACACGATCACGACTATCCTGCTAGCTGATGCTAACATTATCTCTCCATTACTCTGATAGCCTCCACAAGTCGCTACACTGCTTCAGAACAGCTAACATGTTTAGTACACTACGCTGAATCCTGCTAAAACATTATAAAGGCCTCACAAACAACAAAGTGTGCCGTTCTCAAGCACACTGAAGAACCAGCAGCTAACTACATGGCTAATGAGAGCAGCCATCTTGGAGCACTTCAGACATCCATCGCAAATTATTTCATTAAAATACAATAAACTGACTGTAGACAGCAAAGTTAAAGCAACATATATTCAAGTAACATTTAGCTTCTATATGGCAAACCATTATTGGAATATTCCTTCGTTAAAACATCAGATGGACAAGGATTCTCCCTCCGACCCGAGCATGAAAACACGTACCCATTCTCAGGCGCCGGCTAGAAAGAGGAACCGCAATGGCTCATGGGAAGGTTTGAAGCCACGTATTCTCGCGAGAAGTCACCTCGAAGCGAACGATATTTGCTTCGGGTGAGGTTTTGCTGTTCACTACAGATAAATATCATCATTCATTGTTAGTAATAATATAATTTGATCGCTGAAGTACTTAATACACAAATGAAAGTTAATGAGTAAAGCAAGTTAGCAAATCCTTAGAAATTAATTTGTTTCATGTACAAAACGTTAGAAAAACGTGATGTACTAAAATCAATCATCATCATTCATTTTGTATGAATATATTTCTGGCTTTATTTCTATGTGTATAGGGCTAAGAATGAATGAGACATGGAATCAAACATTTGTTTATATTCTGCGGATTTATTTTATAGATATATACTTTTATTCAACCTTATTAAATCATAATTATATTTACTCATTAACATTTACATATACAAATACATAAAAAAGAATTACATTTAGTATATCAAATACATGTGTTCCTCCTTTAATATACTAAATCAATATGTATATTTATCAGTGTAGCAGATAAATATTTAATTATCATATAAATTAATCTATATAATCTTTATTGTATCCATGGAAAGCTTGTATTTAGTTAAGATTATTTCCAAGGTCATTGATGAACTTTTGGGGAATTCTACTGAATCTTAACGTTTTTACCGCTCTCTGAATGAAGTTATTTGATGTTCATAAAATTACTTGACTGCTATCCTTCGCCGTCACCAGTTCATTTGATACAAATACCGTTAATTAGTTTTTATTATCAGTGAGCTCTAAAAATGCAGATTTACCTCAAGATATGCAGCTTCCTGTTTCATTTGTAGAACATTACTCATGAAGAAGCTTTGCCAAAAGTCAAACATCTTCTATAATGTCCCACTGGCATTGACAAGCCTGCCACAACTCATAAAAACAAATTCAAACACATCCATTCATTTAAAGTTTCATTCACGGGAAGTCATTAATAAAAAAAACCCAAAGTCATTTCCATGTTTCCATATATTTCTTTATTATATACAGCTAGGATTAATTGGCAGTTATGAAGATGTGGTGATAAACTTGGCAAGATTTCTCTGTTCAACAGTGATTCGTTAAAGTGTGCAGAATTGTTGTTCAGTGAAGCAGCAGAGACATCACTCTTCCCAGGGGCTCATGTCTGTGTCAATGGCCACACAGTTGTATGCAGCATAACGCAGCTTCTCCTCACAAACCTTTGCACTGCAGGGCAAAACGAAATGTATCAGACCGTTATACGAGTGTAATCAAGTGTAGGATTATGAACATTTAAAGATAAAAGCAACTGGTATTTAACTTGTATTAAATGTACACATCAATATACAGTAACAGATTCTGCATATACAAAACACAGAATATTACCTTGGGTAGTTGGGTAAATAAAGAGTGCTGGAGCATGTGGAGGACTGTGGAAGTGCATCGGTCGTTTCAGAGCTGTTTCAGGAAACAGACATTTCAAAATAGAGAAATGAATACCATCATGTTCCATTGAAAGCTTTCTAAATGAGCTATTTCGCTGTCAACAGTCTGTAATCATTTGTTTGAGGGATGTATTTGCACTCACCCTTGTTTGTCAGGAAAGACGTAGATAGGCGCAGGCAGACGACTTCTACCAGTTACAAACCTCAGAAACCTGCTGCGATCCTCTGAAAACAAAATTCAAAGTCAGTCAGTCACTGAGCACTCACCCTTAATGTCGGTTCATAGCCCTCGTCTCATCACTAATACAGACGTGTATATTTTCAGCACAACAAATACAGCAAGACAGAACATATATAGTTAATATGTCATGTTGTAAGAGACATTCACTACAGTAGACGTGCTCTGTAAAATGTTGACAAATAAACGGTGAACTGACCATTGGTGAAGTTCGTGAGAGCTTCCCATAAGTATTGCACTCTAACGTCACTTTGTTCCAGGTCCTCATAGCGTGCTGGTAGGGAGAGTGAAACAACATTGATGCATTACAATGAAGCAGAGTTCCTACTACAGTATTTAATAGAAGAAGATCTACAATCAAGCACCTAAAGGGGCTAATAATATAATTCTGGTTTATAACAACTTATTAACTTTACTTTCAGTTTAACCTCCAAATGAAGTGGTTTAGACATTAGGACTCATCATCTGATCACCATGGATATCAGCACAAAATTACATGGCAATCCATCCAATACTTACGGAGTTATTTCAGTCTGAATCAAAGTGGTGGACCTACTGACCAATCAATGCTGCCATCTCTACTTACAAAGTGTCACCTCTCAATACAGACAATTTGTAAGCTGGACACTCACTGAGTCGTTTCAGGGCTTCCACAGTGATCTCAGGGTCTCCACACACTTTCTTTTCCACTTCCTGCCAGGTGAGCAGGTCCAGCACTGCCTGAGGAACCACCTTCAGCAGCCCCGCCTGCATGGCTGCAATCTGTAATGCACATACAGATAATCAGACACATGCACACACTTTAATGATTTAGCAACTCCATAATTACTGGATGAGTTTATACTGAAGAATAAAAATACCAGAAAGAAAAACTCTTAGGTCCCAACTCTAAGTAACTCTAAGTAACTCTAAGCGTAACAACATTGAGGTCCCACCTGCTGCTTGCTCTCCTCTAGCCGAGCCTTCTGAACCAGGCGGTTGAACTCGCTGCGGTCCTCGTAGCGAACAGCCACATTACTGCCACCGGGGATGAGCTCCACCATCTGGCCGTCGCTCAGCAGGGTGGTGTACACCAGCTCCTCACCAAACCTAAACTCAAACGTCTCCTGGTCCATGTTCTCCATGGCCTCCAGCAGGTTTACCTGAACACACATCCAAATTTAACTTGAGATTTTACTGGCCACGCCAGACAATTGGTGTTTAGTTATTTGTTCCATTTTAATGCAACATTAGGAAAGATAAAAGAGGGTGTCGCATGCAGTAAAGGGAATTTGTCAAATTCAAAACCCTTTAAGTGCCATATAATGAGATGTATTGATCATTTCAAGTACAAGCACGTTTGAATCTGTAACAACAGATTAGGTTGTCAGTAGCAATGGAAAAAGTGTAAAAAAAAAGTACAAAAAATATAAAATATTGATAATGACAATTCTTCTACCAAAGAATGTTTGGGCTGTACATGTATGAAACTCAGTCTGCAGAGCCTCCTCTTCAGTCAGAGGGATAACATTTACATGGCATGACTTTCAAGCAGGTGTAATAATTCAAATGTCCTCACCAGCACAGAATCTACAGCGGGGAAGTCTTTACTCCAGCTCACAGCCTCCCCAGTCAGCTGCTTCCACACCAGCCCGGGCAGAGCCAAGACCTACAAGATTGGACACAGAAGAAGCCAGAAAGTCAAGTCTCCACATCTACTAATTCTTACTTTATAGCGATGTTACCGACCTACAGTAGGTGGAGGGTGAGCATCACTCACCAAGAAGTCTTTTCCTCTGAGAGCAGCTCCCATGAGCTGACCGATCCACTCATACTTGTGGAACTCTTTACAGGACGGGTTAGGGACGTAATAATCTCTGGCCTCTAAGGCGCCCTGAAAGACCAGCAAACGACAGGTAAAGAAAAAGCCACAACCAATGAGAACACTGAAGTGCGGTCTAATCTCGACCGTGTGCAGGCAGTGATGGCGAGTGATTACCTGGTTGGACGTGCGGCTGAAGAACGGCAGAGGCATGTGACACTCAGCTGAGCTGGGACAGAGCTCCTCAGACATGTCTGCCAGGCTGTCCCGAAATCCACCTCCCTGGTCAATTATTCCCTCTGCAATGAACTTACATTCCCACCACTGGTCATACCGAGCAGGCCATCTGACAAACCAAGAGGAAAGGTGGCAGATTTAGATTTTAATGCCCTTGAGTTACAGTCATATTCAGGCAAGAAATATCGGACACATGAGCCTGAGATGCAAGCCTGAAAAAGAACACCTGTAATCCAAAGTCTTCTCGAATTTGTCAGAGGGCTTGAGACCTTCATACACCTGCAAGGATAAATACAAAAGGCATAAGGCAACAATAACCAGCATCCATAATGCATCAGAGTCAGACAGAGATGGCCAAATGAACAAACTGACGAAAACTGAGTCATGTTTCTCAAACCCCAAACCCCTTTTAGTACACATACATCTCATCACATGGGTGTTTATTAGTAAATTCTGTGCTTCCCACTTCAAGGAAACACAAAGAGTCCAGTATGACTGTGAGGAAGTGATGTCACCACTCAGGAAGTGATTTATACCTGATTGAACACAGCGTTCTTGCAGCTGGGGTCCAGAGAGGGGTTGTCTCGGTGCTCCATGGCCAGACGTCGGTTGATGTAGAGTCGAGGCATGAAGTTTGGCTTACTAGTCTCGGAGTCCTTCAGGCACTGTGTGATGAGGGCTGAGCGGCGTTTGGACAGCAGCAGGAACTGCTTTATACTCTAGAGGGCGCCAAAGAACACACAACTAAATAAAAACACTTTGGGTGGAGTTTCATTTTGGAAGCCTGTAAAGTCTGCGTCCTAAGTTTTAAACTAGAGATGCATTGATAAATCTGAATACTATCAGTGAGACCTACTATCAGGTTTTAAAAGACTCGTCATGTAGCAGCTAGTGTGGGTGGGAAGGTATTAAATATTAGTGTTCACTTATAAAAAACAAATGTTCAACAAACAAGACAATAAGCAAAAATACACAATAATCTCACCTGGAGATAACACGTGTGTTTCTAACATGACAATGAATAACATAGCATCTTCTCAAAAACTAATGTTCTTATAGAACTTATTGATTTTGGCAGAGCACTAAAGTAAAACAATTTCGCTCTGCTGAGTACTGAGTACTGTACACGGAGAGAATGACAATAAGCCCCTTTCAAAACACTGTTTCCCTGCCATTTAATAAAAGCCACCCAAGGCCATAACTTTTTGTATATTTACTATAAATGTGGTAAGAACAGCTGTAACAGCCGGTATTGTACATTTTAAAAGCTCCACGATGACTCACTTTGATCTGGTTGAAGGTACCCAGACTGTAGTCCCAGGCCGGTACCAAGTGAGGGAGCACACTGTCCAGGAGACAGATGAACCTGCAGAGAGCGAGACAGAAGAAAATAACTAACACAAACACTTAGAAATGCTTAGAAGCAATAAAGACAATTTGAGCATTGCATCTGACTTCTGAAATCTAAATAACTTTGGAGTTGGAATTTCACTGTTAACATGTCACTGGTTGATATAGAAACACATTTTCATGACATTTCTAAAACCTACTGTACGTTTATTTGACACTTTGTTGTCACAAAAACATCACAATTAGATGGCAGATATTTAACTCCATGATATTTCCTGTGGCTGTAAGAACCCTGGCAGGAAGATGAAGCTACCTCTGGATGACCAGCGCTCTGCGGTACAGGACGTCAGGCGTGTTGCCCTGCAGACGGGGGTAGCGCACCAGGTTAGAGGACTGGAAAACATCAGCATTCAGACCCAGGTCTCTTTCACATGACGACTTGATCTTCAAGCCTCGGATCCGGACGTCTATCCCCTCATCTGTAAAGCCAAAGGAGAGAAAAAACGTTGTTTAAGGTTCATGGTATCACTATAGAAGCTTTTGCGGCCAAAGAAAATGTATTGAAGTGTTTAAAAACACAGGAAATATCTGGTTAAATAAACATAGAAATGCGTTAAAAAGCCTTACCTCTACATTCCTCAATCCGAACCTCAATCACAGGCAGGTGAGACGTCATATCCTCCAGCACACATACTTCTCCAATCAGGTTGCTGGAGGACAGAAAGGTAGTTCAAAGCAACTGTTGTCAAACCGACTATGAAATACGTAAATTCCTGGTATTTGTCAATTTGCAAGAGATGAAGTGGCTCGGTGTGGCAGGCAGATATGTTTCATAATAACAAACTACACTTTTATTTCATAGATTACATAGATTCTGATTCTTCAGCAGAGCATCACATTACAGAACTTCAGGTAGATATTGGGTCAGGCTGCCTTAAAAAGCTGTTTAAAATATGAAATACTGACACAAAACATTGTCCGACAACAGCTTTAATACAAAACTAGTGGTATTAGTCTCATATACTGCAATCTGAAGCATATCTGAGAAACACAGGGAGTTTTTTTGTGACAAAATCCCTTTGAAAAGGCTCACTCGTCTATGGTGACATCGCTCAGCTTCTTCAGGTTGTCTCCCTCTCCTCCAAACACCGTGACTCGCTTGGGCATGTAGTTGTCGTCTGTAGAGTCCACCGTCAATATCAGCTTACTGGGGAGCAAAGAGAAGCACATTAAATACAATAAAGACATGATCCACAATGCATCTACAAGATACAAGTTCATATGAGATACTTCACATCTTTAAGCAAATGTGAAATACATGTGGGTGACCATGAATTAATTTAATTCATCTTAATACATGAAGAGTTGGGTGTGGTATCACATAGACAGTCGTATTTTAATGAGTAGCTCAACAAAAGTTACATCCTACATGTGTCTGTCGAAAATACAACATTGGTTCGTTTGGTGAAATGACAATGATACGTCAACATACTTTACTCTGCATTATTGCCCCTGACACGTCTCATATGAAAGTAATCTGGTTTGTTGTCAGCTCAGTTCAGCATCCCTGTGCGAGTTATTTAATGACTGTGTGAATTAAGTAGGTGAGTGTCTGGCCACAGCGTCAGCTCTTACTCACACTGGTCAAAAGTGTGCATCTACACATCACACGGCAAAAGTACATGCAGTCAAATAACTACTATTTTACAGTCTGCTGAAAACTAAAGTAAACTAAAGAAAGTAGAATTATATAAAAGAATAGAAGTTGAAATATGTAGCTGACATCAAGAAATTACTGACAAAAATATCAAATACATTAAGTTTAGGGTCACAATGAATAACGTTTAACACACTAAAGTTGGCGTTAATTTCTTGTTTTTTTATATGAACTTTGTTGCTCAGCAGCTCCTTACTTGACCACAGTGCCTCTCTTCATGTGCAGGCGGATCCAGTGTTGCCCCTGCATGCCATCGCTCTCCCAGTAAGTTTCAGTGTCGCCGTCTGTCAGACAGCTCGCCCCTCCACTGGGATCCTCCTATCAGCACAATGTCAAGGTCATACCCCTCAGTGTAACAATCATTATGTACTATTTCTGTCAAAGACGAGAAACAGACTGAATGCTTGCTTGCCTTTAATACTCATAGAGCTTTTATTCTAATGGCTTTGTCTTCACTAGAAAATGTCCACAGCTGCAAATCTCCAAATCCCAAACTAAAACCCTTGAATCCCTGTTTTTTGTTTATTTTTTAGGAAGGACGGACCGTCTAGAGCGTTTTAGACTGTTTAGAGGAGGATAAACAAACTACTTGCGTGTATGTGACTCACCGAACATGAGGAAACATCGATGCTGGTCACGCACTGCTTCACACTCCCCAGGTTCTCATCCTCTTTCCCTATGTGGTCATAGAAGTAGTGCACCAGGTCCTCATCGCATTCATATGTCCAGGTAGGAGGAACATACCTTGAAGATTTGAGGGGACGGCAGCTTAATTGGACAATCTGCAGCTCTCTAAACACAACCCAAAGAGTCTTGACTCTCTAGTTTGACTTAACAAAAACATGCTCACCTTAGCTTCTGGACGGCAGCGTCATCACACTCTGCGATTTTGGGTTTGGAGCCAATGTAAAGGGCATTCTCCACATTCACCACCTGCTCCCACCTGTTGCAGGGCTTGTGATCGTAGCCGAAGAGCTGCTGCTGTCTGCTGACGGTCTCTGGTGACTCCACCGGCACCAGCCTGTCGCCTCCCTCTGTGTGTTTACACACCAGGATCCAGCCTTCCTCTAGCTCCAGGCCCGGACGGTGCTCCTCCAGCTGCTCCTGGACATGGATCGTTATGTTGTTATGTGTTTTCCAAACCACATTTAAAACAACTGAAAAAGAATTATGTGCAATGTGGAAAAGAAAAAATCTTCTTCTTCTGATATCAATAATATCATAAAATGAAAATAACATGTCAAGTTGTGTAGCAGAGCTTCACAAGAGGTACCGCGGGTCATCCATTAATCACAGCTCTACATAAAAGTATTTCTTTAAGTTGTCCATTTAACAACATGGACTTGTGACAGCTCTTACAAGCTGCGTAAACCACCTGGTTTGCAAGATGATGTAAGCTGGTAGAGAGGCTTACCTTATTGAGTTTGACCCAAAGGCCCTGGCTGTTACAGTATTCCTCCCCTGTGGTCCGGATACAAGTCCCTTTCTTTGGTTCAATGTTGTACTTGCATAATTTCTTAATGTGTGGAGTCTGGTGTGGACTTTCAAAGACGGAGACGAGCGTTTTTCCGACGGTGGAGGCTCCTGCAGATGCTCCGGAGGAGACGGAGGAGGTGGACGACGAATCCTTGCAGATTTTGTAGCACACCTCCTTGGAGACATAACACAGACACTCCGGCACCGACTCGCTCTTCTTGAAACACTCAATGCATCTGTTCAGGAAGCGGATCCTGCCGAGCAGCAGGTGAGGGTTGTCGCCCAGAGACATGTTGATGATGATGATGGAGGTGACAGTCAGCAGCTCAGCATCAATGTGGGGGCGTCAGCTGACATTACACCACTGCCCTGCCTTTGTTTTCCTGCCTGGTTGCGAGGGGATGCTCCTGCCAAACAAACCAAACAAAACCGAATATTCGTGAGAAACAGAGGATTCAATGGACAGCAGCCAAATCCCGTGAATTTATTTGATTCCCAGCTCTTTCAATGGGTGTGTACACAGTCTAAAAGGTCAAAAACCCGCTAATCAGCGACCGAAGTTTGCTGACACAGTGAGAAAAGCGTCGGCTCCCTCTAAATCACAAGAGTGAGTAGGCTAACATTAGCAAGCTAGCTAGGTGTAGGTAAATTAGTGTATCGTCGGCGTTTCCCATAGCTGTTATCAACAAAAACGGGAGACTAACCGCGTTCATTTTATTCAGAAGTTAAGGAGGGAGAAATGTTTGATGAGTTAAAAGGCAGAGTGATGTCTAGCAACAGTAGCTGTTAACGTACCCTTACTGTCGAGAAGTATTTTAAATGTGAAACTCGTCTATCGGTGTGGATTTCTTTGGATGTCTGACAACGCGGAAGCGCATAAGACTGTTTTGACCCTCCCGAACTTCCGTGGTTTGTACTTCAAAATAAAAGTCTCTCCACTCATTAGTCCTTCGTTCCGCGTGTTTATAACAGTACATTGTGGTATTATCTTACAGGTTTGTACACAGTTGTCCCGTGTATTATGTCTGGATGTCAGCCAGTAGAAAACCGATGTAATCTGGGTGTACAGAATAAGCTACAGCTTTTGTTTTTTTGCTCTTTTTGGTGTACAGGCAGACCACGTGGACTAAAAGTACACCACCATGCACACTGCGGTCTGCATTGGCCCTATAGACTGTATTCTGTATATAATGCAGCGGTGGGATGTAAGTAAGTTAGGCCTCATTTACTCACGTGCTGAAGTACAGTTTTGAGAAACTTGTACTTCACTTGAGTATTTCCATTTTATGCTGCCTTATACTAATGGTTTGCTACACTTTAAAAAACGTGACCTTTTACTTCACTTATTTATATTTATACTTTAATTCACTACAATTATTTGTCATAGTTGCGAGTTGCTTCCAGATAAAAAAAAATCTTTGTGAAACATGTGATCATCTTGTGAAATATGATGCATCATTGTAGATTAAAGCACCCAATAGCATGTAAAGTAAGTTAAGATTGGTTCAGCCTCAACCAGCTACAGAAATAAAATGCTGCTTGCATCAGTAATGATAATCCAAGAATATAACATAGAGTATATAACAATACTGAGTGCACGCCTGTGTAACGTCACTAAAATGTTAACAAAATGAAATCCTGTCAGTTTAAAATATTTTTATTTGTTTTAGAAGAATGAAGCCAATAAATTTGACTAATTAAACCTTAATGAAAGGTCCATATTTAGGAACTTAGCAAATGCAACAAAAGACAGTGCACCCTTCATTAGTGAGATTCCATTCTTTACATTTTTTAATATTTCAATTATTAATAACTGACTTTTGTTGCAATGTGTTTGTACTGTTGGGGGCCGTATTTTCAATGTAGTCTATCTAACCTGTTTTTTTTTAATTGTACATAAGATCAAATACGCTTCAATTTAAAAATGATACAATTATTGTAAGATGATGCAATTTTGAATCATATTTTAGTGATATTGCACAGGGGAGTACTGGAGTATTGGAGTATTTTTACATTGTGGTATTGACACTTTTACTGATTTTTACTGATTATTTCTTTCACCATTGCCTACAGACTATATAATGTATGACTGGTCCCTTGCACCAATATATCTGCTGTTTTGTCTAAGGGGACTTCTGACATGTACTTTAGAGGGATTAAAATCACGAGTGAGTGGACTAGACAGGCAAAACAATCATTTTAAAGTACTCAGAAAAATGATGTATGTGCTCTCACTATGAATTATTAAATGAGATTATACATGTTTAGAAACTATATTATCATAAATGAAAAGTTAAAGCACTGAATAATCACATTCCTTCCAAACATACATAATAAGAATAAGTGTTTTATTTCACAAATTAATTTTGTTTGAATCAAAAAATATGTTACACAACAAATTCAAGTTATTCATTCTTACACTCTTGGTTCAAAAACACACAATGGTTTAATCACAATGAGTATCATAATAATTTTCACTAGTTTTGTTCCACTGCAACTTTAATGAATGCCTTGTCTTGGTCTGTGTGGTTAGTGGCATTGATGTCATCCTCAGGGGAAGCATCAGAATCATCTTCCTCATTTGGGTCTGACAAGACATCTATCAGAGATGGGAGGCTCCCACCTCGCAGGATACCTTTGTCCCTCTGCAGAAGAGTGTTGAGACCATCGCCCAGAGAGCCCTTAAGAGGTAAATACTGTTTGTTTCCAGGAGTGTCTGCAGGCTGGTGAATCTCAAGATCCTCCGCACTCATCCTGCAAATATGGCAGACATTTTAAGTTCAAGTCTTTGCAGTGGTTGTGATTTTACTGGACTGTGCAGCAGCAACAAAAGGCACTGAAACAGAACAGGTAAAATTAGTTTGCCTCATGTCAAAGGTGGAGCCTTTGAAGGCCGGTTTGAGAGTCTCTGCTGCTGTCGACAGAGTGTAAGGGATGGAGAAATGTCTCTGTGACCAGTGCTTGTCCTTCACAATTGGAGCCAGGTTCTGGTACATATCATCTACAGCCAACATTGACACCTACAGGTGAGAGACACAGAATTAAGCACTCATTGTAAGTGTTCAGACTGTTGTGGAGAGAAGCCTTGAGGGGACAACCTGAATGTTTCGGTCAATCAGCTGGTTGGTTTCAAAGTCATCATCGTCCTCGCCAAATGGATTGATGATCAGCTCCCCCACCTCCAGAGTGGAAACACATATTGAAATCGGTCTTTCGCGACAAAATCAAAACAAAATCTGTTTTCTACATGCGAAACATGAATGTGTTATCTTACCTTGAGCCAGCCAGTGTAGAAGAAGAACTGCATCAGGGTGAAAACGGGGACGTACAAGTCCAGTTTGTGATCCTTGTATCCCTTCTCAGGGTTCAGAAATTGTCGGCCAATCACGCAGAAGGCAAAAAAAGAGTAAACTGCTATAGTAACTACCTGCACAGATATAAAGTGATCAAGTCAGTTGTGTAAGGATTTTTTTATTTCAAAAGATAAATAAGATAAATGGCCATTATATGAAGTAAAAATACATTTTGATGATCATAGTTCTGTCTTGTAATCCCCTTCAAGCTCCTGATCCTACCTGAGTGTAGACCAGAGGGATGCTTATCCAGTCGTAGTGGAACAGGAGGCTGCACTTGGCTCTGTACTTATTCAGCTCCTGTGGTTGTAAATACATATTTTAAGTTATACAGAATGTGTGGACATACTGGGGCTGCAGATGGCATTTCTCATTCCCACATTGTTTATATACTAAGTGTAAAGTTTTGTTGTTTTGTCCATTTGCAGGAAAAAGAAAAACCCCACTCACATCCATCAGCAGTCTCAAAGCGATGTCATCCCTCACTCGACCCTCCTCTCTCGCTCTGGACGCCAGGTTTGAGAACCAAGTCAAAGGCATCCAGTACTTGTTGAAATCAGAGTGTAGCGACTCAAACTTTTTCAGCTCATGTGTCGTCATAAATCCTGCACAGAGATAAGACAGTTTGGTACCAGGTGTAATAGACATTTGTGATCTGAGGAGTTTTATAAAAAAAAAATGTCAGATAAACGAATGTGAAAAAGGTTTCAAGTTCACTCCACAAACAATGAAAACATCCATATAAAGCAACCTCATAACTGGCACTCTGCCTACTACTTACCCAGTAGAGGAAGAAATGTTCAAAATACCTATTTCAAACCTCTAATTATCTAATCATTATACCAGGTATTAACAGGCAATTTAAATCACTCACTTGTAAGAAAGGCCATCCCCCGTGTGTTGTGTTAAATTGTCTTTGAATTACATTTAAATAGCAGCTGGTTGAACTGCTTCATCTTTTTCCCCTAAACTGTAATGTCCCATATTTTATTTACCTACATTTTACGAGCAAAACCATGTTGTACAAAGTAACTAATAAGAACTTCAGGTGTTAAAAGTAAGTAAAGTGCAATATTTTAATTTGATATGTCTGAAGTAAAATACTTCTACTCGAGTAAATGTCCTTCCTTTCTCTCCATTGTTGTTCTTACCAGCCTCCACTATGTGCTCCAAAGTTGGGAAACGCTTGTGAACTCTTGTGCTAATGGAGCGGAGAATGAGAACTGAGGATAAGTTGGCGTATCTCATGAGTGTTCGTCGCAGCAGACGACCCCTCTCGTCTGCCCCGTGGACGTTCCCAGACACCACCATCATCAGGTTGTCAGGCAGCGGGAAGCTGGTGTACTGACCCCACCAGCGATTAAAGGCCAGGGTCACATAGAAGCCTGGGACAAAACCAAAAGAAAAAAGAATTGTGGTGACGTATCTTCAGATTTGGCTTGTGTAAGGACAGAGCCAGTTCAATCAGACTCACCCAGTACAAACAAAACTGGGATGAAGCTGGTGTTGGTGAACTGATCACAGTAAAGGGCGACGCGCTCAAACACATCCTGCTGCTTTGGTGTGAGCATAAACCTGTGAAGATAATAAAACGTCCACTGACGGCCACAAACACTCGATCGTACTGCAGGAAATAGCAGAAATCGGTTCATTCACCTGTAAAACACGCTGAAAAACAGATAAACCCCACAAAACACCAGAAGCTCTTTGTAAAGCAGCCTGTAGATGCTTCCCTTCCACCTGAACAGGAGCTTGGAGAAGCCACCAAATCTCGCATTGGCCACTTCAAGGGTGTAAGAAACTGTCATGTCTGGGTTTAGTCTGTGTTGTAACACCAGAACATTCCTGTAAAATATCAAAAATGAATGTTGGATCTGATTTCTCTAATCATGATATATACATTTTATTATAACAGCAAAAAATCGAAAGATGTCTCTTACCCGTGAAGGCAGGTGTATCACCTGGTCCTGCGTTGAGTCCTGCTCTCCTGAGAAGAACCGTTCTTCCTCTGGGTCTGAATTTAAACCTCTCTGTTGTGCTGTCATAAATTAACATGTTCAATTTATTACCTGGGAACCTGAAGCCCAAGAGATGCACACCTACAGTTACTGAGTGCCAGGAAACAACCTCTTAATAAAGTGTGCTCGTTTTTCTTTTCCTCGCAGCAAATTCCCCAGCGTTAAAAAGTATTGATTATTCTGACGACTCATTGGAATTGATACAACATTTGCAGATTAATTTTCTGTCAATTTACTAATTGATTATTACACTCATTGTTTCGGCCTCCTTCAGCTCAGTGTTGATTTTTATGGTTTAAACACATGGCCTCATGTCCAACATTACATTTTATGTAGATAGATTCTATGTTTCATGTTCTATGGTGCATTGTTTCCAAAAGTCCATATTGTTTCTGTTAACATGTCTTTTCCAGATGCTACAAAAATCAAGAAAGTTCTTTGGACCTGTTATCTGTGAATCTAATGCCCCGCCATAGAAACACACACAGATTGATTGCACAGCAGAGGCTTTTCAGTGTTATTTGCTGTTCTGGCCATCAGTGATAAGAGCAGCCCAAACATCTTTACAGTGTGATGCGGACTGACCGTCAGACGGGTCCATCCCACCCATCTCTCAGCCTTTGTCATTGGCTCTGCTCACTTGTTTGTTTTTCACATCATGACAGCAGTTCATTGTAAATCGGACTCTCTTTTCCAGCCGTGGTTTATCCTGTGACTCAGTTTTCTCTCCCCTGACAGGACATTTATTAGGCCACGAATCCTCCATCACTTCCTATTTCTTTGAATCTGTGTCACTCATTCAGCTGCAGTAGCCTCACCGTGTCTGCATCTTTAACTTCTTGCATTTATTTCTACTAGATTCATGTATTCATCATAATAGAGTACTCTCACTATATTTCCATTCCTGTCACTAGATGGCGCTCTGTTGAAGTGCAGCAGGGCTCACAGCCTGTGTTTATCTCACAAGCAAAGACACCCAAAGGCTCAGAAAACAATAAAACATCTATAGGCATATTTAATACCGTGCATGTCCATTTGTAATGCTCCTTGTCTATGAAAGTACAGATCAGCTGTTATTACAGCACACCTTTTCTGAGACTTCTCTTATTCATCTGCCATGTTTTGATTTAGTTGTCTGTGAAGCTCCTTAACCTCCAGAAAGTTGGCCCACAGAGAGACGACATGCGCCCCCCTCCTCCCTTCTTCCCTGGCCATGGTCATTCATTGCGTCATCCGGTGTAAATAGTCCTCATTTCATTAATTGTCTTTCGTTGTATTCATTATTTAATTATTAATTGTTCATGGCTGTATTCATTCTATTGATTCAGGGTTCCATTTATTCATTTATTTGTCTGTCAAGTAGTTATAGCCTAGTTGTGTGTTTTTAGTTAGTAGTTGAATGAATACTTCATTTACAAAGAACCCGATCACGTGGTTTGTGTGTATGAAGTATTACGTCACTGTACAAGAGTCGAGAACTCCGTAGCAACCTTTAGACTTGAGATTGAATTCATTGGCTATCTAAATGTGTTGGAACAGTTGTCTTGAAAATAATTTCATTTGACAAGTAATAGAGTTACTGTATAACAATTTGAGTTTCAGTAGAAATTATGGATTTAGAAAGAACGACCTCCAGCAATTAACAGCTGCACCCTCAACTTAAAAAATTTAATCATCATTAATTCTTTTTTAATTTTTATTTTATTCATTTTCATATTATATTAATTCAATTCAATTCAATTCAATTTTATTTATATAGCGCCAAATCACAACAAAGTCATCTCATGACACTTTACAAAATAGAGCAGGTCTAGACCGACTCTTTATAATGTTATTACAGAGACCCAACAGTTCCCACCATGAGCAAGCACTTTGGCGACAGTGGCAAGGAAAAACTTCCTTTTAAGAGGCAGAAACCTTGAGCAGAACCAGACTCTAGGTGGGCGGTCATCTGCTTTGACCGGTTGGGTTTTAGGGAGAGAGAGAGAGAGAGAGAGAGAGAGAGAGAGAGAGAGAGAGACAGACAGAGACAGAGAGATAGACATAGAGACACAGATAGACAGACAGACAGACAGACAGACAGATAGGTAGGCAAAGATGTATGGCAGCACTAACAGTAGAAATAGCTGTAATATTAGCTGAGATTAATAATAGGAGCTTTAATAGTGACAGAACTACGACTAAACATAATAACTGTAGTGATGGGAGTCAGGCAGGCCCATGGCAGCAGCAGCACCCAGGCGTACCAGGACCACGATCCACAGCGACCTACGAGTCGACAAAGCACAAAGAAACTCCGGGGAAAAGAAATAAAGTTAGTAACATGCATTGGACTGTGATGAATGTGCAAAGATGAAGAGGGAGAGGAGGAAAGCTCAGTGCATCATGGGAAGTCCCCCGGCAGTGTAGGCCTATAGCAGCATAACTAGGGGGCTGGTCCAGGCAGGCCTGAGCCAGCCCTTAACTATAAGCGTTATCAAAAAGCAAAGTTTTAAGCCTACTCTTAAAAGTAGAGAGTGTGTCTGCCTCCCGGACCCAAACTGGGAGCCGATTCCACAGGAGAGGAGCTTGATAGCTGAAGGCTCTGGCTCCTGTTCTGTTTTTGGAGACTCTAGGAACCACAAGCAGCCCTGCATTCTGGGAGCGCAGTGCTCTAGTGGGGTAATAAGGTACTATGAGCTCTTTAAGATATGATGGTGCCTGACCAGTAAGAGCTTTGTAGGTGAGGAGAAGGATTTTAAACTCTATTCTAGATTTTACAGGGAGCCAGTGCAGAGAAGCTAATACAGGAGAAATATGATCTCTTTTCCTGGTTCCTGTCAGTACACGTGCTGCAGCATTCTGGATCAGCTGGAGAGTCCTCAGGGACTTATTGGGACAGCCTGATAATAAGGAATTGCAATAATCCAGCCTAGACGTGACAAATGCATGGACTAATTTTTCTGCATCTGTTTGAGACAGGATCTTCCTGATTTTTGCAATATTACGGAGGTGAAAAAAGGCAGTCCGTGAAGTTTGTTTTACGTGGGAGTTAAAGGACATGTCCTGATCAAAGACAACTCCGAGATTCCTCACGGTGGCGCTGGAGGCCAGGGCAATGCCATCTAGGGTAACAATATCCTTAGATATTGTATTTCTGAGGTGTTCAGGGCCAAGAACAATAACTTCTGTCTTGTCTGAGTTCAACATCAGATAATTACAGGTCATCCAGGTCTTTATGTCCTTAAGGCATGCTTGGAGGTTGGCTAACTGATGAGGTTCTTCTGGCTTGATCGATAAATATAGCTGGGTATCATCTGCATAGCAATGAAAATGTATGGAGTGTTTTCTAATAATATCCCCTAAAGGAAGCATATATAAGGTGAATAGTATTGGTCCAAGCACAGAACCTTGTGGAACTCCATGACTGACTTTGGCGTACATATTATTTTCTTTATAGTTGTATCTAGTGTTAGTAAACCCACATGGCCACTTTCACGCCACTGCTGTCTGCCACTGTCATCTGATGAAAACTGTATTGACACGTAGGCAGTTGATTAGGTCCATGTCATCAATTCCAGCTCCTAAAACAATGTCATATAGACTTAAAACAGGGGTGTCCCCGAAAGCAGCCGCAATTCCTGCTGCGAGCCTGTCAAAGAAAGCTTGAATCCTTTCTTGTGCTTTGAAAAACACAGGTGCCATTCTTGATATGGTCCTGGATAAAACAGCTGCAATTTTTGCAGCAGGTCCTGAAAAATACAGCAACAATGTTTGCTTTGATTGTGGAAAATGCAGCACCAAACCGTCTGCTGGTCCAAGAAAAACTATACGCCATTCTTCCTTGGACTGTGGAAAAAACATCCTAAATCCTTGTTTTGGTCCTGGATAAGTCAGCCACATTTCTCGCTCTTTTTCTGGCAAAACCAGCCAGAAGCATTTCTGTGATTTTGGCAAAATCACCATCAATTTCTGCTCTGCTTGTGGAAAAATCAGCACTGATTTTTGCTCTCCAGGAAAGACCAGAATGTTTTGCCCTGATGGTGGTAAAACCAGCACAACTTCTTTCTGTGTCATTGCTGCTCTGATCCTGGATAAAACAGCTGTAATTGTTGCTCGGAGCTTGGAAAAAAAACGAGCAATGGCCAAAAACACGATTTCTCTGAGCCTGGTGATACATGTTAAAATTGCTGCTTTGGTCATAGAATAAACAGCTGCCATTTTTGCTTTGGCTGTGCAAACAACTGTTGCAATTGCTTCCGACGCTCTGCTAGCAGGCCGTGGTGCCTCTGGGTCAAGCGTTGCAATATTTTCCCAGGCTCTCTCAGTCGCTGGGCCAGAGACATCAGGGCACACATATAGAGACATGTAGAGAGAGAGAGGAGGAAGCTTAAACTTCTCGCTGCCAGAATGACACCTGTGAATCACAGGGCCACTGCGTACAGAGGTGCTATCCTGCTCTTGTTTCTTCTGCTGAGTTTCATTACCCAGACAGTTCAAGCCTGTCAAGTGGCTGCCACACAGCAGCGTGAGATCACTGTAGCTTTTAACCTTGATGTCTGTCTGGGCTGGTGGCGGTACATCTAGAGGTGATTCATGCAACACGGGTTCTGCTGGGTTAAGCCCGGGTGAACTGGGGCGATTAAGTCCCAGTCCAGCTCTGATGAGGCGACCAGCAGCTGCGGTGACCCAAGGAACCACAACTAAACCCAAAGTTAAGATTGGCATGTCGACGAATAGTGGGATAGAGATGAATAGTATTTGATCCGATATCCAAGTAGGCCTACCGTTGTCAAGTTTTACAAGACTCAACACTAAATATAATAATTAGTGTTATATTAATATATATATAATAATAATAGATAATTTGGTCGATTCTTGTGTACCCTCACAGTAAGTTGTGTGGCTTTTATATTCAAGCCGCACACGTCACAGGGCAGCTGCGTCACAGCGTTCTAGAATGGGAATGACAGCGGGAGTGACGTCAGCAGCGGTCCGAGATATTTTGTTTTAGAAAATGCAAATGGCGGCCAATTTTGCGCCCATCGGTTTCATACATCACGACTCGTCGTTTGAATCGAAAGGACGTAGCGTTTCCGGTGTGTGAAAAAGTATCGAACAGTACGTCGGTTTGGAAAATGCGTACGCAGCGTTGTGTTCACCGCTCATATGTTACTGTAAAGAGTTTATTCTGAAGACTATAATATGCGATGGCTGTATGTTACAGAATATTGTATTTTGGCTGTAGTATAAGGTTATGACAGCCACATGGTCAGGGCCCGCCAGGAGCTTGAATTTGACATCTAAGCTGCGGTAACAATGTAAATATGGAATATTGTGCAGGTCATCTATGAAGGTTTGTATTCATTCCACATGTTTAAAACAGTACATTGTTGTCTGACAGGTTTATCATAATCCTGATTTTGTGGATTTGCTTATTGATTCATCTGCAGATTATTTTCAGTAGTGAATCGATAAATCGTTTGGTCCACAAAATGTCAAAACAACAAACTGTCAAATGCCCAACAAGCTGAACCTAAATAATGTTTGGCATTTTTGCTGAACAAAAAATGACAATTAATCAATGATAATAATAAATACGTTTATTTATATAGTACTCATCAAAGGGGAAAAAAAGAAACTGAAAAACAAACAAACAAACAAACACATATATGGTACATATGTATTTCGTACATACATAAACCAACCTGCACACACATAAATACACACATACAGACACATTTACCCAAATTGCATAACGTTATATCATATATGTTTATAATAATGTTGCTAACATTTAAAAAGAATTCAGAAGCAATGTAAAAGAAGAAAAGTGATTGAAAAGAGGTTATAAAATAGATTATCAGAATAGTTGCAGATTAATCTTCTGTCAATTTACTAATTGATTGACAGCTCAGTGTTGATTTTTATGCTCTCAGGAGCTAAAATGATAGTTTTAGCATTTTATAGAAGCCATAATAAAACAATTACAGCTGGTTTTACACACAGGGCCTCATGTCCAAGACCAACGTTACATTTTATGTGGATCTTTACTGAGAAATAGGAATCAGGAACTTATTTCCTCACAACCTTCATTTAGATTTTTTTAAACTTCATGAATCTTGATTATTCTGCTTCTCAGTGTTATTTACTGTTCTGGCCATCCGTGATTACAGCAGCCCAAACATCTTTACAGTGTGATGCAGACAGACCGCCAGATGGGTCCATCCCACCCATCTCTCAGCCTTTGTCATTGGCCGCTGTGCTTTGCTCCCTTGTTTGCTTTTCACATCGTTACAGCAGTCCATTGTAAATCAGACTCTCTTTTCCAGCCGTGGTTTATCCTCTGACTCTGTTTGCTCTCCCCTGTCAGGACATTTATTAGGCCATGAATCCTCCATCAGAGCCTGGACAAGCCATCACCATGGACTTCCCTTTTCTTTGTCTGAATCTGTGTCACTCATTAAGCTGTAGTAGACTCATGAGCCTCACAGTGTCTGTATCTTTAACTTATTGCATTTATCACCCATAGATTAATGTATTCATCACCATAAAGTGCTCTCAGTGTGTTTGTTTTTGGCTGATAAATGGTAGTTTTTATTCCTGTCACTAGATGGCGCTCTGTTGATGTGCAGCAGGGCTCTCAGCCTCAGCCCTGAGGCCTCACTGCCTGTATTTATCTCATAAACAAAGACACCCAACGACTCTTATATTGACAGAAAACAATAAAAGAACATCTGACATATTTAAGTATGACCATTTGTTGTTCCTTACCTATGAAAGTACAGATCAGCTGTTAGTACAGCACACCTTTTCTGAGATTTCTCGTTAATCTTACATGCTTTGATTTAGTCATCTGTGAAGCGCATTACTATTTCCTGTAATATTTATTCTCATTTCAGGTCTTAATTTTGGCAAAACAATGTATTTTTTATTTCACAAGGACTTTCAACCTTTATGTTTGTGTCTCCATCCTGTGTAAATCCAGAGTCAATGATTGGTCTGTGATCTTGATCTAGATTAAATACACTCTCAGATTAGCACCCATGGATACTCCAACAACTGTTTCTGCCCAGTCATTTCCTGGCCTCGGCTACTGGATCTACTGGTCGGGGCTTAGACCTCTGAGAACAGGACAGAGTGTTGATCGTTTGGGTAACTCAATGCGGTAATTACAACTTCCCACGGTGAGTGAAATTAGACCTCAAAAGAAAAGTGGGATTTCAGGTAGCCGGGGCCGGCCTGGGTCATTGTCAGGGCAGAAAGAGCTGAGGGGCCACGGAAAAAAACTTGAAAGAAAAGATCTGGAGCATGATCTCAAAAATGCAGCGAGCCAATGACACAGTTTGGTTTTTCTTTCCTCTCTTGTTTGTGGTGTTAGTCATCATCATCATCACACACAATCCTGAGGCAGAAATCTTGAAAAAAAAGCATTTATTTTCTTTTCAACAATATTCAAATGTTTTCCATACAAAATAAACAATCAAGATAGTGCATCTGCCACGATAAAGATAATTATTAAAATCAGTGCTTTTATTAAGTATCATACCAGCATACCCAACAGAGAAGGATTATGAATGCTACTACATGTTATCTAGTAGCTGTTACTCAGATACACAGCCATCAAACACTCCATGAGGCCTAATTTCATTTCAAACTTACACAATCATGGCCGTCACCAGGATTTTAGAAATACTGAGCTCATGGGCCTCATCACTCTCAGATAGTTTTGACCAGAAACCAAAAACCAAAAAAGTCTCTCTACTTTTAGAACTATTTGTATTTTTTATATTTTATCTCTTCAATTAACTGTCAAATATATCTTCTCTAAATGTTATTTCCCAACATTAAGGTCTAAATGCTGTTTTAAAGCCCTTTCCATAGCCTACTACCAGGAATTAAATTGTGAGGGAGAAATAACAAGCTTGTTATTTATTTCTTATTTGCTAGCCTAAAAGTAGTAATTTAAATATATTGAGTCTAAAGAGACAGGAATTTAAAATACCCACAATGTGTAAGGTTTTAATTGACTGTTGGCTGAACCCATCCCGTGAATTCACATTGTAAGAGACTGGTAATGGCTACCTTTGCAGTTCAAAAGAACAAAGACAGATGGACGATGAACGGCAAACATCCCTTCAACCACTGTGGAGATAGCAGTGTCTCAAGTTGCCTGCAAATTTGAGAGAGTTTGGAAGGTGGTGCGAAAGCATACAGAATAAACAGTGTGTTTATCTGCTCTAATGCTAACTTTTTGCCTATGGCATTTGTAGCTTTAGCCTGTTTTTGGCATTATATAATGTATGTAGCTATCAAGTGCATACAAGACCCCTTTTACACAATTGTCATTTTGAAACGAGTATGCTGGAAACGTTAAAAAGTCATCCTGAGAGAGTGTTTTCAACCAATTAATGGAGTTATTGCTAGCTTAATTAGCTAACCTAGCTAGCTACAGCTGATAAAATCCGCCAGCCAGCAAAATCGATGGTCGCTGGCTAGATATAAGAAGCCTTGTGAGAAAGGTGTAGCAACAATAGTTAGAGAATAAAGCTACCCATAGATTGCTTGAAAACAAAGAGGGAAATTACAGCTGTACATTCACTTATGACGTATTTATGATTCTGGCAGCTTTAGTAGGTTAGCTAACAAGCTAACTCGCATAGCTATAGTAGCAATACTCACTCATTTGTCAGTTTGTCTTTTGACCTAAAGGCTTTTGGCATTTATAAAGCAGTAAACCGTACAATGCCGATTAATAAAGCTTTGATGGAAAATATGTGAAAACCCTTCTGGAAAATACACCTCCGTTTTTTAAATTCCAGGAAGTTCCACACCCTTGGCTGCACCCACTCTCGCCGTGTCTCTCTCACTGAACACAAACCAATTAGCATTCAAAGAGAGACGTCTGTCTATTTTTTCCACATTTTAGATAACAATCGTGTGTCTGCATCGGGATGACCCTGATGTTCAGTGTTGTCTTTTGTCTCGGTGTCCTCTCTCCAGTGTCATTATGTTGTAGCCACACTGCACAGAAATGCTCTGCATCTCAGTTTACTGAACCGGCACTACAGAGATTTTTATCTCAAACCAGCTTTCACCAGCATTTAGATCTGACCGCCCTGCCATTTTCCAACAAATATGCACATTTTAGTATGTGACATGAAGTATGAGCAAGCATCTTTTATCCTCGCTTAACAATGATAATAAATTTGGACTTCTCATCTAAGCTTTACATTCCACACTGAATTAACTGTGAGCATTGCAATGGGATTAGTCACTGTTCAAGCACCTACATTTCTGGATGTGCAGCTTAAGGTGAAGGAACATCCTGTATGCAGTATAATACGTAATAAGTCAAACTGGAATGCATTTAACAATGACTCTTGGGTGAGGTAAAGTACATACAAAAGCTTGCTTTACCTACAGTAATCAAAAATATGTCCTGTTCTTTGTAATAGACATGAAAACAACATGAAGTGTACATTTGCATAGAGTGCAGCATTAAATAGAACAAATGTCTTTGTGCCTCGGTGTCTATGCTATTTTTTTCCAGAGACCAAATAGGGGGCCTCCCTTTCAGACCGTCACTGCGTTCCTCAGGTCCCACAGGAAAAGCTCCGGATTAAATCACTTCCTCTTACATTGTGATACTACAGTGGTTGGACCAGTCTGTCTCTGGGTCAATAGATAACTTGATTTTTTTCTGTAACACACACACACACACACACACACATTGCCTCTATTTAATGTATTTAAAGGAATAATTTGACATTTTGGAAAATATCCTTCTTCACTTTCTTGCCGAGAGATGGAGCTGGAGCCAGAAGGTGATTAGCTTAGCCTAGCTTAGCATAACGACTGGAAGCTAGTAGAAACAGCTAGCCTGGTTCTAGCCAAAGTTAAAAATCTGCTTACAAACACTTCTCGAGGCACAGTCACACTAGTAATTACAACAGCAAAATTTCTTGAACAATTCTGTTCATTTCAATGGAACTGCTGCGATACACAAATCTTTCATGTGTAGTAAAGTTTGGTGAACTGTGACAGTAAAGCCTTGGCGGTGCTGACCTTTGAGGCAGCAGAGTCTAAAATGTGGGAAGCTATCCTAGCTTAGAAGCTGTGTTGCGACATACACTTTTATTTAATCTCCTCTGTCAATGTACAGAAAGAGACATGGTTTACAGATATGAGACAGGACTCAATGGTACAAACCCATTACAAAACATATTGTCCTGTTAGCCACTGAGCTGTGAGCTAATGTAGCTCAGAGAAACTCAGACTAGCGCTAACATTTTCATGTTAGTGGTTAGCTCACCAGTTATAATAGTTTTGCAACTGGTCCTGCATGTAGTCATAAGCCTCTTTAAAACTCACTAATTGACATGTGGAATCTAATTTGTTTAATCCCACAAACAGAGTAATGTAAATGTAAGTACAACAACATTTAATCTCAGCACGTAACTCCCCAAAAAACCTGAAATTGTGATTTTAATATTTACATTTGTGTATGGATTAAACAAAAGAGCTATCCACTGTAGTATGTGTCATTCAAGACAGGTGTTGGTAGGCATATATTTTTTAACTTAGAGTCAGGTGAGCTGTTTGCCCCTGCTTGCACTCTTTAAGCTAAGCTAGGCTAACTGCCAGCTGGCTCCAGCTCTGTACTTAAAGCCCCTGAAAACATGGTTTCAAAACTATGAAACTTGTATTTCTATACTATTGAACATTTATGACTAAATAAGCAACAATCAAAGTTTTAGTAAAAAAACAAACTTATGTGGTTATTTTGTAGTTCCAGTGAGATAGCACAGGTAAAAACACAAATACAGAAATCTTTGGTCTGAATTAACCAAAACTACGAACTACGAATGGCAGAAAAATGTTTGTGTTCATGTAAGACCTCATCACTTATGGTGAGAAGCTGATTGAGAAAATAGGTGCGAGGGACTTTTAACACGTGAGTGGTGCACATCTTCTCATCTGAATCTCAACAAGAAAATAAGAACATATTTCCCTAAATGTTGAACTGTTCCTTTAAGATGGTGTCACGAGAGGCTGATGTTCTCATACTCGCCGTGGTCCGAGTCCTCCAGTTCAATACCCGGCACCAGGCTGTAGTATTCAGTTGACTGGGTCAGGTAAGCCTTCTCCCTGTCAGCTGAGTCTTTCATCACTTCTGTCACACTGACTGTATCCAGCTCTGTTTTGCTGGCCCCTTCGGGCTCCTGGGAGACCTGCTTCCCCTCTGTGGAGCTGGAACAGGGTGAGGAGACAGGGGGAAGAGACTCCACTGAGCTCAGTTTAATCTCCACTTCTTCATAGATGTCCCTGGTGCTGCCCAGGAGAGTGGATGCTGGGCGTAGCAGCAGCTGGTTCTTCAGGATCCCCTCATTGACACAGTTTCTGGTTTTATTCTGCTCAGTGGACGCAGGTTGTTGCTTTCTGCGATGCTTCTGGCCATTGCAGCTGGAAGCTCTCTTTTTTGAGGTGCTTACAGGTGCTTCTTTCTTCTTCCTCTTCCTCCCACAGCACCAGCAGAGCACCAAGGCGGAGAGGATGAGAAGAGGGAGCACAATGAAGAGCGCGGTGAGGCCAGTCGGGCGGCATGCGTCGCTGAGCCTCACCGACCACACGGCCCTGCCAGCCAGGTGCCTGGGAGAGACACAGGTCAAGTTCCCCACCAGATCCTGCAGCTTAGTGGTCCTATTAACCTTCCTGCCTTCCTCCAGGCCTTCCAGTAACAAACAGGAGCAGTCCCAGGGGTTCCCATCCAGCTCCAGCTTTTGCAAACTGGGCTTCTGCAATACAGAGCCTGGGAGGAAGCGTAGCTGGTTCCCCTGCAGATACAGCTTCTGGAGGTTGTCTGAGTCCTGAAGAAAAGCCTCAGGAAGCTCCTGAATCAGGTTCCCGCTCAAATCCACCTCAGTCAGTCTGGGCTGGCTGGCCAGAAACTCCCTTGGCAACGATGTTAGTCTATTATGACCTAAGTAAACCTTCTGCAAGGTAGATGCCTCTTTGCCACTCATATCAACAGAACTGATATTACAGCGGGAGAGATCCAGTATCTTTATGTTTGTCTCATTGGTAAACACAGACCAGCGCACATGGCTGACAGCAGAGCCAGAGTAGTTCAAGCAACAGACGTCAGCAGGAATCGCAGAGGGAAACTGGGACAAAGTGGTGGCTGCTGGACACACACATCCACAAACAAGTCCTGTCTTCACCAGCAACATGAAAATCAGCATTGCAAGCCGCTGGCAACCCATCTCTGAAACAGAAAATACAGTAAAACACAAAACAGAAAATGTGATTTTATCATATTGCTACAATGGTGTCCCCTGCCTCTTTCTCAGGCAGCCCTACCTGCCTCCTGGTCCCTCTTTCTCTCAGTACTGGAGGGGATCCACTTTAAGTAGGCTCACACAGATGTAAACGGGCTCGTAAACCTAGCAACTTCTCTGAGGACTCCTGGTTGCTGTGAGGATTGTGGGAGTTGGCATGGTGACACAGATCACTAGGGATCAGGAGTCCAGTGTTTGGCTGTTGGAGAGGAAACAGATGCTACTATGACTTTCACGTGAATGCCGTGCCGTTAATTAGAAGATGGGAGTTGTACAAACATTACTCAAAGACAAAGCTGGAGCCGAGTTCAACAAGCAGGTTGTCTAGATAACTTTGACTGTAAACTCCCTCAAATCTGATGTAAAAAGGTCCAGACAATTTAACAAACCTGCATCTTGGAAAAGCCTTTCAACAGCTTCATCAGCTTCTTCGATCTCAGACATCTCAATTTTACTTTTGTTGTGTTTCTGTATGTCTGAGTTTTTCTGTAAAGCACTTTGAACTGCTTCGGTGCTCTACAAATAAACTTGAAATTGGTTGAGTTAAAGCCAGAATCTATATCTAAAACCCACCAACAAAATTCAAAACATCCTGCTCACTATCAAATTTATTGACAGCTAATTAAATACAGGTATTTGAATAGGATATAATACAACTTCACCAGAGTGGAAAATTGCCTGTTGCACACCAAAACATAAAAGTCACTATGTTAACAAATATGACAACAGGAAACCATCAAAGTATAAAACACACTCCCAAAAATACAAATAAAATACTTAAAACAAAGCATAAAAGATTAAAACAGAATAAAATACAATAGAGAAAGATTTGTGTCCTGTTTCTGTTTAAAATGCTGATCGTATTTGGAATAACGTACTTAAAATAGTTTTGTTGTCAAAGGCAACGGGCCTCCATTTGGGTGCATTTCCCAACAGTTGGGAAACACAAAAATATGATTTGCTGTCAGTACGTCAAACTCTCCACTAATACATGTTGTTTATGGTAAACAACATCACTGCTTTTTACATTCTTTTATGACCGATGGTGTTTATATGCTAACAAGCTAACCCGGTTAGCTACAGGCCAATGTGGTTAGCTTGAAATCTGAGGGTGCGCTGCCTTCTTCAATGTCCTTAATTTTAATGTTACTTACAATTACAAAATTCTGTCACACCACTGCACAAAACATTTATAACTTTCAGCATGTATTATAAAGGCCTTTTGTACCTTAATGCAGCCTTGAAGAAAAAACCTATGACTTGTACCATAAATGTTTTGCAAACATAGATGGATGCAGGAACAGTAGATGGTAGCATGGACCTAGAAAGAGCTTTACTTGACTTTATTTATCAGGGACACGAAAATGTGCCAGATCAAAGCTAATTTTCATTTGCAGTGCTTGGGCAGCTTAATGTTCAAAATTAAAAGGAACAAACATGCAAGACAAAAAAGCAGCATCAAAACACATATGTACAGTAGAATACAGCATAAATGACCATGACGAGGTTTGAGAAGTCCCTAAAATAATGTGAAAATGTTTAATTTCACTGTAATTTCATGTAGTAGAAATTACCCCTCTATGACTATTTTAATCTCAGGTTTCATTCCCACCATGTCTCTAGTCGGGAGACCGTGACATGACAACTTTTGGGAAACCCTGCTCTTGGATACATAAAAAAAAAGCTAATTGCTGGTCACTTCCTAAAAGCTCCTATGTACTTGGTGACGCTGCCTGAACATAAAAGAACATGTGGTCGACATAAACAAGGCCTGTCTTTTCCTAAAGACTTACATGTGAAGCAGGCAGGGAGAGACAGAAAGAGAGGGAGTGTGTTCGGTCGTGACATCAGACTTCCTCACCCACCACAATAGAGCTGAAAGCTGCTCGACAGTGAGGAGGCAGGAATGTGCTAACTCCCCAACAACAGGGCCGATTCATTACCAGTGGAGGCTTTAAACAGGACCACCGTCGTCAGCTGGATCATCATCTAGACCTCTTAACCACAAAGAAACCTTCCTTCACCTGCTGATGAAAAGACAACAAGGAGAGGTGGTAAACTGACTTCAGGCAGAGATTGGCAGCAAGAAATCATATTCAGTCACTTCCAATTCCAGCAAATCTCATCGCACATAACAATCAAACTACAGCTGAAACAACTGGTCGACAGAAAATTAATTGGCAACTCTTTTGATAATAGATCATTTGTTTAAGTAACTTTTTAAGCAAAAATGCCACACAAAAAAACTGGTTCCAGCTTCTCAAATGTGTATTTACTGGTTTTCTTGATCACCTCTTGAATATCTTTCAGCTGTTGGTTTTGGACGAAATGAGACATTTCAATATGTCAGCTAGACCAAACGATTAATCTGTTACAGAGAAAATAATCGGCAGACAAATCACAAATTAAAATAATCATTATTTGCAGTCATTAAAGCCATAAAAACAACATAAATACCTGAGTAGGTATGGCTATAAGTCTGAGAAACTCTGCACTGTTGACCTGTTCATACACACTGTTAACTATCTACGCTCCATGGACGAAATGACCCTTTATACTCTTCAACAACAAAAAGACAAGGGTGAAAAAATACTAGAGGAAAACGTTTTCCTTATATGTCCTTATTGTTTCAATACTAAGAGGTGCCTGAATCCCATTGTAACAAAACATACTTGTCTTTCTTTGACAGCTTCATTTTAGTCCTTCTGTTCTCGTTTTGTATCTCATGTTGCTTGCTTAATTTCACACGATTAAGGGTCTGCAGCCATGCTAGCTGCTCTGTGAGGCTGTACTTTGGCACAATGGTACTTTCGGCTAAATGATAATATCAGCATGCTAACATGCTGGATTTTAGCAGGTATGTTTGCCACCATCATGTTTAACCATCTTAATTTAGCGTGTTAGCATGCCAACTTTTTAACCCAGGGAGCCAGGAGGCAAAATCTGACATTCAGAGTATTGGGGATGGGCGCTGTCGGGTAGGATGTTAAACAGGTCAGATAGCATACTCTGCTGTACTCGCGAGATCTTACTGCTCACTGTCACGACCGTGGTTACTGCAGTTTTGGCCTTGTTGCTGAGGTTCCCAAACCCAGAAGATTAAAGATTATCACAGACTCCATATAAGATCTATAAAAAATATGATCAACATGAAACTGAGACAGTTGCTCACCCTTCTTGCACAGCATCTCGATGTTACAACTAGTCACATTTAGTTGTAGAAATGTCACGCCAATGTGTAAATTGATCAAGACAGGACCATGGCTGTTTTCATCGCCATGGAGGAGACTGACTATAACAGTCATCAGCAAACTTTAACGTGTATCTGTTGTCATGCTCATGCACTAGACATTTTTCAGTCAGATTAATGTTTTTATAGTGTCATATTTTACATTTCAGATAATTCAGCCAACAGGATTAGACGTCCACGTCTTTCAAGCCCCACTTCCCTTGTTTGTACCACAGGCTCTCTGTTACACATTTGTCATCTCCAAGCCCAAACTGAGTGTCTCCTGTGACAAGAAAATGAACCTTTGTGTAAAAAAAATGAATGGGAGCTTCTCTTTAAGAGCCCCAAACAAAAAAATAAACATGGAAATAAGAAGAAGTACATGTGGATTTCAGCCTTGACTTGACGTAGTCTCTGAAACAAATGCAGGAAGTGTGTCAAAGGAAAGAAACCCTGCCTCGAGCTTTTTGTTGCTTATAGAGATGATCTAATATATCCAACATGGGAAGAGCGCAGAGTGTTTGAGTATATGGGAGGATGAGATACTGTAGGTAGGTATGAAGAAGGCTGTATATGTTATCCATATCTATTCAGATTGCCATATTTATTTTAAGTGTGTCTGCTGCTCAAACTGACTGATAAAAGTTAAATATAAAGTTATTCAGCCAATTCCCAGAATACTTCCCAAGGTAGGTCTTTCTGAGAGAAATCCTCTCTGGGCCACAGAAGGTGATACAGTTTATATTTCCACAAAGTTATGGATTTTGATCTCCTCCATCTATTTCCACACAGACAGGCCGAGAACAGACAAAACAAAGCAACCACTTAACTCAAAACTTCCTGCTGAAGGCTGTGGGCCTGTTTCGACTTTCCACACCTCATTAGCTTCAGTTTAATGACCATTAGTGGGAGGTTAAAGGTGACAGTTTGAACTCAAAGAGGGAAAACCACCTTTAGAGATCATGTGACACCACCAGGGATTAAAACAGAGACAGTCTTTGTCTTTTAAGGGGACTTAAGACTGAAACTACATGCTTCGATGCAACTATAAGGTGTCCTTAGGTAAAATGAGTCACTTCCACCTGCAATAACTGATCTTTTGGTCACCTGGGGGCAGCGGGACAGTTGCTTATTGACACATCCAGCAGACACAGAGCAACATTAGCTTTCCCTTGTGCTTGTGTCCACCTGAGGAATGTAAATCCAGTATTATCTCTTCTTTTAGCTGTTTATGTGACTCTTTAGCTGCTAAATGCTCCGCTACGTTCACCAGCTAGCTGCTAACTGTGTCTGTCTGCCGTTTGATGCTGGACAGGAAACGTTCAGTCAGTTTTTAGAGCTTTTTCAAACCAAAACAATGAGCTAAAATGCTTCGTAGAGCTGAGGGGAACTGCAGAGTCTTAATGGGTGCATCACTGTGAGTGACCTCTTTCACATACAAGTAGCCTTGTGATCCATTGAATATATGTAAAATATTGATTATAGCAGCTTTACATTTAAAATCTATGTAACTTTACTTGGTATATGAATTTGTTTGTTTAATTTTTGTGGTGAAACTTCATTATAAAGCAGTGATTTATTTATAATTTCTCTAAAATAGAGTCATGGCTGTTAAAATTTACATATGAAAATTAACATATTTGAATGTGTGATATAAAAAAAACAATAAAAATATTTCAGAAAAGGGGGTAAAGCTTGTGTTTGCTTTAATCTTTAATCTTAAATTTTACCATGTGGACTGACCCCCTGCAATGCTCTGTTTATTTATAGCGCACAGCATCTCATATCCTGATATTTGCATGCTGCACTGCACTGTAAAGAGCTTTTGTTCTAACTGATGCCATCAGCAGACGTGATATTCACACCTCTATCACTCTGAAGAGGAAAAGGAAAGTAGGTGGGTTTGTGTGGTTGGATGTAATAATTTACTTGGATTTGAATGCTTTGGCCTGAACTTTTCACACTTTTATATGAGCAAAGTTAGGATGAAGACTGTGATGCTAATTCCATGCGTTCAGCAGTTAAGATAACATAAAGCCTGATGAGTCAAACTCTGTCTGATAACAGCAACAGTGTAAAGGTTAGCGGCAACTCACCGCATTTCAGAATCTGCACTGACTCTAAATATTGACAGATGAGTTGATCTTTGGATTTTGAAATTACACACAACACAAGAGACACTGGTCGACCTTCACAGAGCACCAGAGCCAGAACTGTGAGAGTGAAGTCCCTTCATCCAAACAGACGGACTTTCTTGGATCGTCTCCTCTCAGGGTGTTTGTGCCCAGCGAGAGGAGCAAGGTTTAAATCTGGAGAACATGGATGATCTCACTCGCTAACAATGTGAGTTGCTACATCCTCTCTGGCAGCGGAGCTTCCTCTGAAATAACGGCCTCCATTCTCCTTTCATACAGCTTTTCATCATAAAATATTCTTACATTAAACCAGGGCTACAGCTGCAGTACCACAACGGACACAAAGAGGAATTTTCTGGGAATATGGGGATTTTATTGTCCAACAATTAAAAGTTGTGGTGTTTTAAATGCTGATTTTACACTTTAATATCATTAAAATGTACTAATTTAAGGTAAAGAAAATAAGTGAGTGGAGAGGTCTTTTAAACAGCATGTAGGAAAATACGTTTTACAGAACATAATCTAACAGTTGACAGTTGACTGAGTCAATAAAATGTGGGAAAAACCCAATTAGTGAGATGATTTTATGCACTTTTTCAGTGTCTTCTGAGGGGGGTGGGGTTTAATTGGGGGGTCTTGGGGCCCATGACCTCAGTATTGCTCAAATCTGGCTACAACTCTGCACAAAACCCACCATAATTGCATAATTTCAAGTTGTAAGACCCTGTTTGGATGATTTACGTTCTTACAAATATGCAAAAAAAACATTATACAGATTGATGCACACCTGTTTGAGATATGAAAGAGCAGTCCAGAAATAAAAACAACTTGTTTTCTTACCTCTGATTCACATGCCTGCTGCAGCCCTGTTCCTCCGTCAGAAGCTCATGAGACCTGAAGCTGTGATTGAACATCATCCACAGCGACGGCAGCAGCGTCTCCCTCCTCTCTGCATCCCATCAGCTGTCCCGGCTGAACCTCTCCTCCGCCGGATCAGAGGGTGTGTCTCCCTCCGAGCGGAATGTGGAAAGACGGCTTCCAGTCAGTGTGTGTGTGTGTGTGTGTGTGTGTGTGTGTGTGTGTGCGGAGAGAGACAGAGTTGGTGTGTGTCTGTGGGAAGGTGTTCAGCGTTTATCTGAAGCTGACAGATTTGATCTTCACTAACTTCAGTACAAAGTTGAACTGACCTGCTGCAGCGCTGTGGCCGCAGGGCGCCCCCTGGTGGCTGAACTAACCTCCCCAAACTCTTAACAGTGACATACTGACTGACACTGTGGTCACACGCGTGTTGCTGTTGCTACTGGAGCTCTCTATTATGACACAAACATCCCTCTAAAAGGTTAATAAACACTAATGGAGTTTGGAGCATACACAAAATTAGGGTTTACATTGGTCTGTTTTACGCCGTATTACGTTGTATGAATGTATATTTTGTGTATAATGTATATTACACACTGTATAAATTCTCAGGTGTGACTTTTCCATTAGGATTAATACACTATCTAAGGTTCTTCATGATGTTTTTGTGATTTGATGATTTTATTCTCTGGTCTTGCCAGAAACAACATTTTATCAGCTGTACTTTTATGGTTGAAATGACAAATAATATAATTGAACTTCAAAGGGATTTTTTAGTTTTTAAAGTGGAAATCATTAGGAAATGTGTGTCAGTGTTTATCATAAGGTTTAACAACCATTTTAAAAGCCTATACTAATACAAAAAGTTGTTTTTAACACCTGCAGCAATGTAACACTCATGGGGACAATATAGTCATATTTCTTTGGGTTACTTGTTGTACTGAACCGTACTAAATGTTAACTAATAACCTTTTAAATCTCTCAAAGTTCAGAAAGAAAAATCACCTTCAGTTTATTTTAATTAGAGCCTTTGTTGGACCATGAAGACTTCGGCTGTACTTCTACTGTCGTTCTATTGTTTTTTAAATGTACGACCAATAGATGGCAGTATTACCCAGCACTCAACAAGCTCAAACCTATCCCCTAAAATCATAACCTAAGCATAGATTTACACTCTTTTAGTGTATATTTAGACATTAATTGATGATGAAAGTAAGCATTAGTTGAAGCCCCAAAACTAACAAACACAGACATATACAAACAGATTTTTTATTTAGATATAAAAGTACAGTCTATATACACTGTTCAATGACAACAATAAGAAACATCTGAATTGCTACAAAATCAGTGTAAACATTTTCTGGTTGGTCATTTTCTCAAAAGTCTCTGTGATGAGACAGAAAAGAGTGCAGAGAACTTATTGTAAACAATGCACACCTCCCTCTCACTGGATATAACACTGATAACAAACATGTAAAGGCACTGTGCAGAAGCAACAGAAGAAACTATATTTAAAAAAAAAAAAGGAGATTATGCTACTGTCTTGATCGTTGTTAGATTACACATATTGAAACGCATTTGTCACAAATCATGGACGATACATTTTAGTGCAGTTTGTTTGTCTTGTGTGTCAGTTTATCAGTCCCAGGAGTCGTCCACACGGATCCACATAGACTGTGAGTGTACTACATTTATAAACAGTCATTCAGACACTTGGTGGCAGCACTGCTACAGTTCACTGTACAAAATGTAAATTAAACAAGTAGTTGGAGGTTTCTCAATGACAATTTGGTTACAAGGTAATTTGGCCGCTGATGAACACACACTTCAACCTTCAGGGAATAGTTTGACATTTGGGGAAATACACTTTAATGCCAAGAGCTAGATGAGAATATCGATATCATTCTCACGTCACCCCAGTTTTAGCCTGTTTGCACTGGTTACCAATTAAAAAAAATAATAATCACAGTACATCAGTGAATGTTATCTCCTCACTGTCCCAAAAGGCCTCTTAGATCTGCTGGTTCAGGCCTTGTGGCTGTTCCAGAGTCGACGTTAAGGTCAAGAGATGATCGACCTTATGCTGTTCAGGCACCTTGGCTCTTGTATTTGGATGTATTGGCACTGACTCAGCTTTTAAATCCTGTCTTGAAACACGTATTCATAGGCTCGCCTTCTTATCTGACAACAAGTTATATCTTGTTTGTTTAATTCGTACAAAGTGTAAGAATGACAAGTTGGGGTACAGACTATTTCTTGGCCAGGGGCAGTGACTTCCTGGAGTCACCACAGTCAAGAAATAGTCCCGCACATAACCCTCTGTGTTTTTACACATCAGTTTAAATTATATGAATTAGACAAACAAGATTTAACGTGCTAATTGAACTTTAGGGTTACAGGGTAGGTGGATTTTGTTACATTTAGACAGAGCCAGGCTAGCCGATTCCCCCTGTTTCCAGTCTTTGTGCTAAGCTAAGATAACTGACTCTTGGCTGTACAGTAGCTACATTTTTAGCGTACATGAGAATGGTATCGATCGAAAACAATGAGCATGTCTCCCAAAATGTTTCAGCAGTCCTTGCTCTATGATTGGACTACTAAATGCAACTCATCATCCATTATAACATAGTGCACATGTCTGTGATGAAGTGTTGCTCTCTTCTAATCTTCTCAGATAGTTTCATTTGAATGACGGCCCAAAGAAGAGAAAACTATCCGATATTTCATCCAAAAAAAAAAAAGAAGCAACTTTTAGAGAAAAGTCAAACAAAAATTATTATAACTTGTGAAGCAGAACTGCGTTGTTTTGTTCTTCGGAAGTTTCTTAATCATCTTTCAACCCCAGCAGATTTGTTTATTGACTCTTGGTCGACTCACTACATTATAAGATCCCATTCTGACAAATATTTTAACATTTCCTGGAGGCGAAGCTGCAGTGGAGGCAGAATTAACCAGCTACCTGATTTTCCAATAGATCAAACTAGCAAATAAAGCTCATTCTATCCAGATCACAAATGCTGTGGTCATCTCTGAATAAAAAAGTCACTGCTATTTACATTTATAATTTGACCAGATTTCCTCTTTGGCCAGTTCATGTTTGCCAATTTGCCTGCAGCTCTGCCTCTAGTGAATTTTGCACTTTTGTTTGTACTGTTAAAACTCAACGTCAGCCATGAATATACAGTATATTGTTGTTGTGATTGTCTTCCACCATACCTCATACATGCTGCATTTTGTCCATGGGAAAATGAAGTGATTCTGATTCAGTTTTTTTGGTTCTGGGTAGCCATCATGAGTCCAGGTAGATGGAGTAGATCTGGTTGAGGCAGCGGTCGACGCCTCCTGCCTGGAAGAGGAAGCTGTCGTCTGAGCAGGGAGACATGGAGTAACCGCCCCCCGCCTGGCCATGCAGGTCCTGCAACAAGTCAAACCCTGAGAAGTGGAAAACGGAAAATTAATATTATTTTCACAGCAGCTCCTTTCTTTTTATGTGAAGGAGAGGGGGCCTGCGGTTATTTTAATAATTAATCTTTAATCATCATAATCAGTAAGCAACCTTACCATGTCTTTTTTGTTTTTATAAGAGTTTCCAGAAGGGTTGTTGCCCAATCAGTTAATCAATCTTTCTTTTTTTTTGGTTTAGAACCAGGTGACATTAGTTTCAGTTAAAAACAACAGTGAAACAGAAACAGAGTACAACTCAAAAACCATAAACACCAAACCTCCTTAAGTAAAGTAGGCAGATAAGAGAGGAATCAGCAGACCAGACTTATACAGATTCTTCAGTTAAGAAAATGTACGATGGGAGTTTAACAGGCCTATGTTGACAGAAACAAAGTCCGTCCAGGTAGCTCGCCAAGCACGTAAGGGAATCAAATGTGTTGTATTGTTGTTCCGGAGAGCCACACTCGAAGGCAGAGGAAAAAGCCAGTCACATTTTCAGACAGATTCTCTAGGAAGGCATTCACAGTGTTGCACTTGACAGATCACAGAAATAGTTGTGTCAAGAATGAAAAAAGAGAGCTAGGAAGAGAAGTTTAAACCCTGGCTCCTTTCTCACTTACGGAAAGTTAAGCAATTGTTGGACACAGCCCCACCCAATTCCAAAAGGTGTGATGGGAGGGGTTTCAGATGCCCTTTGATTGGAGCACATGGGCACCTTTACTCTGCTTTAATGCTGTCTTACCTGTAGAGTGAGAGGCGGAGGGGTTTGTGAAGTAACTGGTGGGTTCGAAGCCTCCATCGCTGACTGTTTGAACCACCTTTCCTTCTCCATACAGATATCCTTGGAGAACCCCACAGAGGAAACGATGCATGTCACCAACACCAAAAACTATCTGTCATACTGATATAGTGAAGCTGTTGATGTTGACACACGGTCAGTACCTTGCTGCTGTGAGAATACTTGTTGGTGGCTGTAGGTTTTGTGGTAGCCCTGCAGCTGGACGTCCGCTCTGTCTGATGAGGAGCTCACTGGGCTGACGTCAGCGGACATGAACAACGATGTTGGTCTGTTCCTGTTGGCAGCACCAGGTAGCTGAATTACTCCCCCAGCATGAACATTTATGTGAATTAATATGATAAATACAACCATGATGAACATTTGATAACTTGATTTATTTATGTTTTATTACTAAATTCTGTTGCTTCCAACATTTGAGAATAGATTGACTTATGTTTTAGATTTAGATTAGAGGGAAGGGGTTAAACAGTGTGTTTGTCTGCTATAACGTAAGCTGCAATCGTTAGCATGTTTGGCTAACTAGCTTAGTTACTTACTGAGTAGTAGTAACCTAATCCAGCGTTTCTTCCAAGGCCAGCAGCATTTCATACTACATTTTTTCATGCCTTTACAGTTTACAGTGAAAAAGCACCTTTAACAATAACACATCCATTGTGTAGTATTTCCCAACAGTGTGAGAGCCGGTAGGCTAACGTTAGCGGCTCTGTCCTTCTTTGGGAATGTTACACTACAACAACCCCAAAGCCAAACATGTTATCTGAGATAGTGCTACACGTTGATCAGTCCTCATCCTAAAAGCCTTCTCTCTTAATGTTACTCTGAAACATGAAAGATAAAGTATGAATCTAACCTCTTGCTTGTCTGCAAAGCAGCTAAACAAGGCTAACCGGCTGTAGCACCATATCTATCGTTATACCGTACAGTTATATGAGGGGGTATCAATCATCTCATCATCATCATCATCATCATCATCATCTCAAACTCTTGGCAAGAAAGCGAATAAGACAATTTCCCAAAATGTTGTACTATTCCTTTAAACACACAAGAACAAGAACATATTGAAACTGACAGATTTGGTAATTTAACTGTCAAAGTAAGTGTTTTTTTTTTTTAATGTGGATGAAGGAAAATGAAAACTCTGATGACTTATATGTGACTGACACAACCCAGTTGCTTTTTTTGTGTCTTCCTCTTGCCGAACTGTTTAAGGTTTCTGTCATATAGAGTTACTTCAGTGTCTCTTAAGCCTTATTAACCTCACCACAGAGGTCTGAGCTGCACCCCTGAGCCAAGAACACTTAAATGATGCTAGTGTCATAACCAAATTATTAGTAATCATACAATTTCAGAACAACAACAATTTAAATTAAATATAATATCATTACATAGGCTGTCCTGGACTTTATTTTCCAGTCACTCTTCTTTCTTTTATGGTCATTTCTATACATTAGTTTAAATTTAAATCTAAATTAGGCAGAGGTAAATCATTAATCCTAGAATAGGGCTCAATTTAA
Source organism: Enoplosus armatus (assembly GCF_043641665.1). Classification (NCBI taxonomy): domain Eukaryota; kingdom Metazoa; phylum Chordata; class Actinopteri; order Centrarchiformes; family Enoplosidae; genus Enoplosus; species Enoplosus armatus. Next base: position 5,422,897 of record NC_092193.1, on the reverse strand, counting down.
ACTAAGCTACAAGCATGACATTTTTGTTCAATCTATTGTAAAAATAGTTAAGTTCAACACAATTCTATGATGAAATCAAATCCAGACAGAGTATTTTGCAGCCATTTATACTGATTACCATTATCTGTCAGTGTGGCAGCGAACACATTGTGTCATCAGACACAAACATGTAAATACTTAAACTTGTGTACAAACAGTACAGTTTATATAAGGAAGCGTTTTCACCCTGGGGGGTTGAGGGGGGGGGGGTTAATGTAGGCGGGCTTTGTGTGGAGCTGTATCCATCGCTAGGCTGTAAGAATGTGCTGACTGTGCACAAACACTCTGACTCAACATGGAAACGAATGAGTCAGTGGAGCCAAGTCGACAAGAAGAAAGAAAGAAAGGCAGCCGGATAATCTCTCCAAGGAGATATGCAGCTGAAAACCCCCCAATATGGTATGCGAGCCCCTCCTCCTTCAAAGAGCTCGCTCTCAGCATTTCATGTGGCCTGAGAACTCTCCTGGATGATGTACTGTAGCATATTGGTCCCCAGGGAGCCAAATGGCCTTGGTTTCTGCTGGAAGGGTTTTAGTGGGCTTCATAAACAAGCCAGGCCTTGTCAGAGATACTGATGGCTGCTGGCCCAAGCGCCTCCTATATTCGCATCTGACCAGCTATAAAAAAAGGAAATGTTTGGAGATTTCTTTACATATCTATCATTTATCATCCCCAGGTCTCTTTATTACCCATTTCCCATGTCAAATGCTATTACATTTAATTTAACAGTCTCTGCTTTCAGTGGAGAAATACAATAAAAGCCAAAATTAATCAGAAGGACTTTTTGAAACCCAAACTGATATCACTTACAGATGGCTGTGGCTTCCCAAGGTAATAAAGACCAGGCTTTGTATAAGATTAAGTAAACAAAGTGGGCTTTGATATAGTGCGACCGTTGAAATGAATGTGCCGCGATGACTGTGAGCCCCAAGAATTCAACACTTCTCTTGGATTCCCCTCGGTGGCCCCAGAACCATCAGAGTTGACCTTAACTATAAACAACGCCGTCTGTTCCACGGCTTACATTCTTGCGACGCTGCAACAACATAGCTGAGATGTCTGAGCCGTGCCGTGCGCGGCCCTGCTGGGTTGATCTGCTGTTTTGTGGCCGGTGTGCCCGAGCCTCTCAGACGCATGAGCATTACAGAGAGCCCACACCTGAGGGAGCGTCTGTCAGCACGACCTCAGGAAACTGTTTCTCTGATCATATTTTACCGGCTAAACCTCTTCATCACTCATTTCTTTTTTTCTTCTTTCTAACTAACTACAGCCAGCTGCCCTCCGTTTATCTGGAATAAGAAGAATCCTGCTTGCAGAATTTAGGCGCTTATGTTTATATGCACGTTATACTGTACGTAACCCTGCTTTAATCCATGGCTGCTTTTTAATGGCAGCACACTTGGACTGGATCAGAAGAGGGGATGAGTAGGTTTACCGAAGGTGCCAGTTTGTGCTCGCCAAACTGATCTGTTTTCATTTTTTGGCAGAGGAAAGATGCTGGAGTACTTCTGCGATATAGATTTACTGGATCACAGAGGATCATGCTGAATGTATATAACACAGATGGAGGTTTAATGTGATCTAAGCACCACCAATCAAGTACTTAGAGAAACTAGAGTGCACTTATTGCACGTTAGATATACAGTAAATGCAAAAATGTGTGGACATCAAAAATTCAGTTAAACCGGCTATTTGGATCCGATGTCATTCGAAGCTTCTGCAAAGTAAACTTCATTACGTCTCTTTCCTTCAAATTGTATAATAGGGTTTCTGTGTGAGAGCCATCCTGGTTAGTGTGCCTGTATCTGATGGACATGCTGCTCCAAAAAGTCAATCCACCTCTCCACCCCCCACCCCCCCCCCCCCCCCACCGCAAAACACACAAACACTGCACATCACAAATATTCGCTGATGGACAAGCCTTAGCGCAGGCCTCTGAATCCCTCGTGTATTAAATAATTAAAATAAGTCGAAATGGCTCGTCTCAGCCAGAGTAAATACACGCCTGGCTATGAGGTCAGAGTTTGATGCCGGCTGTGCCGTGAAGCAAAGATAATTTACTTTCACGTGTTTAATGTCTCGCTAAGTCATTTGGGGGAAAAACAAGTGCTTGTCTGGTATTGGCTTTGGCAGACCGTCGTGTACTGCGGGCACCAGAGGGATTCTATGACATCCTCAGTCTCCATAAAGAGACGTCAATGGACAGATTGTGCATAGCTTCATGGAAGCTCTGGCTGCAAACTTGGAGGAGATGGAGGCCCGGAGATGCTGCTTTTAGGCAAGTACAGTTATATGTCCTAAAACACACAGACACCCAAACTCTGACCTGAACATCAAATTAAATGACTTTTGGTTTACTAAAATATGACTTTACATTTTAAATTGATTAGTTTTACACCTAATGATCTTCTCAAATCAAGAAATCCTGCCGCATCTTGATGTTTATAATGTTTATTATTAGTATTTAAGTATTTTATCCATCACCCTAATTCATTCTGCTCCAACTTTTGAGGATTTTCATTTTCAGCACACGTACATTAAACTACAATATAGCGCAGTTTTATTACTAACACTATAACAACTTTTTTGGGTTTGGATTTGTGTTCAGAAAGAAAAAAAACATCTCAACACATCTGCTACGACCTAAAGGACATTTGACAATAACATACGAAAATCGGGACAAAGGTAGGTACAATCTGTGTTTTTTTTTTTTACTTAAAGAACTTGATATTAGTTACTGGAAATGTTCCGCAACACGAAGGCAATAAGATGTGGCTGAAAGTTTTACAAAATTGTGTTTTCCAGTAAGTGGACCTAAGAATTGCGCTAAGAATTTTTCATCAGACTGCAGTTTGAATTTGTGTCAAAAGAGAACAACCCATCGTAACTCTCCTCTTAACCCCTCTGCCAAGACCTAAAGCCCATTTGAAAAGTACTCGTGGAAATTCTGGACAATTTCATGTGAAACTGTGTGCATTATATGTGAAGATTTTATTTCATGCATTAAACCACAAAAATGTTATTCTGGCCCTTATCAACTCTCTTTTATTGAACAGACTGCCTTTGTTGTTACTGTTGTGCCAATAAAAGTTAGTTTATGGGCAATTCTTCAATGACCAATGATTTGACGCCATATTGTCCAAAAACTGCTGCCCTGGAGGCTGTCAGCTGTATCTTTTTAGTCTCACTTCTACTTTTATACTGGGCTAGACAAAGTCTAGTTTCAGTTTACAGTACACATAAGTTCTGTGGCCTCCAAGTACCCAATCAGCGCAACCGCAAAGCCATAACTCCATCTCTGGTGATAATGTCTCTGGTTTATTCAAGAATGCCTAAGCTCACATCTCTCTCTCCCTGTTGTGCTTTCCAGAAAGGAGAGGCGAAGCTAAGTGACTATGAAATCTTCACATCAAAACAGGGTCAATGTATTCAAGGTTGAAACACAATTTCTGCGTTTAACATAGGAGGAACTGCTCAGAAGTGTTGAGCAGTTCAAAAATGCTTTAATACACACGAGATGTGTTAAATGAATGAAGTTTTTGGGGCGAACACCGGAAAAAGCATTACTTTAAGAACCAAATTCACATGCAGAGAGGAGCAGAAAACTGTGGTCAGTTTTCACTATTTTTATCTTTAGTAGAAAATTGCTCCGACTGAAAACTGCCAAATGCCAAAAAAAATCCCATTCAGCTCCATTGTATTGGGTTGGCTGCAGAAGTCCGTGCAGCAGATAACTCAAAAGCTTGCCAAACACCACCAGAGGTAAGTGGGAAAATGTGGTTTTTTTTGTGATTTGGATAAGCTGACCATTTAACTTTGCCCCTGAGTACATCATTAAGTAAAATACCGTTTTCCAAGAAATAAAAGCAATCTAATTTTAAAAATACATGAAAAAATTTTTTTTATTGACATTTATGGTTTAACAGCTGTATCTCATGATATGAAAGGTAATTTTTCTTTATGGTGACTTCACTCTATGAAGCAATAAAACAAGTGCAAAACCCTGGAACAGAAATAAGAAATAGGAAAACAAGTACAGTTGAGCTGCCCATGAGCAAGGCACTTAACATTTAATAGCCAGTTATAAAAAAAAAGGGACAGATTCAAGATTAACTGCAGCATTGCTGAAGAAGCCCATGTGTTTACAGTCATTTTCCCTGCATAAATAAATAACTGCCTTTTGGGATGCAACACATTGCATTGATCTTACACTCACCCTTCTCTCATGCTCCCTGGGCTTGTTAACGAAGATATGGGGCTGTTGGCGCCAAACTTTCCCTCCAGGCCTTGATACCTGGAGCAGGTGTCTACAGACGGAGGGAGAAACTCTGAATTTGCCCTGTTGTGGACGGTGCTGCTGGTTGAATACACACCTGAAAGAGAGAGAAAGGTTTATTGAAGGATTACTTTACTGAAAATCTGTTTTGAGTATCCACCACTGCATATAGGCTTGAAAGATAGATAGATCTAGGTAATGTTAGCTCCTTTGTGGAGGTTTGTGCAGAGCAGTTAGCTTAGATACGTTAGTTAGTTACGATAGTTACGATGGAGTCCAACAGCAACCCAGTTTCAAAGTCAGAAAGTCCATGGAAACTTAAGAAAGTGCATATTTCAACTCTACGCTGTCAGTCATTTTACTCAGTTAATACCAAACACTAACATTTTCACCAAAGTATGGCTAAAAACAGAGTTACAGTTAGTTGCTAGCACAGTTAGCTGTTTATGTAGTTCGCTACCAACCCAAGCAAGCTCGGGCTTCTCTGTCTTTATCTTCTTACTTTTTAGGTAATCAATTGATTATTTAGTCTATAACATGTTGACGTTTTTTTTTAATAATTATCTGTTGATCAACTAATTGATTAATCAACTAAGCACTAAAGCAAAAGGCTTAAAGCTAATGGCGGCTAAATGCGCTAGCAAAAAACATAAGCTATATTTAACCATATTTTAGCTTATTTTGGCAAAAATACAAGTGTTACACACACTGGGCATACACATTGACAAAGGCAAAGCGGTTTGAGAAGTTTCTATGGACATTTTAATATCTTAGTATTAAATAGTGGGTCGCCACAGAACTCAAATCCAAGCTGACTACAGCTGCGACGGAGCAAACTACAAACTTTTGAGAGGCACCTTTCAAGCCCACAGGGGGTGAAGTGTTTGATACTAAAAACATAGTTTTTTGGTGGTGCTGTAACACAAATACCTGCCCGCATTCTGCAGCGCTTTCAACACTTGGCTTAAACTTTGAGGTCAAGGGCAGCTGATGATGATAGCATGTGTCACCATAAATCCAGCATGCATACAGTATACACAGCTATACACAGAACAGTCAGAAAGTTGGTTTCAGGCTTTAACATTCGGCCATTTCTGATAAGGAGAAAGTCCTCTTGGGACATTTTCAAAATTAAACACTGACATGCTTGTTTCACCCTGAATAAACATAGCTGGTAGTGTGTCGTTTGAGGCTTTTCCCTCAAAGTCTTCTGGGTAAAACTGCAAGTAGTCTGAAGTAATAGACATGGACAGCTCTCCTGGACACTCTCCACTCTCTTTTGCCAACTGAGCCTCAGTGTACCTGACAGCTTCTTGATCCCGGTTCAGCCATTGAAAGGGAAAGAAAAAGAGTTTGGCTGGAAAACCGGTTTGGAGAAGCTGAAGGACGGGCGGGGAGGGGGCCAACTTGCCCGCAGTCAGTGCCCGGTAATTGGACAAGGTAAACACTGGCATGATGAGCTATCATCGAAGGAATGGGAGAGGAGGGAGAGGAAAAGGAGCAAATGAGGCCATGGGAGAAAATGAAAGAGACAGCTTAACAGCCCAGGTGTTTGGGCAATTACCCTTTTCTTTGTTTTTACTCATTTCCAGAGAGGTGTTGGAGGCTAAACGAGGACTTACACGTAGCTTTCGCTACCGTTTCATCTGTGCATACCTGTGAAGTCATCTAAGCTCGGTAAAGGTGAGCTGTTTCCTTGGTGGGAAGAGGCGGAGCTGTGGAGATGCTGCCTCGCCAGACAATCACTCAAAATGTCAGATTCCAGCATTGTGTGCACCTGAACCTGTCAAACACACGAAATACAGATGTCAATGTAGATAGTTCATGAAATAAAGTATGTTGTGGTACATTTGGTTTAATGTTTTCACGTTGGTGAGCATGTGCGGTTGCCTGCCTGCATGTAGGGATGAGAGTAATTATGTTAAAGCTGCAGCTTAGTTGTCTTTCAATTGCGTTTTGCTGTTAGGCAATACAACTCCCATGGAGCTCAACTTTGAAAGGATTCACTTCTCTTTTGATTACATACAGTAGATCAATTGAAAACACAGAGGGGTTTCTGCAGGCAGTTTTCTACTGTTCATTTTTCAAAGAAATAATGCTTGAACCAGATGCCTGGTTCTTGTTTCGCCTTGCGATCCAGCTTCCCGAGGTACAAAATCCATAAATCTTGTTAGGCAATCTCATTCCAAAATGTTCTAACAAAGTTAAGGCAAGACAATTTACTTTATTATCCAGCGTTAACAGAGCATCCCCCAGGACTTTCCAAAACAATTTATCGACAGCTCCAGGACTCAGAAGAAGCTCGCGAAGGACACCCAGGAACCACAAAAGAGGCATGAATAATCAACGAAAAATGTTGTCCCAAACCAGTGTTTATGAAGATACAAACTTCAATAGCTGTGACACATCAGCTCGAAGAAATGTATAACCGTAAGGACTTTATGAAGTACATGTTTAATATTTCAAAGTCCTATTTAGCCCCACGGGGTTTACTGCAACGCAGGGCGTGTTAGCCATGTCACAACTTACAAGCACACGTGGTTCTGTTTAAACCAAACAAGGCATGGGAGTACACACAAAGCCCCAGTGTCACTCACGGTCCATAGAAAACAAACAAGGCCCAGATAACGCTGAACAATGGGCTCCCTATTCTGACTTCCAGGGAGTGTGTGTAATACTTTATTTTGTTGTATTTCATCCTACTGAATCATAAACATGCTTGCTCTCTCCTCCTCATCCTCCTCCTCCTCCTCCTGCTGCTGCTCTCCATCGCTTTCTCTCAGAAAAAAAATTGGTTCTTCATGCGGAGACAAGGTGCTACCTAGAACCACTGAGAAACTCTTTTCTGTTGAAGAGGTTCTTTGAAAAGACAAGAACTATTTCACTCTGTTAAACTTAATTCTAAAAGGGGGGACAAACTTCCATACTGGCTTAATTTGCATATCATTTTTGTTGCCGCGATGTTGACTATTATCAGACTAAATTAAGAGGCATTACAAATGTAAATACTGTTCTTTGCACTTCAATTTTCTTTTCAATCAGGATCTCTGTCCCTTTCATAATTCTCTCATAAACTACTGTGTGTTCTTTAAGTGATATCTAACACATTTCTGGACTTCCGGCTCTGATCAGCCGGTGTCCGAGGGTCTTTTTCTGTCTCCCTCTGTGTGTGCTGTGATCCTCACAGTTAGTTTGGGAAACTGACACTGAAGTTTAATGTGTTTGACCATTTTCATAAAAAGAAATAAATTGTGGATTTTATGTCATGACAGAAAAGCTTTTGAAACATCCTAAAACCGCACTGAAACCAAGATTACATCAGCTGTCTAACTTTAAACACTGTCAAATTCATTTACAAAACCGAAGCGAATAATGAAATGGATCCTATTTCCATACACAGTGTCACAGTTTGCCTCTTAGTCCCTTTAGCCTGGCTCTCTCATCCCCAGCCCCCGCTCACTTCTCCCAGGCCATGTTCCTTCCTCCAACACCCCCAGACCTGTCGTCCTCGAGCCGTCCACCAGATGCCCTCCGACTTTCCCCGTCATTGCAGATCCTGCCACTCCCATCTGCCTTGCAATCACCTCATTCCCCTCACCTGAGCACCTGCACCTCATTCCCTCATCAGCCACTCCCTACATATACCGGTCCTCATCTTCTTTAACCTGAACCTCAATCTGTCTGCCTACCTGTACCTGCCTGTAAGCTCACTTCAGTAAATCACCAAAATCATCCTGCTGCCTCATCTGTCTGTGTTTGGGTCCTCTCGCTGTTGCTGTGCATTTCCTGAGTTGTGACACAAGGCACACTTTTCTGTATATAGAAGTCAAGGAGCAAGATGACATGACTGTCAAAAAATACAGAAATAGTACAAGGGGACATCCTGGTGGCCTAGGGGTTTAAGACACTGGTTCAGTCCAGTTGTGTACCTTTTGTTGTATGTCATCTGTCCAAAATGCCCCAAAGAGTAAAAGTTGCTATATTTTTATTTACAGCAACTTCTTCTAAACACCACTACTACTTCAACCTAATCTAGTTTTAGAGACACAGGAAGGTTTTATTAAAGATGTTTGTTTCTGATACAGGTGATCACAGCAGGAATCATATTCTGCTCTCAGCTAAACCTTCCAATATATAAAAACACAATTGCCGTCGTTACCTTGACCTCCCTGTCCTGAAGGCCTTTGGCTGAGTGAGCTTTGACGTGCTTTCGTAGCGAGCTGGGATCGGTGTAGCGTTTGGTGCATCCTGGGATCTGACAGGCGTACGGCTTCTGTGAAGGAACCATGACAACAAGATGTGAGAGAAGAGAGAGAAAACTATGAGGGAACAGAGAAGGAAATACGTCGGTATACTCAGAAGTATGTGTGTGACAAATAACACGTCCAAAACATGACACTTTCTCTTTATATCAATCCATTGATACTTGCACTAACACTGTTACACTGTTGGACAACAAAATAGACCCTGAAATACACAACAAATCCATATATCCATAGTGTTTATTTGATTTAGGTTCATGGTTATCAAAATGGTACGGACTAAACCCTCTATTACATACTGTATACTTACTATTACATACTGTTTATATCTTATACAATTCCAGCACATGATATGGTTTATACAGTTACACTGGATATGCTGTCAAACACAAAATATGTGTTTACAAATAATAGTTAAGTTGAGTCACGGCCAGATGGCTTACAGATGTGATACTGTGTACAGTAGTCCTGTGTATTATACACACAAACATTTAGGATAAGTGCTGTAAATGTGGTTACTTAGCGTGACAACTGCACTAACAGAGAAACGAAGGACATGCAGATTATGTCAACATTTTACGTTATGTACTCCTCAGCTGAAAATGGAGTTTATTTACCTTTCGTCTGTAGGCTTAAAGAGAGGAAGAGAGAGAACAGCTCAGTGTACAGATATACTTCCTCCTGTTCTGCTGTTTATCAATTTATACATAAGGTAAAATTGAAATCATCATCTTCCTGCAATTAGTATATAAATGAAAGATTTATTTATTTCAGCAGGTAATTTCTAAGTGGAGGAAGCCTTTCGTAGTGAAGGTTTGTGAATCAAAGAAAATACATTATTTATGCATAGATTAAAGACAGACAAAATATCTGTTGCCTAAGAGTTTCCTCACCAGGTAAAATAAGTCTGCAGTCAATCAAGTTGCTTCAAAATAAAATACATAATAAACATCAAGGAACATGCTTTGAAATGTGGTTATATTGTAAACAGAACTCTTCTTGGGGAAAACCATTAAGTTCTTACATACATACATACTTGATTTACTGAGGTGGTGTCGCCTGTATTTCACAATGTTATCAAAGTTTAGATGAGTAAATGAACCCATTTCCATGAATCTAATTCCTTACAGGTTTTTTCCCTTCTTCATTGCTGTGTGTTTAACCAGGTGGAGTGAATTAAGTTTTCATGAAAACACATGTACAGTGTTTAGTTGAATCTTTTATGGTTTATGTACCAGAATCTGAACATGGCGAGTAAAAGATAATGACCTACATAGATTTAATGACAGTATTTTGCTGATATATTCTATCACTAATTAACAAGAACCAACAAACAAACTGTTTATTAAATCAAGAGCTCTAAAGTTCACAGACTATTTTCCTACAATGTAAAATATTCAATGAAATAAGGAACATTTACTCACACACGCATGCACACGGTGTTTCCATCACTTCAGAGGACATTACATTGACTTACATTAATTTCCTGGAGCCTTACCCTAACCCTAACCATAACCACTACTTGCCTAAACCTAACCTTCCCCTAAACCTAAACCAAGTCTTCACCCTAAAATTTAATGATTTACATTACGGGGCTTAAGTTTTGTCCCCAAAAGGAAGGCGAGTCCCCACAGTGTGACTGTGTATACAGATTTATGTCCCCACAACATGAGTAATACACACACACACACACACACTTAGATTAATTTAAAAAGAAAAATACTTAAGTGTTTATAGTTCTCACATATTTGTCTACATTTTCTTTTTATTTTATTCTTATCTGTATTTCTAACAGCAAAATCCCAATTCCTCTGTTTATGTACATATTTGTATTTCAAACTCTGTCTCAAAGTGGTATCTAAAAGTTGTTTAAGATAAGAGAAGGAGGAATGATGAATATGCATGTTCAAGAAACAAAGAGTCAGGACAGTAAAATATGACTGTATTTCTGTTAAAGGGGTGAATTTATGGAGCAGTTGTAGTGAGGAACTGAAAATGTTTAGCACTGTTTTATGCTTTTGTTTAGAAATAACTGAATGTACAAATGTATGATCAGAATGGCGTGTTGGCATTAGTATAGTAGTGATAGTGGAAAACTCTGTCTGATTTTGATGTCAAATAAAAAGGGTTGATGCAATAAGCTGCAGCATCACCTTTTAGTCTGTGTTGCATTCTTTTCTACTGTTTGTTTTGTTGGGAGTGATTGTTATGTTTTGTTTTGTTTTTTTTATCCCAAATTGTTTGTGTAATTATCTAAAGACAGAAATAAATACATTTCAAATTTCAGACGTGCAATTACTCTAACATAGATCTGGCATCAGAGTGCTCCTGTACAGTGCCCAACTAGCCAAAATTGGGCAACATCTTCCTCTTATGAAACTCTTTCTGCACAATATTCCCTGGGAGGCGAGCTCGGAGCCTCCCGAGTCTAAAAGTGAAATGATCGCATGCAAAGCTACTAAAGTTAGGACATAAGTTAATGGATATACATGTCAGTGTGCAATTTAATTACCAATTTAAGTAACTAAAAGTGACAAAGAAGTCAAAGCTAAACAGAAAACAACAAAACAAAAAGTGTTTGGTTTGAGTGTTTGGTTTGGTGTTGATTGGTCACTTATCATTTCAACATTGATCTGTCGCAATGATTTTGTTTTCAACATTTGCTAACTATCTAGAAAATCATTACTGTCTTGAAACCACATTAAATGCACACTCGCTGACAAATAAAGCAGGAACTGGTGAGAGGTGGTTGTTCATACTGATTACAAAAAAATCCCAAAACAAGCTAAATGTTTAGGTTATGTGAGGCTGACCTCATTTTGGAAACAAATCTTTCAAAACACACTATTATTTATAACATTAGTAACACAATACAAGTTATTTAGTCAAACCTAAATAACTCGTATTGACACCAGTCTTGTCTTGGCTGGTTGTTATACTATATTCAGCAGTTATTTACATTCAGTTCTCCACTGGGCCTCTGTGATGGCGCCAGATGTGTCTGATTCTTGATTTGTGACGCAACTGCGAAGCTGCTATTAGCCAGAGTGAAACCACAAAAAGGAGAAAATAACTTTCTCCTCTTGTTGCAATAATACCAGAGTGCAACGTACAGCTCCATCTCACCCGTGTAATAAGAGATCTGATTTGCTGGATTACTGCTAAATCCTCATAGCTTGTCAGCAGGAGTAAAAATAACTGTGGTTTGTAGAATAAATCCACAGCAGGTATGTAGTTTCACAATCCTAAAGAAATGTTGAGACTGCATATCAGGCGACTATGCACAAAGAGGAGAAAGACGGCAGGCACTATAAATTAAAGTGATTTTTAGTGCACCACATTTAGCCCTTGTTACATAGCAAATATTGAATATCATAAAGAAATGTATGTATTTACAACCTACAGGCGAGTGAGGTTTTATAACCCGTCAGCTCATTTCAACACTGCTGGCTTCATCTATATATTAAAGTGATGGCTTTTTGTCATTCAGACATAGATGACTTTTATGTAAATGTTCCTAATGAACAGTGATGGAAGAAGTATTTAGATCCTTTACTTAAAAGAGTACGCCGCCGATGTAGCACTCCTATAGCATCGTCAGACTCACAATATAATCAGAACCAGAGATATCGTATTCTCATCGTTCTTCTTTGTCAAAACATGGCCCATACATTACCCACAATGCAACTCAACCACCTACAGTCCAGTCGGAGATTCTGGGTGTGTTATGCTAGTAGCAGCTAATGTAGCCTGGAGCTGCTAGCCTCACGCAGATATGAGGAGTGGGCTACAAAGGTCAGGTAAACTCACATCTTTCTAACTCCCCACATCCAGTTTTTACGTTTTTCTTTTTCTCTACGTATTTTTGGAGACATGTCTGAAGGTTTAAAGGATATGTTCATACTTTTTCAAGTGTGTCTTAAAACACTGGGTGCCCATATGAACATTTAAGCAGGTATGAGTGTACGTGATGGGGGACAAAATCCAGAGTCCTCGTTCTGTGTAAATAATACGGTCCAAAAGTTTATGTGAAGGTAATATGAGGCTTCAGCAGTCTGAATGAGATATATCAAGTGAATGTCCTCCAAAATCTTTTTCTTACTGTCCTTCCACTATAGTTTAACAGGGAAACACAAGAGAGGGAATTTTATACTAGAAAGAACATAACTGTAATGACTACAGCTGTTTCTATGTTTATAGGGGAACCTGATTATTGTTTTAATGACGGAAATACTAAATACTAATTAATACTAGTACTAATACATTGTACCTAAGCACAGTACTACTACTTTTCACCACTGGATATGAAGGGACCTTCAGGGAAAGAGCCACAATGCTGGCACGACATTTGGCACCTGGTGCGCGAGACGGAGCAACGGCGAGTTTAAAAGTTTGGATTTCAAGACAGAAATCTTGTGTTTCTGTTTTCTCTCGGGCTGCATCAGTGGTGGATTTCATAACTTCTTTTGCCGTCGAAGCCTTGATTTATGACCGTCGCACCCGCCTCTCTGAATCCCTGAGTACATTTTCAGTTTCATCATTTACGGTTATTAGATGCTGAATTCTGTTGCCTGTTTGAGAGTTTGACAGTAAAAACGAATAAAATAACAAGGTGTTGAGCTGAGAATTTAATTCCTTTTTGCTCACATGCTGTATGTAAAGCTGATATACATTCACCCATGCAGTTGGCATGAGTCATGGCAGCCAACTCGACACCAGTTTGGAATGAAAAATTACTCTTCTGTAAAAGTGACTCTGGATTTTGTTCAGACATGAGACCAACATGTAAAATTAAAGAGCGTGTCTGAAACGTAGCTTTTTTTGAGGAGTTTCACTTTGATTAAGGATGGTGTGTACAATAATATAACAAATTGATAATTAATATCACTGCTTTCATACTAAACTTAAACTGCTTTAATAGAGGTGTAGTGTGGATGGCTGTGTGTTGCACTGACCGTGTCCAGATGTGTGCGCTGATGTTTGGCCCGGTCGCTGGAGTTGCTGAAGGCCTTGAGGCAGCCGGGATGCTGGCAGATGTACGGTTTCTCTCCTGTGTGGCTCCTAAGGTGGATCTTCAGGTTCTCCAGACGTGAGAACGCCTTGGAGCAGCCTTCAAACTGACAAGAAAATATAAACAGTCTTACTAAAACATGACACATCCACCATTTTGAAGCGAGTGATAAATAGTATAGTACTTTGAGATGGTAAAATTCTTGAATTTGAAACAGGTTATTAGTTCTATAATGGTTAATGTAAAAGGGGACACTCACTGCTCTCATCAACCTAGTTTCCAGTTGCAAAGTTAGAAACTGGTGAACATAATGGAGCATTTAGTAGCTAAAAAGCCGGATATTTCCCTCAGGAGTTGGTAGAAACCAGACCAAAGCTAAAAGAGAGTGAATATTGGCCTTAAAGTCGTTGGGTGGCCAGAAACACGAGTCCACGCGAATCTAAAGAAATCAGAGTGGTGGCACCTGTCACAGGGCTCCAAAGTTTTATGACAGCCTGATACCCACTGCAGGGCCTAAAGATAGATCAAAACATCACTTAGCATGAATACTGGGCTTCCATAGAGATGCTCACCCAACTATTTTACTGTGTATTGATGACTATCTTTGATGCATATTTTGTATATCAAGATGGACTGTGGATCAATTCAACCAGGGATCAAATGTAACAAAGCAAAAGTGATTTAAATTCATATATAGATACGAGTCGATTACTCACAGATATATACATCCTAGTTTTATCTCACTTCTGAAAACCAAAAAGAATAAAAACATCAGAACTTTTATCTTCTAATACAAATCATATACAAATCCCTTCTGTACCTTTAATTAAGTGTGTTGGCCTGTAACTAACACGTAATAAAATCACATGTTCACACTACAGACGAGTGATGTTGAAGTCTGATCCAACAGAAATAAGTATTAAAGAGGTCATTTATCACAATTTAAATTCATACAGTTTAGGTTATTGAATCATAAACCTCAGACTTTTCCCAAATAGCAAATTGGAACAAAACCACACACACACACACACACACACACACACACACCAGGCTGTGGTAGGTTCTGGTGAAGGTTTCTGTTGGACTCCTTCCAGACAAGAAGTAAATATCAGTCAGCGGGCACACACTGCAGGCCGTAAACCAAAGCTCTATAACTTTACAGAAACTGCATGTCACATTCAATCTCAAATCTCACAGACTTAAACCGACTGTTTTTATGTCTGACGTGTGAGTCAAAGTTTAAATGTGAATATTTCTCAAGGTTTGATTTAAACCTTCTGGAGACATTTAGACGATCACACGAGAGGGTTTTGAACATTTTTCCACGATCAAAACTTTCTGAATTGACTTAATGTGATAAATCCAAATAAACATTATCCTCAAAACATTCAAAATGTTTCGATGATGGGATAACATGAGGATATATTTTAGAGATATTAAAGGATTTTAATCCAGGTACTGATCTCTCTCTGAAACGGATGTTTTGCAAATGGGATCCTGGTCTGATTCTTATTCTAAAGTACAAGAATAAAATGTTTCATCCTTTTTAAACTGATCCAGAGGGAAATATGGAAACAGTTCTTCTACCTAATATTCATTCCAGGGTTTTATTAGTTCTCGCTAATGAGTCTGTAAATGTCAGTCACCTCATTTACTTTAATAAGTCTGTACATAAAAAGCACTACATCATGGTCATTAATTAATCCAAGGCTTGAAATCGCCTTGACACAAACCAAAAACACAGGTTTAAAAGCAACCCGTATAAAATACACTATTTTTATTAAACTATTCACTTCATTAACAGGCATAGATTATAGATTATAGACTCTTCAAGTCGGGTGAAACTCGAACATGTTGCATTTCAGATTTATCTTTAAACATTCTGCAGCTTTGTGAGAACTGAGCTGTGTCGACAAACGTCACTTAAACACTTCAGTTTGAGTTGTTTGAAAGGAGGAAAAACTTAATGCCCCTTCAGTCTTGTCAGTTTACTCCATGGCTACTGTAGTTAAAACATTACAGAAAAGAATCAAACAAATGTAACCCTACACTTACGAATATATATATGGCTCCAAAATAGAAAGAGATTTCTGAAGTCTTTGACAGAGTAGAAATTTGAGCACAGCTTTATTTAAGCTCTGTTACAGTTTATTTCCTCATCGTGACAGCATGTTCAGCATGGTGTCTTTTTAAAGTCCAGAGTAATGTTTCCTTTATTTGTACATTCATCTTCACTCTGACATTTAAAGAGGTTTATCCTGCAATTTTTGTTTTCCATTTTAATCATTTGATTTTTGAATGTGTGTTGAAGGATGAGGCTGGCGATGTTCTATATTTTTGGCTTTGTCAGAAACAAATCCAATGAAAAGACCCTTGTTAAACGAGTCTCTCGCGTATCTCGATACTTTCCGACTTCACTCTGCCTGTCGCTCCGAGCCCATTCGTTCCTTCAGAAGGTGTACATTTTTAAAAACGGGCCACAAATGTGTAGTTTCATTTCAAAAAGCAGTTCAGTCATTTCCTGGAACAGCTGGGCACGGTAGCTTTTAGCAGACGTTAGTCCAACAGGAGTAAATAGTCATTTTTGTTTGGGGACTATTTTCAGCTACACTTTTCTAGCGAGTATTTTCGGCAGCAGGACGGAGTCAACAAGTTCTCCAAATTAAACGACAAAACACGTTTAAAACAAGTGTTTTAGCAGGGCATAATCTGTCTGTGTCTTCCAAAACCGTTTTATGTCACAGTTGAAAAATAAATCTGTTTTATGATGCGCTCCAGTTAAGGTTTGGTAAGGTTTAGGCACAAAAACGACTCGGCTAAGCTTAGGGAAAGATCATGGTTTGGGTTGAAATAAGCACTTAAGTTAAGATTACAGAAAGATCATGGTTTTGGTTAAAGCGACTACTTCGTTAAGGTTAGTCTAAAGGGGGCCTCGTCATCATGGCTACGATAATCAACACTTGGTTAAAGTTTTGTTGACAATCGTGGTCGTGCTTTTAGAAACCTCTTCACGGACTGTCAGTTGGAAATGAGCAGCAGACTCCCGCGTTACAGGCCGACATTTTGTTGGCCTTCTTCTTCTACTTTGGACTTTGTCGCTCTTTAACAATGTAAAATTACTACAGCTGCTCGAGGACTTTGTCAGTTGCTGAAATGACTGACGCTGTTGTTTTTCTCCACGATGTATGCGGCACTGAGTGAAAATAAACCACAACTGCCCGCGTTCATTAACGATGCAGCTAATTTTTTTGACAACAAAGGAGCTCTATGGCACAGAGAAGTAATGCATATCAGGTTTGGTTACGTCGTTGGTTTTGGTCTTTTTTCATGGGATTTGTTGACAGTAAGGAAAACAGAATATCATCGGACTTATGCTTTAAATGCATCTACTGTACATATTAATGTCATTTCAGCACCATAAATTATGAATGATGACTCCAACACGGTGGATTTAAAAAACGCTTTGGGAACTCGTGTTTACAGCCTGAGTAACACCTGTCTGATCTGAGACTCGACATTACGAGCTGGTAAATACGGCTGAATTCATTAACAAACACTGACTACATTCATGTGAGATATTAATTTTCCATTGCTGCACTAGGAATGACTTCATTTACATGTTTTGGCCTGAGCGCTTTATGAAAATGAAATGACGTTATTCACGTAGTTCAAGCGTGACTAATGACTAATTTCTTATGTTGATGTTGATTTTATTTTATTAATCAGTTTGCAGGCAACTCTCCGCGGTAATATATTTACAAGCTGGCAGCAGATTAGGTCATTTTAATGAAATAATTCACTTAAGTAAGAAGCGTGTCCTTGAGTACAAATTTCTGAATGAATTATTAATCGCCATCCTTGGTTGATGACAGCGGCGGAGTCGCCGGGGAGTTATGGGGAGGGAGTTACTGGCACCGAACTGAAGGTCATCATGGGACAGACGTGTTCAAGCAGCAACAGTTGTGTTTCAGAAACTGACTCATGACAGAAGCGAGGCAGGGTGACGCTGTGCTGGGCCCACTGTTGTGATGGTCAATGCAGAAACCTCACTGTCTCCTCTCAGACCTAACATGGTCTACTTTTGTCTGGATCTGGATGAACTTTTAAGGTTTATAGTCCGAGAGTTTTCTCTGTGGGAACACGAGGTTCGGCAGGAGGGAATGATTTATTGTCTTATTACATCAGAATTTAATATCATTTGCTAGTCAAAGTTATAATCCTTAAGATTCATGAAGTCAAACCCCATATTTGATACTATTTATGGTCACTCAATGTATTTATATTCAGTAATTACCTCTCTATATACACTCAGTGGCCACTTTATTAGGTACACCTGTACAGTCTAATGCAACTGGTTCTAATATTCTGCCCCCTTCATGTATTTAAATAGGGAAGACAAAATATTAGGAGCACCTCTCAATATAATGTAGTCCAGTACAACACCACCTTTAACTATGACCTCAGTAATATACATATTTTGAATATACTCATTTTCAATAATGTCAAAAACTGAAAGTAGTATTTGTAGTTGTATTGACTTGCACTCAATTGTATGGGTGTACCTAATAAAGTGGCCACTAAGTATAAGAGTTTTGGTGGCGGAGTCCGCCATTCCAGCACAGAATTAAAACACATGCACGAGGGATTCAGAGAAAACGAGGCATGTAATTCTTTCTAATTGATATCAGACTCTCTGTTTACCATGCACTCTCGTTACACCACATCAGAGTTGTATTGTTGTCTGAAGTTACTAACAATCTTCTCATTAAAAGCATTCAGCTGGCGAAATACAAGGGGGCTTTCATTGTTGAGCAGCAAACCCTTATATTTGAGAAGCTGAAACTGAGAGAATATAGTCTTAAACCGCGCTCGCTGTTTCCACGGTAACTGCAGGTGTCATCAAAGCAACCATGACTGAGGGATTAAAACTTCAGAGACAGGCTGCGTGTTTCAGAGGACAGGAAAGAGTTTTCTCTGAGGGAACATAGTTTCTACAGGAATTAATGATTTATCAGTTCATTACATCACCAAACATTAAACCTTGTGCTACTTAATAACTATGAATTAATTGCTTTTGTCAGAATAACCACAGGATGATCAGCAGGTTTTTGAATGCTCAGTGCTACAGACACATCCTCCATTCATTCAACACTGCCACGTTTCTCCCTCTGGCATGCATGAGTAAGGGAAACCTGTCGGGAGGAAAGGAAACCGTTTGATCATCTCTCCGTCTAACAGACTCTTGATCATCGACTGCTCCGTCTGAGAGAAGTCGAGACGTCCTGTAAGACGATTAGTGCCTTTCAAACCCAGTTAAAACCTCCAAATGGCCCATTCGAAGGCAACATGAAGTTGGAAAGGATGAGAGACATTTTAACTGACCGTTAATGCTTTGTGGCGTTGAAAATGAGTTGAGTTGCACCTCTCAAAACTCAATTATTGTAGTATTGTGACTGTGTTGCATTAAGGGTCTCCTGACTGTTGAACATAATTTTTTACTTTTTTCTAGGATATAACATGGACCAATGCCACATGCCACAGCATTTATAGCCTAAGCTAGTTTGCAATTGCCATCCCTATATGGGCCTTTTATACAAATATACAAAACTCAACAAGAAAATATAACATAACAGAGCAAAACACGAAATAATGACAGCTCCATGAAGAAACCATTGATTTCTCTCTTTTCTCTGACGCCCAAACATGACATCAAGCTACCACTGATGTTTGAAGTAGAAACAACATTATGGGATCTTTTCCTGATATCTCACTGTGTGTCTACTGAAGCTCCTTGTACCGAGCAGCTCCCTTATGTGTGAATTGCTGATAAAAATTGATGAATTGTTTGTCTTTTCTTGTTCTTCTGGTCTGTGATCAACCAGACAAAAGCAAACAGACTCACCATGCATTTATTGGGTTTTTCTCCAGAGTGGACCCTCATGTGGATGAGCAGCTTGTAGCGAGCGTTGAAGGGTTTGTGGCGTCGCACACAGCCGGCCCAGAAACAGGAAAACTCTTCCCCTTTGCGCTGGTCGATGTGCACCTTCTCGATGTGCCTCACCAGCTCCTCCTGACTGCTGTAAGTGGCACTGCAGTCGATCCAATGACACGGCTGGTCCTGTTGGTCCACTGCGGGGTCCTGTCCTATGGGTCCATTAAGCCTCGGGAAATGAAGCGGGGCGCTGTCCTGACCATTGTGGCCTTGGAGGGGCTGGGTCACATGGAACAGCTCCCCCTGCTGGTTGTTCATTTGAAACGGTTCCCTCTTACATGGTGAGAAATCATCTGCAGGCTCTTGTTTGATTGAGTGATACTCTTCCTCTATCTTTCGTTGTTGATGAGAAGCCTTGTTGCCTACAGGTGCATCAGAGAGAGGCAAGGAAGAGGCAAAAAATAAAGAGGAGGAGGAGGAGGAAGAGGAAAGAGAGGATGGTGGAGAGCCAAAAGGAGGAGATGTGGCACAGCTGGTGAGCATATAGGATAAAGGGAGGGAGGGCTGAGGGTAACAACTGAACCTCTGGGTGGCGTTTTTAGGATCTGTGTGCGCTGTGGTGGCAAAGTCCTCCATAGTCTTTTCTATGTGGGTTCCAGCTGTCTTACAGCTGAGCAGCGAGGTGAGGTCACGACCCAGCGAGGACAGGGACAGGGAAGTCCTGGGAAGACAGCACACGCCCAGACCACCTGAATGTATCGATGACTGACAGAAGCCACCAGAAGACAGCGGCGCCTGAAGGTCCTCTGCATCCTCAAACACACTTCCAAAACCAGGAAGAGTCAGCTGGACGTCTGGAGGCCCGAGGTCGGGGGGCCACATCCTGGCCCCCGCTAGCTGATTTCCACCAAGCGACCCCTTCAGTAAAATGATGACTCTCTTGGAGCAACTTTTATGAATCCATTGGAGGTAAAACCATCTTCAGCATCTTTCATTTCTCAAATGTAATCAAATTAGGATGATTTTCAGCTGCTGGCATTTCCCAAGCATTTCAACCCAAGCATGTGTAATCTTCTGTCATTTGTTCCAAACTGCTTCTTGGTCAGTCATCTCTCATGCACTGTGGGAGACAGAAACCAAACCCACATGAGTCATCTTAAAAGACAGAAAATGCAAATACAAAACACTTTCTGAAACATATCACACAACAGCTTTGTCAGCCAGTGGTGGAAGAAGATCCTTTACTAATGTACCAATACAAAAAGGTCCTGTATCCAAACCCCTGCTTAAACAAACATACAGAAGTATTATCAGCAATAGTACTTAAAGTATCAAAAGTAAAAGTACTCGTTCTGCAGAAAAGTAACTCCTGTGACTGATCCTTTGACTGAGCATTTTACCATTGTAGCTTGTTGAGGTGGAGCTTGTTTTAACTACTCTATATACAGTTTAGTCTAGTGGTCACCAGAGATGATGATGATGGGAGAGGAAAGAAGAAAAATCAACATTCTCCTGCACAAATCTGTATTAATTTTTTGGTATTTTTTCAATTATTTGCTTTTTTTGTAAGCCTTGAATAGTTATTCTTTAAGTTAACTTGTCTGAGAAATTTAGAGGGGAAATGTCTAAATCTGTAAAGTTACTTGCTGTCAGATCAATGTAGTGCAGTAAAAAGTACAATATTTTTGCTTGAAATGTCAGAGCTGAAGTATAAAGTAGTTTAAAATGGAAATACTGATTTAAAAGTACTCAAAATTGTACTTATCGTCTTTTTTATTCCATTCATTATTCTTCCTCGTCAAACCCTGGGGGCTACATTACCCACAATGCAACTTAAACACAGACAGTTTTGTCAGAGATTCAGACGTGTTGTGCTAGCAGCAGCTAATGTAGCCTCCAGCTGCGAGCCTCAAGCGGGGATGAGAAGTGGGCTACAGAGGTCTGGTATGCTCACTTCCTTATAACTCCTCACATCCAGATGTTTTTCATTTTCAAACTTGTACTCTTCAGACCCAACTGACCCTGACTCAAGTGACATCACTTGAGGCAATTTATCAGACTTCATGCAGCTCCCTCTGGAGCCACAAACGGCCTTATACAACTTTGTTCACATATGCAGTAGCACTCGCCAACACCTGTAAACAGACTTTGATGTGTAAAATCACTGGAGTTCCCCTTCCCAAGACCAGTACTTGGGTAAATGCACTTTGTACATCCCACCACTGTTGTGAGCTCATTTGAGCCAAACTCAAGCCGGATTTATTTATTGCGATGTTGCAAAGCTATGACTCAGCTGGTGTGACAACTTGCCATGCCATTCGAAAGGGCTGAAACATAAAACCCAAAATGTGTCACACTCTAAATGTTATTACCTCATTTCCAGCCTTCGGCAACTCTGCGTTCAATCATTAACAACAAATGGACCAAGGTGACCAGCAGAGAAGGTCCCAGATGAAGTAAAACCAAAACAAACAGTGTGTCCGACCCCCTTGTCAGCAGGCTTCAATCAAACAGGTCTGAGTGCGACGCTGCAGCGAGTGTGTGTTTGGTTTCCTTTGAGCTGCTGTTACAGTCGGGGCTGATTCATTACTGCAGGCATTAAGGCCACCCCTGCAGCAAACAGCCAGGCGTTGTGTGGCCGCAGATTGCCTGGAACCTGGTCCAGATGCTTGTTAACAGAGGAAGAGTAATGGACCACATCTCTCCACCAGCTAGCTATGCAGGACAGGGAGGCTGGAAAATGGTGGGTCAAACAGAAGTTCCCCCACCCCTGTCACATATACAGTAGCTCCACTGTGCAATAGTCCTTGAGTGTTTATTGGAGTGGACTTGATTTCCACTGTTCTCTGCCATCTGCCAGATATTGATGATCTAATTTACAACAGGATCCCCGCCACGTGTAATTAGTCATCGGAAAGATTCAATGGGATTTCATGCTTATGGTTTTTTTTACGAGCCAGAAACCGACACAGCTAAGATGATGAGTAAGTTCACTTCTGTAGTTATATTAGCTGACGAAGGAGTCACTAAGTGTAGGTTCATGCCCATAGTTTCCTGGTATAGTCTGGTTTACAGTTTTATGATTCTTCCCGTAAATCGCTGGAGTTCCCCCTACCAGAGTCATGTACCAGTACCAGTCATGGGACCTGTGGTTGAATCTTAATTAGAGAGGTTGCAATGTGTCTGTGTGTCAACAAGTCGAACAGGATTAATGATACAGAAGTGGTTTGGTCTGTTTGAAGTATGATAATTGCAACCTACTACCTGTTGACTTTGAGAGCTAAAACCAATATTAAGAGTTTTGAGGGAAAACTGTGGGATTTCAGACTGACAACAATCAAAGAATACATCTGATAAATAACTTGTAACTGGTCCTTTTTAGCATCAAACCAGGACTCATGTAAACATCCACTCTGCCAGAAATCCAGCGGCAAATATAGCAGGGATTTTTTTTTAGCAGTGTCTGTTCACAAACCACTTTGGTCCTAATCCAGAAAGAAGAGTCAGACAGTAAAACTAAGAAAAGTGTCCCACAAAGCCTCAACTGAGCATGCAAACTTCATAAAATAGCAGGCACATCTCATGTGGTGTCTTTTAAAGACTCACTTGCTGAGGTTAGCTAAACACAGCTGTGGCATTTCAGGACAAGCAAATGTGTACTTGTCTCAACAATAAGCACTTTGGTTCTTGAATTACAAACCTTTTTTGTGCTTTTTGGTTCAACTGAAACATGGGAAAAAGATCCTTATTGAAATGAGAGATGTGAATACACAAACAGAATTCAGTTTCCTAATCCTCTCCTTCCTAAATAATCCTCGATGGTGTTCAGGGGCATCAGAGAGGATCGGCAGTTATGGAGACTCGAGCGTTAACACTGAATCCTGTAGCTGAACTTCAATACAGGCAAACATTAGATTCTGTCAATATGTATCTGTATAATCTTTATCAATACAGAAGAATCTGATGCTTGTTTTATATGTCATATCTCAGTGTTTGTGCAAAGGAGAGAATTATCAGTTAATCATGTGCATGTGAACTCCATTTGTCTGGGAAAATCACTTTTTTTTCACTTCTTATAACTAAGACCAAATGTTTACAAGTCTGAGAACTTTTTCTGGATACAACAGTGGAAAATGATTGTCAGTCTGACCAGCTAACCCTGCTTTTAAAGCCACACTAATCAATATTTTTATATTAACAATGGATCAAATGACTATGGGAAATGTGAAAGGTGTCTAATCCCAGTGACAAATGATAATATGTGAACATACGACAATGTTGTGTTTACAGCTTGTGCCGCTTCCCCCAAGTGGCCGAAAACAACAACAACAACAACAACAACAACAAAATAATGCAGCTTTAATGCAAGGTGTCTAGCACCTAGACTAACTGGATTTATCAAATTTTTTTTTTTCACTGCATGTGTTGTTTTTGGAAATGAAACAAGAAAATGAAGAATTTTAAAGGGAGTTTGGCAACATTTAGCATAAGACAGAGTTCAGTTTGGTTTATTTTGTATTTTAAATCTAGAGAGGGGCATTGGGACACCTTAGCTTAGGCTATAAATGTGGTATGTTGTGTATTGGTCCATGCCAGGTGCTTGTTCCTATACAAATAAACATTAAAG